>NC_074717.1:16987733-17665233 GCF_947242115.1 Biomphalaria glabrata
GAAAAAATTGTAATACAAATGGAACGTCTATTTAGGCCAAAAGAGCTAGACATAGAGCCTAGCTCGCCATCGGCTGCCGAGAAGTGGCTGCACTGGCTCAGAACATTTGAGAATTTCATCTCCTCAGTCTCTCATTGCGAGATTGACAAAAAGAAATTACTGGAAAACTACGTTTCTTCGAGCGTATTTCAGTACATAAGTGAGTGTACCACGTTCGAAGAATCAATCAAAGTTGTACAAAATGTCTACGTGAAGCCTAACAGCGAAATTTTGCACGGCACATGATAACTCTTTGTCGACAAGAGAACGGACAAACCGTTGATTCCTTCCTACTTAAGCTTAAAAGTATGGCCAAAGCTGTCACCGCTGAAGAACACAGAGACATCTTCATAAGAGACGCCTTCATTACTGGACTGGCTTCAAACAGCATAAGGCTGCGACTCTTAGAAAAATCTAACTCTACAGTGCGGCTGTGAAGAGGCAAAACAACTTGAACATGCCCATAACCATGCCATGGCATATAACATCTACTCTGAAACCCCCTGTGGAGCTAGCGCCGACGTGGAGAGGCTTTCTCCAAAGACAAAATTAGAACACGAGGTGAGTGCGGCGACTAGTAAAAGATGCTTCTTTTGTGGAAACACCCCACATCAACGCTTTAGATGTCCAGCCCGTGACGCTACATGCAACTCAGAAAGTCTGTAGATCGACCAGACAGACATAACCTCAGCCATAGTGAAAGCAGATTATAAGACGTCACGGACTACAACCGTTGGATCTTCCTGGGCATCGACACCAGCGTCCGGCCTTACTAAATCTACTATTTCAATACTCGTCAATAGAGTACCATTGGATGCTCTCGTAGATACGGGGAGCAGTGAAAGCTATATATCTTCTTCCATTGCTAAAAGGTACAAATGGAAATTAGAAACGTCCAGAAACAGAATCTACATGGCCTCTACACATCTTTCTCGCACTACTCACGGACATGTTTTAGCTAAAATAAAGTACAAAGATGAACAATACGAAAGTGTGAAGCTCTCATTACTAGATGGACTAGTATCTGATGTAATATTAGGGCTAGATATCATCAGCCATCACGACAAACTGATGACCCCATTTGAGGGAAAACGGAGCACTCTTCAGGTCTGTACGCTGGAAGCTGCACGAGTTGAAGCCCCTCGCCTCTTCGCTAATCTTTCTCCTGACTGCCACCCCATAGCCTCTAAATCTAGAAAATATTCTATGCCTGACTCCAAATTCATTCAAAATGAAATCAAGAGACTTCTATCTGACAAAATTATTGAGCCTTCCACGTCCCCGTGGCGAGCCCAAATAATTGTAACAACTGTTGTGGGCTAATCTAATCTGACTTCATGTTGTGCAATTATTACTTTAACATTAGCCACAGAACATTACAAAATAGATATACTTGATAACAACATTCAGTTCTATAAAATGATGCTTTATTACCACTGGGAAATCCGTCCAGTCTTTCTAAAACGTCGCTATAACTAACTACTATTCAATTACTATTCAAAACATCCTACTTCTAACATAACGCCATATTGGTCTCTTGTTCGCCTAAGTCTACTACGTTATTAGTCTGTCTTACTACGTCATTACTTTTACCGTCGCTAAAACTATACACAATATATTTAACTAACAAAACTAACCTACTCTCTAAACTAGTGCATTACACAACGAATGAAAGGCACAAAAAGAGAATGGTTATCGACTATAGTCAAACCATCAATCGATTCACTTACCTCGACGCGTACCACGTGCCAAAAGTTGATGAACTGGTGCACGAAATATCTAAATACTCAATATACAGTACATTTGACCTCAAAAGCGCTTACCACCAGATACCTAGCAGGGATGATGAAAAGCAGTACACGGCGTTCGAGGCTTGCGGAAAGCTTTATCAGTTTTGTCGCATTCCTTTTGGAGTGACAAACGGAGTTGCTGCATTTCAAAGGACGATCAACACAATAATTGAGGAGGAAGGGCTACAGGATAATGTTACCATCTGCGGACGTGACTCCAGTAGCCACGACCAGAATCTACAGAGATTTCTCATATCCGCTAAAAAGTACGGTATCACCTTCAACGATGATAAAAGTGCTATTGCGACTAATAAAGTATGCCTCCTAGACTACGAAATCTCACAAGGGCAATTAAGACCAGGCCCCGAAAGATTTCAAGCGTTGAGAAATCTACCTCCACCACAAGACATGAAATCACAAAAGCGGTTGATTGGACTACTGTCCTATTATTCTCAATGGATCCCAAATTTCTCCAACAAGATCCATTTATTGGTAAACAACAAAACCTTTCCTCCCCCTGAACAAGTACAAGAAGCTTTTAAACAGCTAAAACACGAACATGAAAACGCTGCTGTGTCGACGATAGACTACAATCGACCACAAACAGTCGAAACAGATGCCTCTAACATCGCGATCGCCGCCACTCTTAATCAAGACGGCCGTCCTGTCGCCTTCTTTTCAAGAACACTCACTAACAGTGAACGCAGACACTCAGCAGTTGAAAAGGAAGCATACGCTATCGTAGAAGCCCTGAGAAAATGGCAACATTACCTATTCAGTAGACCCTTCACATTTGTTACAGATCAACGCTCAGTGTCTTTTATGTTTGACCAGCAAAACAAGGGCAAGATCAAAAACGAAAAGATTCAAAGATGGCGACTGGAGTTTAGTTGTTTCCAATATGACGTCGTATATCGACCCGGGAAACAAAACGCTGCTGCGAATAGCTTTTCAAGGAACCACTTTGTGTCAGCAATGACTGGAGAAGACCTCAAACTGTTACACAGCAACCTCTGTCACCCAGGGGTCACGAGACTCCTCCATTTCGTTCGGACTAAGAACTTACCTTTTTCCTGCGAGGACGTCCGCAAAGTGGTAAACCAATGTAAAACTTGCGCTGAACTGAAGCCTAGATTCTTCAAACAGTTTTCAGACACCCTCATTAAGGCTACCCAACCATTTCAGAGAGTAAGCATCGATTTTAAGGGGCCACTCCCATCTGCTACTCACAATAAATATTTATTAACAATGGTGGATGAGTACTCACGCTTCCCATTTGCCTACCCATGTCCCGATATGTCCTCATCTACTGTCAAGTGTTTAAATCAGCTGTTTTCCTTAGTTGGGATGCCCCAGTACGTCCATTCTGACAGAGGTACGTCCTTTATGTCGAGGGAGGTGCAATCCTTTCTGCACGAGAGGGGAATAGCTACAAGTAGAACAACCGCTTTTAATCCTTCAGGCAACGGGCAAATTGAACGACTAAACAAAACTCTATGGAACGCTGTTACTTTAGCACTGAAAGACCTCGATCTCTCGATCTCAAGATGGGAGCTTGTCTTGAACCAGGCCCTATACTCGATTAGATCATTACTATCTACGGCAACAAACGAAACTCCACATGAGAGAGTTTTCCGGTTCAACCGGAAAGCCTCCTTCGGGATATCTATCCCCACTTGGCTATCTAGCCCAGGTCGAGTGTTGCTGAGAAGAGAGAACCGATCTTCAAAGTATGATCCTCTCACGGAAGAAGTTGAATTGCTGATGTGTAACCCCCAATATGCCGTCGTACGGTTGCCCAGCAGTAAAGAGGAGACGGTCTCTCTAAGACGCTTGGCTCCCACCCCCTCCCCATCCACAACAACAAGTGAACCTTCGTTCTTCGCTCAGGGTGAGGATAATGAATATCCTTCAGAAGCTCAAAACACGGAAGTACTAGTCAACACCCCTACGGTGATACAAGAAAGGAAAGAACCCCTGGAAGGCTCTGAGGACCTTCGAGCGCTTCCTCTTGAAAATACCCCACTTGACGCTCAGGAACTCACTAGTGACTCCCAAACTGTAGAACAGGATAGTCAACCCCGTTACAACTTAAGAGAGAGAATAACCAGACCAAACTATATGGTCTAGAGTTGTTTATCTAGTGCACTACTTATACTGACTACACAAACTGGCATTGTTAATCTCTTGCTGCTGATACTAGATTTTACTTGTTCACTTACTTACGTACATGTTTACTTACTACACTATTTGTTATTGCTTAAAACAGAAACTAGTAATTGTTTATAAGTCATACTACATATACTGGTTTTTAGGTTTCTTTGTATCACCATTCACTATTGTTTACAAGAAAAACTAATATTTCGACATTATTTATTGATCTATTGTATTACAGGCACTGGCATTCTCTTTTTATTTATGCTATTGGCCTACTATATTACTATACTTGCTATTTTAATTCTAGGCGGGGTGAATGTGGTGAAATAGTTACTATTTGTTTATGTTTGTGTAACGTCGTGAGAATGTGTTCACAACATTGATTTAGTGTGCTACTGTCCAAGTCTCTTTCGTCAGTTCCTGTGTCGTTCTAGTTGAATAAAGCCTTGTTTTAGGCTACTCTTCCGAGTTCCTTTATTTCTTATTACATTCATTAACATAGAAGTTAATCAATAATTGAGCTCATTAAGTTTTTTACTTGTTAAGAGTGGTTTGGCGGCTTCAATTTGTTTTTGTTTTTTATTTTCTTATATGCAATATGTTTTTTTTTTAAATATAATCCACTAAACGACTAATATTTGCTAATACTGTTTAAGTACATCTTATCAATCTGGTGGCCGGGAAGTAGCACTTTTAGCACTTCCATTTCAATTAGTTGTTTTTAATGTGGAGAGAAAATAATGATTGCGAAACAAACAAAATTCAAATTTAAACAACACGCACCACACACATAGTTTTGTTTAATTTAGGAAAACTTGTGCATAACTCATGTCAAACTAGATGACAGATTTGTTTAATCATACGCCATAACCGGATTCAGGACAGACTGTGCAGCTTCACAGAACCTAACTACAATATAGACAGCTCCACAATTTAGGGGGTCTCCATTAATCTATGGGATCTCCACAATCAACGGGGTCTCCACAATTTTAAACATATCCAAACTTTAAACTAAATATGCATACTTAAAATTTAAAAAGAAAATGAAAATATGATTAACTTTCAAATCTTAAACCTGATTAGTTTGCAACTTACTTACTTAGACTTAAATCCTCCCGCGCCGTTCGGCGCATTGGGCAGCACGCTGTCTCCATAAAGATCTGTCACTGGCAATGTCTGAAGCCTCCTCCCACCTGGTGTCCACTGTTCTGAGGTCCTCCATAAAGGTGTGGCGCCAAGTAATACGATGACGTCCCTGTTTGCGCATTCCTCGTTTTGGCTTCCATGTCATTGCAACTCTTGGTATGCGTAGTTCATTTTGTCGTAGAACATGTCCCGCAAACCTCATGCGACGCTCTGTCACAACCTCACTAAGTGTTCGACTCCCAGTTCGGCAAAGGATTTCCTTGATTGAGACCCGATCTGTGTAACTGACTCCCAAAATCCTTCTCAGCCATTTTTGTTGAGCCACATTTAGTCTTTTCTCAATTTTGACAGATGACTTCCATGTCTCACATGCATATGTTGCAGTTGGGAGACAAGTGTATTGAGAAGGTGTATTTTTGTCTCAAGCCCAATGGCTTGGCTTGTCCAAATAGGCTGCAGCCTTTGGAAAATGATCCCTGCCTTTCCTATTCGGCACGCTACATCATTTGCTATGATGCTGCCAAGCTAAGTGAACTTGTCCAGCTCTTCAAGCTTTGACTCGCCAAGTCTAACGGGGGCACTCCACTCGCAAAATTTTGGTCTTATCTAAGTTTATGCGGAGGCCAATTTTGGGTGCTTCTCTATCTAGGCTCTCCGTCATTTCTTGTGTGCCTTTATTTGTAGCCCCGAGTAGTGCAACGTCATCAGCAAAGTCCAAGTCCGTTATTCGATTTTGTTCACGCCATGGAATACCAAAGGCAGTCTGGTTCATTGATCTCCTCATTATGTAGTCGATGGCTTGGAGGAAAAGGAAGGGAGATAAAATGCACGCCTGTCTCTCACCTGTCTCGATGCAACAAATTTTTAAAATAGTATTTGCTAATTAAAATTCAAATGATTGTCTAGTCTATCTTTAAACAAGATTGCAAAGAGAGTTTCTGGAGAGTGGCTGTTTTTAAGGAACATGTAGTTAACTGGATTATGGTTGCATCTTTGGTTCGGGCCGCAAAGAGAAAATTTCTAAATTACTTCAACGAAGTGTAGTTGGATGAAAATATTTACCCAGAAGAGATGAAAGATTGTGTGAGATGAAAAAGATTACCAAGATATTTTGTGTGAGATGAAAAAGATTACCGAGATATTTTGTGTGAGATGAAAAAGATTACCGAGATATTTTGTGTGAGATGAAAAAGATTACCGAGATATTTTGTGTGAGATGAAAAAGATTACCGAGATATTTTGTGTGAGATGAAAAAGATTACCGAGATATTTTGTGTGAGATGAAAAAGATTACCGAGATATTTTGTGTGAGATGAAAAAGATTACCGAGATATTTTGTGTGGAAACAAACTCAGAAACGGCCCACAAAGTGGCTCATTAGGGGTAGGTTTCAATGTTTTTCAGAATGAATACCAGAAGCTATCAACAACCACAACCCTATCTACGTCTCTAAAGACAGGTGTGTCGAAAGTGTTGTGGATATAATTGTTTGTTAGGCCGACTTGATACCACAGGGTACGGGTTATTGCTATAAATTTCCAGGAAAACACTCAACAGGTTAATGATAACATAGATAAGGATTTAATGATTAAATAAATAACACACACAAACTACAGAATGTCAGTTTGTTCTAGATCTAGTTTGATTCAGCAAAATAAGCTGGCATTTACTATCATGTCTCTACACCCCCAATCAAACGGAATGGTGGAACGCTTTGACAGAATTCTAGAACAACACCTAACGAAGGTCGCCAGTGAACGACAAGATGACTGGGACACATAAATCCCAATGTTCCTCATGGCGTACAGGGGATCCGTTCATGGCACCACAAATTATACACCAGCGAAGATATTGTTTGGCCGAGAACTGCGATTACCATATGACTTGCTATTCGGGGTTCCAGGTGATAAGCCAGCTACTTCGACGGAGTAGGTCACTAATCTCCGAAAACGAATGGAGGAAGCCCATTCTCTGGCCCGCAGAATATCAAGATGAACACTGACCAGATGAAGACAAGATACGACAAACGGGCCAATGCCTCCGGGTTCCACGAGGATGATCTAATGTGGCTGTACAATCCGCAGAGATGATAGGGCAGGTCTCCAAAGCTTCAGAGAGACTGGGAAGGTCCATACCGCATCATTAAAAGAATCAACGACGTCGTGTACCGCATTCAGAAAAGTCCCCGGTCTAAGCTGAAGGTCCATGTGGATCGAATTCATCAGTACTGTGACAGTACAGGTTCTGTTCGGGACGAACAGGTTTGAGAAGGGGGGAGCAGTGTTGTAACTCTATTCCCGCACTGAGATACATGGTGCGCACTAGACACTGTTCCACACGAGCGTGTCTAGTGCCATTGGGCCCAATATGCCTTGGTAGCGGTTCCCCTATCAGAGATGTGTTGCCAATCTGGCGGTGGTCCATCTTCCTTCATTAGGAGAATGGGAGCCAGATCTTCGTCTCTTAGCTGATCCTCTCGGATTTTTTTTCGTCCGACCACGGTCCGGAAGCTTCTACCCCAAGACAATGGCAATCGACGACCGCCTCCTTTTCTTCGACCTTTCTACAGTGCTTGCATTCAGTTTTGCAAGGTCTTCGGGACAGCGCATCAGCATTCTGGTGAGTCTGTCCTTTTCGGTGCTGAATCTCAAAGTCATAGGTTTGCAGACTTGACCTTCGGGACTCTTAAATGAAAGCAGCCATTGTATAGCGGCGTGATCACTTCTAAGGGTGAACGTCTGCCCATATAAGTATTTGTGGAAATGTTTTATGGCGTCCACAACGGCTAGAAGCTCACGTCTCGTGATGCAGTAGTTCCTTTCAGCCTTTGACAAACTACGACTGAAATAGGCAATGACTCGTTCACTTTCATCCACTTTTTGGGACAAGACGGCGCCTATTCCGGTACCACTCGCATCTGTGTCCAGTATGAATGTCATGCCTGGTATAGGGTAGGCCAATATGGAAGATGAGGCAAGTGTGTTTTTCAGATTTTCAAATGCCTGTTGACATTCCGTCGTCCAAATAAATGGCTTCTTTTGTTCTGTCAGTAAATGAAGAGCCCTACAAATGTTTGAGAAAATAGGCACTAAACGTCTGTAATATGTACCAAACCCCAGAAAGCTTCTCAATTCATGAATATTCGTTGGGGTAGGCTATTGCCTTACTGCCTCAACCTTGTCGGGATCAGTGCTAACTCCGTCTCCTGATGCATTCCAACCTGCCAATACCCGTTTTTTAAATCGAGAGTAGAGAATATCTGTTCTACTGTAAGCGTGTCAAATGTGTCGTCAATTCTAGGTAGAGGATAACTGTCCTTATGGGTGACCTCGTTCAACGATCTATAATCTACACAGAATCAAATAGAACCGTCTTTTTTTTTTCACTAGGACTATAGGTGAGCACCAAGGACTATTTGAGGGCTTAATAACTCCCTGTTGTCTCATGCATTCTATCCTGTCCATTTCTTATTTCGGTCAATAAGGCACTTTATGCGGACGACCTTTTAATTTGGACTACAGAGAAATATCCAGTGCTGACTAGATCCAATTTATTCAATCTTTAGCCACAGCAACAAAACAGCAAAAAGAAACTACATCCTAAAAATAGACTCACAGCCAATAAATAAAGAAGAAAATCCAACATATCTTGGTGTAAAACTAGACCAAAGGCTGTCTCTAAAACACTTTATGGCAGATTTAAAAAAAAAGGCATCACAAAGATTAAACATAATAAAACACCTAGCAGGAACATCCTGGGGAGCTGAAAAGAAAACCTTAAGACAGTTATACACTGGATATGTCAGATCTGTAATGGATAACTGTCTCTCCATACAAGTAGCTGCCAACAAAACATATCAATCATCATTAGACACAATCCAAAACCAAGCCTTGCGGCTAATTAGTGGAGGTATGAGAACTACTCCCACAGCAGCCTGTGAAATAAACTCCAATATTGAACCTCTTAAGTTAAGGCGCAACAGAGCAGCATTAGAAGCTATTATGAGATATAGAAGGTTGGGGGACTATCATCCAAATAAATTACTAACACAGAGAAATAGGAAAAACAACCAAAAAAATGCAAAGGACTCTGATCCAACTTACTGACGAACTAGCCCTAAAACACCACCTACCCAATAACAGAAAAAAATTACCAGATTTTCAAACATTATACCCGGACTAAACTACAAACAACCAACCATCAAAACACATTTACTAAATAACACCTTAACAAAAGAATCAAATCCACTGGAGCTCAAAGTAGGCACGCTTAAAACAATTGAAAGCTATCAAAAAAACAGCTATCCATATTTATACAGAGGATCGGCTTTCAAGGCCACCATTAATGCTGGTCTTGGTGCCTTCCTGGTCTTCCCTAAAAATAAACACTTTGAGATAAGCACACCCTGTGGCGATTACTGCTCAAACTTCCAAGCCGAAATTGAGGCAATTACCATAGCACTACAGACAGTGGAAAACAAATTATATGAAGGAGTGCAACCACCATCAGATATTGTTGTCTTTACAGACTCCCAATCTACTCTGCAAGCACTTAACAGCAGCACCTCAAACAGCCCAAGAGAGTTGACAACCCTAACCCTAACCCTAACCCTAATCCATCAAATGATATCAAAATTAAATATCAATATCACACTACAGTGGATCCCTGGACACATTGGCATCATGGGAAATGAAAAGGCAGATAAGCTATCAAAGGCAGGTTCATCTATGGAACAACCAGATAGACCTGTTAACTACCTCACCCTAAGGTCAATGTTAGTCAACAATCACAAAGAGGAGTGGCTCAACCAATGGGCATCAGGAAACACAGGCAGAGCCATGTACAGAGAAATGACTAGGCCTAACAAACTGGACAGTATTAACTTCCTCCCCCGCAAAGAACAATCTACAATCTTCCAACTAAGAACAGGACACACACCACTATTAAATTACCACCTGAACAAAATAAACTCCACACAACTACCCCTTTGCAGACACTGCGCCCACCCCTTTGAAACCGTAAACCATATCCTCTTTGAATGCCCCTCCCTAATCCACCTTAGGCAGACCCTACTTCCACTACAGCCCAACATAACCAACACCCTGTACGGCAGTGCTGAACAACTGAAGAAAACAGCACACTCTTTTTCCTTGGCACAGTCTGCAAAAGAGCTCACAGCCCAGCAGCAATAAAGCTGGCTAGAAGAAGAAGAAGAAGAAGAATCATGTCCATGGTTTCTTGTTGTTTTGCCAGTGGAAGATGACGTGGTGGATGTCGAATTGGTCTGGTGTTTCCTGTGTCAATATGATGTTGAACCATATTCGTCCGCCCGCAATCTGTCTCATCAGTCGGAAAAATATCACTAAACTCACAAACCATATTTCCTTACTGACATATTGTTCATCCGATAAATTCGTCTTAATCTCCCACAGGAGCTTTTTAATATACGGGTGGGCTGATGCAGTGCTGTCCCTGATGATGTTATCATCTCTGCAATTTTGTATCAGGTCGACCGTATAGCAAACAGCTATGATGCTGTGTTTTCTTTTTTTTTTTTTCACCCAAGCCAAGGTTCATAAATCTAATAGGTACTTTCTGATCTCTATCGATCATGACCAACGTCTTACCTACAGCAAATTCACTGTAGTTATCTTCCTTGCCCTCGACCAGTGCCGTTCTCGTTTTTCTATGACCAGGCTCCAATTTTCCCCAAATAATCAATTCAGATTGTGCAGGCAAGCTTGTATCCTCCGTCAACATGATTTTTCTGATTCGACCATTCTCTTCCTCATCCTCATCACATTTAGTAAAGCTCCTCAGCCAATGTCAATAGAAAAACCGAATTTCTGCATAAAGTCGACTCCTATAATGCAGTCATCGGTTATATTGGCGATCAGGAATTCATGAATGAAAAACTGATTCCCGAGCTCGAATTTAACACTCGTCAATCCTTGTATAGGCATCAACTCACCACTGGCGGTTTTTAAGGAATATGAGTTAACTTTGGTTATAATGTTTTTGTTCACGACCTCTGGCCGAATGACTGATCGAGAAGCACCAGTGTCCAGCAGAAAACGATAATTTTCAGCACCGATTTTGCCTTCTACCTTCAAACTCTTATTCTGCCCCAGCACGGCGACTTGGATGACGGTTGTGGGGGCTCTGATTCTCTGTGTCGCCGGCTTCCGCCCCTTGAAGCCGGTGCGTGCTAGTTTCCCTGGTAGCCCCGGGACCCAGTTCGTGCATACATTTCTGATCTGTGATGGGTTCCGGTTTGTCGAGATCTTCCAGTGCAGCTTCTTTGAATATGGCCAAGTTCACCACAATTCAAACATCGTATAGGGGCCCTGGGTTGATTTTCTGGTATCTGGGTTGTTCGCCTTTCGTCCAGTGCCTCTGTCACCCTTCTGACAAGTTGTGCGAATTCTTCCTCCTTGACGTCCAGCCTTCGGCCCTGGTGAGTGCCCCCAGATTCGTCTTTGGCAGCCTCGTATAACAGAGCGTAAACTAGGGCTTCGCTTGCCCTGCGTTTATCACTAACTCTTGTGGCTTTCTTCAAGTCAGGGTCTTGAAGCGCATCAATGAAAGCGTCTGTGATGATGACCTCCAAGAAATCTTGTGCGGCGGTTGGGTAGGCCATATGTGCGAGGCGTTCGATTTCTGTCTCTAGCTCCTGTAGTGGTTCATCGGGGCGCTGTTGTCGGGTTTTAGTTGCACTCTATAGACTTCTTGCAAATGTTCATCCCCGTATCGGAGTTCCATAGCTTGGACAAGAGCGGCGAAATCCTGCTGGTTCGGTAGAGACTGAAGCAGTTCGGAGGCTTTTCCTCTTAGAGATAACACAAAGGCGGTGGCTTTCTCTTCCTCACTGTTCCATTTGTTAACTTTTGCCGCTGCGTCAAATTGCTTCTTATACACGGACCAGGACACGGAACCATCAAATACGGGGGGCTTCATTTTCTTGGAGACTTCAGGTACAAATGACGTCATATCGGCATCTGGTACATTTCTGTGCTTGCATTGAGCTTGTATCTTCATTTCATCGATGACCTTCTCCACTGCGTCTACCCTCTGTTTCATCTGTTTGTCCATGTTGGTGATTCTCTCCTCCACAGCTTGCACGCGTTCGTTCATAGCCAATAACTCGGTTTTGATTCCCGATTCCTTGACATCTATCTTGGTGTCCACGACATCTAGCTTGTCATTGGTGTTTCCTAGCCCTGCATTCAACTGTTCTCGCATAGAACCAATATTTTCGAGCACAGCTGCCATCTGTTGTTGCATAAATTCCATATCTGGTTCGACTTCAAAAAAATAGGTGTCCGGATCTGCTTCTTCCTCCATCAAACCCTCCCGTATGCGTGCCTGTAGGGTCTCCTTATTTCCAATTGTCTTCAGACCTCGGTCACGGAGTTCCCGCTTCACTTCCTTCATAAGGGGTTTGTCTAGCGTTTTCGTGGTAGCCATTATAAATCCCACTTCTGACACCAATTGCTATAAATTTCCAGGAAAACACTCAACAGGTTAATGATAACATAGATAAGGATTTAATGTTTAAATAAATAACACACACAAACTACAGAATGTCAGTTTGTTCTAGATCTAGTTTGGTTCAGCAAAATAAGCTGGCATTTACTATCATGTCTCCATTTCCTTCTCCTCTTGTTCCACGCTCGTGTGGAACAGTGTCTAGTGCGCATCATGTATCTCAGTGAGGGAATAGAGTTACAACATTATATATTAATGCCATTATTATTGTAACTGCTCTCTCTATCCGGGCTCTCTGAAACACTGCATTATATGACACAACCAACTCAAAGGCATTAACTGTACAATTGTCAACACGTAAAAACTGTCTGTACAAATACTTCACTATTGATAACCATAATGCACAACTGGCCTCTCCGTCTCGTCCTGGACTTTCACTGGGTTAAGCTGGGTTCCGGACGGACAGTGGACTGACTATATTTGATCTTGAATCTTGACTTCGTCTCCTACTCGCGAAGTGACGAAATCCAGCTTATAGCACTAGGTTCAGTCAAGTACAATTTCCTTCCCTCCTAATCGTTAATTAATTAATTTGTCGAGGCAAATTGGACAGAATGGCAACTATCACCACAGTGCTGTTTAGCACTCTAGAGCAGGACCAGACACACAGAAAGTCTCTGGTCATCCACTGCACCCAAACTCGTCCACGGATGTCTTAACCAGAGTTGATATAAGCTTTGTAATAAAAATGTAATGTAGAATTGATATTGTTTTTAAAAAATACATTGACCGTATCATTTCTAAAGATAACTGTGCTAATATGTTGATATTACGTTATTGTTTGGTGTGAATGTTTTGTGCGAAACAAAAGGATGTGACGGAAATAAAAAAAAATAGACTACATTATGCATGGGCGTAGCCAGGATTTTTTTCGGGGGGGGGGGATATATATATATATATGTATGTGTTGTGTATCTATCTATCTATCTATCTATCTATCTATCTATCTATCTATATATATATATATATATATATATATATATTGTTACGAATCTCACTATCCAGGCTCTCTGCAAACTGCACCTTACACCACCAACTTAAAGAACTTGACAACTCAGGGCTCCAAAGTAACGTAACACTTAAATAGTTGAATAAATAATAGCCCATACTGTACAATTGGCAGCACGTAACACAAGACTGTACAAATATCTCTTCGATAACACCGTTCCGCCGTATCAACTCTTGCACTGGCCTCTCCGTCTCGTTCCGGGCTTGCACTGGGTTCAACAGTTCAGGACTGACTTCACACACTAGGCTCGTTGTGTCGGACTCGATCGCAGACCAAGATCAAGACGCCAGTCGTCTCAACTGTACTTGACAGTACTCCGCACTGAACCGTCGTAATGCTCCGTACAGAACCACACCGCTGAACTGTGCTGTAGTCGACCGGACTGTAGTGAACCGGGCTCTGAACCCCTGCCGTTAACCTTGCTGTAATGAGCCCCTTTCTCGACCGTCTTGACTGCGATACCTCCGCTCTTATATAGGGTCCCTACTGGCCTTCTCGAACCGGACAGAACGCCGCTCGACGTTTCCAGGTGGTCAGATGACTAAAACTCTCGTGACGCTCCTGAGCTCTGTTCACGAACCGCCGTCGATCCTTCCCGAACCGCCGTGTTGACACTCGACTCGGCTGACCATCGTAACTCGTCACGGTTGACCGCTCGTCTAGCGCTGGCCTGGGGCGATTTGCGTCGGCTGACTACACTCACACCACTACCCCCATCTGTGCCACCACCAGGTTTATAGCAATATATATATATATATATAGAGAGAGAGAGAGATAGATAGATATAGATATATATATATAGGCCTATATAACATCATCTACATCTATACTTTCTAGTATTTGTGACTTCACTGACATTAAAGCCATGATGAGCATTTCTTTCGTCATTGTGCTCCTGGGATAGTTTTTGATAAGCTTGAGCTTTGAGAATGTTCTCTCACATGACGCAATGGAAGTGGCCAGAGTTAGCGGTTTTCGGAGGAGGTTGCAAGGTTTGAGCACACGTAATTACCATATGAAGCCTGTTGGTGTCTTGGTTCAAGAAGAAACCCAAAGGTATCCATTTTCTTTCCAGCCTTTGTAATCTGCCCTTCATCTCCATATGAAATCTGTGCAGTACTTCTGTCGCAACACGTTTGAATTGCAGTTCTATTGGCAGTCCTATATTAGAACTCAACTTCCCATCAAGTCTTTTCTTTCTTCTGGTTGTTTTGATTACAGGGAATCCATAGTATTCACTACCTTCTTTTGTTTTTTCGAGGGATTGGGTTTTTGTAAGTTTCTCACCATTTTGCAGAAAGCATGAAGGGTACTAATTTCTTCAGCAGCTTCCCGTATGTGCAGTCCAGACTTTTGTAGTTTCTTCTGAACTATATTAGGAGCTTTGACCAGAATTCCAGATAGGCAAGAAATTCTTAATCTTCCACTGCATGAAGAAGATTCTGTGCTAATATTATATGATATTACAGTGGCGTAAATAGGGTGTTTGATGCCCAGTGCGGCCTCTCCTAATGATGCCCCCCCCCCCTCTGATATAAAACAGCGAAAACACGTTATTATACGTTAACAAAATATACTACAAATAAATATTTCGAGCTTTCTTGGTCGCAAAACTATCAATAATTTTAATGAAATCATTTTTCCACCAATTGACTTGTTAGTGAAACGCATCGCTGATTGCTATTAATTCTTGATCAACTTAATTAAGTCGGAAAAACTTCGCTCGCATAAAGCCACACTTACCGCAATTGTCAGAAATATGTTAAAATCTGATAATGCTACCTGAAGAGAATCTTGGACATGATTTTATTTCTCTCAAAGCATAATCTGGCATTCAATAGGCATCACGAATATTTAGACAATATTTAGAGCTGAATCATTTTGTGGCATTCTAGCTGATATCTTTTTTTTTCGCTTGGCTTATTTTTATTGTAGTCAATATGTCTTTGATATTCTGCACTAATCCTCAGATCAGAGCACTTTTGCTGATAGTAATAATGGCTTCGGCGTTGCCCTTCCAATTAGAAAATTAAGAATGCATAGCAACTAGCGATCCGCCTACTTAAGAGATTTTGTCTTTACAATTGTTCTTCAACTCGTTTGTGATGACCATTGAGGGCCAGATTCTGCTTTGAGAGAAAAGGAATCCAAGATTCATTTCATTATCAGAATTTTACCTTTAGGACCCTTTGATCACTGCCGTCAACCATTTTAAATAGAGAAGACAATTTCTCCATCTAAGCTAGCACTATAAGCGCCAGCCAGACTTATCAACTTGAGCAGCGCCCATAATATTAACAGTGGCAAAATAAATCAATTTTGTAAATCAAATACAGTAGTTTGTTCATGTGTGCGGTTTTTACTGAAAAATGTTGTGCTCAGTTTGATGCCCCGTGCGGCCCGCACCACACACACATGGCTAGCTACACCACTGTGATATTACATCATTGTTGGTTGTTTATGTTTCGTGCAAAAGCATTCAAACCATAATTAGTAAAGATTCATTTCTCGCTATGCCCGAGTATAGAAATACTCCGATAAGCGGACTGCCGTATTCACAATCACAACTGCTGATGAGTAGAAGACTCAGGAAAATCATTCCAACTGATCCCAAACTATTGAAACCATCGGTAGCTGAAAAAGCGAGACATTACTCAACGAACGATAGATTAAAAGCAAAGTGAAATACGATGCAAAAGCAAGACTACCTAAAGATTACTCGCTTTTTGAACAAGAGTTTCGATGAAGACATCTCTGGGTACTATGATAACGATGAAGACAATGAACAGCAAACTGTTGGAACAAACGAAACAGACAGTTATAGACCAACGTCTAGAAAACTTGTGCCAGTCAAGTCAACCAAAAGTGGTCGAATTGTTAAAATTCCTAGTAGAACTTTAAAAGGAAGGATGTGCTATAGACTATATATATATATAATATACAGGACTGCCAACTGTGCGCACCACGCCTATATTTTTCAATTAAATAAGTCCCGTACACCGAGGCGTCCTTTGTTGCAGCCCAGTTGCAGGGTAGTGTTAGTAGAATGACTTCCGGTGAATTAGTTTACAATATAAAGAAGCCATCACTAAATATTTTAATCACCACTTTTACACCAAATGATGAATGGAAACTCAATTGTCATCGAAGATTTTTCAGAGGTAAGTGTGCACAAATCAATTTATGACTTAAATCTATAAATGTAAAGCTTTAGAACTTTTTTTCTTAGCCAATATAGACTAATTAGCCAAGCTTGTAGTTCGTGTATCGTCTTATTTACGACACTGATAAAATTAGATTCATTTAGCATATACCGGTATACTCTTACTATAATAGACCTAAATGAAATTTCGTTTATAAGTTTAAAAATAGTCCTGTATTAGTCCTATGTCACGTTTCATGCCATTTTTTCTGTATTGGTGAGACCTTTGTAAGATTGAACTATTTACCTGTAGCTCAGTGACTCTATTATTATAATTTTATTTAGACTGACTCACTCACAGACTGACCTTATATCATCCATTATATACGCTACCTAGGTAATAAATAACACTCTTGAAAATGTATTGATTCTTCCATTAATCGCTTTTTTAACTCCTATTTATAGAAAAAATGTAAACATGCAAAAATAATATAAATAATTATGTCAAATATGATGAAAAGAGAAAAAAAAATTATCCAAGCTGGCAGCATAATTCAAACATCGTAAATGTCGTAAAATAAGTTTATACCGGAAGTACCTCGACTCACATTTTGGAGTTGAATTAAACTTATGCTTAGTTACCCTTAGTGTTGGCAGCGGTTCTCAACCTTTTAAGCTAGGCGACCCCTTTTTACAATATACCACACTGCCCCCCCCCCCAATAGACACACACAGCAATAGAAGAATAGACAATAACAATCCTTATTTTTTATAGTCTTAGGCGACCCCCAAAGGGGTCGCGACTCACAGGTTGAGAACCCCTGGTCTATGGGATGTGCAAACATTATATAATATTACGTCATTGTTTGTTGTTTATGTTTTGTGCGAAAGCAAAAGGATTTGACGGAAATAAAAAAAAAAGAGTCTTCTATGTCTACTTTGATAATCACAGTCTCTCGTATAATTATCATTAATTAATGTCTACAGTATATTAATATCTATCGTGCACTGCTTTTAGTGTCCATTCTCTCAGTTGTTGATTCTAAAAGACAATATGATGATTTTGTCGAGATGCAATCAAACTGCCGACGTACGGTAGCTTCTCTTATATTACTCTTTTTGTTTTTTAAATCCCGGTTTCATCTTCTTTCAGTTTGGCCCATCTATGGGGTAAATTTGGAAAAAAAAAAAGTGATAATAGTTGGATCTATCTCAGCAGAATGAAAAGTTGCCAGGTTGAGAGAGTGATTATCACAGTTCAGAAATGTTGCTTTTGGATTTATGCCCAACAGACGTATCCGCAGGCTAGACACTCATTGTGGCTGTGTTATCATAGGTTTAACCTTTGCGTCACGCTGTTTTGTAGCTCCACTCTGGTCAACTCGGCAAGGGGGAAGTTCCCATAGAAAGAATAAAAAAAAATTAATTTCATAAATAAAAAACATGCCATGATTGTGAAATTTCCTCTGACGAAAAGACATACATTTAGTTTTTTTTTATTCATTTTCCCACCTTTGCAATTCAGTCTTTTATCACTCTATAAGAACGGTTTATTTATTTTTTTATTTAGAAAAATATGTTTTTATTGGATTGAGGAAGGATGAATAGAGGGGCAATAACTCAAGTGTGAAGTTTAGTTCTGAAATTATAGGAGCCAAACCCGAATAAGTCTTTGTTATAAATTTAATTCATTAATGTTGATAAAGAAGACACCCGTTGACACTATTTGTAAATCAAATATATTAATGCATGTATTTACAAACAAATTTCAGACACCCTGCAGTATTGACAGTACCGGTACAAACTCACGTGTCTTCTTTTTCTAGTATCTGATATCCATCCAGCATTTTACTGTTACATTTATTGTCATAGCATTTTTTCCCATAGAGTAACTTCTGTTTCTTCATTATTGTTAGTTATTAGTAAATGCCACCATTTTGATCCACCAAGGAATACTTTGCTTTTATCCCTTACCATGTATGGATCTCATTAGACAAACGTGTTCTTAATTTTTTTATTAGTATTACCTTGAATCTTGATATTAGAAATTAGTCAACAACGTCAAAACTATATGTATTGAATAAACTTGGCGTTCAGAATAATGATTTTGTGATGTTGTTAAACAAGCACTGACCAAGACCCTGAAGACCTATAAACTACACAGATTTGATATGCAGCCACCCTGATTACCGTCATTTACATTGAATTAAAAAATATAATTTTAAACTTACTATTTTAGAATCGCTTTTTAATCTTTAAATGAATTTATTAACTTAAAAAGTGTCATAACAATATTCAAATTTATTAACTCAACAAGTAAATGTGCTAACAAATTCACCAGATATTCAGATCTATTTAGCCCTAATAAAAAAATAAAATGTAAGCATGGACAAGAAGCTAGCTTATCTTTAAAGAAAAGTTTTTCCCTCATAAATAAATGAGGAAATAAATATAGACAACATAATTACAAAATAGAAAAGGATACATTTAACGTTATATGAAAAAATGAAAAATTATTGAATCAAATTCAGAATAGGTTTAAAAAAAAAAAAGGAAACAAAATTAATATTAGACTGAAAAAAAAAAAAGAAATGTTTAAAATTGTCTTTTTCTGCTGTAAAATAATAATCTTGCCAAATAAACAATCATTTCTCTTCTTTGTTCTTTAGTTAGAAGATTTTCATAGCCTAAGCTCCAAAATGGCTTTTCATCTTTTATAAATGGTAAATCTGGTGCATTACACACTAAATTCTCAATTTCTTGATATTCCTGTTCTGTTAGCTGACAATCAATATCAGCTATGTGATAAAGCTTTGAAACTTGAACTTCTTCATGATCACACTGCTCATCAGATTGAACACTAGCAAGCTGAACAATTCCTTCATCAACCATAGCTTTTAGTAGGTTGATGTTGCTATCAATGCCATCAAACAACAGGACTGTTTTGGGCTTCAACTTGACTACTCTGGCAATAACAGGAAGGCCAAAAAGGCGATCACGTATATTGTGCTGAATCTCTGAGGTCCACTTTTGTTCATATTTCTCTGGAGGTAATAGTGGTAGATGACACCTCCAAGCCATGACTGGAATGTCATAGGCCTCTGGACACATTGGTCTTAGTCTGTCATATGGTAGGAGTTCTGTTGTGCCAAAATCAAAATAAATAACTAAACACATATTACAATGAGGATAATTTTTCACAAGTACAGCTCTGTACCATCTGTTATCTTCAGTGTAATTACCTGAAATATGATCAAATTTATCAATAATTATTATAAAAGAAACTAAAACTAAAAAGATAATGAGATTATGTAAATTATTTAATTGAAATTCATCAAAGAGAAAGTAAACTATAACCATCTGTTACATCCAAAACTATTAGTGTTGGAAAGAGCTATTACAGAGATTATATTTTTGATTTGTTTAAATTCTGAGTAATGCTCACACCATCAGTCCATTTATATCACAAGGTCTCTTTTGACTTGAACGAGACACACTTCCAAGTGAGAACTACACATACTTTTCTCATACATTCCTCTAATGCAGGGGTGGGCAAATTATAACCCTCTGGACACATGTGGCCCACCAAGGTATTTCATACGGCCCGTAGACACTTACTTATATAAGTATGCCACAGATTATATATCTAAAATATGCATATATATTAATAATAAGTAATTTTAAATAACTATATAAATAATTGATACTTCTGATTCTTATGACGAAGAGGCTAAAGAATGAATGTCTATTTATGTCATTCAAAAAAGTTTAAAGATTTTTCTAATTCGCAATATATAGAAACAGTCAAAGACGCAAATAAAGATTTTTCTAATTCGCAATATGTAGAATCAGTCAAAGACGCAAACCCATGCCAGTATTTATTCAATACTATGAAGAACTGTGTTGAAAGTGTTGAGATGGCATGGAACAAGATAGAAGTATAATAATTTATTGTGTCCGTGCTTTGACTGAGAAAAATAAAAAGGTTTGTTAATAAAATTAAAGAACAATATCCCAGCCATAAACTCTACAGGGTAAAGTTTGAGAATAGCTGCATTAAATAACAAACATGTTATTGACCAATTATCTCAGTGATCAAACTTAGAGTTAGGAGTCTTAAACACAAGCAGTTTTGAGAAGTACTTGAAGATGTTTGGTACCACCATCATCATCATCATCAAATCCCATTAGAGTGAGGGCTTGAGAGGCTTAAATCCTTTCTTGCAAAAGCCCTGGACAGAAACCCTGCTGTCTTGTTTGGTACCACAAAAGTATCCACTGGCTTAGCATGGGCAATGTATTGAGAAGAATATGGGAACTCAAGGAAGAAATTATGTTCTTTAAAGAAAATTGACTGTGACTTTGTTACTTATATTTCTAATAAAGAGTGGAAGACTTCATGTTCGCCATCGACACAATTGCAATGGGTTGTTTGCACATGAAATGTATGTGCATTTTAAATCTTTTCAGGAAGGCAAGTGAAAAAGTTTTTGTCATTTTTTGATGATTCTTTGCTGATAGGTAAACTAGGTAGTGAAGTGGTTGAAAAGTTAAAAACTTATTTGGATTCCTTGAATGTAGAATTTGAAAGAAAAATTTCAGACATCAAGAACTTGGAACTCGTTTTCAATGCCCTTATTTCACCATTAAGTGCAGAAGCCAAAATATACATTCACTCCAGACTCACTCAAAATTTACATGTGAAATGTTATTTCAGATAGCGGAATTGTAATTAATGATTTGATTGCCAGGGGAACAAAGAGTTTTTGTGTCTGTTTGTCTTATTCTTTTTGTAATTCTTCGATTGGGAGTGTAAAAAGATAAATGTAAGAGTATAATACAGTATAATTGTGAATTAAAAGACATTATAAAAAATTAGCTATTAAAGTTGTAAGTATGTCTTCACTCATATCCTGCCAATGTATTAATTCCTCTTTACCTAATAGTGTTTTAAGATGAATTATTGCCTCAATTCAACTTTTCCATAGTGTTTCAGATAATGAATTTTGATAATTTTGTTGTCAAAATGTTTCATCTATGATAGGAGCTAGGTAAGTTTTTTTTATATTATTAAACTAATAGTTTTTAAAAAATATTAATCAGAATAATGTTTTGGTGACCCCAAATTTGGTACACATGCACAAATAAGATTACCAGACACTGATAACACAAGAACACTTTTGTTTCCTTGGCAATTAAATCATTGAATACAAAGTAACTTCACATGTAATATTTAGTTTTCTATTGTTATATTTAGTTAATGTAAACATTTCAACATTGATAAAAAGATATATTATTAAACAAGATTGCAATTAGGCTTTAACACTATTCTGCATTTTCTTTCCATGGTCCTTGCCAATATATTGAAACTCCATGAGTTGAGTAGATCTGATGGAAAGTTTTTTAACCCAGCTCAGCCTAAAGCCAAAAACAAAAAACAGTATATCCTGAACTACTGTTTGCTGCTGCTGCACTCACCTCCATTTATAAGCAGGATTTCAAAGGTTTGTGAATTGTTTGGCAACTGCATTGTCAAGAACTCAGCCTTACAATTAGTCTCACCAAAACTAAATTTCTATCACAGAAATACAAGAGTTAAGCATTAAAAATCACACCCTTACAGTGCTGCAAGAATTTACCTACATGGGATCAATTTTTGTTAGAAAACAAAAATATAGACAACAAAGTAACAAAACGGATTGAAAAGGCCTCTGCAGCCATAATGAAACTCTCTAAAGTCAAAATATATCAAATTGACCAGGCAATCAAAATTCTAGTCTACAATGCCTGTGCATTAAACAATATAGAAGTGAAATAATGTCTCCAAACTGTTTTAAGTAGGAAACTTTGAAATAGGCCAATACACAAGTGAAGACTATGTTGGCTTGGACATGTCACCCGTTAGTTTGGGACTTGGACATGTCACCCACATGCCAGACAAAAACCAGACACAAGAAGGACATCCAAGACTAACCTAAGGAGATGTCCGCAAGAAGAATCTTTAGACTACAGTTATCAGACAATGAAAGGCATGGAGACAGTTTGCCTTCTGGAACGACCTTTGCAGAAAGCAAAAGAGCTGTGGTGGCCATAGACGAGAAAGAGGAAGACAGCTTCTCAATTCATCAAGGTGCATCCATAGTCTTTTGAGACACAAGTAGCTTTATAATCTGTTACAATTACACCTAAGTATTTAGAATGCAGTTGTACAGATGTTCTTGTTTTTTTTTGTTTTTTTTTTTTCAAACTAGTTATTCCATAACAATTCAAACATTCACTTATCTAATATATAAAGCAAATTGTAAGGAGCATGTATGCATGTCCCAAATAAAAATCAAAACCGTTTGACCAATCTTGGCATTTACTTCGCATAAATGATCCTTAGATCATGGCGGGGACCGTAGTGTATGTTTAATGTCTCTCCCACAACCTGAGGGCGAAGCAGGAAATTTTGGTGCAGCTGTTTTGGTGTGACTGTTAATATCATGGTCCCAAGTAAAGATCCGACCTTTCATACTTTCTATGTTTCATGCTTTAAATGTTCCCTCAGAATTAAGGATTATAACATTCTAATACAAACCTGCCACAGGATGGTTGAGGATTGCGGCGAGAAGGGTTTGAACCCGGAACTTTCAAGATCATGCATCTAGAGACAATACCTTATGACCAGGAAGCCATCCATAGTTCACAATATGTCAATCAATCAATCTGACTAACCATTTAATGGTGATGTTTTTGTTTCACATCATTTTCTTTGTCTTGTGCATGTTTGTTTATTAAGAGGCCCATTTTTATTTTAAAAGTAAGAACAAGGTCACAAAGACAGTTTGTGTGGAAACACA
Organism: Biomphalaria glabrata; assembly: GCF_947242115.1. Classification (NCBI taxonomy): domain Eukaryota; kingdom Metazoa; phylum Mollusca; class Gastropoda; family Planorbidae; genus Biomphalaria; species Biomphalaria glabrata. Next base: position 17,011,407 of record NC_074717.1, read on the forward strand.
AACTCAAAATCAGCCCCCGAAATGGTCCACCCAGGCAGGTAAATAGGCCGGTATCAATATTTTCAGAAAGAATATCAGAATTAAATTCTATTGAAGACAAATGACAGAGAAGAATGGAGAAAGAAGGTTGACAGATCTTGTGTGGTGCCCCAGTGGTCCAGCAGCCAAAGGATAGGTGTAAGTGAATATGAAATTAAATGCGAACCTTGCCTAACTGATGACTTATAATGAATATCTAATTGATCTAATTGTTTTGGGTCAATCTCTTAATCAAATCCTCAAAAAAAGAAACAAATACACTAAATTTCGACCTACCTAATCTAATCTATATATCTAGATCAAATTCTTCATTATTACTATTTATTTGTGATAAATTTTAGAATAATTATAAAGTTTCTTCAGTAATAAACATTGTGGGTGTCTTGTGTCTAGCATAGTCATGGCAACGTTTTTTTTACATTGTAAAAAAAAAAAAAGGAAAAAATAAATGTCTTAAATAAAGCTTCTAATTTCTATGCAAACAAACTTTTATAACTCTTTTATAAAGTAAAAATAGTTCCACTGTTGTTAGTTAAAAATTTTTATTTAAAAATGCAACGAAACAAAGGTAGGGTAAGAACGTCTATGGGATAGATGTTCCGTGTGTTTAGGGGCAGACAGACCGTCTATGAGATAGACGCTCCGCACTGAATGAGTTAAATTATAGTCAGAATATCTCGTGCCAAAATGACCCTTGCGCCAAAACGGTCAAACGTCACGTACCGACCTGAGGGCCCTAAAATAAAAAAAAACCCACCTAAATTTATCTCTTTAAATAACAAAACTTTTTAACAAATCAGGTAAACCTATTTTCAAACTCTACTTTTGTTTTAGTTGCAAAAAAAAAAAAAAAAAAAAATGTGAAGGGAACATTCTCTATTTTTGACAGATCTAAATTCAATCAAAGTAGATCAGTAATAGCAAACTAAGGCTGGCACAAGCCACAGGTTATATTCAGCTAGTTTTGAATATTTTTAAAGGTTCACACATCAAAATCATTTATTTATATGGAATTTTGTGTAACTGAGTTTAAACTTAAACCATTTAAAAAAAAAAATTAAGCTGATGAGCAGATTCCAGGATCCCTATGAGTGATTTGGTGAAATAATTTCAAAATCAATGCTCAACAGATCTAATTGCTGAGTCAGTTTCATTTTAAGGCTTCTATTGATTTTTTTTTTTGGTCATAAAATGACTATGGGTCATCACCTGAAGATTGGATCAGTTTAATACATGGGCATTATTGGGCATTATCTATGGCTGAAATGTTGTCACCCACCCACCCCTCCCTCTATGCTGCTTTTGGGTCCAACTTGAAAGACTCAACTAATTTTTTTTTCATCAATGTGACATAGATCTTATTGTAAGGATGATAGTTTCATGTGAGTCAAAAGGTTTAATATTAAGGTCACATGTCTATAACTTTTATGTGGTGTCATTATCTACTCATGACATATTGAAAATATAAAAAAAAATGAAGTCAGTCCCTCAGTGTTAACAGTTCTTTCTTTATATAGATTAAAATATATTTCTTCAAATATAACTTTTTCAAAATCTTACTATGTAAAAACCAAACATAAGAAAAAAAAAGTAAAATCAATAGTATTTTGCACATTATGTAAAACTGAAGAAATTAAACAAACCTTCTATTAATTTTCCTTCTTCAAATGTCATGTCTTTAACGATAGGCTTAGAGTTTTCATTTATTTTCTCCATAAATTTTTCAAACTTTAGAATTTTGCTATTCCATCTGATATCTTGATCTGAAGAACTGAAATAAACCATGGTGAAAAATGAAAGAAAAGAAACTTTGTACATGAATAAATTCATGCTTACTTTCTCAAAACTAATGTTAAGTAGTTAAGTCAGAGAAGGAATTTCGAGATATAGAATATAGTTCATTAAAAAATATGTATCTGTTTTCAACAAAAAATGTAAATGTAACTTTATGGATACAGTTTTTTAAAAATATTAGGATATTCAAGTATTTACAGATAGTCCTGGCCTAATGGGAGGGGGGGGGGGGGAGGTTTTTGTAAATAATTCATATGGACATGGAAGCTTGGATTTTTTTGGAAAATTCCATAGTTTTGACAATTTTTGATGTGTGTTATGTATATTATTCTTTTTATAAAAAAAAACAAACAAACTTGGTAATTAATGATTTTCTGACGTAATTTTTCTGCACATCCAAAACTGATTTTCAACAGGTTTCTATGTGATGTGAGAAATTTTGGTTACATACTATAGTAGACTAGGATTGGCCGACATATGTATGTGTATCTTGAGATGATTACAGTTTTTGTGCCTAATTTGTGAAGATTTTATATTTATGATTGTGTTTACAATACAATGCTTGTTTTTCTTTTGTGTATTAATAATGGCATAAACAGAATCCCAGGTCGGGGGGAATATAAAATGACTAAAATACACTGAAGAAACTTCTATATTCTTTTTTCTTTCTACTAATGAACTCCATCAATTACTATCCATGCAGTACTACTTGACATATTCTTACAAAACCATTGAAATAATAAATCCACAACATAGAAGCACTTAAATATACAGATACCTTTTCTATCATCTTAACGTAGAATTTACTTTCACTAATAAATGACTTCAAAGCTATAAAGTACTCAATGACTTACTACAACTTATGGCCCCTGAACATCTCTGGGACATGCGACAGCTCAAGGACATTGACTTACTCACTTTCCCCCAATTTATACCTTTTAAAATTGACTTTTCTAGAACCCTAGAAACTTCTTTTCTAAATATTTCATTAGCTATAACCTTCTAGAAACTGATGTTCGCGACTTTTTTTTATGACCTCTTACTCTGATTGGTTAATTATAATTAATATGTATTTACTCTATGAACTTCTTTTGACCTGACCTTTTCTAGAAAGAAGTAGAACATGGTCACAGTATGGATTTGTAACATTTGACCAGGTTGTTAAAATAGGTCGGACAGAAAGCCTATTTACTTTTTTTTTTTTTTTTTTTTTTTGGGGGGGGGGGGGGGGGGGGGGGTTTGAGAAGAGATCAAATTAAAATTTGTGAGTAGTTTTGTGTCTTGATTTTTTTTTTTAAGTGTGTGAGACTATATCAGTGACTATCCCTATCATAGGTTATGGATGGACAAGGCCTAGCAGTAATTGTAAGAATGAAGCATTTGTAGCCTTTGTGACCTACTTTGAAAATGTTGAAGTGATACAATAGGTTAGATCTAGTGAGGAATGACAAAGGCATAAGTATGTCAATAACTCAAATTTGAAAAACCATCAGTTTCTCTTTAACCTATCTTTATATTTTTTCTCTCTAGTATATACCTACAGTATTTGAATGCACAGTACTAATCATATTATAGTGTACTGCAGTTATTTAGTATGTTTGTGATATAAAAATGTTTTACTGCATTTCATAGCTTTGAAAATCATTGTTTTCTTATCTTATCAATCAGAGACAGTTCTTCAAAAGAGAAGATAATTACATTCTACTCATATCTATGTGTTACTAAAACTCTGTGTAGTGTATGATAATTAAAGACATAAACAATGCTAAGTCATTGGTTTTCCTAGCTGATTAAGGCAATCCATTCCATGTTCTAATGACACAAGGGAAGAAGAAGCACTTGTATACATTTTTCCTAACATGTGGAATAAGAAATGTGCCTTTCTATATAGTACTGTATTCTTTATAGTAGCTAGTTATATTTTTATTAAAATATTTAGAATTGTACTTTATATATGCTTTTAATTTTTTTTTTAAGAAACACCTGTAACTGTTCTGTACAGATATACCAATACATGGTATATAAAGAAAATTCATCTAGAGAACAAATTACATACAGTAATACACATGTGCTTCAAAAATTTTGGTTGGTCAGACACAGGGCTAATGTAACTTCAAAATTTCAATGTACTAGAAAATAGTGTGTCAATCAAACCTTAAATAAAAATGTTCAAAAGCCAACTATATTCTTTTAGGAATATATACATTTCTGTTACTACCATTATTATAAATCTGAATAACCAAAGGCTTACATATAACTTTTTTTTTCACCTTTCAAAAGAAGAGTTATCTTTTCAGCTAAAATCTAAAAAAAAGTTTCCAAGAGGCAAAATGAATAAGAATAGATATATCAAAGATAATGAAGACTTACTCAACTAAGGCTGGTTGCAAATAAATTACATCAGGGCTCTCAATGTGAGTTATTTGTGCTTTAAAGATGTCATTTAAGTGAACAAATTCTAGCTGAGGGCACTGAGAGATGCTATGAAATGCTTGTCCAATCATCCTGCTATGTGCAAGAATGTGCCTATCCTCACTGATGCACAAAGCCTCACCTTTGTTGATCAGATACTCTATTAAATTGAAGCCATCTTCAGCACGAGATAAGTCCACCTAATAAAAGATATGGCTTAAATGCAATTCATTTTTTGTTTAATTTAAAGTTTAATAAGCAATATTTACAACTTTTGTAGCATAGCATTCAATATTTATAACTTAGGCTGTGTTTTGCTTCACAGTTGCAATGATAAATTGTAATAGATTCTTTGTCTTCTCACAGACTAACAAACTTATAAATGAATAATAATAATAATAATAATAATAATAATAATAAGGGTTGTCTTCGAGTCCAAAGATTAATGAGGAATACGATATTTCCCATGGCTACACAGCCCCATCTGTGACCTACGTATTTTAACACATACAAAGCAAGCATAACCATTGTCCCCCAGTGGTCAATTAAGATTTGGCCTCAAATGTGTAACCATCGGCCTTTGTGAGTGACCCCGAGCTGTCTCCTTCTGAAGCCGCATGCAACCAAGTGCTCTCTTCTATGTCTGCCTAGGCAAGTTGGCACCTAAGCTGGTCTTCAAAGTGTTTCCGTGGGGCACCTCTGTCCACCTTTTAGCTCACCAAAAAAAGACAGATTTTAGCATACTTTAGTCCCCCATTCGGGATACATGCCCTGCCCAGCGTACTTTCAGACCATAAGAAGTCCCACTATACTGTCCATACTAGCTGTTTGTAGTTCGGTATGTCCATGATGGTGAAAGCATTCAAGTAGTATTAGTTGCTTTCTGTATAATACCCATGTCTCAGATCCATATAGAAGGGTTGAGAAAACCACTGCCTGGTAGACATTGATTTTTGTAGGCATGAAGAGCAATTTATTCCGCCAGACTCTCGCCTGGAAGGGCCCAAAAGCACTACTGGCCCTGGCCAGAAGGTTATCAACTTCCCTTGAAAAGGAGGCGTCATTTAATACTATGCTTCCTAGATATATGAAGTGGTCTACCACGTTAAGAGGCTGTCCATTTACGGTGATCTTTGGGGCTGAGTAAGTTTTATTTAGTGACTTCTGGAACATGACTTCTGTTTTCCTGAGGTTTATTGATAAACTAAAAGAGGTGGCAGCGTATGCAAATTTATTAACCGCGACCTAGAGATCATGTTCAGTGATCTAGCAAGGTGCAATCTTCAGCATAGAGAAGCTCTGTTATGACCATTTCTTTTGTTTTGATATGGGATAGTAGATGTCACAGTGCCGTCTGAGCAACACAATTATGAATCACAATATTACAATTAAAAAATATAGAGAAGCAAAGTTAGGAGTTGAATAGAGGTATTGTAAAAAGTAGCTCTATTAGAATAGAGTTTAATCTTTATTTTAGGGTAAAATTAACATTTTGATTATAATTGTAGTTTCAAGATATATTTGAAATTGACAGTGATCCTGATTTGATCTGGCACAATTAGATTTTTAATAATTATTATTAAACACGAATTAGGTGAGGATGTATGGTAAGGTGACCAAATTGAATAAAGTAACAAAAAAAATTTAATTAAAATATAAATATGTAGTTTTTTTGTTGCTTGTATTCCTTGGAAAAACTTATATGAGCATTGCACATCTTGTTTTCAAGCTTTATATTGTTTTGGTCAAAACATTCCCTCATTTTAGGAATAATTGGGCCACTTATTAACATAATTTTTCTTTCCTTCTCTTTCTCTTCACTCAGTCTATCTCTTTTTGTTTTTTCACCCCACGCATTGTTATGTTCTCTGAAATAAAGTTTTAGCTTGAATAGGAACTACCTGCTTCATAAAACTCCCAACACATACTTTTCTACCGTAAATTCTAGGTATATCTCTTTTAATTTATTCTCCACAACCCAAACAAAAAAATTCATTCTGTATACAATCTCTGACTTTTTACTTAGCTTCTCAATTAAATATTGAATATTCAACATAACTATGTTGCCTTTCCAACAGCTTCTCAATGTTATATTGAAATATATACATAGTTTTGGTTGTATTTCCAACAGACCACCCAGACACACATCGATCCCCCCTGTTCACTACTTTCTATCGAACATTTGTACTTTATTTTTGATATTTCCCCAAAAGGCTGAAGCCTATAAAGAAAGAATAAATAGAAATATCTCACAAATGCCGTATTTTTAAAGCAATTTTTTTTTCTTTTTTTTTTTTTAAGTCTACCTTTTTTTAAAAATATGCCTTACATCATTTTCGCTTCTTTTTAGATGCAGTTTAAAAAAAACTATCCTAATAGCATTAAAAAGATAGATCTAGATCTATTAACCTTTCGCTACACTCAAAACGGTTAAAAAAAACTATTACAATAAATAAAACCAAATTGATATTTCTTTTTTAGAAAACCAAATACCAAATACATTGCGGGGCCCAATGCGAAACGGATTGCGCAGGGCCCAGTTTGGATAGGGATATGGATAATAAGTGAAAATTAAGAGGTTTATTAGAAAATAAATTTGTCTTTGCATTTTATTCTTTCTTTACTACATACACAATTACTTTACGAGCCTTGGGTGTAGGGAAGTCATACAGTATATCATAAAAATTCTGTTTCCTACTTAGATCACGCTCAGTGGCAAGAATTACCAAATGTTTCAATCTAGCTTTGAGAATTGTTGACCTCAAGTAATTACTCAGTTTGAGGGGCGAGAAGCTTCTTTCACCTGATTCTACAATTAGGGGTATTGTATAATGCCTTTTTTATCATCACGCGTAGGATTGGTGTTTTCCATATTGAATGACACTCCTAAATGATAATTTTGTCTATATTTCAGGAGATTTTTATGACTTTTCAAAAGATTTTAATAATTTCCGGAGATTTACAGGAATTTTTTGTATTGTTGCAATTTTAGGACATTTCCAGGAGCACCTGGTAAATCAGGAGGCCGCGGAATATCTGTTATAAGTTATAAAATGGTTTAATTTAATAATTTACACCTAGGATTAGCGTGGGGCCTTGTCACAGTCTTAGTTGACATTGCATGATCTAAAGTTCACGTCATGTTAAGAGTTTAAAAGACATGTTCAAGGCTATCCCACATCTGCATGCCGAGATGCATCAATTATGTAAAATGTAAATGTATGTTGAATGGTGTAAAGTTGCAGAATGCGAATGTCGTGTAATGCTGGTTTCTTGCTTCCTGAAGTACTCTTGACACGTGACAAGACAAATATTATAAACTGACTGTTGAAGTCCGTTTCAGCAGACAAATATGAAGTTTATTTACAACACAATAATAATAATACTGCACTCCTTGTTAGTGCTACAAGTCAAGAAGCAATAAACAATCCTATCCGCATAACAGCGGTTTCAAATGTATCCAATATATGTTAGTTACAAATCACGTCCGCATCTCAGCGGGTAACAATAAGAACAATTACTACTAGTGACACTGGAGCTCCAACTATAGATATCCATTGAAATACGAATAATACTTTAATATTCAATAAGCACATAATGAAATCAACTCTCAAATATAATTAATCAACAATCATTAGTCAATCGACTTTCATGCTATATACATATATATACACCAGTCCAGGAAGCAACGTCCAACCTTCCTGGACCGGGAGCAAAACCTTACTTACTTGACTTGACTGAACTCCAAGTCAACTTTATTCATTCTACTTCCTGTTTTCTACATCAGGAATTCCACATGTCTTTTAAACTCTTAACATGAAGTGAACTTTAGATCATGCAATGTCAACTAAGACTGTGACAGGCCTATAAAAGTGCGGGGCCCACTGCGGTTGTATAGGCTGCAGTGGCCTAAGGCAGGCCTGCAAAATAATGCTGTGCTGTTGGTCAACTAGTATAATTTTATTTCTTAACAAGCATGAAGAGAAGAGGGGAAACATTATAACTTTAACCCTGAGCGCCTAAAGGCAGCACGGAAAACCAACTCCTAGATACCCCCTCCCCCCACTGGTCCACAAATGAGATTGGACCAAATCGCTCTGAGCATGCTATAAGCATGAAAGTAGCGCTATATAAAAGCTATAATAATAATAATAATAATAACACTATAACAATTTGCCAAAAATATCAAAGAGTATTCTAAAAAACATTTATATAATATATAACAGCACAGCTACAAAATTAAATAACTAAAAAAAAATTAATTTGGGATGAAATGACTGGGGATGATGTAATCGGAGATGAAATGACTGGGGATGAAGTGATCTGTCACTTTTTTAACTGAAGATATGAAGAAATGTATGTGGTGTGGGGGGTCAAGGTAAAAAATATAATACAGATTGAATTGAGAAGATTGTGCTATTAAATTTGAATTATATTCAGATGGATTGATTACACTCAAACTTATAAACCCCTAAAAGAAAAAAAAAAGCACAGCACAAACAAAATAAAACGGAAGGTGCAGGGGTCAATTCTGAAATATGAGGAACTTTAAGTCATATACAGCACATGATATACTAGATCTAGATTTGTTCAACTTTGGTTATGAATAAAAGAAGCAAAATGGCGATCAAGATGGCGGCCGATCTAGTACTAGATCTATTCATTATAGTAAAGATCAACTCCTCAAACTTTGTTCAAAGAGGAAGCCTCTTCCACCATGTTATGCACATATAAATTGTCTCTACCCTTCCTCTGTTAGTACAAAGAAAAGAGGTAAAAAAGGAGGGCTACGGCAAAGGCTGAGAAGAAGAGGTTTTCACCCACCACTTCCTACGATTATTCTAGCTAATGTCTGCTCAATTAGAAACAAAGTGGATGAGATATGTGCCCTTGTACGCTACGACCGCATTTTCAGGGAAAGTTGTCTATTGGCATTTACTGAGACATGGTTAGAGGAGGATGACAATGACAACCTGATTGCTATTGATGGTTTCTCTTGCGTGAGATCTGACAGAACGACTGAGTCTAAGAAGAAGAAAGGTAGGGTGCTGTGTGTGTACATCAACCTCAAATACTGTACCAACTACACGGTTAAAAAGAGAATGTGCTGTCCAGATCTAGAACTACTGGCGCTCTCATTAAGACCTTTTTATTTGCCTCGAGACTTTGGTGTTATTTACATAGTCCTGGTTTATGTTCCGCCTAAAGCCAAGACGGAAGTTGCAGCTGCAATCATCGCTGATGTAGTGCACAAGTTTCAGACAAGGTCACTGGACGCACCAGTAGTTATACTGGGTGATTTTAATAAATGCACCTCGAAGGTTGACCTACCCACCTTCTATCAACACATCTCATGTCCGACGAGAGAACAGAACTCTGGACTTATGTTACTGTAACATCAAAGGAGCATTCACATCTCGTGAAAAACCACCACTAGGATCATCGGACCACAAAACACTACAACTGCTGCCTACTTACCGCACGAAACTTAAAGAAGGAAAAATCATTCAAAGAAACGTACAAGAATGGACTCAAGACAACATTCTCAAACTGCAGGGTTGTCTAGACTGCAATGACTGGAATTTGTTTAAAGAGACCACTTCAAAGTTGGAAGAATGGGTTGACGCAGTGACAAATTACATCAAATTCTGTGAAAACGTGTATCAGCACTAAGGGTATCAAGATATACCCCAACAATAAACCATGGATCATTGCTAAAATAAAACGGGAAATAAATAGAAAAGAGCATATATGAGTGGCGATGGACAGACAAGGAAAAGAGCTCAACGAAATCTCAATGTCGTTCTTGAGGAAGGGAGGAGAAACTACCGCACCAAGCTAGAAGACTCGATTAAGACAAGTAACATGAGACAGGCGTGGGGTATCATAAACAAAATGTCAGGAGCACAAGTCAAAAGTAAAATTAATCTTGCTACAAGAGACGAAAAAACATTATCCAACGAGCTAAATGATTTCTATTGTTGCTTTGACACGAAAGATTTTAATTATCTAAGACTCAAAGCCCTTGAGGATGTCAATGTTAACAACTGTTTAGAATTAGCGATTACTAAAGAGCAAGTCTGCAACATTTTCAAAAACGTCAACCCAATGAAAGCTGGTGGGCCTGATGGAATAAAAGGGCGAATCTTAAAAGAATGTGCTGAACAACTAGCTGAACCTTTCCAAGATATTTTTTCTACTTCATTACAAAACCATGAGATACCATCTGTGTGGAAGTCAGCTATAATTGTACCTGTGCCAATAGTTTCCGAACCAAAGGAATTGAATGACTATAGACCTGTTTCACTTACTTCCATTGTGTCTAAATGTTTAGAAAAATTGGTTAAAATGTTTCTTCTGAATGATCTTTGTAGTAAGTTAGACCCTTTACAATTTGCTTACCAAAAGGGTAAAGGTGTAGACGATGCCATCCTAAATATTTTAAATTGTGTCTACAAACATCTGCACTTCCGAACACTTATGTAAGATTGTTCTTCATTGATTTGTCATCAGCTTTTAACACTATAACAACTTCATTTACTCATTGAAAAGATAAAAGCGTTGAAAATTAGTCCATACATAATACTATGGGCTAATGAATTTTTGACCCAGAGATCTCAGAGGGTTAGGGTAAACAATTTTATATCAAATGCACGCATAGTTAACACAGGGGCGCCCCAGGGGCTGTGACATCGCCATTGTCGTTCATTTTGTACACCAATGATTTACAATCAGATAGTCCTTTTTGCTCCTTCACAAAATTCGCTGATGATGCGGCTCTTCTTGCCCTGCTCTCAGAGAGCTCAGACGTAAATGAGTATTTCAGAGAAATAGAACACATTGAAAAATACTATAAAGATAATTTTTTATTATTAAATGTCAAAAAAACCCCAAAGAAATGATAATCGATTTTCGTAGTGAAAAGAAGGAAAATGATATTGTTTCTGTAGCTGGAGAGACTATTGAAATAGCGCAAACCTTTAAATACCTTGGTACTATCCTAGACAATAAACTAAATTTTACTGCAAATACTGATTATATTAGCAAAAAAGGGCAGCAAAGATTACGATTACTGAGAAAACTGTCCTCGTTTAATGTTAGTGAAAAGGTCTTGGCTATGTTTTATTACACTCACATCTGCAATATTTTAAGTTTCAATATGGTACGGCAATCTGAGCATTAAAAATAAACTTTATAGAATCCTAAATGCTGCTGGCAAAATCATTGGCAAAAAACAAACCCCATTCCGGCAGTTGTTTGAGATAAACATTTATAAAAAAGCTAATAAGATCCTTGAAATAAAGAATCACCCTCTGTGTCAGGATTTTGTGATTTTACCATCACAAAAGAGAGTTTGAGTTTTGAGTTTAGGCACATCAGCACAATTTAGGCCATGTCGAGCCCGTAATCCTTTAAGGATCACTCTCCCTTTACATAACAAGGGCTAACTTCTATACAATTATATCATTAAAAACAAGGTCTATTCACAGTTAAAATAGTAAAGGTGGTAAAAATTTAATAATTTGGTAAAAATCTTATGCAAATATTATATGTTCACAGTTCAAAAATCAGATCTTCGTAGACAACCCCACCTCCCAGACAAAGCCCAGTACCTTCCCAGGGTCGACATTGTCGAATAGTGTTTTCAAGGTGTGTGTGTTCTAAACAATTTCTCCCTGACATCCTGGTATCTGGGGCAATCAATGAGGATATGTTCCACGGTGAGGCAAGAGTCACAGTACTCACATAGAGGGGGCTCCTCTCTCTTCAGCACAAAAGAGTGCGTGATGTAGGTGTGGCCAATCCTAAGTCTGGACATGGTCGTGCTACCACGCCTTTTCAGACCCTTAGATGTGGGCCGCCACCTGACATCCGCCACAATCTGCCTGAGTTTATTGTGAGTCTCAGCCTCCCATCGGTCCTGCCACTCTCAATAGGTGGCAGAGGCAATACTTTAGTGTCAGGTCCGAGCAGGGAATTTGGGTTCCTGACACAGCATGATTTAGGGCTCTCTTTGCTTCTCTGTCTGTGGCTTCGTTTCCCTCAATGCCACATGGGAGGGGACCCAGATGAGGGTGACATCCCTATGGTCGGCTGTTATTTGGTCAAAAAGCTTCAGGATCTTATGTACCAATGGAATGCCAGTCTTCATCCGCCCCAAAGCTTGCAATGCAGATTTGGAGTCGGAGCAGATTATAAATTTTCTCCTTTCTGATGCTTTTACGGCCATAAGTGCAAGCGATATTGCATGCAATACGGCATGCAATACAGCTGTAAAGATGGAGCAGCCATTGGGGAGTCTACGGGAGATTGTTTTGTTCCGAAAGGAGCAAGCACACGCAACCTTTCCATCCATTTTAGATCCGTCTGTGTAGATGGTGCCACAATCTCCGTAGCTCTCCTGCAGTTCCCTAAAGTGGACTTGTAGTATGCTTGGGTCTGTATTTTCTTTTTTGAAATTAAGGATGGATAAATTTAATTTGGGTTTATTCATTAGCCAAGGAGGATTCTGAGGGGTTTCTATTTTAGAGATTTGGTCAATGGGTGGGGTTAAATTTTGGATGGGTTCTCTCATTCGAAGGCCCAATGGCTGTATGACGTTAGGCCTTTGATTGTATAGTTCTACCTCTGTAGGGTTAAATATGGAGTCGAAAGCAGGGTTTGTGGGGTTGGCTTTTAGCTTGACTATGTACTGCATTGCAAGCTTTTTCATTCTTATATCCATGGGGAGTTCTCCAGCCTCCACATGGAGACTTGGGATAGGTGATGTACAAAACGCGCCGAGACAGAGACGCAGGGCAGCATTTTGTATTGGTTCCAGTATTTTTAGATAACACTTCCTTGCTGCTCCATATATTATGGATCCGTAGTCTAGCTTGGATCGAATTAGACTAAGATATAGCAGCAGCAAGGTATCTCTGTCAGCTCCCAAGTCCATATGGCTGAGTACTCTAAGTATGTTTAATGACTTTTGGCTTTTCTTCTTAAGCCCCTTAATATGGGGGAGAAAATTAAATTTGGAATCTAGGGTGAGGCCTAAAAATTTTACAGTTTTCACGACAGGGATCTTCTTTTGTGTAAAAACAGTTCAGGGTCTGGGTGGAGTCCCCTTAAATTACAAAAATGCATACTAACTGTTTTGGAGTCCGAAAATTTAAAACCATTATCTTTTGCCCAATTTTGAATTTTCTTTCTAAGGTGTTCATGTTTTTGCCACATGCAAGAATGACAAAGTCCTTTTTGCTCCTTCACAAACTTCGCTGATGATGCGGTTCTTCTTGACCTGCTCTCAGAGAGCTCAGACGTAAATGAGTATTTTAGAGAAATAGAATACATTGAAAAATGTTTGATGCTAAAAAATACCTCTTCAATATAAAAAAAGCAAATTACACACTAAAATTATTTCAGCGTAGCCAAGCCAATTGGGGGTTTTGACTTTAAACTCCTCTCCTCCAGATGGTTTTGAGTTTCAAATCCCCTACAGAGCGTTTTGAGGTGGAAAACCTCTATCTTCAATAATATTCTAAAGCAAAACTACAGTTACCAAATTCTATGATTGTAGCTAAATGGGGTTTTAAATTTTTAAAAAACCCAAGTAAGTCCTGAGATTTTTTAGTTTAAAACCCCCAACAGATGATTTTGATGATAAAACTTCCCTTTTCGATATAAAATCTAAAGCAAACTACAGTCACCTAATTCCAAGAGAGTATTCAAGAGAGGTTACACATTTGTACCAGTGGCAGGGCTCCATTAATAAAGTGCAGTGAGTCAGTTATAGAGATCTGATCTAAATTAAGGAAATCCTATGCCGAAGTGGGAGTCGACCCCTTAGTAAGGTTGTGACAGAGCATCGCATGAGGTTTGCGGGACATGTTCTCCAACAAAATGAATTAGGCATAAGAAGAGTTGCGATGACATCCTAGATCCTAGTACACATTCATGGAGGTCCTCAGAGCAGGTGGGAAGAGGCTTCAGACATTACCAGTGACAGATTTTTGTGGAAACAGCTTGATGGCAAATGCGCCGAATGGTGCGGGAGGGTCTAAGTCAGTAAGAATAACATACTAGGTTTTTGAATTAAGACTTTTTAATAGCAGGAAAATGCACTGTAGATACCTCAGAATATGCATTTTATTGGCATTCAATACCAGAAATAGTGCTCTTGGTGGCGGGGCGGAGGGCTGGGGGAAGCTCCTAGCACTGCTAGCAATGGCTGGGAAGCAACAATTTTTCCACTAACTACAGGAAGAACCTATTCTAGGGCACAATAAACGTGTTCCGAAAGAATGAAGGGTCAGAATGTAATAAAGATTATGTACACACACACACATACATTTTTTTTTGCCGGGGGGGGGGGGGACACGGGACCTCCGAAAACAATTCCTGGCTACGCCCATGCTGCCTGGTATCGCAATCTAAGCATTAAAAATAAAAAATAAACTTTATAGAATCCTAAATGCTGCTGGTAAAATCATTGGCAAAAAACAAACCCCATTTGGGCAGTTGTTTGAGACAAACATCTATAAAAAAGCTAACAAGATCCTCGAAATAAAGAATCACCCTTTGTGTCAGGATTTTGTGATTTTACCATCACAAAAGAGATACAAGACACCGATGGCAAAGACAAACAGACACAAACACTCTTTTGTTCCCCTGGCAATCGAATCATTAAATAAGAACAATCTGATATAAACCTTGTCACATGTAAATTATGAGTGCGTCTGGTGTGAATGTACACTTTGGTTTCTTATAGTTATAATGTTTTTTGTTTGGTGTAATGCACAAATTGTAAGACAACTTTCCATATGGACAATAAAGATTATTATTATTATTATAACATACAGAGAGCACTCTATGCCAGGGGACAGAGCATTTATAATGCTGTTTATTTTTATGTTGAACAGGGTTACTGAGAGAATGCTGCCCTGGGGTACACCCATTTCCTGTTCATAAGTGTCAGAAGAGGAGTTGCCCACTCTAACTTGAAATTTCCGGTCTTTTAGGAATTCCCTCATAAAGCAGGGAAGGAGTCCCTTAAGCCCCATAAGCTCCAGGTCACGTAGAATGCCATGTTTCCAGGTTGTATCGTAGGCCTTTTCTATGTCGAAAAATACAGCCACTAGATGTTCTTAGCAATGTATTTCTGATGAAAGCTTCCAGCCTTACCAGGTGGTCAGTTGTTGTCCACCCCTGCCGAAATCCGCACTGGTAGTTGGAGATAACCTTGTTTCTCTCAAGGTACCAGACCAGCCTATTGTTAATCATCCTTTCCAAGGTTTTGCAGATGCAGCTTGTAAGTGCTATTGGGCGATAGTTAGCTGGGTCAGATCCATCTCTTCCCGGTTTGGGTATCGGTATAACTGTGGCTTTCCTCCAGCTGTTTGGGAAAGCGCCTGTTTGCCACACACAGTTATAGATTTTTAGTAGTGTCGCCAATGTCGTGCGCATCTTGTTTGTTATTTTCTTTTGAGCACCATAAGGTTTCGTAAGTTTCTGTTCCTAAGGATGCGCTATATTGGTGTCATTGTTCTCTTGTTTTGCCTTGAGATGGAGTTCTCTGTGTGGTGTTCTTCCCCAGTATTCAGTAAGTTAGTTTATTTGACTACCTTCTAAATGTCGTAGATCTAAAATCGTCTTTTTAATCGTGCGAATGGCGGTATCAAAGGAGTGTGTATTTTTCTTATCTAGGGAAGCAGGCTTGGACTCTGCTGGAGTCGAGTCTGAGTTTTAGGCTTGGTATTTGACTCTTGCCCGTGGCGTTGGGTTGGCGTTGTGAGGCCTGATCGACTATGGCACCGAGATTAAGGTGTGCTATAGTTCCTTTGAATGTAATTTGTAATTGCTTTATAAATGCTATTGATAATTATTCGTAATGTATGCTTTATCATAGCAATCTTGTTGTTAAATAATGTACATTAACTTACGTTGTCATTAATATTGTTCACGTTGAACAACTGTTGGTATTCACCGAGGTGGGGAACCTGGGAACTCGAGTGACGAGATCGACCTGAAACTGTGTGTCTTGCTGGTTGGTGTACCGGAACCGTCCTGAAGTTAGAAGCCTTGGTCTGCTCCAGTAGCTGTGGCTGTCTGTGGCTTTTCTCTTCTGCGGAGCGTG
Source organism: Biomphalaria glabrata (assembly GCF_947242115.1). Taxonomy (NCBI): domain Eukaryota; kingdom Metazoa; phylum Mollusca; class Gastropoda; family Planorbidae; genus Biomphalaria; species Biomphalaria glabrata. Next base: position 17,027,770 of record NC_074717.1, read on the forward strand.
GAGTAAGGCGAATTTCTTTCGAAATTCAAATGCCCTACTGCATTTGATTCTTTCCCTTTGATTGGCCTTACTGCCTTCCAAACCTCTCTAGCAGAAATTTTGGCATCCAGACGGCTGACAAAAATCCTCCAGGAATTCCTTTTGGCTGACCGTATGGTTTGTCTAGCCTTTGCTCTAGGTATCCTGAATAGATTTAGGTTTTCCTGGGAAGGATTCTTTATAAATGCAGCCAGTCGTTTTTTCCTATCGCCAATAGCACTTTTGCAAGCTGTATCAAACCATGGTTTGCTAGGCCGTTTTGGATTTGCGGAGGTTAGGGGTACAACTTTCCTGGCTATACTAAGTATCTTGCTAGCAAAGGTATCAGCTGGGTTCTGTTCATCAAGGATATTTTCTGTGATATCCTTGGAGCATCTTTTTTGGAATTGTTCCCAATCGGCCTTATTCAGTTTCCACCGCTGAGGTCGTCCCAATGAGGGGAGATTGTTAGTACCTGACCATTTAAAGTCGTCCAGAAGTCTGGGGACGCATACGGTGAGGTTAATGCAACTAGGTCGGTGATGCATCATTAAGTATGCATAAATCATGCTGGAGGAAGATATCCTCCAGCATACGACCTCTTGTGTTAGTATTGTTGGATCCCCACATGGTGTTATGGGCATTGAAATCCCCAAGGATTATATAAGGCTGGGGGAGTTATTTCAATAGGTCCTGCATGTCTGTTGGGTTTAAGGGAGCGCCTGGGCGTAGATACAGGCTGCAGCAAGTGATAACCTTGTGTAGGGTTATCCTAGCTGCTACAGCCTGCAGTGTGGTCTGTAGTTCTACCCTCTCATGGAGGAGCTGTCCTTCACAAGGATACAGACTTCACCTGATGCATCTCTCTGCATCCTCAACATTCCTGTTCTAAGCACTGATGTTATCTTTCAGAAATGTTTCCTGTAAGCAGACAGCTACAGGAGTCTCAGGAGTCCATCAGCAGCTGCATTTCCTCATAATTGGCCTTGAGGCCTCTACAGTTCCACTGTACAATTCTGGAATCCATGGCTTATTCTAAATGACCTACTTGGAGCTATTAGGCCTTGGGAGGCCCCGGAGGGGTTTCCCTTTATTCCAGTGACCTTGGTATTTTTATTCTTGGGTTTGGATGGAGAGGAGGACAACCCCTTTTGGGGGAAGTTTTTCTCTCTGGAGAGGGGAGATCCCTCTGGTTAGAGCGGAGGTTATTTCCTCCTCCCTCACCTCGGGCATCCTCTCCGCTTTGATTTCTTCACTTAGGGAGTTGGTAAACCTCTAATTCAGTAGAGGATGGGGTGTCTGGCTGGGTTCTCTGAGGAGAACCTATGTCAGACATGATGTCTCGGGGTTCTCCCGGAGTGTTGGTTTTGACATGCTGCTCAGTCTCCATGCTCTCATCAGCGAGCACAGAGAACCTGTTCTTTAGCATGACAACAGGGCTTTCTTGTCTCTTCGGAGGTGTGTTTTTTGGCCATGTTTTCTTCTGAGTTGGAGGAGGAGGAGGGGGTGGTGGGGTCAATGTGTCCGTCTGTGTGGCTATGGATCTTCCTATCTTAGTCAGCCTGGGCATAGGTCTTTGTCAAGTCAAATTGGCCCTTGGGTAGGGCCAATACAGCCGATTTCGCCTGGCTGAAGGTACATCCATTTCTTGCCTTGTACTCCTGCACGGCAACCTCCTGTTTCCACACAGGGCAGTCCTTGGAGTAGGCTGAGTGGCCAGCGTGACAGTTTGGGTATTTGAACTGGGCTGTGCAGCCCTTGTCCTCATGATCATCTCCAGCACATCTGGCACACACAGTGTTCCTCTTGCAGACTGCCGCACTGTGTCCATAACCCTGGCACTTGAAGCACCTCATAGGGTTAGGTATGTAGGGCCTCACTGGAACTTGTAGGTATCCTGCCTTCACATACTCTGGCGGTGTCCTAGTTCTGAATGTAAGGATAATAGTGGCAGTTTTGACCTCCTCACCATCCACGCGCCTGGTAATGCGCCGGGCATGGAAGACTCCTTCAATGCCCTCCACTATTTCCTTCTTGGAACATTCCAACAGGTCTCTAGAGCAGATAACACCTCTGCTGGTGTTCAAACTCTTGTGTGGCATGACTTCCACTTGGAGATCACAGATTCTCCTGCATCGTAAAAGCCCATCAGAGTGTACCCTTCTACTAGAAGTTCCAAAAACTTGTGTAGCTTAGACACACTCTTGGGCTCTCCCACTACTGACTTAAGTCCCTTGTAGATAAGAATAGGGCTCATCTTTGTCAGACTTTTCCCCTCCTCTGTGCACTTAACCATCAGAAATGATGGCCAGGTAGCGCAGCTTTTTGTGGCCTCCTCCTTTTCATCCTCCATACGACGTAGTTTTTTTTTGTGTTTTCTTATCCATAGGTGTTCTTATTAGTTCGGCACCTGTGCTCCCCACCCGCCATCAAGTCCAACAAGGGGACGGGCCATTCGGATGTCCAGAATGAGCCAGCCAGGGCTACACAGGTGCTATACTCAGTCAGCTGCTGCATCGGGCATGTGTCTGATACAGCAGCTCCCTGATTGACCCTCCAGCCACCGCCCTCCTGGTAGCTTGGCATGACCAGCCGGTTGACCCAGAGCAGGTCATCTGGGCCTCAGGTCTAGGGGAACTTGAGCCAAAGTATTGTGTTGTGATGGTTTATCCTCAGATAGCCAGCCACCTACTCAAACACCAGGATCTCTTAATCCCCCCTTACCCATCGCAGTCCACGGCAAACGGACTGGTCGAGGACATAGTGAGATTTTAAAGATAAGGAGACAGAGTGATGATCAAAGAAGGCAGACTGAGAAAAAGAGGAGGCAGACACAATGACAGAAAAGAAGTAGGGCACTTTTGAGCTCCAAAAGTGCTAAGGAAAGAGGAGCGCAGTTTAACGTCATGTCTCGGAGCGATCACAAAAGAGATACACGACACCGATAGCAAAGACAAACAGACACAAACACTCTTTTGTTCCCCTGGCAGTCAAATCATTAAATAGGAACAATTTGATATAAGCTATGTCACATGTAAATTATGAGTGAGTCTGGTGTGAATGTACACTTTGGTTTCTTATAGTTATAATGTTTTTTGTTTGGTGTAATGCACAAATTGTAATACAAATTTCCATACGACAATAAAGATTATTATTATTATGTCTATAATGGACATGATAATCACAAGAATATAGATCACTTTGGTTAAAGCAAGATGGTTCAGTGGTAGGAGCAGACTTTGCAAAAATTTTAGGATATTTTTTACCCCCACATTTGTAAACAGACATGTCACAGAAGTAAATACTAAGTTTTTAAATAAATAAATTTTGGATGTTTTTTTTTGTCAGAGAAATATCGTGAGAAAAATCCTATTTTATGTCTGAAAAAAATGGATCTGAAGAAATTTTTGGAATTCCAAAATTTTCTAAAAATTCTCATCACTGAGAAAAATAAGCATAAGAATTATTAGCATAATTATCCTTAAGAAACTTTTTTTTTTTGCAGAGCATCTATTGTTTCAAGTAAAAAATGAGACTGTTAATACTTACAGTTATTAGATGAGTTGATTCTTCAATATCTCTGACCACAATATTACTTTCCACAGAAATGATTAGTTTGTTTATTTCTTTTATTGTTGACGGATTCAAAACAGGAGTTGGAAATAATGAAATGTCATCAAGTTTCAAACTGTAACACATTCTATGTTTGTCAACTAGATGGGAAGGTATCTTTTCTAGATCTATCAGATTTACCCATGCAGAATTACCAAAATCTAGGTAAAATACCTGTCCAAAAATAATTAGAGATCTGTTAAAAAATGTAATACCAAGTGACAATTTTTAAACAAAAACTTTATTATAGTGTTTACTTCAAAAAGTTGTTTTACAAAAAGTCAACCCTGGTTAGATTATAAGAAAAACCAATTACTGGTTATTATTCTAGAACACAGACAATTAATATACAATCCAAAGAGATAACTTATTTTAATTTTGTAAAAAAGATTGTATTTGTTTCCTTTCTCCCATAAGGCAGGTATACAGCTGAGTATTTTTGTAGTTAATATTGTTTATATGCATGCCTAATAAATTACAAATGTTTCCTAATAAAAAATGATTTTTAAAAACCTTAAGTAGGAAATTGCACCATTAGAGAACAATGAAAATGAAATTGGAATTTCAAAGTAGCCCTAATTATTTTCTTTAAACATTGTTGTGTAATTTTAAAAGTTAATGAGAATGTTTGATGAAAAAAAAAAAAGGTAATTAAATATTTAGGGATGTATGATAATATGTATCTCAAAGAGGTATGTGTTTTTAATTTTAAATAGGTGTAGATGGGAGAAAAGTTTATATTTAAAGCTGATGTATTAGGGTTAATATTGACAATGTTTCAATGGGAAAAGACGGACTATTAAAATAACACTTGATTGCTGAAAGTCATTGAAAATGACCTCTACTTGACTTTTCTACCTGATGAGCCTAGAAAAAGGTTAACAAAAGATATTTTTGCAATAAAGAACAACTATTCAGAAGATATTTTGGCAATGAATAACATCTATTAAGACCACTGGAATTTCCAATATGAAGAAAGACAGCTGGAAATGGAAAAATATGACAATTCACAAATACAAGTAGAAGAGTGTCAAAAGTAATTATGAAAATACTGTAGGCCTTGATCAATTTAATATTTAAAAAAAAAGGATTATGGATATGTTTACATTTTCATAAAATGTTTACTATATCTCATTCTAAGCAAATTAATTGAATGCTTTTCAATTATTTCATACATTTAGTCAAGCATAACAAAATTTCATGAGATGTTAAAAAACAATTCTCAGTTGGATTTCAATTACAGTTTAGTATAGATCTTAGGTTGTTGTTTTTTTTTTGTGTTAAAGATAATGAAATTTTTGTTGCTTAGTATAAAGATTAAACTTATGGAAAAAATGAAAAAAAAAAAAAAAGAAAATTAGTTTGTTAAATAAAGGTCAATTAACTTTTCCAGATCTGCCATTTGAAAAAAAAAATGAAAAAGGCTTTATGCTAACAATTAAAAAAAAAAGATTAAAAAAAAAACAGCAATACAAAAAAATTACCTCAGCCCTGCATTTGCAGATATCTTTAATTTCAGCTCTGTACCAGAGTTTATCATTTTCGAATGGTGATACACATATGTCTCCTATTCTCCAGACTATCATGTTCTGTTTTATTGACTAAGAAATATAAAATGCTAAATCTTTGGAAAATAACAGCAAATATTTTTTTTTACATTTTTACATCTATCTTCCTTTTAAAATAAAAAAAGTCAAGAACATTATGAAATCATTATATAGAAATGCAATAAACATATAACTATAAATTCATATATTGTCTTAATGTTAAAATTTAGTGACAAGAAAATATAATTCAGACCCATCCAAAACAACATTTTTTAGTGGGAATAGACACTATTAGTTTTGTGTGGTTGTCTGTCCGTCCCATTTAGATCTCGTTAACTAGCAAAGATATTGAAAATCCGACATCATAATATTTTAGACCTTTCAAAGTTCTGATGCAACGGCTACTTTTTCTTTTCTGAAAGCGAAAAATTTAATTTTTAAAATCAACTCTTTTTTTTACAAAATGTATTGATAAATTAAGTAAGTTCTGTCATAGTAACTACTACATAAACAAAAAAAAAAAAAGATCCCTTTTTTTAAAGAGAAAAAATATATTTAATATGCATATAAGTGGAACATAATTTAAAACAACAATTAATAAGTAGTTTTTCATATTATCGCATGAGCTGCAGCGTAATAGGACATTTAACTAAAGGAAATACATTTTTTTTTAACAGAATTTTTTTTTCTTGAGACTTTGAATAAAACAAAATAATTGGATAATTAAATAATCATTTTATGACATCAGTTAGGCCAAGTTCACAATTAACATCACCTTCACTTTCCCCTATCCATTGGTCTGCTGGACCATTGGGGCACCACACAGGATCTGTCAACCTTCTTTCTCCATTCTTCTCTGTCATTTGCCTTTGATAGAATTTCATTATGATATTCTTTCTGAAAATATTGCATCCTGCCTTTCTACCTGCATTGGTGGACCACTTCGGGAGCCGATTTTTAGTTTGTTTCCACAGAAACTATCTTTGCAATCTTGTTTTGAATATTAAGAAATTGAGCAACACACAATAATAGCAATGTCTTTGATTCCAAAGATTAGGAATGAGTGCTGGATTTCACATAACTATGAAACACATTTTGAGCGTACAGATGAAAAATATTTCGACCAAATATTAAATTTTTCATGTCAGTTTTGCAAAAACAATTTGAAGCATACTGCATCAATATGAACCTTTTATAAACTGAATGCATGCCATTAAATTAAAAGTTAAAGTTGAAAGAATATGATTATTTGGCACAATTTACGTTAGGCCATGTCATACCCTAAAAATTTAAACATTTACCTTTGAGTTGAAAGCTCCAAATATATTCAACAGCTCTTGACACAGCTGAGTAACATCAGATGACCAAGATATAGGTTGTGACCAAATTACTCCATCATCTGTGATGTGGGTAACTACAACTGACAGTGTAGATCCCACAGATGGTAAAGGTGGGAATGGTACTTGAAAGACATTGTCCTATGTGTACAATTCATAATATATTTTTTTTATTATTATTATTACATTTAATTTTTTAATGAACAGAGTGCAAGAAGATTTAAGTCATTTATAAATATTTTTTAACACTACAGTAAAATAGGGTTGTATATACAAAAAGTGTTGAACATCAACCATTAGTTCATTATTTAACAAATACAATGGAATCGGCATAATTCAATACAGTGGAATTTGATTTATTCAATGTAGCAGGAAAAAGGAGGTGACTTCGAATTAAGTGAATTACTTCAACAAGTAATAAGGCTAATAGTAATAATAAGGCTAGTCTTCGAGTCCGAAGATTAGTGAGGAATGCAGTATTTCCTGTGGCTGCCCAGTCCCAGCTGTGACCTACATATTTTGCCACAACCAGGGCAAGCATAACCATTGTCTGCAGGTGGTCGATTTAGATTTTCTTTTCGCCGTCTGCATTTGTCCTCGGTGAAAAGTAAAGTAACCTAATAAAACTGCATTAAAAATGAGCAATTCAAAACAGAATCACAATGGCAATTGTGCCCCAAGGAGTCTGAAATAGTGTTGCCAGTCATACCTATGTGACTTAGTACCCACTGCATTATTACAGGGGTGCCATTGTCTTTTCCATAGGCCCATCCATTCCTTTATGTTATCCTCCCATCGCTTCTACTGTCTGACTCTCCTTTTCCTTGTAGAAAAGTTTGCGAGCCCTGAGGATCTCATTAAATGGCCGTGCAGTCATCATAGCACCCAATCATCAATGGATTCTCATGTTGTAATGCAGTCTTTATATGTAAAATCTAGAATTCTTTTGTTACAATGCAATGCAACACCTTTGGCACATGTGCCAAAGATTGGCCACCCCTGATCTAAAACATCTAAAAAAGAAAAACCTGATTGCAAAAAATGAGTATAGGGCGCTAAAACTCTAAATGATGAAGCTCGTCAGCTTGGGATAGAAATTCCTCTAGGAGAGACAACTCTTTGTTCAACAGACAGATGGGGCTTAAAAGAAGTGTTAGACTAAGCCATTCAACATGATGTAACACACAATGTGATGCTAGAAATTAATCATCAGCAATGTTTATTGAAGGCAACAAAATGAGTACAGCACAGAGAAATTTGAGACATTATACAAATTATCAGGAGCCAGACATAACTGACTTCAAATCAAACTATTTTTTTTAATAAGGACAGAAGGAATAGACCCAAACAATAAAGAGAATTCAAATTAATCAGAACCTCAATATATGAGAGCTCTATTATCTGAATTCTACTATACTTTATGTTTAATGTCATTTATAGCTATTAAGTTTTCCTCATTATTTGTGGCAGTTAATGAATACTTGCTGTTATGACATGATTAGGATTTAGTTATTTGTTTTGGGAATAAGGGGAAAGTTTTAATTAGCGACAAGTGACGTGACAGATCTTTTAAAAATAAGAACGCTCTTAGTGACGCTAAAAGGAAGACGCTTCTTGTAGAGTAGTAGACTTGAGTACGACATTATTGACATCGGACGATTCCCTTCTTGAGTATTAAACATATTTGTAGAACAACATATCAGCGTCGACTACATATTTGATTGTTTCGGCCTTTCGCCGGTGTTACTGAAGTGTTGAGTTCAGCGTTACTTCCAGTCAGATCTACACTAGACAGATTGCCAAGAATCAACACCGCGCGGAGGCCTTTAACACTTGCAAATAAACTTTGTTAACACTTTTAACAGGGATAATTATATAAACATTGTATTGACATCTAGAAAAAATTAAATGCTTAAATAATTACAGACTAAATAGAAACAGACAACATAAAGAGTTCATTCAGCGACTACACACAGGCATCTTGGTCCTTTTCATGTTTCCTGATCAATGAGTGGCATTGATATAGTCTGAACGACTAAGGAACAAACAAGTTTTTATACTGTTCTGTCTTGATTGACAGAAGTTGCCCACTTCGCAACGACTTGACGTAGTTATGATGGAGTGGGTGGCTGTTGTCTTCCAAGATTTTTCCAAGACATTATTGTTCAAAAAATTCATTCAAGTATGGTAGTGTTGTGCATGTGATTTTTGATGCCCTGTTTATAGTTTTTTCTAAGCAGCGCAACAGTTTAGATGAAGCCTTGCCTTGCCAACAAGTTATTCAGGTTAAGTATGTTTCAGAAGAAAAAAAAAAAATTCAATCATTATTTTAAAGTAAAAAATGTAATAAATTAATGCTCACATTTTTAGAACAAAAATCCAAGTTATTTATCACACCAGTTTTAGTGTTTTCACCTTCATCTGTACTTAAACTATTTTCAAAACTACAAGGTAAAAATGGTTCACTTTTGGTAACTTTCTCTGATCTTGCTTTAACATTTGCTTCAGACAACTCAGATGGCACTAAATGTTCATTGTGTTGACCATCAACCTGGATAAATATATAACAAAAACAAAATAATAAAACTTTTTTTTTCTGATGTTCTTCATCTATCTATATATATTATATTCACAAGTGATCATTTTTGTATTAAAAGCCAAAAATTTTTTTTAGACTTTAGACATAATATAATAACTACATTTTTGTGCAAATAGCACTCACAAATTTATCTGAAAAATCAAAAAATTTAGCACAATATGACAGAGTTCAAATATTTCATGATTTAGGCCTACTTTTATATTACAAAAATTGGTTGAACCAACCTGAAATTGAATTAGGCCATGGCAGTTAATTTGAGAAATCCATAAAAAATTTGCCTTTTGTAACAAAAAATAATGATTTGAAAAATTTCATAAGTTTCAGTTTTCTAAATGTCAATTAATTAAAACCTCACCTCAAAGATATACATTTTATTTTATTAATAGTAGAAAGAAAAGTATTGCCGAATGTCATTTAGTTTTGTATGCTTATATTGAATTATATAATTACCTCATATATTATTCTGTTCAATATCAAATCACTATGACTTTTATTGGATAGAGATTTTTTGGCAGGCATAGCAAGACCTTGTTTCAGAATACACTGACGCAAAGAATGATAAGAGTGAGTTGCAGGATCAAATGCAGTTTCTGGCTTCTCTTCCTCCATAATGATATCAACAGGCAAACCAAGTTCTGTTGGATCACCTTCTTGTTTAATGTATAGAATCCTGAAAATTAATAATAAAAATTAAAGATTTAAAAATATGATTCTAAAAGAGTCCACCTTCTTCAGATCTGAAGTAATATTATAACTTAATTTTTAAAAAAAGTCTAGTACAAATTTCAAACCTAAATTTAACTCGTGAAATCTCTATACATCTAAGTAAAAGCCCTGACTCAATCATTACTTATTCTACCACTTACAGGAAAAAAAAAATACAACAAGGTTACAAAGACAATTTGTGTGGAAACACAAACTCAAAATCAGCCCCCGAAGTGGTTCACCCAGGCAGGAAAAAAGGCAGGGTTCAATATTTTCAGAAGAATATCGGTATTAAATTCTATCAGAAGTGGTCCACTCAGGCAGGTAAAAAGGCAGGTTTCAATATTTTCAGAAAGAATATCATAATGAAATTCTATCAAAGGCAAAGGACAGAAGAATGGAGAAAGAAGGTTGACAGATCCTGTGTGGTGCCCCAAAGGTCCAGAAGACCAAGGGATACATGAAAGTGAATGTGAAGTTAGACATGGCCCTGGCCTAACTGATGTCTTATAATGGGTATCTAATTGTTTTGTAAAGGGTCAATCTCTTATTCAAAGCCTCAAGAAAAAAATATTTCCGTAAAAAAAATAAATTTAGTTTTGCATTATATGATGCAATGTTCACGCGATAATATGAAAAACTACTATTAATTGTTGTTTTAAATTATGTCCAACTTATTTGCATAGTAAACAGATTTTTTCTCTTTAAAAAAAAGTTAAAATTTTTGTTCTAAATGTAGTATTTAGCATAACAGAACTTACATAACTTAGCAATAAAATTGTAAAAAATAATATTTTTTGATCATAAATCTAAAACCATTTGCATAAATATGTTAAAAAAATGGTAAATATATATCTCCCTTACTAAAAAGCCTCCAGTTTTTGTTACTATTAATAGTGAATAGTTATAAAAATGGTGTATTTTTATGAAAAAACTGCTTGCATATTTGATTTAAAAAATTAGATTTTTCGCTTTCAGAAAAGAAAAAAGTAGCCGTTGCATCAGAACTTTGAATGATCTAAAATATCATGATGTCCGATTTTCATTTTCTATTCTAGTTTCTGAGACAAATGAGCCACACAAAACTAATAATGTCTTTTCCCCTTTCAGGGGCCGCTAAAAATTTAACCTGTTATTACTTGCCTAGGTTTGAACAACCACGTGGTTAAATTTACCAAAATATATTTTTTATTTACCATTTCAACCCATTATGTTTTTTTTAAAGCCAACATGTAAAAAATTAAAGATTTATCTTTACATTTTTAAGCTTTTTTAAGCACTATTTAAACTTTTTTAGTGTGTAAATTTCAATAGTAATCTTTAGCGCAAAACTAGCTTTAGTGGACAATGTATAAAAACCCTTTTTTTTTTGTCAAATAAAGCCAATATTGACTGAATATGTATTTTTGTGTGTAAAAATGTATTTTTAAAAAATGAAATGTTAGTATACCCTTATTTTGTGTGTCGAGGGTGGATGTAAAAAAAAAGATAATAGAATTCTTAGGTGAGAAAGCATTACAACGACAGAGTGATAACATGAAAGGTCTAATCAAAAGCAACATAAGAAACTATGAAATTCTTTAATAATAAATGTTTTTTTTTTTTACAAAGAAAAGTCAATGATTTTATGTAGTAATAATTTTAAGGGGTGCTGACAGGGGGAAGTGTGAAAAACGTGATACTAGAATTCTCAGGCCAGAAGTTTGTGTTTGTTGTGTTTAATTAAACTTAACATACTATAAATCATGGACCAAAAATTTTTTAGGGGACATTAAAATGTTTTTTTCCCACAAAATATTATGTGAGCATTCGATGCCTAGGATGCAATAATAAAAATGGGGTCTGGCCAAAAAGTATCAAAGAACCATTTTAATATATTTAAATAAAGAGCTGCAAAACTGAAGAGTATTTTCTAAAGCAGTGTTTCCTAAACTTTTTCCTTAATGGAACACTTCGCACATTCTGAGTATTTAGCAAATACTTTGCTTATTATTATAGAAAGATTAATTCATGTGGTGGTTTACTAGTCAAGTAGTTAATGGAACACCTATTCAGGCCTCGCGGAACACTAGGGTTCTACAGAACACAGTTTAGGAAACACTAAGTTGTGGGGTGAGGGGAAATTAAGTGATACTTGTAACTGAATTCATGGGTAAATAGTAGTATATTATATGTAAGTTTTCCCAGTATGTTACCACCAATATTTAGATCTAGTTTTAATTTTTTTACAGGCCGATATTGTAATCTATGTCTGAAACTTGGGGGAGCTACCACCTTCTACCAAGCGCGTCCCCAGGTGGCGGATAGGGGAAAGACGCTTAGATATAAGGATTAGTTGTGAATAGCAAATAAACAGCCACGGACCAACTGGTTTGCAGTCATGGAGGATGAGGTGAAGTATTCCAGTGGTTAGAATATTTACTAAAAACATCTCAGAAATACAGGGAAATGATTGCAAAAAGCGAGTATAGGGCGCTCTAACTCTAACCCGGGTAGATAAAACTCGTTAGCTAGGGATAGCAGTTCATCTAGGAGAGAAAACTCAGAAAATAAACACCTGATGCCTTGCAGATGATCTTGGATGATAAAAGGCTATGGGAGCACACCCAGAAAGAAAAGCAGACTGAAGTCGGAGTCAATGGGCCTCCTGGCGCATAACACATTGACACGCAACCTCATCCATGTCTGAAAACAGCCCATATTTTTAAGATTTTAAGCACAAACTACACACATTATTCCAGTAGCTATTCGAGGCATTTGAAGATGAATCAAAATTAGATCTAGATACATTTTGAGGGCGACTCCAGTTTCCACACTCACTTTCATTCAACAGTGTAGATCTAATTCTATCTGTGTGTGTGTGTTTGTATATATATATATATATATATATATATATATATATATATATATATATATTAGCTGATAACCATGTTAGGCTATAGTTGGTATAATGTTTATTTTGGCCTGAATACTTATAAACCCTCAATAAAACAGCCTGCATTTGCAACATTCCCCCCTCCCAACACAATATTCTAGCCTATTATAGATTATACACAAACGCTTCTTAGGCCCACAGTTAGGCTAAATTAGTTCTAATAAAATGCCGGTTCCACGACAATTCGTTCACTGACATTTCGTTCACACGACAAATCGCTCACTGGATAGTAACTTATTGTTAATATTATATATTCTCATCGCATGTTTAATTTGTTCACCTTAAAATTTTATAAGTAGTGGTTCCCTGTCTGATATAGTTTTATTACTTCTCGAGCCGCCATTCTGCCTAGCACTCAACTAGAAGTTAACTGGAGTATCCAGCTGAATGGGTAGATAAAAAAAAAAAAGGGGAGTTATAGTTAGAGGAAGGCCTCAAAGAGTGCTGACCATAACGGCATGATGGAATAGATATGTTAATTAAACATCTGGACCGCTATTAAGAAGATAAGCAAATGTGGGTGGGGTGAACAAGACTACGTGACGGACATGAGTGTAAACGAAGGCTTACAAGATGAAAGTAAAAATATTGGGTTCTGGGACTTGATGTCTGAAGTCCATGCCTGTTTGTACTGTAAATAAATACCTAGTTTATTGTTACCTCCTGCCTTTCGTTGAGTGCCTACCTTAGAGTTACAACAGTATTAACAATATGTTACTATCCAGTGAACGATTAGTCAGTGAACGATTTGTCAGTGAATGAATTGTCAGTGAACAATTTGTCATGTGAACAATATGTCGGGGGTGAACAAATAGTCAAGTGAACGAATTGTGGGGTGAACGAAAAGTCATGTCCCCTAAATGTCTGTCCTTGAATTCTAAATATGCATACAAATTTTAAATCCATCAATAAAATGGCCCGCATTACAATGCTTTCTCACAGCTAACACAATTTTCTGTCCCTCTAATTCTATAAGTCCCCTTTATTTTTGTCTCTTTCATCCTTCAATCCAACTGATCACAAACCCATATTATGGAGTATGCACAAATACTTCTTAAATCCAACATCTGTAGTCTTCTTATCTACCTGCATTAAATTACCCCCACTATTTTTAATGAAATGCCCCTCCCAAACTTTTTGGCCCTTATATACTCAGTATTCAGCCAGAATAACAATAATATCTCTATTTGCAACTTAGTCCACTCATTACATATTTAATTTAGTAATTTAGAATAACCCTTTACAAACCATTTATACTACACTTTCAATAGGCCTTTATATTAACTGTGACAATTTCTAGGCTTTAGCTTTAGAATAGAAGACTACTTTTAGATCTAGATTAGTCGTTTGTTCAACACACACAAGATTTCATACAGGTGTAAAAACACACTTGATGATCACAATAATCTAAGGATAATCCCTCACATTCACTCTGACAATGATCTCCACCTAGAGGAGAATTGCATTTAAGATCTAGATCTGTGAAGAAATATACATAACTAATTGGAATGAAAGAAAGTTATGCATAAAAAATGTGTTCATAAGTGCTTAAGTGGAAGGAATAATTGTTTTGTACCTTAGACATTAAAATGTCAGCTGTCAAATACATAGTTTGTTGTATGCAAATAAAAATTCATTTTTGGTAATTTAGAATACACAGGCCAACAGGTGCATTGTTGAAATGCTATCAATTTTAATGAAAGTGCAAAAAGGGGTTGTACCACCAGAAAATTATGTGAGCATCAAGATTTGCAGAATGTAATACAATAAAGAGCCCAGTCCAAAAAATATCATAGAGCCTATCAAATATTTCAAATAAAACTGAAAAGCAGAAGAATAGTCAGATGGTGTAAGTAAGACTTGTAAGGCAGTTGGGGGGACAGGGGGAGTGATACTCGAATTTACAGGCCAGTCCAATTTAAAGTAATAGATACTAGAATTTGATGGCCAAAGGAATGGAGCGTTTACTCGTGAGCGTTTTTAATATTTTGTTATAAGTAAGAAAAAAAGGGAGGGAATCCATGGCAAAACGCTCCACAAAAACAATATATAGCCTGGGAACAAATCAACAGGAGTAGCTAGTGGATAATGATGGAAGAATATAACAATACAAGCATTTTTTGCAATGAATAATTCTAAGAAATATGACATTTAATCATGCTTAATGAATATGAAAAGTGAAATTCTTATGGGTCACAAGATTGAAGGCCTGGCAAATCAGACTTGAATAAAACTAGGCAAAAAAGAGAAAAGAAAGGAGTAATATAGACCATATAAATGTGCCAAAACCTAAATTTTTCTTTAAATAGACAAATTATTAAAAAAAAAAAAAGGGGGGGGGGGGAAATCTAAACCCTAGTAACCCAAATTTTTAGGGTATCCTTGAAGTCAAATCCCTGTTGGCTATGTTAAACATTGCACTCTCTTTACTCTCCACAACTGAGTGCCTCAGTTTGAAAGCAAAGAAATTAAAAGTCATGCATAAAAACAACCCTAATTGAGAACAAATCTAATGTTAGCTTTTAATATGGCAATGTCTTCAATATTTCTACGTAACATTATATTTAAGTAATATTCTATGTGCATAATAAGGCCATTTAGATTATGGTATTACAGAGAAGTGCAGTATTTCACATGGCTATGCAGTCTTAGCTGTGATCTACATATTTTGCCACAGCCACCAGCACTGACATAACATGTGTCTGCCTGTGGTCGGTTTAGGTTCTCTTTTTGCCATCTAGTAGATTTCTTTTTGGTCTCAAATGTGTTTTCCATGATATTTGTAATAAATCTCCATCTGTCTCTTTCGGAAGCCACCTGCTACCAGGTGTCCTCTTCTATATCAGTTAACATGTTTTTTCCACTAACCTTACCATAGAGTCATGGTATAATGAAGATACAAGTGAGAGAAATTGGTTAAGCTGATCTGCTAACAACATACCAAGTCACATGGCTAAGAGACTAAAAGAATTTATTACTCACTTATCCTTTATTGCTTGATACATATATTCACCGGCAGTTTTAGACCAGTTATTCTTATCCATTGAACCTGCTGGAAGCAGTTCAGCTAAATGGCATCTGAATATTTTGGTGATAAAAAAAAAAGCAATTATAAATCGGATTGACTTTTGTATTTTAGACTTAATGATTTAATGTACTTTTAAAAATTTTAGTTAATCAAATGCAAAATATGATATCACAAGCTTTAAAAATAAAACAGTTCAGTTTATGAATGATATAAATTGACAAAATGAGATTGTAAAATAAGATTGTTAAAGTAAAAACACATTGAATATTTTTACTTTGGTCCGGCAGGATTTCCTGCAGGTATTTCTATTTTTTTAGAGTACCAAGTCAAATGCAGCAGTCAAACTTTATATACAGTTAGTTGGGTTTAAGCAATGTATAAAAAAATGTTAAATATATCTGGAAAGGATTTCAGGTATGTGGGAAGCATGGGCTAAGTAGGCTTGAACTTGCTTAGCTACCTATGAAAGTGGCTTGAGGTTCCACGCTCAACTCAAGCAGAGTTGTGTTTACTGAGCGCCTAAAGACAGCATGGAAAAACCTTCTCCCAGATTCCCCCTTCCCCCACTGGTCCACAAATGATATAGGACCATAGTGCTCTGAGCATGCTATAAGCATGAAAGTAGCGTTATATAAAAGCTATAATTATTATGGTTACTTTCTATTGCAATAGATTAAAAAAAAAGATTTTCATCTTTTTATTATACTATTCTACTATTTCCGTCTTGTAACAATATCCTTTGCTGCTTGAATTTTCCACTTACTCATCCTTTGCCCATGGTGCTGATAACACTGCAATGACTGACAAAATAAAGAAGCTATCTTTTTACTATTGGTTAGGACAAGGCCAAGTTAATCATGTCATGGAGGTCACAATTTAGGTAGGCATATTCACAGAGTAGAGAATGATATAGTGTGAAGGAGGAAAGAATTGGTTTGTGTTAACTATGTTCCATTATTGGTCCCTTAACCTTCAGAATTATGTCATTAGCCACTGTTTTGCTTCACCATACATGTGATATGATTAGTGGGAGGCTTAGACTTATATTTTTTAAAATCTTTTGAGCTCCCCCCCACCTCCAAAAAAGGGCAAAGCTTAGAGTTGATAGAATATTGATAGTCAAGTCATTGATATCTTCCAATGTAAAAAATATGTGATTCATTTGTGCCTCATGTCTTGGTTTATAATAAATGAAGTTCTATTTACAAGTAGTATACAAGTTTTACATATTTTTTTTCTATCTTAACACTTTTAAAAGAAATTTATATTGAGTTTGTGTTTATTAGCCACAGAAAAAGAAATGTTTATATGCTATTTTAGTCTAGAGTGTACTTTCTGTTTTTACCCAAATCCTGTTTTTTTTAAAAACCTTACGCAGGTCATTGTATCATGGCAAACAAGAGGAGAAAAATAAAAAAAACTGTATATAAATATATATAATTGTACCTAACTGCTGTACATTCTAGCTTGGTCCCAAATTCATTTGTTAGACGTCTCATGTCACAGCTTTCAAGCTTATGTTCATAGCCATAATCAACTGAATGTAGGACATATTCATGATCAGATAACTTTTCAATGATATTGCAGCGATACCATTTGTTATCTGAAAACCTGTGTACATATACAATGTAGAATTTTAAAAATATAATCATTTGTTTGTTATCAACACTGTCACATAAGTACCATAACCTTAAAAGAACCTATCATTATTTAAAAATATATCATGTTATAATGTTGATAAACAAGAAAAACATAAAAAATACTTTAAAAAAAACAATAACAAAGCTTAAATTAAGAGTAGTTGTATCAATTAGTTGAGATCAGTCATGTAATTAAATTTGCAATAGACCTCTTTTTTTATTCATTGGCCTCCTTCAGTTGTAGAACGACTATGGTTCATCTCAAAACTTTTTTATATGGCTGTGGAGCCCTACTTTGGAGGGTGACCCGTCAAAATAGCTCAAAATTTCCTGACAAAATAGTGCTGACTTATATATGATATGTATAAAAGTACCCGATTATTAGTAATTTAATGTCCTGACTATGTTCGACTCTTCAAGAAACAGCTGGAGCTAAGACCAACTCTTGCTCCACAGAGTGTGATGTTAGATTTTGAGAAGGCAAGTCAAATTGCAGTAAGCACAGTGTTCCCTGCGACAAGATTTAAATGTATGCATGTTTGTCAAGATGGTGTTAGCCCTTTCATTTGTTCCACCTGCCGATGTAAATACTGCCTTTGAAGAATTAAATGAAGCTCGACCAGAGAGTGACTCCACGAATTCCGATAGCATTATGGAATGTTAGAGATCGAGTACAGACAATACCGCAGAGTGATGGCACCATGCATTTAATTTCAGCTATCTATTGATGGTCATCACCCTAATGTCTACAAGTTAATCTCTCACTTCATCAGAGAACAGGAGAACATCGAGAACAAGATTCTGAGGTACAATGCTGGAGAATGAAGTAAAGCTGCAAGCAAGACAAAGTACCTCCAACTTGACTGACGTCATGCAGCTATAGTGCAGAAGTACGGAAACAAGTCAGTTATGGAATTTCTACGTGACATTTCCTACAATTTAACTTTGTGAAAGTTTGTTGTGTGTGTAAATTTGACAAGTATCTTTGCGTGTTTTCGAAGTACACTTTTATAAAGTAAATAAATGCTATATTTTGAAATTATTCATTTTACCTTATTATGATTTTTGCTTATTTATGTTTTAAGATATCTAAAGTGTTTCCTGTAAAATGACTGGAAAATTAAGATAACATTAAAACAAACAAAAAATATTGGCTCTATTCATATTTTACAATATCTAAAGTATTTCTTTCAAAATGACTAAAATATATTTTGTTCTGCGCTATTTTGTTGGCGCTATTTTGACGGGGTACCATTTTGGAGAGACATTCCCATCCAGGTCAAGGTGGCTTTCGCTTTGGTGGTAGAGGAGCTGGCCATTTTTCATATGGCACGCTTTTCTTCAAGAGCTGAAATGTTCACTGGTTTTAGATCTCGTTTCATCACATCCACCTTAAGGAGGTGGGGTGGGCCAGTTTTTCTTGAGCCAATGCAAGTTGCCTGTAGAGAATGATTTTTGGGATGCGATTGTCGTCCATCCGGCAAACATGTCCGAGCCAGTGCAGGGGGCGTTGCCCGACGACTGTACAGATGCTGAGAAGGCCCGTTCGCGTAAGGGATCTCAGTATTGCTGCTACTGCACACTCTTTCTTTCCATGTTATTTTCAAGATCCTTCAGAGGCAGTGCAAGAGGAATGAGTTTAGTTTTCTCTTGCTTTGAGTAGGTAGTCCATGACTCACTGCCGTACAGTAGCGTACTAAGAACGCATGACTTGTAGACCTCCATTTTGGTCACTTTAGAGAGCTTCTGGTTTTCCCAAACTCTTGGTCGGAGTCTAGCGAAGGTCAATGCTGCCTTCCCTATTTGTTTATCTCCTTTTCTCCTTTGAATTGTAGATCCAAGATACCAGAATTCATCAACAGTATCCAGCTTGTTATCATTAATGACGATGGAGGGTGGTGCTGTAGCAGGTGGTCCCATAACATAACATAGCATTCAATAGATCTAGACTAACAATAATAAATCTGTGCAATTACAAATATTTTTACCAATTGTTTTTGTTTAGCACAATCTGATGCTTTTAGCTTTCTCAATACGATATGACCCTATCACTTTTCTGGACCAGTTAGAAAGGGGTAGGGGGAGAAAGAAGGGGATATCAGGGTCATCACTTTTTAAATGCATTTCTAAGAAAAAAAAAGGTGAATGATCTGAATTCGTATTCGAACTCATGACGTAAACCTCCTCTAACCACTCTGCTAGTGAGTGTGTATGAAAATAGAAATTTGTACAATTATCTATTGTTTGTTCAGACTTACTTTAAAGCGGCTACCAAATTCAGCTTATATCTCCACCTAAGTCAAGTGCAATTTCTTTCCATTGTTCAATACCCAGCAAAATAGTTAATTAACTATTTAGTTAATTTTTTAAATTGATTCTTGTTTAGTCAGGTAAAAGAAATAATTGTGCAAAATTTAAAAAACGTTTTACCAGACAGAGTGAGTTGATATAAGCTCTGTAAAAATGATCTACATCTCAGCAGGCAAAAAAAAATAAAAAATTATGAGACTGCAAATCATGAAAAATGTACTGTTATTACTGGATTAACCAGTCAGTAAAAACACTATTCATTTCCATAGGTATAATATAATTATTACTTACTTTGCAGTGCAATAATCATTTACTTTCCATCTAATAGAAGTTTCATGAATAGATCCTGCATAGAAAGCTTGTAGACCTTCCATTAGCTTTTTTAGATTGTCTTCTTTATCAATAATCTAAAATTCATAAAAATTCTATTTTGGGCATTTTCAAAAAAAATTATTACAAGTTTTTCAAACTTTGCAAAAATATATATGACCATTTGGATCTTATCAAATACAGATCTTACTTCAAAAAAAATGATTACGCTCTAGGTCAATCTAGTTATGCATGTTAAGCAATGACTTAAATTCTGCCAAGTCATTGGTTTTCCTGGCTGGCTCAGGCTACCCATTCCATGCTCTAATAGCACTAGGGAAGAAGGAGCATTCAGACAAATTAGTCCTAGTATATGGGACAAGGAATGTGCCTTTCTGAGTATTTTATTAGGTTTTGTTTTAGTAATTGGCTCAGTGTTTTATGTATAATTGCTACTTTACTTTTAAGTCTTCTATCCTGAAGGCTTTCTAAACAATACAGTAGAAGTGTATTTTATTGAATCACACTGCTTACAATAATTTTTTTTTTCCAAAAAGTGTTAGCTAATTATCAATTTTTAACTTACCCGTACATAAAAATCAGATGGACTTTTATAAAAAGACATTAGCACTTTAATACAAGAAGAAAGTGTGAAAGACTTTGATGAATCGGAGATGATTTTAACAGAGCTTTGATTTTCTTGGGGAAGTTCCTTGTTAAGGTCATCCTTCAAGTTTGATTTAGAGTAAACATTTGCTTTTTGCTTTCTGAATTTCTTAAAATTATTCAAATCTGGCTCTGGATTAATTGGCAATTCATTATGGTGGATTTCTGAAGAAGTGTTGACTTGTACAGCAATTAAATTTTCTTGATCCTCTGGTGTACAAGGTGGACTTGTATTTTCTAAAATATTTTTCCCTTCATCAAGGCTACATAGTTGTAATTCCTTTTCTTTTTTTACATCATCGATATCAAAAAGAGTGCTTTGCTTTATTGAAGGTAATTCAACATTTTTTGCTAAATTCATTTCAACTAATTTATTGTTGATACTTTCACACACAACTGTATCTGTTTCTTTTCCAAGCCAAAGAAATACTTCTGCAAAGTTACTCCACCTAAGACAAAAAAATTGTCAAAGTATTATTTCCTTTTTACTATGTTAAAACATTGAATAAAATTGGCAATTCATTAAAAAAAAAACATGTCAAAGTGAATTGTTGAATAAAAAAGTTCAAATATGATTGTATTTCATTCAATATCCAATTAGAAGCCTTAAGAGGGGACAAAACTAACTCTAAATTGTGAACTCTTTCAGGTTGAAAAAAAATGTAACAGTAGACAGTTCATAAATGAAAGCTAAAACAAGGTAAAATATCATTACCTTATTAATACATTGTATCAGAGTTAAAATTTTATAAGAATAATGTTGTTACAATATAGAAAGGACATAGCAAATAAAATTTACATTCTTTAAGCAATAAAATGTAGTGAAATGAAGTAAAGTATATAATATATACAAATATATATATTAAAAAAAAACATACGCAAATAAAAAGGGAATTCAAGAGAGCTTTCGAAAGAATTAGACAAATAAAAACATCAAGGACACTATGGTGAAAGATAATGTTGCCAATGAAAAATAAAAATTACTTTGCATACAAGTAAAAGAGCTTAGAAATTAGGTTCTGAAGAGCTTAAAAGTACACAATTATTAATATTATTTGTTTTATAAAATGTGAGTTTGAGTTTTGAGTTTAGGCACATCGGCACAATTTATCAATACTCCTTCCATATTTTGTTCACCGGATAAACAAAAAAGCTTGCTATTTATGGATTTGCTACCACATATGAAAGAGTCAACACCTATTTACTTTTGCTTGTGGTGCCCCATTAAACAAAAAGAATTTTGTTCACGCTTCTATTAGCTAGCTGGGCCCTTGGAGATCGTTGTATGCTCTCACAGTGGGGTCTGAGAGGGCTTTTAGAATGTAATGAAAAAGAAAAGAAACTTACAACCTAACAAACATTTCTGCTTTTATTTTCTATAAATATTTACAATATGTTCAGAGAACAAATTTATGTATCAAATGTCCATTAAAGCTAGACCATTGTTTTTGTAGATAATGTTTATGTGTTTTTTATACTAAAGAATGTTCCTTCTTGAGATAGTATTTAAGATGCAGTAGTCTCCACCATCCATCCAGCAAGGGGAACTGTATATAAGCTTCCTCAGTGGAGCAGAGCCCAGGGGCCAAGTTTTTTCCAGCATTCTGAGCGTCAGAACTCATTTTTTGTCATAATAAGAAGAGTGCAAGTCAAAAAAGGTGAAAGTCAAAAAAGGATGGGACTGGCCAATATTGAAGTGTTTTCTTACAACACAGTTCACTTTTCAATCTAGTTAACAAAAAATGGAAATCAAATTAAATCTAATAAAGAATGAGTCAGCACTGGTCAATATTATTATGCGAGAACATTTGAATCTAGCTTGCATATGTCCATGTTAAGTAAGACGCCTTGCCGGACTTTTTAACTTTTTTGTCACACATAAGTTGTCAACACAACAATGTACAATAGTCAGGAGAATTTTGACAGTCCCAATGTTTAAGAAAATGTCAAGAAGAATCAAGTAAGCATAGACATTTTGAAAAGCTTTCTTCAAAAAATTTTTAGTTCATGTTGAGAATGCCTCTCACGAAACGGCATACATTTTAATAGGTCATTATTAAAAGATGTAGTGACATTTAAAATATTTTAATCTGTCAAATGTTGGTAATAATGCCATTTTACTTGGTTAATTGTAAAAAAATAAAAAATGTATAACTACTATGAAATACAGCTTATTTTTGCCCCTTGAAAAAGAAATTGTGTGGCAGCCTCCCCTATTTTGTCAGCTAGAGGGTGCACCTCAAAGTTTGAGAAACGCTGACTTAGACCCTTTAATTTGTTGCCTATTACAAATGTATTTATATAATTGCTAATTGATTTTAGAAAGTATTACACACAATTTTCCAGCATATTTTTATAGCAAATTATGAGTCCAAGTCTATATAGGTTTTACAACTTTTTTATTGAATAAGAATTATTAAGATGTTGTTCTGAAAAATAGTTGTTTTCTAATTTTCATTTTATATATTTTAAAGATTATTTATAAAAACAACTTTTTCTGAAATCTGAAAATGCTCCAAAAAAGGGGTAACTGAGGGCTGCTCAGACTCTAATGGCTTATTAAATAGTCATCTGAAACTGAAACTAACCATAAGTTCACATTCAAGCACCCAGTGTTTAGGTTTAAGGTGTATTCAAGCCAAGTTTCATAAAGATTGGTCAAACAATGTTGACAAATCATAAGAAAAAACTAAGAATTGAATTTCTTTTAGAATTGAGAAAATTTATTTTTTAAAGAAAAGCACACTTTTAAATATTCAAATTCAGATTTCTGAACATCCATCATGTATTCTATTATAGTACACCATACACTATAACAGGGGTGGGCAACCTTTTTTCTATCGAGGGCCACATTTTAAAAATTTGAGAATGAGTCCGTGCATATATATATATATATATATATATATATATATATATATATATATATATATATATATATATATATTATAAAGCAGAAAGTAAGGCATATGTATGGGTATATGTCCCACATAGAAATCACAACTGTTTGACCAATCTTGATCAAAGTTGTCATAAATGTTCCTTGGGTACTAACTGGAACTGTAACGTATGTACAGTAGCCCTAAAACAAACTAAGACCCTCAAAAAAAAAAGTTGCCCAACTCTATGAAAGTGTTACTATTTCATGGATCTAGGCCATGTTTACAGAGACAAGATCGAAAGGATCTAGATCTGATTTTAAGAACTACACTTTGCACAGATAGTTTTTTACTTTGACACATGAAAATACAAAATATAATTTGTGTTTCAAAAGCATTTTTACATAAATTCGTTCCATATATCTGCGAATTTAGACTTCCTGGCGTACTTTATAATCCCCTTCAATTAACAAATTGGGTAAACCCGTTTTAATTGTACTTTATATCCCATTCATCTCGAAATACTTTCATGTTTTTTGCTTAAGTTATCTCTGTTTGATTTTAACAAATCAGGTAAATACGTTTCCATAGTATTTTATATTTGAGATGGATGTAAACCCATTTTCGCAAAACTACTTTTATTTTTGTGTCGAAAGAGAAAAATTTGAAAGGAACATTAGCTAAGTTTGACATAGATATAAATCCAATCCACTAGATTAGTAATACACAAACTAAGGCCTGGTAATTTCGCATTTTCGGGTAAATACGTTGAACTTCTAAAATCATTTTAAAATGTAGAAATAAATTCAGAATCTAGATCTCTAGACTATATCTAGCCTCTAGGCCTGGTTTCAATTTTTATGCCGGCAGATCAAACTTATTAGAATAAGATCTTACTAAATTAGGCGTCTCAGGCCGGGGCTATACGGATTTGTTTCTAACTTTTGTTTACGTTTTTGATACAAAGCGAAAGTTCAGAAATAAGCGCATGCGCCGTAACTTAAGAATTGTAACATCCTGTCTTTCTTTGAATTCGACTTATTAAGTTTTAGTTTGAAAGATCAAAACTTTATTGAATGTGAAATAAAAAGTCTGATACCGAGCTGGCAATCAGTTGGACTTGGGTTTGCTGGCTATAGCCAGCTGTCTTGCATCCATGTGTGATACCGAACATCAGAATGTTTTGTTTCCAAATTTTCAAGTAGATCTCAGAACTACCTGTTGTTAAGAACCCTAGCTCTGATAAGTTTGATCATTGAGATTGAAAGGTCAATAATATGTTTGATATTTAATGCACCTTTGAGCAAACTTTTCCATTTAGAGTTTATGGTTGGGATATTGTTCTTTAATTTATTAAAAAACCTGTTTTTCTCAGACAAAGCATGGGATCCATCAGTTGTTACATTCGACATCTTGTTCCAATCCAGCCCAGCACTTTCACACAGTTCTTCACAGCATTGAATAATACTGGCCTGACTTTGTGTCTTTGACTGAATATCTCGAAACATTGCCAATAAGAATAATCTTCATTTACTTTAAACTTTTTAGAATGATATGTAGATGCAATGTTTCTTTAGCCTCTTTTTCTTAAGAAGTTTCAATAATTTCAATAGTTATTTGCAATTATTTAATTTTAATATATTAGCAATTTTATATAATAATCCGTGGGCACACCTGATTTTTATAGATGTCAGAAGGCCGCATAAAACACTCTGGAAGACAGCACGTTTTGTGTATTTATGTTTCTTGTTGTTTTTTTAACTGATATGTGCTGGTGTGTCAAACTGACTTGGTGTGTACTGTGTTATTATGAACTTATCAGGGTTCATAGCCAATTTCATGAATGATTTTCCAGGTATTTTCCAGGTTTTCAAGGTAGAATTTTAGATTTTCAAGGTATACATTGCACCATAGCAAGCAATATATATGTAAACATGTTTACATATAGATGACATAAATATGTAAAAAGAACAAAATATATATGTATTTAGTACTGAAAAAAGTATATATATATATGTGTGTGTCTGTCTGTCCTGTTGGTTTGTGTGATAGATTTTAAATATCTTGCCAACATCCCACTTAGAACATAAACAACGTCCATCAGCTGGTATGTCCACAGAAAATGTAATGAAAGTTATCTTTTAATCAAGTATCAATGTACTTGACTGCCATCCCAAAACCTCAAACAACCTTTTTTTTTTCAAAGATTTATTAAAGAACATTACATTTTTTCCATTTTTTTTTAAATAAGAAACATTCTTAAAGATGCCTTCATAATGTGTATTCTCTGTGATGGAAATGTACATTATTAGTTCCTATGTGTACCGTAGAGCAGGGGTGGGCAAATTACGGAGCGCTGGCCACATGCGGCCCACTGAAGATTTTTATGTGGCCCGCTGACACCTAGAGAAATCAGGTGTGCCCAAACATTACACACATATAAAAATGCAAATATATTAAAAATAAATAATTGTAAATAACTATAGAAATTACTGAAATGTTTGATTCTTATCAGTTACAATGAAGAGGCTAAAGAAACATTGTCTCTAAACGTCATTCTAAAAAGTTTTACTTTTAAATGGCAATGTTTCGAAAAATTCAAAGACACAAGTTCACACCAGTAATTATTCAATGCTATGAAGAACTGTGTTGAAAGTGTTGGGTTGGCTTGTAAAAGATGGCAAGGGTAACAACTGATGGAGCCCGTGCTTTGACTGAGAAAAACGGGCTTTTTAATAAAATAAAGAACAATTTCCCAACCATAAACTCATAACGGGGAAGTTTACATAAAGCTGCATTGAATTACAATGTTGAAATGTCTATACACCTAAAATATCTTAAGCATAGGTAAACTATGCAGCTTCCCAGGACATACATATGTTGTGCCCCTTGCACATGATGCATATTCCAGTAAATTAGAGAAAAAATAGAGAAACTTCTTCTCAATGTTATTTTTGAAGTACACCAGGATTTTAATAAATTGCAAACTTTTAGTTTTTTGGCTGTAAATTTTTATTTTTCTATTTTATTTTAGGCAACCAAATTCACTTCGGCTAGGGCCTCCAATTATCTAAAGTTGTTCCCGACTGGCAGTTCCGATTTGATGATAATTAATTGAATTAATAAATATTAAGATGACATGATAAATTCATGTGATTTGATGATGATTAATGAAGATTTGGAAACAAAACATTCCAATGTTCGGTAACACAGTAGTAACCGCTGGCCTAGCATTAGAAGAACATGGAATCTCAAGGAAGAAATCATTAGGTTCCTTGAAGGAAATTGACTGGGACTTTGTTACAAATATTTCTATTGAAAAGTTGAAGAAAGACTTCATGTTTATCATCCGAAGCATTGCTATAGGTTGCTTACACTTGAAATGTATGTGCATCTTAAATCTTTTCAAACAAAGCTATTCCATTTCTTGAGACCAGCAAGTGAAATCAGGATTTGTCATTTTCATTGCTGAAAAGGTGAAACAGTTGAAAAGTACAAGACTCAATTGGATTCCTTGATTGTGGAATTTGAAAGCAAATTTCAAGACTTCAAGAATCTGGAACCAGTTTTACCCTCAGCTTAACAATTTAATGCCGAAGCTGATTCAGCTCCAGAGGACATATCTCCAGATGACATACCTTCAAGCAAATTATGAACTGAAAGGGAAGTTTCAATAAGTTCTTCCGCTGGAGTGTCATGGATACCAGAAACTGTATATCTGCACTTGAAAAAACTTTGCTGCTAAACTTTCACATTATATGGAACCACAATCATCTGTGAACAAGCTTTTTTTTTCGTTTGAAAATTATCAAGTGTTAAAACAGATCGTTGCTGATTGACGTTATTTCACAGTAGTCACAAGAAAAAAACAACAACTCGTAAGCTAGTTCCACGGTTTCGGAACATTATGCACGAGAGTAAACAGTTTTGTACTTCATATTTAGTACTACTCTATATTTGTGGTGAAATGTTGGGATGTAAACAGACAATAGCAAAATTTTTTTAAATCGTTTGTAAAATTAGTTCAAGAAATTGCTTACTCTTGTTGTAATTCCTCAATTGGGAGGACAATATAATATATATATATATATGTATATACTTTTTTATATCTTTAATTATACTGCCCTCCAGTCCCCAAATTTTTTTAATGCGGCCCTCAGTAGAAAAAGGTTGCTCACCCCTGCCGTAGAGTCATGGAGGGCATTTGGGGTAATGTTTTATTCTTGTATTACCTGAACTTAAATCCTCCTCATAAACAGAGCCTGTAATATATAGGCCTATTTGGTTGTTTAATTGACATTTGCTTACTAAGTACATGTAATGGCTTTTGGGGGGGGGGGGGGGGTATTAGACCTTTTGTGATTTTTTTTCCAACTAGATCTATCTACATGTAGTTTCCCTGGCTTTTACGACCGAAATAACTGTTACGGACTTTTCACACCTGTGTGCGAAATATTTTCAGTAAATCTACAGTAGATCTAGACTCTTGATCTAAGTCACTAAAATTCGCGAACGTTTCACGGCTGTGTGCAAATTATCTTCAATGAATCTACCATAAATCTAGACTCTAGATCTAAGTCACTAAAATTCGCGGACTTTTCACGAAATTCAAGGCTTTTTCAAGGCCTTGAATTTAATATGAAATTCAAGGTGTTTTCCAGGTTTTCAAGGTGGCTATGAATTCTGACTTATGCACTGGCAGATCCAGAACTTTGGAGTGGGGGCGATTTTTTTCCAAACCCTAACCCTAACGCCCAGTAAACCCTAACCCTATGCATAAACGTGCGTACAGCATATATATATATATATATATATATATATATATATTCGACATATGAGAATAAAATAAGACTGTTTCTCAATCTTCGGCGAAAAAAAACAGAAAAAAAAACAGTCTTTCTCTTGCAAGCTTGGGTGTCTGAGAGAGCGCTGTAAGCTTCTTCAGTGGGGTTCGGGGCGAAGCCCCGACGCCAAAAACGTTTTCTTGCATTTTTCACGGCTGAAACGCATTCTCCTGACATCTACAGCTCATTACTTATTAGTGGTGTTCGGGGCGAAGCCCCGACGCCAAAAGCGTTTTCTTGCATTTTTCACGGCTGAAACGCATTCTCCAGACATCTACAGCTCATTACTTATTAGTGGTGTTCGGGGCGAAGCCTCGACGCTAAAAGCGTTTTCTTGCATTCTTCACTGCAGTAACGCATTCTCCTGACCTACAGCTCATTATTCATTCTATTATAAAGTGCCTTTTGAATAATTAGAAAAATATTCTAATATGAATTTATAGTCCCTTAATACATTGCAAATACAACTGATTTGTTCTTTGAAAAGATTAGATACCCCACATATTTAGATTAAGGTTTTGAGGATCGCCGCCGAAAAAAAAAATCGATTAATAATATTCAATAAAATTCTAGCATAAATTGTGAGTTATAGTCCTAAATTTATTTAACTAGAAAAATATGAGATAGAGTAAAGGTTGGAAAAAGTCGACTAGGAAAAGATTATCTGGCTTTTGAACTCATCTCAACCGTGACTGTTATATTGAAAAATTTCGTTTGAATTATAACTTTTCCAAAGCAAAGTCTTTCTTAAAATAGTTATGATAAATTTATGTCAAATTACACAAACTCTGTCTGGCAAGGGGAAGGGCGGTAAAATGAAAACGATTAATTCTCGCTCCTTTTTATAATTTCTGCTATTGATTGCATTTTGCATTAAAGAATAGGGGTTGGGCGACTCGATATAAGAATTTACTTTATAGCATATATAAATTATATTAGTGACAGATTTTTTAAAATTTTGTAATTTCTTACTATCATACAAAAAGAAAAAGTATTGATTTGTCCGATGGGGGGAAGGGGATTGCATGTATCGCACTTCCACCTGTTTATATTATATAGATATTAGACTAATTTTGTTCACATACTATGATTTCTCCATAAAAGTAGGACCGCCCCCCCCCACTCAAAGGGTTTAGATGGGAAGGGCGGTGGAGGTATTCGCTCTTCCCCTTCCAATGGGCCAACAGGTGAACGAAATTATACAAAGACCGGTTAAAATACCAATAACAAGTTTTAATCATTTAGATATTTAATTGATTCTGTTAGCAAACTATGATTTCTACAAATAAATAGGACCGCCCCCCCCCCTACTCGAAAGTTTATGGTGGGGGGGGGGGGGCGGATTGGTGCCATCGCCCCCTCCCAACCCTACCAAATCGTCCAAAATACTAGAAGGGGGGCGAAATAATCTAAAAATAGGTTGAAATATAAATAATTAGTATATATTATTAACAGAAGTAATAAATTTGCATACAAATTGTGTGAATTCTATACTATAATTCGTCCGCCCCCCCCCCTTGGGGGGGGGGGGGGGTTGGCCGAGTTGGGGGGGGGGGGACGATCGCCCCTACCGCCCCCCCCCCCTGGATCCGCCAGTGGACTTATGTGGCCCGCATGACATAATTTGCCCACCCCTGCACTATAATGTTTGATACAAATCTCATGAAAAATTAGGTCTCTAAAATCAAGATAAACAAAGGAGATTAAAGAGATTTAAATTCTTTGAGACTCACTTCATAACTTTGATGCATGCTTCAGACCCCAGGACAACTTTTTGAAACCAATTTTCTTCAGTGATTGTGGATGAACCATCTAACGGACAAATGGCAGACAGCTTGCAATGTACAGCCTATTTAATATTATATGTATGATAAATATTATTAGTCATATAAAGAAATTAGTTATTGTTTTCAAACTAAACAACTAGTACTATTTGTGAAAAACATTATTACCTGAACAGGAAGTTTCAAGAAGTCACAATGTAATTTTTTTAAATGATCAAAAGTCACAACTTGGACAGCGCCAGTATCAACATAGTTTACAGTTGCCTGAAATATTTGGATAATTGGTAAGTTTTTTTAAGCAATCAATTAAATAAGACATTTTAGGGTCTAATTATATACATATTTAAAAAAGATGTTTACAAAAATAAGATTCAACTAGTAGACTGGCGGCGTAGCATACGCCACTATTTTGCAGGTCTGGCCTTAGGCCACTGCAACCTATGCAACCGCATTTGGCCCCGCACTTTCATAGGACCCGCGCTAATTCTAGGTGGAAATTCTTGCTATTGAGCGTGATCTATGTAGGAAACAGAATTATTATGATATACTGTATGACTTTGCTACACGCAAGGCTTGTAAAGTAATTTTGTACGTAGTAAAGAATAAATAAAATGCATAGACGAATTTATTTTCGAATACTAACTCTTAAATTTCACTAATTGTCCGCTTCCCTACCCAAACTTGGCCCTGCGAAAGCTGTTTCGCATAGGGCCCCACAATGCTTTAAGTCCGGCCCTGCTATTTAGTGACGGGGAATATACATAGTAGATTACTTGTTCTCTTTCCATGACTTCTTGGTCACAATGGTTAAGTCCGGCGCTGCTATTTAGTGTTTGTAAAATGTTTGTTTGTAAAATGTTTTACATGTTTCGGTGTTGTTCCTTTAGAGTTAAAGATAGTTTACTTCTTAGTCCAAACCACCTGCAGGACGAAGGGGGATGGGAACGGGCAGGGTTTCACAGTCCAGCGAGCAGTCATCCATAGCGAGGCGTGAATACCCACTTGTTCTCCCCCCCCCCCCCCCTTGTTTTTTCGTGGGGTGACTATCTGCAGAAATAAGAGAGTGATCTTTCCTTTATTTCTTGCTAGTCCAAACTGTTGAGCGAAGAAGAGAAATATATATATAGATCTTTTAAAGTTACCTGTTTGTTTTTTGATGAAGAAAGGATCCTGCCTCTATACCATTTATTATTTTCATTCTTTACAGAGCAGACATTGCCAGCTCGAGGATAGTAGAGACCATATGTGTTAGTAAAGTCTTTGTTGTACACTTCCTGCATCTGTTGAAATGTTGTGTTATAATAATCTTGGCCAGAGTCTGTGAGGGCTACAAAGAAGTCCCAGGGTGAAATTGCACATGTGACAATAACATCAAATGTTGAACCAACTGTCAAAGCTTTTGGCTAAATAAAAAATAAAGCATGTAATAAATATAAAAAAATAAAAATAATAGGACATAATTGTTACAACTCATCAATATATGTCACAATGCTTATTTTGAAAATATAAACTTACGTAGTATTTTCTCCAAATACATCTGACATGCGGATTCGGAGGTCTTAAAATTATATTTCAAACCCCTTTAAGAAACAATGAAGTGACACATGCAGATATATTTTTCTAGATTTTGATGTTTTCAAACTCAGACAAAAAACAATAAACAACAGCTCATGTACAGTAGATACAGGATACAAAAATGATTAATAAACTAACCAACTATTATTTTAAACTAGCCACATCTAGATATAACTTTCTAACCAATAATTCCAAGCTCTCCTTTACTAAGATTCTCTAGCCTTTAATGCCTTTATCATAGAATCTTCTATAATAATTACGTCACATGATGCTACTCTAATAACCCTCAACTTGGGTTTTATTTTATTTTTTCTTTGTCATCCTTTTTTTCCTTGACCTATATTAAATTAGATTTTTCTGCTATAACCTTGAACTAATTTTCGATCAATGTCTGTCTGGCAATTTTTTTTTTTTATGTGGCATAAAATATGACATATTTTGACTAGCCAAACTGTCCTACAATTTGTGAATGATCTTGAAATCCATACAAGGTTGTTTATGTTGTCTGTTGTATTTATGTGTATTTTTCTGTTGTGTTGTCTTTATATGAGAAACGAGTCCTTGTAATCACCACAAATTTCCGTAAGGATCAATAAAGCAGTCTTAGTCTTAGTCTTAATTAAGGTAAATAGTTAATTTAATATATACAATAAACCTTGTGTCCTACTCGCCTTTCTTTTTTTCCTCAATATAATTTATAAAAAAATGGTTTTTATCCCATTTTGTGCAGTTTTTATCAGATCAATAAAAGGCATTTTATACATCATGTTTTCAATTATTATTTATTTAAATATTAATTAATTTGATTTACTTAAATAAGAAAAAAAAAATTAATTAACCAACCTGAATAAAATCAACCTTTTGATATGATGCTGCTTGTGGAATATTCAGAGCCTCATTGCTAAACATCTTGAATCTTCCTAATTCTAAAAAAACTAATATGTCTCTGACTGACACAAAACCATCATCGAGAACATTTTCTGTGGGCATGAATACCAAGTCAACTTCATGTAGCTCACCTTGCTTTGATAGCACAGAAAGAAGAAATATCTATAAAGATATAAAAAAAAAGTATTAAAATATTACCTAGGAATACTGTTACTAGTCAAATTTATTTCTCTGAAGTCCCAATCAAACTTTACAAAAATGTGGCACCGTAATGAAAGAGATTTTCATTTAGTTGAATATATGTTAAGACTTTTGATATATTGGACCTTTAAAAAAATATTTGAAGCAAATGGATCATATAACATTTTAAAAACATTTGATTTATTGGACCTTTAAAAAATATTTGAAGCAAATGGATCATATAATAACATTTTAAAAACATTTATAAAACATGACTAAAGCAAATTGTGCATTACATTCTTACACAACATGAACAAAAAAATTGTGCAGAGTTACTTACATGATTTTGAGTCATTTGATGAAAATCTTGAATGGCTTCTAGTGACCAAGGTTTGTTTTCAAGATAAGGTGCAATATCAAACAGTGAACAATGAATTGCAAAGACAGGCACTTTTGCAAATCTTTTTTCCATTTTACACAGGTCTTTTAAACAAACTTCTTCTTCATTTCCAAAGTCAATGTATGTTACCAATATCTAAAAATGAAAAAAAAAGTTTTACATAAAAAGATGTAATACATCAATTACACATAATAGAACCTAGATAAGCTTAAGTATGTTAACTTTAAGCATATCTATGTGCCTAAACTTTTATTTCATTGAATTATAGACATTATATGAAAAATTAAGTTTTTGCATTAAAAGATGATATAAACGTCATCTGTTTCTGTGGCCCATGGTTAACTAAGACCAACCGCCTATACCTTTCCAACTAAAATCAGATGGCCATTTAATTTGGGTGAACTCCGAGGCGCCTAAAAAATCCAGAAATTCAAAATCCTAGTCTTCACCAGGTTTTGAACCTAAGATTCACTGGTTCAGAAGCTAAGTGTTTTACAACTCAGTCACCATGCTCCCAAATGTTAAATAAAACTTCTTAATGTTCGCCAAAAAAAACAAAAGTTGTTTTGTTGTACTGTTGTCCTCCACTAGACTGAAAGCTTGTAGTATAGCTAAAAATAACTCATAAAAGTCTTAAGATTGTTTAAAATTTCTCAAGACTGCAATAAGCATTATTTGGATATTTCAAGATCTCTTCTTAGATTGAAGATAGATGTAAAAAGAGACAAATCATGTTCATTTTTTTTTCTTGATTTGTTTCATTAATTTCACCATGGATTTATTAATTCAATTCATTTATAATGTGTCGTTATACCTTAAGTAATGTGTGTGATTATTTAATGTACTATTTAAGTTTATGATATTAAAGTGTATCCCATTTTCTAAATTTGTGTTTATTTCACAGAGCCCCAGCTATGCTGGGATTTGTTGTCACTAGATAATGTCAATGGAAGGCATTTAACTCCATTCTAGATACAATAGTCTATTCAAAATAGCTAGGTTAAGGGGAAAAACAAAAATTAAAGCTATCCTTTTAAGAGACATGCTATTCTCTGATGATGCAGGAGTGGTGACACACATGCAGGAGGAGCTCCATTTATTAATCTCATGTACCAGCAAAGCAAATGCCACCTGTGTTGTATGTAGACAGGAATATCCCTTCAGTCACATGAAAAAGTCTTCTACCAAATGAGCCATATTTGTTCTACGACTGAAGAAGACCAACATTGTACAATGAGACAATATTTTAAATTGAATAAATAAACCTACACTGAAATTACTGAAACAGAATGCAAATGAACAACTGACAGCACAAACTTTCTTATCTTCACCTTACACTCTGTTCTTAATTAACTTTTCTATTATCTTCACCTTAAACTCTGCTCAAAATTATAAAATTAAACCATATTATAACTTAAAACAGATTTCCCGAGCCCTGCTGTCCTAGAAATCTCCAGAAATTGCAAAATATACGAAATAGTCCTTAAAATATACCAAAATATATAGACAAAAATTGTCATTTTGGGGTGTCATTCAAATATGGAAAACGCCAATCCTATGCACGAAAAATAAAAACGGCATTACGCATTAGCCATAATTGTGTAATCTGGTGAAAGAAGCTTCTTGCACCTCAAACTAATGAAGAATTACTTGAGGTCAACAATTCTCAAAGATAGATTGAAACATTTGGAAATTCTTGCTATTGAGGAAACAGAATTATTATGAAATATACTGTATGACTTTGCTACACGCAAGGCTTGTAAAGTAATTCTGTATGTAGTGAAGAATGAATAAAATGCATAGACGAATTTATTTTCTAATACAAACTCTTAAATTTCACTTATTATCTGCTTCCCTACCAAAAATTGGCCCGGCAAAATCTGTTTTGCATAGGACCCCAAAATGGTTAAGTCCGGCCCTGCTATTTAGTGACGGGTGAATATACATAGCAGATTACTTGTTCTCTTTCCATGACTTCTTGGTCACAATGGTTAAGTTCGGCGCTGCTATTTAGTGTTTGTAAAATGTTTTACATGTTTCAGATGTTCCTTTAGAGTTAAAGATAGTTTACTTCTTAATCCAAACCTCCCCCAGGACAAAGGGGGATGGGAACGGGCAGAGTTTGACAGTCCAGCGCGCAGCCATCCGTAGTGATGTGTGAACACCCACTTGTCCCCCCCCCCCTTGTTTTTCCGTGGAGTGACTATCAGCAGAAATAAAAGAGTGATCTTTCCTTTACTTCTTGCTCGTCCAAACTGTTGAGTGAAGAAGAGAATTATATATAGATATTGAATGGTCTTTAGTGTTTGTAAAATGTTTTACATGTTTCAGATGTTCCTTTAAAGTTAAAGATAGTTTACTTCTTAATCCAAACCTCCCCCAGGACAAAGGGGGATGGGAGCGGGCAGAGTTTGACAGTCCAGCGCGCAGCCATCCGTAG
The DNA here is from genome assembly GCF_947242115.1 of Biomphalaria glabrata. NCBI lineage: Eukaryota > Metazoa > Mollusca > Gastropoda > Planorbidae > Biomphalaria > Biomphalaria glabrata. Next base: position 17,063,463 of record NC_074717.1, read on the forward strand.
CGACGTGTGAACACCCACTTGTTCCCCCCCCCCCCTTGTTTTTTCATGGGGTGACTATCCACAGAAATAAGAGAGTGATCTTTCCTTTACTTCTTGCTCGTTCAAACTGTTGAGCGAAGAAGAGAATTATATATAGATAGTGAATGGTCTTAGCGCTTTTAACAAACCTTTAACAAAACATTGCACCTAAAAAACTACCAGTATTTTTTTACCATATCTCTATTCAAGCCATGCTTTCGGAGTGGACAAAACCTTTTGGGTGGGTAGACATGTTTCTCGAGAATGACACTAATGATTTTCCTAGAAATTTGAAAAATTGATGTATATTGTTGGTAAAAGTATTAAGTAGCTTATTGGCCACACAGGGAAAACACTAGTTTGACTGTTATAATTTTTCAAAAATATATAAAAAGAAAATAATTTAATTAGGGTACAGAACTAGAAAATTCTCGTCTTTAACATTCTTCAGGTAATGTGGTAATGTTCAGCAACATTTCTAAGTCTATATCTAAAAGGGATGGTGGGGGTGGGGGTAGGTGGGGGGGGGGGGGGGTAAATTCTATTTTCTTTAAAATCTAACATTCATTAGTTAAGAGCAAAATAATCACTCTATAAGATGTATAAGACAAAGGATTTTAAAAATATTTTTCTTGTTTTACAAATTCAACTAAGCTTGAACTATTTCAGTTAATATTTATAAACTGAAGGAAAAAAAAGTTTAATGATTCTGTTGACACATAATTCCATTATATTTTCCTAAAGACTGCATTTATATTAAATTAATTCCTTCAATATTTCTCTGCTTCCCCTTTTTTTTTTTTTTTTTTTTTTTTTTTTTACATCCTGTGCATCATAAAGCATAAATAAACTTTGACTGGAGCGACCTGCTTTAAAATGCCCAACACAACACACACCCATACTTTAGACCAGTGAAATCTAATTCCACTTTCCCCTCTTGGGAAATTTGTCCTTAATGTGCATAACAAACACATAATTCTCTGGCAAGCAATGGTCACAAAGTCACCCATGCTCAATAAGGTGGCACCAGCTAGACTTCTGCATCACTCACAGGATGGATCTGAATAGTATCAGTCACACCCACTCATACCATAGCATGGATTGCAACTCTGACCATTCACTAGTGATAAGCAAGGTCAAACTACTTCTTAAGACATATGGTGATTACAGATGCCCAATCTGTGAGTGTAGTTATGTATCAACAATTGGCCTCTTTAGTGACATAAGAAGAAATAGCAAAGGGAAGATCATCTCTTGAGACATAAAATGCCACAATGGTTAAGTCCGGCCCTGCTATTTACATATAGTAGATTAGTTCCTAGTCCAAACCTCCCGCAAGACAAAGGGGATGGGAACGGGCAGGGTTTGATACATTTAAACGACAGTCAAGCGCGCAGCCAGTCATCCGTAGTGTGAATACTACTCATTTTCTCGTGGACAGAAATACTTCTTACTACTCAACAAACTTTTGAGGGAAGAAGAGATTTATATATAATATATATAGATTATTAAATTTTGTACAGGAAAAACTGTTTATTAAACTTTGTACATCAAGTCCACCAAAAAAATACTTTGAAAAGCAATGGAGAGAAAGCTGCTAAATCTCTGCTGAGTTCTTAAGCAAGACAAGCAAGAATAACCAGATGAAGAGCAATGCTAAAGAGGAAGAGAATGTTAAGCAATAAACTGCATATATTATATTGAGGCTTCATAAATCCTTATGTGACTCTTTTTCATGCAGAGATACAATTTGTTTACAAGAAGTGGATCTCTACCACACTGGGCTTTTTAAGCATTAGTAATGATTATTTATTATTTAGATATAGAAAAAAACTTTAATATATAATAATATATATTTCTCACTATAGATCTAGACTCTAGATAATTTAGATCTACTTAAATCTAATAGCTTGGATCTACATCTTTAGTGACTCTTGATCCAATATATTATTATTAGATCTATATTCTATTAGACTTATACTCAGTAACTCACTATAATATAGTCATGTAAAGTAGGCATAGACCTATAAAATCTCTATATAGATGTCGGTAGGTCTACTAGATCTAGATCTTATAATTCTTATAGATCTAGATGTCTAAATCTAATCCCATTTGAACTCATGGAAGTTGGCAGGCAGGGTTCAAATTTTAAAAATCTAGGGGCCATTGTATCAACAGAGTAAAAATGAATAGCGCAAAGCGGCCGGGCATCATGATACTCTGATACTTTTCTGAACTTTTCAAAAGCTGGCGAGCAGCCATTGAAGTCTACCTCTAGACCAGTGTTTCTCAAACTGTGTGCCACGGCACACTAGTGTGCCGCCGAAGATTTGCAAATGTGTCGCGGGAGTTTTCAGAAGGCCATATGTGCAGCGTCCCAAGGTCTGCCTAATATTAAATTTTTATTTTACCTTGCGACGACATTCCCACTTGTAACGACCAGTAATTGTAGTCTGCACTCTCCCATTTTCTCTGCCCTGCTAAATCGGATTGCTCCATTTTGACGGAAAGGAGTGTTAGCCATTCAGGTTATTAATTTTTCCACTATATTTATATTATTATAATGATTAAAACGTAGGCCAACTAAGCAGACGCACAGCTATTTTTGAATTGGTAACGATAATAATAAGCGATGCGTTTCATGTAAATTTTTTAGGTGTATGGTAATAATAACAAATTATCAATAAGCATTATTCATTGTTATCCCTGGAGAAATACGTTAACAAGGATGAAACTGCGAAAGCGTTAAATGAAAAGCAAGGAACCAAACGAAGGTACAAAGAAGATTACATCGGATATGGTTTCATATCTTCGGGACCTGAAGATGTTCTTTTGCCAATCTGTCTGATCTGGAATGCAACTCTGTCGAATGAGGCGCTTGTTCCAAGCAAATTGAAGAGACACTTGGAAACAAAACATCCAGCTGTAAAAACGCAACCGAAGGAATACTTGGAAAACATCAGGGCTCAACAAAATAAACAAGCAGAGAAACTTACGAACTACCTAAGAACACACACACAGAAGTTGAATCCGTCATTGCACCAGCTTTAGCAAGAGTTCATGAAACTATTCTAGGACTCGATGCCGACGAAAAAGTTAAAAAAGTTCCTTTGTCAAATGATACTATCTCGCGCAGAATTGAAGACTTATCGTCAGATCTACAAGATCAAATCTGCGAACACTTAGATGTGACTGACAATGAAGTGTCTCTGCTGTGCTCCCTTCAAGTTGATAATTCCACTGACGTTAGAGGAAAAGCCCAGCTGCTAGCTTTTATTTGGTGCATAAAGGATGAAAAATGTGTCAACGAATTCTTATTTTGCAAAGACTTAAAGACTACAACCAAATGCGAAGATATTTTCAATGTGGTGAACGTAAACATTTTGCTCTTCAAACTACAGTGGGAAAACTGTGTCAGCGTTTGCACTGATGGCTGTCCTTCCATGCAGGGAATAAGAGAGGGATTCGTCACTCTTGTGCGTCTAGAAAATCCAAATGTTTAGTTGTTCACTGCATGATCCACAGAGAAGCTCTTGCTTTCAAGTCTTTGCGAAAGATTTGATGTCTGTTCTGGATCAAGTGATTGAAGTTGTAAACTTCATCAAATCTCGACTGCTTGCATCCCGACTTCTCTCTCAGCTCTGTGAAGCAATGGATTCAGACTACAAATGTCTTCTGTATCACACCAACGTTCGTTGGCTCTCCAGGGGGAAAAATGTTAAAGCGTGTCGTCCAACTCAAGGCTGAACTAATTTCATTCTTGGAGGCTTAAAAAAAAAACTTTGGATTTTCTATTCATGACAAGATCCGGTGGGTTAAGGTGACATTTCTCTCTGATTTATTTGACAAATTAAATTAATTGAATTTAATTCTTCAAGGACCATCACTGCATCCTCAAAACTGAGGTCACTTGGTGAAAATTTGTCTTTGTGGCAAAGTAAGATCTCGAAAGGAGTCTTCGACTGCTTTCCTACTTACAACGAATGTACTTAAACTAAAGAAATTACCCCCGAAATTCTGAACACTTTGACACACCTGCAGTCAGCATTGCAGTATTACTTCCCAACAGTTAAAAGTCTTGAATATGGATGGGTCAGCTATCCATATGGAAACAATGAAGCTACAAATCTTACAACTGAAGAAGAAGAGCAGCTTATTGATTTTAAAAAATCATGCAGTTCTTAAGTCAAATTTTGCAGAGTTGTGCCTTCTTATGTTTTGGATTTCAATCAACAAGTTATATCCTGCAATCAGTTTATATCTTCATGATTTTATGAATTTGGATTTTCAGTACTGACTGAAATCAAGTCTAAGAAAAGAGAGAGACTTCTTACAATAGACGATGAAATGCGAGTATGTCTATCGACTTTAGAGTCTCGATTAGATCGCATTTCCTCTCAAAAACAGGCACACCTTTCACATTGAATGTAATACTTAAAAACAGGTAATAATAATTTTTCCATGTTATTATAGAACACCTGTTGTTCATCCTAGTGTGCCGCGAAATTTTAGTAGTTTTTTTACTGTGCCGGCAGACAAAAAAGTTTGAGAAACACTGCTCTAGACCTATTCTAGATAATCTAGATCAAAAGTATTCAAATTAAAGAAACTAGATATATCTTATCTAGATATCTATCTAGAATCTAGATTCTAGACTTATAAGAACACAAGATATTTTTAAAAAATAGAACTTATAACTGTTTCAAAAGACCGGATGTGCGCATGTTCAAAATAAATCAAAAATCTTATTTCGCATTCGTCCAAAAATGGAAGAATAATAAAATCTGATTTTATTTTTTTTTTAAATGTCAGGAAAATTTCTGATTTTTTTTTTGCTAGAAAATCGGATCAGAAGAAATTTTAGGAAAATTCCCATCACTGCTATATATATGGAATTTTCTTATCTTTATATTTTTTAAAAAGTCAATTTAATTATAACAAAAATGTCCCTTTCAGGATGAATAAAAGTTTCTTAGTCTTGAAAAAGCAATAAAAATAGGAAATTCATAATAATAATGTTAGGCTGGAACAAAACATAAGTTTAAGAACAATTGAAAAACCCTGACTTAACTTCCCTGACGTGGTGCTTATCTAGGTTTGAACCCATAAGGCTCTAGTTAGGCCTAGCTCTAACCCTAACTTTAATCTTTTATACAAACCAAGCCTTACCTTCAGTTGTCCTTCTCCATGTTTTGACTCATACACATCAATTATTCTTGCTCTATACCACATTTTATCAGCAGAGTATCGTGCCAAAACAAACATATTTTTTGCAACAGCAAAAGGAATTTTCTTGGCTCCCATCTCTCGTTGGCACCATGAATTTATACTTTGAGATAGTGTAAACAACTGTGCTTTGCTACTTTGTAGCTGTACATAAAAGTTGTTAGGTGACCTGATGTGAGTTACAATTACATGTTGTGGTAATCCTTTGACAGTTAAGTTACTGTTATCTTTTATTATGAAATGAGAGGAGCATTCTGATATAGTTATTTTTTCTGTAAAGTCTTTGGTATTTAGATCTGAAGTTTTATCACTTTCATTATTGGCTCTAGCAGAAACTGAAGTTTCATTATATTCCAAAGTGGAAACAGATACAGCAATGTCCATAACAGTATGTTTATTTGCATCAGTTTCATTAGATTTAATACTGATTTTAGCATTCTCACTGCTTATGTTCCCAGCTTCCTCTAGAGTTTTAAAATCAATAAGTAACTGTTGCTTTCCCTTGATTTCCCCAAAAGCATTTATAGACTGTAACAAGTTGTTACAATTGGATTCAACCCAATTAATGGGTTCAATGTCTGCTTCTATCTTTTTATCAACAATGCAAGGGATTTTTTTAGCACCTTTGAGTATCTCAAGTAAAGTCTCTGCATCTATTAATAATGCATTATTTTCAATTAGTTTGTTTGCATCTTTAATTGCTGCTTCTAATAAAGTTTTTTCTTTAGAAAGAAGTAACTTTTGTTCTTCTATGTGTAGCAAATTTTCCTTTAATGAATATGTCAAAGAGTTAATCAACTCCATTTCTCTTACTTGTAGTAATGCATGAAGAGTCAAAAAACTTGTGTTGATGCTCTCTATGACTGATTTAGTTTCATCTTTAACTACTGGAAGAGTCTGAGTAATTTGTTTGTCTATTTTATTCAAAAAGTCTAAAACATCAACAGCTCTTTTCAATTCGCTGTCAATATCATTTATAACACTCTTGTTTTTTTCTTCGTAAGAAATGATTGAATGATTTTTATGATCCCCTAAAATGTAGCAACGTGAACAGATTGAAAATGAGTCATCTTGGCAGAAATATTCAATAGGGCGATTGTGATCTTTACAGATTGTTTCTAAAGCTAAATCCTTTTTATTTTTTGAAATGTTTGTTGAAATTTGGAAAGGCACTGGCTTGTGTTCTTCCATTTGAGCAGATATGGCATGAACTTTTTGAAAACAAGTATGACACAATAAACTTTCACAGTCATCACATTTATAAATATAATTTCTGCTTTTGCACACCTTACAAAAAAAGTTTTTTTGTTTAACATTATAACAAAATTGTGACTCTTCTTCCTTTTGTATTAAAGCTCTATTTGGACATAGAGAAACTTGAGAAAGATGTGCAAGTTGACTATCAAGCTTGGCATGTTGATTGATATCTATGTAAGATAAAAGATAAACATCTAATGGCAAATCTTTTAAGCCATTTTGTAGAAATGTAACTTTCGTACACGTTGGACAATGCACTTGAGATGTGTACACATATGATTCATTTTTTTCCAATTTACGTGTTAAACATAATTCACAAAACGTGTGCCCACATTTCAGAATCAAGGGCTGTTTAGATGCAACCTTAGAAGCAGCATTGAAGTGAGTGTTACCATATCTTTTATTACAATTGGTACACCGCATTGCCTTCATGATTGATTTTATAAAGGGTGCTAAGCCAAGCCAGTACAAAAAAGAGACTATTTCTTGAATCTTTAATCTTAGTAGATCTACAAGATCTAGCTTAAGACTTAAGTTATTAAGAAAATTCTATAATTCTAGAGTCTAGCTAGATTCTGCTAACTCTAGATATCTATATCATCACCATGATGATCATAATAATAATATTACTTAATGAGACTCAGTCACAGATATACTGATACATAGGGACTAAGCCTTTAGAAGCATGTAAGATCACTTATCCACATCAGTAGATAGTGATAGATTTAATCTCTATATACTGAGTTATTTATAGATCTAGACCTAGATAATCTTATAGAATTAGTTATTAGTAATAATATTATTTTTATTAGATCTTCGGATTCTTCCTTTTCTAGATTTAGATCTAATTCTAATGTCTAATGATCTAGAATAATGTAGATTATAATAATAGATCTATAATTGTATAAATAATTTCATAATAATATAATAATATTATATTTTAGAGTCTAGCTAGATCTAATCTAGACGTCTATAACTGTAAGTTAAGTAGTCTTAGACTTGGTTATTTTTTTGGTAGTGTAGATAGTGATTAAGCCTTAAATCTAATCTAAGACAATATTATAAGATAATAAGTCATTGAGTAAGTGGCTTAGGCTTAGGCTTTTAAGCTCACAGTGACAGTAGACGAGTAGTCAGTAGAGTAGGCTCAGTAGCTTAAGTAGCTGGAGTCGTAGACTAGCCTCTAGACCCTAAGTCTAGATATAGTGACGACTAGTCGTACATAGTGTCAGCAGAGGATATTAGATCTAGATCTCTATTGAGTCTACATCATTCTATATCTAGATCTAGGCATTAGAGCTGTTTCATATGTTGAGTGCGAAATTACGGGACAGAGATTGATACTTCAGATATGTTTTCAAAAAGACCAAGTATGGCACTTGAAAAAATCCCAAGATTTGAGATATATAGATATAGGTAAAATATAATTTGTCAATAATTGTCAATAACCTTGACTTAGACATCGAGCTGACTGGATAGGAAAAGCTACCACAGCATTGGCAAAACTCTCCAAGCGCGTCTGGGAAAATGGTAAATTGACCACAGCGACCAAAATCCTAGTCTACAACGCCTGTGTTGTGAGCACTCTCCTTTATGGCAGTGAAAGCTGGTCAACATACATGTACCAAGAGCACGCAGATTGAATAGTTTCCACTTGCGCTGCCTGAGACGCATAATGGGCATCTCTTGGAGGGACCATGTCTCCAATCAGGAAGTTTTGAGATTGGCCAATACGAACAGCATGTATGCTCTCCTGACACAAAGAAGATTACGCTAGCTCGGACATGTCACCCGCATGCCAGATGGTAGAATCACGAAAGATATCTTATATGCTGAGCGTGTGGAAGGAGTCAGACCCAAGGGCCGCCCAAGACTTAACATATAGAGATGTCTGCAAGCGAGACATATGAGAGCCACAGGCATCAGCGAAAATATGTGGGAAAACATAGCCAAAGACCGGAGTGCATGAAGACAGACTGTGCGTGCTGGGACAACCCTTGCTGAGAACAAAAAAATTGAAGCGGCCTTAATCAAGAGGAAAAAAAAAAAAGCTGCCCTGTCCGCTAGCCCTAAATCAGAGGCATACAGATGTATGAATTGTGGCAAAGTCTGCCGTTCTAGAATTGGCTTGATTAGCCACACCAGATTCTGCCCCGTCTCAAGATTAAGCCAAAACCAGTAGGCTACTGACTCTTTTGGGCGCATCCATTGCCTTTCGAGACAAAAGGAGCCATTTAGCATAACTATTAAAAAGTTTTATTTCAAAAACCTAATGTGCTATTCTTACAGACTTAGACCCTCCCGCGCCGTTCGGCGCATTTGCCGTCAAGCTGTTTCCATAAAAATCTGTCACAGGCAATGTCTGAATCTCTTCCCACCTGCTCTGAGGACCTCTATGAAAGTGTGGTGTGAAGTTGTACTAGGATGTTTCTGTTTGTGATTTCCTCGTAATGGCCTCCATGTCATCGCAACTCTTAGTATGCGTAATTCATTTTGTCGGAGAACATGTCCCGCAAACTTCATGCGATGCTCTGTCACATTAACCTTACTAAGGGGTCGACTCCCAGTTCGGCCTAGGATTTCTTTGATTGAAACCCGATCTCTATAACTGACTCCTAAAATCCGACTTAGCCATCTTAGTTGAGCCACATTTATTCTTTTTCAATTTCCACTATCCACTACACTTTATTAATGCGGCCCAGCCACTGGTAGAAATTTGTAACCTCTCTTGGTTACGCTCTTTGAATTAGGTTTGCTTTAGATTTTAGATTTTATATCGAAAAGGGAAGTTTTATCGTTAAAGTCATCTGTTGGGGGGTTTAAACTAAAAAATCTCTGGAGTTTTTTTTTACAAATTCATGTCTCCAACCAGGACGTTTTGAAACTGGCCAATATGCACAGCATCCATGCTTTTCTTACACAGAGAAGACTATTCTATATGCTCAGCTTGCAGAGGGATTCAGACCCAAGGGCTGCCCTAGACTAATGGCGTCACTAGGGTCGGTGTCACCCGGTGCGGTTAGCTCAGGGTGTCACCCCCCCCCGTATCAACTTTATCTCCTTTTCATAATAGAAATTCATTTTGTTGAACCAATACTGTAAGCTTAATCATCGATTTTTGCCAAATGTAAATGTAATCAATTCTTTTTCAAAAACCCATTGTTTATGACGTACCGTATGTCTTAAGATCATTTTCATGTTCAGTAAGAAGCCTTGTCACGATCTTCTTAGTTTTTATCACACAAAGGTGATCAACTTAAGTTAAACACTTGAGAGAATTTCGAGCATTCTGACGATGGAATTTTGACCATTCTGACCATTCAAAAAGAGTCAGGCCAGTAGAGACGTTTTGATATATATGTCTTCTTCAAAAAGTTTCTAATCTATATTTTAGCAGACGCTTCATACAAAAACGGTATACATTTTAAAAGATCCTTATTAGTAGATGATAGGCCTACGAAGTCTTTATCTTACACTACTTTAACTTTTTAAATATTGATAATGTCATTACACTGGGTTAATATTCAAAATTTGATTGATAACTACAATGAGCTTTTTAATTTTACCCATGTAAAATAATTTGAATTGCTTCACACTCTCCTCATTTCTCAGGATGTCGCGCCCTCATGAGAGATCGTCGGCCCCCCTCCCAAGGGGTGACCCCCCCCCCTCCACAGCTTGAGGAAAGCTACAGTAGTTCATGCGAGTTTGTAAAAGGCTTGTTGTCCTAAGATCATCCGTACTGCCGTAAAAATAGGGTAGACTCTATAATCAAGAAGAATCTTTTGAATCGATCTTGCTGCTAATTTAACATAGAAAGGTTATATCTGGACGATAAAACAACGTAATATGATAAATAATTTATTTTTCCTTAAAATGTAAATCTCTTTCGCCTAATTAATACTAAAATATAAAATAACTACAATGCAAATACAAACAATATTTGTTCTAAAAAGCTGCCTTTGCGTCTCCCTTGCTCACATAGACTTGTTCATCGACAACTTGTTTACCGACAGTTGGTTCACGACAAATCGTTCACTGACAATTCGTTCGTGAAAGAAATGTCAGTGAACGAATATTCGTGTCCCCTCAAAAGTCTATGTTGGAGAAATTACGATGCACAGGTAAAAATAAATGGGAGTTCACGAGAGAGAGAGAGAGAGAGAAAGGAAGCGGGTCGTGCAATTTCATTGCAATAGATACTCTAATTCACGGCTAAAAAGTATGTTATTTTGATCGTTAAAATGTTGCTCGTTTATTGAAATAAAAAGAAGGAGGTTTCCGGCCATTTTAAACAATATATAAAGCCTAGGAACAAATCAACGGGCGTAACCGTGACCTCCCATGTCGAAGGTGCCGGCGTAACCGGTGTGAATTGCTACTGTTCCCTCGATAGAAAAAGGTTGCCCGCCCACCCCTTGTTTAGTCAGACCTAGATCTAGAGATTTACGATTACAATTAGAAGCTGGGTATTTTACAATGTTTAAATCTAGTTTAAAAATACGGAACGGAAGCACTGTACTGATACATCTGGTTGACAACTAAAGACTAGAGAGATCTGCTTTAGATGTAGTCTGTCTAGACTTGAAACGTCACTCTAGAGAACTAGATCTAGATTCTAGATATATTCAATTCTTTTCTTTATGGAGTACAACTAGATCTTTAAGTCTATATCTATTGCTAGAATACATCCTTAAGATTTATAGTGATAATAGTCACATACTGACATAATCTCTATTGAATAGTACTAGATCTAGATCTAGTAATCATATTCATAGACATCACTCATCCATGTCCATGATAATGATGATTATGGTGAGACTGTGACTGTCAGTGAGTTGAGTGAGTGAGTTAAATTAATACTGTGACATGATTACATGATTTATGATAGTCATAGTGTCCATAGTCATAGTGATAGTCATAGACTTAGTTAAGATAGATCATACAGTACAGTTGATACAGAGAATCATGATTGATTCTAATTGAAAGAAGTATAGAATAGATCTATGGCATTCTATGGTCTATGGTAGATTCTTATAACTGAACACCGACTTTCGGGAACTATAGTAGCTTCTTATATTAGGCACAGCTCATCGAATTCTCCTTTAAGAAACACGTCGCTTTTTTTGTTTATAATTAACTTGTTTTTATGTTTGGAGCTAAAAACGATGTTTCGAGCACCGTTAAGATACACCACTATTTGGCACTATGCTATTGCTAATAAATTATATCTGTGTTAATTAAAAATTATTTAGATTGTATTAAAAGAAGTAGATTCACTTCTGCAATATGTATTTATAGTATATTGCCTCTCTCTCGCTCTCTAGATATATATATATATATATAATATATATATATGCCTACCTATATAATCTATGTGTAGAAACAGACAGAAATAAATCTATATAATTATAGATCTATAAATTAATTATTATAATTTAATAAACATGATATTTTCAACTAGGCTACATGTATTCTCTGTCTCTTTCTTTTAATTCCCATCCAAGGACCCTCTTCTTTTCATAATTTGGATGTTCGTTTTGTTACACCTTAACATCCCCTCCCTCCCATAGATGCTTATAATTCTTTTCATGACTCTCTCCCCCTTCCCTCCACTGCCTGTATGATAGGTTGTGACACTACACGCTTAGTGTATACCTCTCCTCACCACCAGCTCTCGCCTAGCGTGATCACCTGCAGTGGGCATGGTCTCTGGCTTCAAATTAGCAGCCCGCACTTTTTCTTTCATTCATAAATTATATATTCTAGATATCTCGATCTAGGTCACATTTATTTATTGATAAAAATCATAGATTTATTAATCCCAATAATATTTCTTATTACGATTTTGCCTTGTGCACTATAGGAGAATGTGTTTAATTCATTATTATTCATTGAAACACCTCCTTTTTTAATTTTATTTAACAGCTAACAGTATGAATGTGATTGGAATGTCTTTCTAAAGATGTTTGGAAGCTTATTTTGATAGATCCACCAGCCTACGATCAAACAGGCTCATAATATAGCCTTCATCCCTTATATGGGTATGAATTGCCGGGGGAGGTTAAAACAACAGCTTTACATACATGGTTACAGAGAATCTAAAAAACTGCCATCTGCTTTGGAAAAACGGAACAAAATTACCGGAACTTATCTAAAATTGTACATGCGCAGTCCCGAATCGTTTATTTTTGCTCCAAACATAAAAACAAATGAATTACAAACAAAAAAAACGACGCATTCAAGAAAGGAGAATGTGATGAAGTGTTCCTCTAAATACTAATTGACTAAATAAACTTTTATTTTTATAAGATTGGATTGGGTTTATGCACTTGAAGTGGCTGTCAGTGTCACTAGAAAGTAAAATCAGTGTCACTCACTCACTGTGTAGTGTGAGTGTATGATTTGCAAAGGGTAAATTAAAATTTGAAATTAATGTAAATCTAGATCATATATTAATATTTTTATAATATATAAACTCATTGAGTGCGGAGCGTCTATCCCATAGACGGTCTGACTGCCCCTAAACGCACGGAACGTCTATCCCATAGACATTCATACCCTACCTTTGTTTCGTTGCATTTTTAAATTAAACTTTTTAACTAACAACAGTGGAACTATTTTTACTTTATAAAAGAGTTCTTCATCCTTTGTTTACATAGAAATTAGAAACTTTTGGCTTTATTTAGACATTTATTTTTACATTTTTTACGATGTAAAAAAACGTCGCCATGACTACGCTAGTCCAAGACACACCCACAATGTTTACTACTGAAGAAACTTTATAATTATTCTAAAATTTATCACAAATAAATAGTAATAATGAAGAATTTGATCTAGATATTACCTAGATTTAGTAGATTAGATCCAGGTAAGTCTAAATTTAGCGTATTTATATCTATTTAATCTATATTATTAGTATTTAGATCTAAATCTATTATTGTCAGTAGGCTAGGTGTAGTGTCTGTAGAGTGTAGATCGAGATTGACTAGATCTAAGCTTTTATCTCTAGATTTAGACTCTAGATCTAAGCTTATGATAAATAAAAAGAAAGGAATGGTAGATCTACATGAAATAATCATCCACTGTGGGCATTTTTTGCCCATTTTCTATTTTTTTTTTTAGTATTGTTTATCTGTAAAAATCTACAACATCATGGCTATGCTTGTCCAAGACACACCCACAATTTTTACAACTGAAGAAGTTTTATAATTGTTCTATTTATACTTATATGAATAGTAATAATGAAAATTTAGATCTTGATCTACATTTAGCATAGGATGAAACAGACTTGGACATTATTAGCATTTAGATTTAGATCTAGTATAAGTAGTATTGTCCTTAGGCTTAGGCTTGGTCTGGAATGTAGATAAAGGTTGACTAGATCTATGCTTTTATCTTTACACCTGGTTAGATCCCTATAGATCTAAGCCTAAGATAAATGAAAACAACAGAAATGGTAGATCTAAATACAATATTCATCCACCATGCTGGGCTTTTTCTTGGTATATTTTGTAGCAATTGTTATTTAGTATGTTTATCAGTAAAAATCATCACCATGACTATAGGCCTACTTATACAGGTTCAAGTTGCACTCTGTCTTGTAAGTACTCCAAAAGGTTTACTACTAAATAAAAGTGAAATATAAAACTATTCTAGGATCCATAATTTATTACAAATGAATAGTAATAATGATCTAGGTCTAGATCTTAGGTATAATGAATTAGAATTTTTATTGTCCTTCAGCTAGATTCTAGTGAGAGATTTATGCTTTGATCTCTCGCTAGCCTATGTCTTGCACTGGTCTAGTATTAGAATGAAAGATGTTCTAAGCTAATAAAAAGAAGACAAATCTAGATCTATATCCCATTGATTCAAATGTACATAATATTTGAGTGCATTTGGTTGATAGATTTAGTACTGGTATCTATTGTTATTGGTAGTAATGAAAAGCGCAATAATTTTCACTTTTTTTTCTGACTAAAAAAATAATAATATAATCAATGATTCATCATCTTTTATTGACTGTTTTATCACATTTCTTTTTGAAAATGCTGTAAATAGTCTAAATATGCTGTTTCAACAGTAATACAAAGAACAAAATCTAAATTTAGGTCTCAAAAAATCTAAAGTTGGCATCCATTTTTTTTCTGAGTGTCATATCATTTAGATTATAATTTGTATCTTATATTTAGTATTAGAATGAAAAATGTTCTAGGCAAATAAAAAGAAGACAAATCTAGATCTATATCCCATTGATTCAAATGTACATAATATTTGAGTGCATTTGGTTGATAGATTTAGTACTGGTATCTATTGTTATTGGTAGTAATGAAAAGCGCAATAATTTTCACTTTTTTCTGACTAAAAAACCAGGTAAAAATAATAATATATTCAATGATTCATCATCTTTTATTGACTGTTTTATCACATTTCTTTTTGAAAATGCTGTAAATAGTCTAAATATGCTGTTTCAACAGTAATACAAAGAACAAAATCTAAATTTAGGTCTAAAAAATCTAAAGTTAACATCCATTTTTTTTTCTGAGTGTCATATTATTTAGATTATAATTTGTATCTTATATTTAAATATAAAGATGTTTACATGTTCACATTCTCCATTCATTTACCTTTACTTTGATACCAAATATGCTACTATAGCATTATTGGTACTTAAACAATACATTTTTGTTTTAGCCATGTTTGGAACATTTTCTTATTTAAAAAAAAAAGTAGCATTTTTTTGAAAAAAAAAAACAACGCAGTCAAAGAGTTAATATATAGGCCCTATATATATAGTCAATAGTCATACATTTCATACAATACATAGATCTAGTCATAGTAGGGCGTTCAGTGATAAAATAGTTATTTATTTATATGACTTACATGCAAGGATAATTTTCAGATATAAATGACACAAAAAGAATTTTGAAAATCGGATAAGTTCAAAAGTTATAAATTTTTTAGTTAATTATTTTGACCTCTTCTTTGCCTTTGTATTTTACATATTTTTTTGTCCCACTTTTGGTTACTTGTCTTACATTGTCACTTTGAATTAAAAAAAAAATCTATATAGATCTAAATATTCCCTTAAAAATATATATTAACATTTTAAGATTCATTAAAATTAATATTCCTGTGATTTTTTAATTTTATTTGACTTTTAATTAACATTATGAAATAATATTTTAAGTGTGAAAATGCGTCCAAAATGTCATTCATAGCCAGCCCCCCCCCCCCCCCAATCCTGGCGATATCTAGATCTAATTCAAATGTACATTGGAGTTGTGACCATGTCATAAAAAAATGGCCTAAAATCAAATGTATTAAAAAAGAAATACAAAATCAACTAAATTGTTTGTTTTTACGGCTAAATACATTGATAAACACAATAAAAGAAAAATTCATTTGACCCATTTATACAGCCTATAAGCACAAGAGGATTGGCTGGACCCAGTCAGGTGACCTACTATTGATATCGCGAATTACTTTCAATCAAAAGCAGCTGTGTCCATACTTACAAAAAAACTAATTACACACATAGAATTGGCAATTGATGAGCTTTGAAATTTTCTTGGGGGTCAACAGAATACAAAGATGTTACAAAGAATAAACTTCAACCTGCTATAGTTTCGTACTTGCTTAAGCTATTTTCAAATTTCAAACAGGAATTGATAGGTCATCCATTTCTTCGTACAGCGGTGTATCACATGATTATATGATTTATATTTACAAGAGACTTTTAAAAAGAAAATGGGATACCCCAACCTCGTTTCGCGGCGAAGTGGGACAAAAAAAAACCAACATGACAATTATGTCACGCCTTCTGCAGCTACATCACTGCACGTTATGCCCATTGCCGATGATGTTTTTCAGTTTTTAGTCATGAATGAAAGGCAGTACATTCTATATATTTAAACTGGAACAGCCCGCTTAGTAATGCCCTCCCAAACACCCTCCCAATTACACTCCTTACCAGTTAACTCAATATCACTTATTTCTCTCTCTCTCTCTCCTCCCTCCCCCCCCCCCCCCCCCTCAGCCTCTTAGAAACTTGAATTTTATAATCATAATTCATGTGCAAAATATATGTGTGGGGCGATGGGGTATTATAATGCTGGCATTCCTAAGATGCAAATTTAATCTAAAGAAAAGTGTGCTTTGTTTTTAAGTATTGTGTGTGTGTGTGGCGTTATAATTCAGGCAAATGAGAAGGTTATGGGCATAAGAAGTGTTTGTGCATACCGGTACCCTTTATTAGGGTATGCAGGCCATTCTTTCATAAATTGCAAATCTGTGAAAACCATTTCTTAGCAAGCACCTAAGAGGCTAAAGGAACTTAAATAAATCAATGGGATTTTGCACTTGTAAATTCTTCCAAAGGCATGTATCTTAAATAGCCTCATGACTAGACCAACTCACCGTCTTTATATGTGACTCAGATATTGGGTCTTTCGAAAAACTGACAGGAGAAGTGACAAAGGCGAGTAAGCTTCAGGCTAACCACCTATTAGAAGAAAGCTCTGAATTCAAACCTCTGCTGTCATACTTAAACATGGGAAAGGCGACCCTTGGGCAGCTTGAAGCACTCAGTGCTTCACCCTGGCAGAACCTGTGCTGCTGATCTCAAACTGTATCAGCACTTGCTGTGTGAGGTACATCATTCCAACAAAAAAAAAGCTAATGTCCAGGCATTAATTTTATTTCTGTGAGAGGATCCATAGTTGCTTCGTGAAAATATAGATATATGAGTTTCTCCAGTGAAAATATAGATATACAAGTTTCTCCAGTACCTGTACTATATCAACACTTTAAGAAAAAGTATCGAACTTTAGAATAATTAGCTAAAAAATTTGTATTGTATGTCAGAACTTTAGAGAGAAAATTTTCTGGTATAATTCAATATTTTTGATCATTATTAAAAATGTTATATATTTTTTCATAGGTAAAGAACTGAACACATAGCTTCTTAATTATTGTTTTAAACTTTAAATTTTTATTTTATCTAGATCTAGCCTGATAAATAGAATGGAGACATTTGACAATAGTTCTTCAGTGAATATTAATTCAAGTACAGACACAAGCAGACTTATTAAAGAACTTGAAGAACTGGCAGTAAAGGAAGAGTCTGGTAAAGTAGTAGTATCACTTTAATCAGATAGGCTTTTAAATAAATAAAACAATATTGGAAATATGGTGACATATAAGGCTTTGCTGTTTTGAAATTAGAAATATCATTATTGAGTCGAAAGTAGATAATTTTTTATGCCAACTGTTAATGAGGCCATTATTCAAATGCGCTCAGTATGAGGACTTACCCCAGCATGCGGGCATATTAACCTTCTTAAGATGACGCGGACGATCTATCAGCCCAAGGCTATTTGGCGAAAAAGACGACGCGGCCGATGTTTCCAACCATAAGATTGGCTAGCCAGTGTTAGTATCAGCCAATCAGATTAGTTATTACTATTCTTACACATTGGTACACTTTAATGGCGGCTTCCTTTGCTTTTTTTTGTACGATAAGTAATTTGTTTTCATTTTTTAAAGTTAGCTAGTGTTGGGTACAAATTTCAAAATGTCAGACAATGAAATTGATGAGAGTATTCTCACAGACTCTGATTGTAGTGACTCTGATAGCCACAATAATAATCAGGGCAGTAATTTGGAGGGCTTTGAAAGTGATAGCTCTAGATCTAGTAGATCTAGTGTTGACGATGTAGACGATGCCCATCCATGGTTTAGACTTAGTGGTGATGAGCTTGATAGGGATGACCCATACGAGTTTTTGGAAACTGTTGGTCCTGTAAATATGCCCCAAGGTATTAGCACCCCTGTAGACTATTTCATGCTTTATTTTACTTTAAATTTAGTTCAGATGTTTGTTAGGGAGACAAATAAGTAATCTGCCAACTTTCTGTCCAACACACAACTTAAAAGAAGATCCCTGGGTCATAAATGGGTGGCTGTCACTGTGGTTGAAATGAAGGCGTTTATTTCCATGTTTCTCAATATGGGCCTGATAAGAAAGCCAACCATCAAATCCTACTGGAGTACATCTAGCTCTCAAATAACACCCTGGTTTCCCCAGGTTATGAGTAGGGATAGGTTTGAACTCATCCTGAAATTTTTCGTATGGTGGACAGTACACACTTGCCTAGACCAGGACAGGACGGCTACGACCCTTGTGCACGGTTTGACCCTCTCATTGAACATGCTAACCAAGTTTCAAGGCATTACTACAAACCCCATAGAGAGATATGTATTGATGAAAGCCTGATTGGTACTAAAGGCAAGACTCAGTTGATTCAATATCTCCCTAATAAACATCACCATAAATGGGGAATAAAACTTTCTATGCTTTGGGATTCTGTGACAGCCTATCTCCTTGGATTTTTGTGTATAAGGGAAAGCGAGATACCATCAATGACTAGGCAGACAATGAAAGAGGACTAGCCCACAAAGTTGTCATGAGATTGCTGAGATTGGGCTCATATTTGAGGAGGGGATACCACCTTTTTGTAGACAATTTTTTTACAAGTATGCCACTTATCCAGGAATTGGCTGACCAACATACCCATTTGACAGGAACTGTTCGGGGCAACAGAAAGGAACTCCATCAAGGTCTAAAAGCTAAAATGAAACCTGGTGAAATCATAATATACAGGCAAGGGAAGACATTGGCAACAGCATTTACTGAAAAAAAAATCCCAGAAAAACTCTGTACTGCTCTTGTCTACAAAAAATAAGGCTGAAACAAGGGATGTTCCTGTTCGGAGAAGAGGATTACCTCAAGGAGGAGATGCACCACAGACAATAAAAAAAAAACAGTGACAGTTTTAGATTATAATAAGCACATGGGTGGAGTGGATCAGACTGATATGATGCTTTATTTTTATCTAGATGAGAGAAGGACCATCAAGTACTGGAAGAAAGTAACTTTCAACATTCTGTCCCATATGCTGCTCAACGCCTACATTTTATATAAGGAGCATGCAACCGGCAAAGTTATTAACAGATATGATTTTAATACTTATGTTATTGAAGCCCTTGTCCAAGGACACATAAGCAAGAAAAATGGCCCTGAAGCTGCCACAGGAACTGGGATATGCCCCATCCCCAACAATGGTGAAAAAGACTGCTCAGTCTGTAGTAACAGAAAAATACCTGGGGGGTGGAAAAGAAGTAGAACTATGTGTCTGAAGTGTCTCCATGAGCCTTGTTTCCCCAAACATAAGTGTTAGGACTATTTGAAGCCTAAAACCTCTTAAAAATTCACAGTTTTTGTTAATCTTTTCTGTTTTTTAATTTATTTTTTTTTAATTGTTCGCATAAATTATGCAAATTAGATGAGTTAATTTAAATAAATGTAAATATTTTTGTTGGATTCTTTCAGATTGTATTAGTTAATTCATTTCTGTTCAATAATATATATAGTTTTATGTATGTAAAGTAGTTAGTTTATTTGTTATGAATTTTTTTGTAAGAGAAGTGTAAAGGCTGGAAATAGTGCTCCGTCTTTTTGGCACAATACATGCTAAAATGCACAGTCTTAAGAGGGTTAAATTCCAGAAAAAAATGTATATAAAATAACATTCTTACCTTGAACTTGGGTTTATCCTTGACCCTTGATTTGAGAGCATAGGGTTAGCTTTACCCTGGTACTTGATGAGGCAGCCATCTTTCATATTATTATACAAGTTGCAAGTTTAATGTTGAACATTTTAAAAATGTGTATCAGCTCATCACTGTTGTTGTCCCATAGTTTTATGCATGCATTACATCTAGATGCAATAATATTGATTATTCTCAATCATTGTAAAATTTTTTAATAAAAATAAGTTAATAAATATACATATGTACTATGTAATAATTGTATATATATATGTCGAAAAGAGAACGTAGAAAAATTTTATTAATAAAATTGCAATTAAAGTTTGATTTATTTCAGGTGTTAAAACTAATTTTTTTGTTGTAATTAGCTCATTTTCACAAAATTTTAATGATTATTATCAAGGTGGGTTTTACATGTTTATCTATGGGATGATATAATTAAACAGGTTCCCCACTTCAACAGGCTAATGCATTAATCAAAGAACAACAGCAAACGAAGTTGGTTTCATAATAACCAAACTGTAAATAAGTGGTCAGCGATCGTTGAACAATAACAGTATTTAATACTAAATAATACAAATAATTAATTTTCAGAATATGTATGAATCATGGGATAATAGGTTAATGCATTAAGTACACAAATGAACATACCTCACGCCTTGCACACTCGGTATCGGCCACTCTTCAAATACTACAACACGGATATGCAAGGCTCAAACCAATCAAGAGTCAGTCACGTCTCCAAGTCAACCTCAAAACCACCCACTCCATTGTAGCACCAAGCCCAATACCCCAAAACAAAGAATAACATAGATCTAACTATGCCACTAAATCATAGAACTTAAATTAATAACACTTGTACTGAAATATTAACCTGATTCGACACATAAATGTGAGGTGTGTTCATTTGTGTATATACAGTTAAAACGGGAAACCGTGAAAACTGTAGGGTTAATTGAATCTACTGTCAGAAGGCCCCCTCCGATAAATGATAAAGCTAAGCTTGACATAAAAACATTATTTTTGACAACAAAAGAAGCCCAGTACAAACTGTTTCCTGTACCTGAAAACACAACTATTAAACGAGAAAGAAAACTTCATGCACACTTCCAAATTGGTTTCTTATTATTACAGTAATTCCTTTTTTTTTTGTATTGACAGGTGAATTAAGTGTAAAGAACAGCTACAAGTTTGATGGAAATAAAATGTAAATAATGTACTACTTTTTAAAAGTGTTTTTGTGAGGATTTAATAATCTTATTTTTTAAACCAATCTCAGATCAAGCTGAAATTTTGCACAATTATTTCTTTTATCTGACAAGAGTCATAAAAAAAAAATTAACCAATTAGTTAATTAACTATTGGTAATTAATTATTTTTGTTTGATATCTTGAACAAGGGAAAGAAATTGTACTTAACTGATATGGTGGTATAAGTTGAATTAGTCCCCTTTTTACTTTGTAGAGAGACAAATTTGAAACTGACAATAGAAAACTATAAAACCTTCTATAAGCATACCCCTGGCACAGTGCTTAGGCTTTAGCCTCGAGTTCAAATTCAGAGCGTTCAGTTTTAAATAACCCCTCATTACTCCCCCTACCCCTTTCCAACTGAATCAGACAAATGATAGGATCATAGTATATTAACAAAGCTAAAAGCATGAAAGTTTTGCAAAAAAATGTGTACTCACACAGATTTATTATTGTTAGTCTATATTTATTACAAATTTAATTACATGACTTATCCAATCTAATTGATACAGCTACACTTAATATAAGCTTTGTTTTTAAACAGAAGTATTTTTTTTTTCTTTTTTAAGTATGGCACATAATGAAGCCCATTAAATATAAATTTTAAAAACTTTTTGTGTCAAAAATGTCTTATTATAATATTTCGGCTCTTATCACTTGTCAACCATAGTATTTTATTCATTAATAATTGTTTGTTACAGGCCTTTGTCAGAAGGAATTGGAGATTCTGAAACATTGTCTCAAGCATTGAAAACTGTTGTTGGTGGTAATAGATTGCCGCAGATTATGTAAGTAAAATTGATTTTTAATAGCTATTTATTAAATGTTGACTTCAAATATACTCAGTATTTTCTTCTTCTTAAACTGTCAGGTAGAGTTGAATATGAGGTTGTATGAGGTTGACAATGCTTTACTACTACCATGTGCATGCTGCTAGTGTTGTCTCTATATATAATACTCAATTTTGTCTGCCAAATTTTTAAAAAGTGACCTGTACATAATGACTATATAGTATTTGTTTGGTTATATATCTCCCTTTAAACTTTGCTTTTTATTTTTTATTTTATTTATTTTCCATAGAAATCTTGCTGACAATGATGATAAGACAAGTGTTAGCGTTTATAATCCAGAAGTTGAAGTATATGTAGCCCCTAATACTGCTAGCTTTGTAGAAAAATCATCTGGTAGTAATAAGGTAATGAAGTAACAATTAGGTGTGAACAAAAAGATGCAGTTTATGAAACAAAAAAAATCAGCCAGCAAATTTTAAAATTAGTGTGGATAACATTTTAAACCAATATTATTTATTGTGTGACCTTTTTGATTACCAAAAGTTAATATGATTAAATTTAAGATAATCGGATTGTGACTTTTCTGATTTTTCAGGTTAAAATTACACCAGTTGTAAATCATGTATGGGAAATGAGATATTACCATGGCAACTTAGTGGCAGTTCATAGAGATTCCATATTTGTTGCATATGTTTTAAAAGGTAATGCATTCCTTTGTCAAGGGTTCTTAGTGCTCCTAAAATATCCTAAAAAAATGAAAAGTCTCTAAAAATCCTAAAATTATCAAAAAATGTGTCCACTCCTTAAATTTTTACCCAATAGTTTTTGAAATATAATTTTTCTTATTTGTTGCTAAAAATGTGAAAAAGCAACAGCATGTTTAGGCATTCTTTCTGGCTGTGCTAATGAGCTGTCCGGTGATGTGTTTACACCACCATTCAGCCATCTGTGTGCTTAAGTGTGACCTTACGTTTGAAGACTGCCAGAATTTCACCAGACATAATTTTTTCTGCAGGCAGTGAAGAAATGGTTGTTTCCTCTCAGTATTACGACTGAGGACGCACTAGATCTAGTCTACAGTCTAAAGCTTATACAGTATAATTATTATGTAAAACAACATTAATTAAATAAAATATTAAATAAAATGATTCTACTTAATTAAAAAAAATTCAGCAACATCTTTTTTAAGACCAGTTCAAAATTTTTTTTTTCCTAAAATTTTTTAAAAGTCTGTTCCCATTACTGTCTTTGAATGTTACTTTGGTCAATCTTAAACCCCCCCCCCCCCCTGCCCCCTCCCAAACGCCATGATTCAGTATGCAAATGTCAGCGTTATTGTCAACTTAGCTTTGCCTTAACCCACCCCTCCTTTAGCATGAAGGAGCAATACTTTTATCTAGTTTTTAGTCTGTTGCCCATCATTTTGTTTACAAATACAGTCTAGTTTTGTGTATGTTTTTCATTGTATCACACACGGGTGCACACACATAAATGTGTCATACATTTCCTCCTTAAAATACCCCCTAAAATCTCCTAAAATTTTGTCATGAAAAAGTGCTATTAGAGTTTTTACAAAAATTACATTATTAATTCTTTAGACATTTAAGTAAGCTAATACTTATCATAGCAGTCTGCTTATTGATAGTCTGAAAATTGCATTTTGAAAGTCAACTTTATAAATCCTGTTTGCATGCACCAACAATGTTTAACACGAGGAATAGATGACATTTTCTGTATCTATTGAGTCTTACTAAAATAAAGTAAATTTATTCTATGTGAGAGTAACATAACAATGGTGAACCTCTATGCATGTCAGAGGATGAGCATCAGTGACAATGGTCATGAAGAAGTTGAATCAATGACCACGACATTGTCTTTAGAAAGGACTGGAGAAAGAGAAAGCAGCACATGCAGAGAACAGTGCAGATGGACCAGAGGGGAACTGTCTCTCTTCTGTCTGTGGCTCCCACAGAGCGACCTCCAATCTGAACTGACCAACGTCCACTACCTTGTAGTGCACCTGAATCTGTTCAGGACGAACAGAGCTAAGAAGAGGGCAATGCTATAACCCTGCTTCTGCGCCAACACTTATGGTGCGCAACAGCACACTGTTCAACAAGAGTAATTAACGACATATTGATTCAAGAAGGACTGTTTTTACATCCGGCTGAATTGATCTGCAAGATATTGGAGTCTAAGCTGTGTGGGACTAAGGGCTCTCCTTCGTGCTACCAGTGAACTGTATTGAGGAGCGACACTGGGAATTGTGTCAGTGGCCCGTACTAGTGTTGAGATAGAAAAGGACTTGTAGAACTTCCATTGACTTCCATTGACTTTATACCTGAAGTTCATGTTTGCTTTGTATTTTATAACTGTCAATAAATACATTGTCTATTATTACCTTCTTTTGTTGAGTGCTTGCTGTAGATTTACTACAATATGTATGTATCTATCTATATGATTTATGATATGTATTAAGGTCTTATGAATTAGTATCTGGTTCTTATCAATGTATTCAAGAGAGAGGCTGTATTCAATACAACACTTAAGTCAACGTTTAGGATAATTTAGCTATGAAATTGCTCTGTAAAAGTGCATATGAAAAAAATATGCTATCATTCATTATTTTGTTAGTTTATTGATTTTCTTTGTTTCTTTTCTCTTTTTTTGGCATGGAATTCTATTGTGTAAAAGGCTAAATGTATCTGATGATCTTGCAATCTAATTTTGATGTTAATGAGACTCTTTGACAAACAATCTATATGGTCTTCAAATCAGAATTGCATGATGGTCCACAAAACAAAATTACACAATTCTTCTCTTCTTTAAGGTCTTCCAGAGTTTTATCCATATTTTTTATTGCCATTGTGAAGGATAGTGAAAAGCAAAAATTTGTAAGTCCTCAGCTGTCAATTTCCTAATGAAATGAGCTTTTTGAATTTTAATAAAATACACTTATTTCTATTATGTTGCTGTTAATGTATTTTTATTGAAGTAGCCTTTTAAACAAACCGATGCAATTATTGGACTTTTTTCACAAATGAAACAATTATAACCTTCTGTTTTAGAAAAAAACCCACAACTTTTCTATGTTATTTTTTAACAAGTGAGGTAACTTTATGTTTATTTTTTTTTATCTTAGGCAAACCACCAAATATTGGAAATGTTCGTGTGATTTCTCGTAAGACTGCCCATAGAGTCCTTTTGAAGGATTTCCAAGGTTGTGTTATGGATATAGCTTTTGCCTTATCAGATGATGTTATTTTAGCAGCAGCAGATGAGGAAGGAAATTTATTTGTTTATTCTATAATAATGAATGGAGACAGCATATTGTATCCTTATTAAACTATATCCAAATTTGCAAGAACTAGATAAATTAATATTCATTTTAACTTGATATTTATAAACCCAATAAATAAATACTATTGCGATAAAATGCAGTAATTCACTTAAAATTGCTTAGTTTCTGTGCTTTGTTTTATTATGGGCTTGAAGAATTGAAAAATAACTACATTTAAAAAGTTTCTGAAAAATGTCAGTATTTAATCTAAGGCTTGAAAAGTAAAAGATTATTCCACATATTTAATGTCACCACTCAATTTGACAAGAACAAAGGTATGGCCTTTGTCATTTCACTGATTGCAGAGTTTTGGCTATTATGAATTCAATTAAACATATTTACTAGTTCTTTCTAACAAGACCAAAAAAAGAATGTAGAAATGCTATTAGAATTATTTTGAAGCTTAGTGTTTGGAGAACTGTACAAAAGTAAATGAGAACGGATTTGAGGTTCATTTGTTCATCCTGATTAGTTGTATTCAAACTTAGATTTGATAGTTTATTGTAGTTTGTGAATTTAATTAAAGTCTTTGAGTTTGTAGTTAAAGGTTGAGTGAGCTTTTGTGCTTCTTTTTACCATCATTTAGACTGATTTATTTGACAATGTAAATAGTAGATATAGTTCTAGATGTAGGGGAATGATGATGAATTGAAAAAAATTAAGGATCTTTTGTAACTATTGATTGTCAATGTACTCTCAAAGAAAACTTGCCTTCTTTCATCAGATAAGGTGCTAAATGTTATAAATGTTACATTGGAATTGTATGGAGTTCACATTACAATAACTGGTAATATTGGATTCATTATTTCTAAAAAAAAAGCATTACTACAGTGAAACAATATTTCTATTTTGCCTTCTGCTATTCATCATTTATCAAACCTCACTGACATCTGAAAGACTCAAGGTAAAAGAATTCATTAATCTTTCAAAAAGTCAGCATTCCTAAATAAGATGCATTAAAATGGAGTGAAGAGAAATTATCAAAAAAAAAAGATGAAAGGAAGAAATGAGATAAAAGAGAAAAAGAAGAATGAGAATATTAACCTGTCTACAATAGAACAAGCTAATGCAGATCATATAACAATGATTGTCATTAGAAATATTGAATCAACTTAACAAATGACAAACCTGTGAAATCACTACCATATGCTCTACCAATTCACCATATAGACTTCCTTTATAAAGAAATCTATTTAATTTATAGAACAATACATCAAAAAACATTCCAATTCATCTTGTGTAGCTTCAATCATGCTTTGTAAAATGACAGCGTCTTCAATGCCAAAGAAAGTGTGTCTGAGATTTTAATCCATGTTAAGCATTTCCTACATTTATTTTTTACAATGTATCAGTGACATAACAACATCCCCGAACCACTAGCAAGTAAAACATTTGTACACATGCTGTCATTTTAATAGAAAGTGACTATTTTGGGGGGGAAGGGGTGGAGAGGAAGTATATTTTTTTAAGATGTTCCTTATAGAAATAATATTATAATTGCATAAGAGCTTTAGGGCTCTTATCTGTTTTAGAACACTTGTTTTTATTGATTTCATTCTTGCCATATTTTATTGTTCTTAGTTTTTTTTTCTGTTTCTGTATTCCACATATAAAAATAAAAATTTACTTGTCCTGAGAACTCCAAAAAAGAGATATAAAGTAAAGTTCTTATCTCCCCTTTCTCCATCATTATTATTATTATTTTAGTTGTTGTATATAATTTCTATAGGTTTAAATATGCTGTAATTTGGACATACCATTTTAGTTATTTTATATAATTATAATTAGCTGTGTTTGATTATTAATATTTTTAAAGTCTTGTTTTTAAAATGCCATACATTAGTTAACAAATAAGAGGTCACATTTATGTAGCTTACTAAGAAACTTTGTTTTATTTTTTTTACTGTAAACATTAGAATATGTTTTTAGATATGTGAATCTAACAGTTTTATTGATGTTTTTTTTTTGTTCATTTTATTTAATGTTGTGAAAATTTAAATTCTATTTATATAAATCTTAATTCAAAAAGATCAAATTTAATCCTTCATATTAATGGCCATGAGTCAAGCTATAGAAGTCTTATCCGAGTTATTTGGTGCCCATACATGCCTGAGGATGATGCAGAGCACGAAAGCTTAGATCCAGCTAAGATGCTAGTTTATCTACATGGAACACAGGTACTTAGAATTTTATTTAATTTTTTAAGTTAATATTGTATAAAGTTTTATGAAGTTCAAAACATAAATTATTAGTGCTTATCGTTAGCACAAATAATTTACTTTGTTTCTGTAGCATTTAGCATGTTTGAAGCTTGCAACACTTTTTTTTCTTTGTTGATCATACTATTATTGAGTTTTATTGTAAATAAGCACAATTCTGTGTGAACATAATCTGTTCTAGGCTGAAGTATGGAATGTCGATCTTGTTTCAAAAGGACAAGGCTGTGGGCCTCACTCTTACAAGGATGTTCTCTCTGGTGTCATGTGTGTGGACCCTTATGAGCCAATGATGGTAATAAAAAAATCAAAGCAAACTATTAGAACACTCTTTAGTTAGTGTTTTGCTACATTGAAAAACTGATGCATATTATTTCTAGTAAAAGCTGTTTGCATCCCTTTTTAACATGTGACTAAGAATTCCAGTATCCTTTAAGGATGAACTTGTATCTGATAAGAACGAAAATCAATCTGAGCAGAACAGCTCCTCTACCATTATACTTAATTTAGATCTTGCACACACACTTTTTTGGTCCATCATTTCTAGATTATATGGGTGGAAATACCTTTGCATAAATTACTTTCTTAGTATGAGAAATTATGGGTAACAAATTGCTTCTGTTAGTTTTTGTTTTTCAGCTTTAAAAGTTTAGTGCTATCAGTTATTTTAATTTATAATTTTGACTTAATAATAACATTTATATAGCACTGTTTAAAAAAAATTGAAGGCTCAAGGAGGTTTGAAAAAAAAAAACATTTAAAAAAGAGCTTTGAAGTGCTTTCTTAGCAAATCTAGGATATTTTATTATTTTCAGCATGATACTTTTTTTTTTTTTTAGCAAACTATTTAATTAATGATTATTTGTGTTTAGAATCATTTACATTAACAAAAAAAAAACAAAGACACAAAGAATAGCCTTTGACGTAGATATTCGAAAAAACAACAACACACTTTTAAATTGATAACGGCTTTTTCTGGATCAGTACTGTCAAAATATGCAGGTCACAACTGCGTTTGAGTTGTGATGTGATTTACTCTCTTGCAACCATATCCTTTATCTTCATAATTGAAAACAAGCCTTTTATGAAAATCTTTTAGATAAAATTGATCACATTTATAATGGAGGTGTGTGAGATGTAAATTAGTGCCATTAATAATATTGAAGTATAGATTATTAGAAATATAATCATTTTTCTCTCATTAAAAGTGCAGAAAAAAAAATCTATATTGGGTAATAAAATCTAGATCTGTGTATATATACCAAGGTCAGTTTTTATAGGAAGAGTTTTATTTTTAGAATCATATGGAGTAGATCTAGTTAGATTTCTAAATGTTCATCTCATGCAAAAAATCATTGTGATCTACTAGATTCTAGATCTAGTCTAGATAGCAGATAGATCTAGGTCTAAAATCTAAAATTACAAAGATCTGTAATATTATAGTATAGATAGATCTTACCAATTTACAGCCTGCGTTCGAT
Source organism: Biomphalaria glabrata (assembly GCF_947242115.1). Taxonomy (NCBI): domain Eukaryota; kingdom Metazoa; phylum Mollusca; class Gastropoda; family Planorbidae; genus Biomphalaria; species Biomphalaria glabrata. The sequence goes on from NC_074717.1 coordinate 17,092,656, forward strand.
CCTGTTCTTTTTGATTCTGTAATCCTACAGTTGGCTGAGTTGCCAAGGGTTTATTTTAATTTATTAGATCTAGATCTAATCTATATCTAGATCTAGACTCTATATTAAATATAAAAAAATATAATCTAAAAATATATATAGTCAGGGCTTTTTTTTGTGACAGTGTACTGGCACCTTTTTCAATGTGGGGAAGAATTATTACTTTTCTTGTATTTTGACGTTTATTATTAATTTATTATATAGTAGTTAAAAATAAGGCAATCCTCCACTGAGTGCCGGCACCCCATTTTTTTTTTTACAAAAAAGCACTGCGCATATATGTATTTGAATTGTTTATATAGTAACAAATTTAGCTGGGTACTCAAGTGCAGGGAAATAAAATTTACATTGCACTTGACATTTTTTTATCAGAAATTTTTAATAAGAAAATTAAAAATACAACCTAAATTTAATGCAAAAAAAATAATTAAAAAATCACCTTTAGTTGTTGTTAATTGGTTGCCAATAAATAGCTTTTTCTAGTTAATGAACTAGAAAAAGTACTTATCAGGTCAGCAAATTACTAATTATTAGGTTAGTAAATTACTATATGGTATACAAAAAAGTTAAATTTGAAAAATTGATGAAATATTCTGGCATATTTAAATAAAAAAAACCATGAATAATTACTCATAGCAACTAGCCAATAACTTTTTTTGTATTGCTTGAATTTTCAGTCTGTTGTAAATGCAGCCTTTGCTCCAGATGGTTCTGCAATTGCTGTAGCTTATGAATCTGGAATAGTCAAGTTTTTCTTAGTGGAGCTTGAAGGAGATTGCCCGGAAGCAGAGTTAGCATTGTTTTTAGCAGCCCCTGAAAGGGGAAAAGCTGCTTCTAGATTTGTGTTATGTCTGTCCATCTCTCCCATCCATCATGTTTAGTGATCTAAAAAAAACTAGAAAAGATATTAAAATCAGATTTCATGATATTTTGCACAGTGCTATGGTAACAGCTACTCTGAAAGTGGACTGTTTGTTTTTAAATTAAATATATAAGATCTTTTTTTAAAACATACATCATTAGTAAAACTATTATAAGTTAAAAAAAAAAGGGAATCTTGTTAAGAAAGGAACATGATTATTTTATAAGTTTTGTACCTTTTATGTTTACAGTTTTGTTATTTCTCAAAATAAAGTTTAAAAAAAAAATTAAATGATATATTTTCTGTTGTATGAGTTACTAACAATGTACGAAATACATTTATTTTTGTTTTAAATTGAAAAAAAAAGTTTGTATGAACATATATTAATGACATTTTTTAAAACAAGAGCTAGTAGGAAGTGTTTTTTGTGTTATTTATTAATGTTCATTATTGTACTGTAGCTAATTTAATCATATCTATTATGAAAGGCTTTCACTGAACCATATCTTTATTGATATTATTATTATATTTTTTATAATGCAATGTATTATAAATTACAATACAGAGGCTTTGTCTTTGATTTGTTATAAATTAGAAAATTCACATGAGGTTAATCTCACATTGGTTATGTCTGCCTAAGCAATTTATTGTATTGTATTTAGCTATCAATACACTAATTTTGTAGTTTACTAGCCTTATTTTAATATTTAAAATTTTGCTTCTTTTCTAGATGTATGTATGATTGGAATCCCCATGATGGAGCTCCTTTAACCAGTCTTTTCTTTCTTGATGATCACAAGCATCCTGTCTCTGAGTAAGACTTTATTTTTGGGCTTTGATATTATATTTTCTAATATTTATCTAACGTTCACCTATGTAGAGAATTATTTACTCATTGTTTTATTAAAAAGCTTTATTTTAAGATACTTAGGACATTATCAAAAAATATAAATTCATTTTTGTTTTTTTCTTTGGTATAATGCTTTGTGAAAAAGTAAACGCTTGAAAGATGCTACAAGCTGAGTTATTGCACCTGCAATTATTTCCCCATTACTGTTTACCATCTTGGCGACATGGCCTAAATTGTGTTGATGTGCCAAACTCCCCCCCCCCCCCCCTCCCAAAAAATCCCTTACCATCTTGGATGATAATTGTGTACATCAGAGAGAAAGGTTATCAACCTTTGATATGCTCTCATACTTTGATTTGCTGTCATAAGCTGTGATTATCATTGTTACTAGCTACACTGTTAAGGTTAAATGAACTGTGCTTTCTTATGGAGCACTTAAATTTCTCCTATAGAAATACTTCCTTTGTGTAATCACTGAGGTTGAGTGCACTTATCTCTCTTGATCTTTGGCGAAACATTCTAATAGACCAGTCACTTCAGAATGCCAATTTGCACATATTTTCATGTAACCATTCTCTATTTAATACTATTCGATTCACATTGTCCAGTGTGACATCGGAAGTTACATCATTATGCATATATTTATTTAAGTGATCACAGCTTTTTGCTACCTTGGCTTTGCCTTTTTCTTTCTAAACATATTGACACTGTATTTAGAAATGTGGTTACTTACTTACCCATCCACCCCTCGTACAAATTTATCTACATGAGCTGTATCTCTTAGAACGAGATCATCTCTTCACTTTGTTAAAGTTTTATTGGCTACAGGTAACCATCTCATTGCTTAAGTTGGCATTAACAGTGTAACATCTCCCATTCACACCATTTACCATTTTGTAAACAATGACTTGACTGGGCTTTTGGTCATTTCAGTTACACTCCCTCTATGTTGTTATCTTCTCTGGTGTATTAATTAATGTACTTCTCCCTTTTTTAACTGTCGTATTTATTTATTCTCATTGACTAGCATTGTTTGTATTTAATGTATTGTGTGATTCTTGGTGTCAGTCTGATGGACTTCTCAGTGCACTAGAGTATGCGTTATCTGCTCTAAATGAAGTTTGGTAATAGTGTTATTTTCTGCATTCTTGCTGGTTCCTGTTAGCAACTATGCTCATGAGCTAGACTCTTGACCTGAGTCATAGATCAGTCCAGATCTTACATCTGGTAAAACCCTTTCACAATCATTGACTGGAAGAAGGCATTACAAGATCTGCATGCACCTGTTCTTCTTCTCAGTTCTCATTAATCTGAGATGAACTTCCCAGTGCTTTCCAGATCAGGCAACTCTCCATAGTTTTTCTTCCAAAGGTCTGTTTAAGGGGCAGTTTCTGTTCGGACATCTTGATGGAGAATGAAGTTTTGAAAGACATGATCAACATTCTTTGGTGACAATTTACAAGGGCAAATTTCTCTAATTCCAATTTTCAGCTTCCTGAACATATGTTTTTGCATTCTGTTGTGTCTGAATCTGTGAAACATTAGATTTTGTTCATGTCAGGAGAGCTTATAATTTGCTTCATCTTTCTTGTAATTTGGTTGAGAGCTTGTCCATGCCTTATTTATTCTACTCACTATTAGTTTCTTGTACAAGGAAATGTATAAGTTTCTTGTACAGGGATATGATGGTGGCATTGTGAAGTTCAGGTGGAATAGTACATCTGTCCCATCACAAAGTAAAGAAGCCTGTTAACCTTTCCATGAGATCAGCTCCACTCAATGACTGCAACATTACTGTAAGTAGAAGGAATTATCCTTTCCGGAATACTTCTTGATCGACTGACCAACTCTATAGTGGCAATGTGTTCTCTTAGAATCAGTGTGTTTGTGGGTTACGTCAAATGTAGGGAAAATACAGGAAAGAAAACCTGAACTTTTATACTGCTCTCGTCAATCTCACCAATGCGTTTGACACAGTGAGTCGCAATGGTTTTTGGAGGATTTTGTCCAAGCACTAATGGCCTCCAAGGTTCCTATCCATTCTCAAGCAGCTTATTGTTAGACAAAAAGGACAAATAAGACACAAAATTGACCAATTTGATCACTTCCCCATAGAACTAATGGTAGCAGTTTTTAGTTCTGTTGGGTTTTAAACAATGATTCATTGCAAAGTGTTAATTGCTTTTGAATAAAAAAGAATTAATGTGAAATGTTTATTACTTCTAATTTTGTTTTGATCTACAGCATTCAGTCGTTTCTAAAATTTTATTTTTTATTCTTATACTAACAGCCTACAGTTGTGGAAGTTTGCTTTGACCGGTGCTAAACAAAATACAGAAATTAAATTATGGAGTTGTGAAACATGGGCTTGTGTTCAAACTTTAAAGTAAGATATCCTTTGTTATCGATATAGTATTAGATGACTGCCTGGTCGTGTGGTAGTTCTTGACTGTCGTCTTAATGATTCTGGATTCAAATTCTTCTAGTTGCCATCCCCCACCATCCTGCAGGAAGTTTTGTCTAGGATGTAATAATCTTCAATTCAGAAGGAACAACTGAAACATGTTAAAAAAACAAGGGGCATAGATAAAGCTGTTTCATTTTTTTTTAATGCTGGCTGTTACTTATCCTCTTAGGTTCAACGCTCCACTGAGTCAGCCAAATGTATTGCTACAGATGAAATCTGAAATAGATCTGACATCCAAGTATCTAGCATTATCTGATATTCACTCTCGGGTTTGTATTATTCTTGTATATAAACTTAACATTTTTAAAAATATTATATTAGCCTCTGGTAAGCTATGCTGGGATTACACAATGGCCCATTTATTCTTAACAAGTAAAGAATCAGCTTTGTTGGAAACTTGAAAACGTATTGTTAATATGTTTTTTGAATTTCTCATTGTAGCTTTTAGATATATTTTATTTCAATTTTATAGTAATTTTCTTTGTTTCTAAATAAATAAATGTCATACATAACTGGAACTAATGTTAATATTTTTTAATTACATTTAACTCACTTAGCTTTAGTACTTTCTTTGACACACACAAAGCAGTGTGGTTATTAATCTATTGCAAAGGATAGCATGATGTGATGGACCATGCCTCTTGAGGCACATGCAGTCCTAGTAACTGCTTGTTAAGATGAAGAGGTGCTGCATAGGCCTTGCTGTGTAGAGGCAATGTACTGGCAAGAGACTTAATAATTGCTAAATTTTTCACATATACACTGCTTGCCACCATTGAAAAACATAGTATAGTTTTGACACACTAGACATATCACACAATCATTTGACAGACCAAAACCAAAGGAATAGACAAGTACTGACATCATACCTTTTGTTATTGATGACTGACCTTGGAAGTAGTTGATGATTTCTGTTACCTTGGCTTCAAAATCTTAATGGATGTGTCACTTGATAAAAGGAAATTATAATAGATAACAACTTGTAAGCTTTTTTCTAAATGGTAGTGAGACCTGAACCACCTGCCTTATGACCAGATAAGAAACTCAACATTTTCCAAAAAAAGTGGCAAGACAAAATCACCAGTTAGGAAGTATTGCGAAGAGCAGGGTGCCAGTTAATCTACACTGTAGGCATCTTAGCTGGCTTGGATATGTTCACCAGATACTACAGGGCCACAGTTGCTGGACATTCTCAGCTTAAGTAAGCTTATATTTGCTAGAATGAGAGGAACGCTTCAACATTAATATCAACAGCTTGGAGATAATAAGCACATGAGAGATCTACTTGGATGCCAATTATAATAAGGGATCTTGGATAACAGAAGAATAACACTAGTGGTCAGGAAAAATGCTGGAAGTGTTGCGACCTCTTGTACTTTTAAATGTATTCCCTGTAACACTACATGTGACATTAGGATTGGCCTTATTAGCCACATAAGATGTTGAAAAGGAAAGGATCCTCTTGAGATGAAAAATTGCAATTGATTGATAATATTCCCTGTTACAAACTGTTTTCAAGATTTTGACAAGAATTTTTTCAAGCAGTATCACTATGCTTGATTAAAAGAGATTTTATAACAAACTAGTTTTCTCTTAAGTCTTCAGGATAGATTTGCATTTCATTACAATAAAATTTGTGTTCCTTATGTCACTTTATATTTCCATTTTTACTTAATTCATAAAAAAGTTAAGTTTATGCTAATTTGCTTCCACTATTTGCATTAGCCATGCAACCTCCATTATGAGATATTATTTAACGCTTAAATATTTAATGCCTAGATATTAGTGAATTGGTCATTTATTTCATATAGTGCAGCAACTTTTATGTCTAATTTTTAGTATCATCTTCCCAAGATTAGATCTTTTTATTAAAAATGGTTAATGTTGAGCATTTAATTTATTTAAATGTAGTTTTTTCAACTGAAATGGGATATTCCAGAGATGCCTACATGTAGGGATCTTGCATACTTAGTACCGGTATGCAAATGGACATGAAAATATGTTCTATCATCTAAAAATTTGCATTTTTCCCTGTAAAAGCAATAAAAAAAAATTAAATAAGAAAAAATAAAAAGTTGTTGCTAAACATATAGAAGCATATAGATCAGTGCCTGTAAATGGACTATTCTTATTAGAGCTACCATGAGATATACCTTTTTTTTTCATGCGCCAATGTGCAAAAACTTAAAATAATTACTAGATCTATATAGATCTTGCTGATGCAGATAAAGCAGAGTTCCTTTCAATGTGTCTGTTTATTTCTGCTCTTCTAGTCTTCAAACCGATTGGGAATTAATTGATTGTTTAGTTCTTATTCATTGGACTTTTATAGATCTAGTATTGTGTTAAAAAGTTATACGATGTCAGGCAACACAAATTTACGTAAATCTAGATTTTGAATTGAGATCTAAATCGATCTAGATTCTCTATTTCTTGTTTTCTAGATCTAGATGTGACCAGTTGTAAGTACTAGATTTGGATCTAGAGAGAACTAATCTAGATAAAAGTAGATATACTTATCGATCTAGATTTAGACTACTTACTACTGACCAGGTCTAGATAAACTCATAAGTGGCACCTTCTGCCATCTTATAAAGAGATTTATTGATCACCTTTCTTATCTTTTGTGAAATCTAAAATTTAAAAAAATGGCAAAATTGGCTGTTCTAACTTACAGGACAGTAGCCTACAATCCCACAGGATTGTTTAAATACCTTTTAAAAGCCTTGATAATGAAGCTGCCTCTAGACTCTAGATCTAGATTTCATTTTTTGTAAACCACCAAATTTCAGAGATGAAAGTGAGAAGGACAGAGGTTTTAATGGAAGAAATGATGGTTAATCTCACTTCACATGACAAAGGGAATCAAACTGATGTGCCCTGACTTTAAAATTACAGAAAGAAGCAGATCTAAGCTACCATTACTTATGAAAGACTAAAAACAAAATTCAAAGAATAAAATCAGGTACATTGAAGGCCGACTTTGTTTACTAAAGAAAAGTTTTTGCTTATGCAGAAAAAAAAATGCATTAAATTCTTGATTCCTTGCGTCTCCTTCAACACCTCTTTTTTTTTTAAAAAAACTTCAAGGATCAGAACCCAGAATAAAAAACTTTATCTTACATCAGCTAGGTAGTTTATACATTCAACAGACTCAATAGCCCAACTTCTATATTAGAAACAAGTTCAATGACTAATAAGAATTATCTGTCTGAAAACAAATCTTTTAATTTTTCTTTAATTAGTGATTGTAGAGGATGCCAAAGCTTTCATTGCTGACTCTGTATATAATGGTCTGAAAGAAGAAAATCTAAATTCTTTCAAAATGTGATAAAATATTTCATTGTCTGCATACCTTAAAAAGAAATCCCCCATTAACAAAACTAGATGTCACCAAGCCAGTCAAGCAAACCATTGCATCTGGTTTAAGCTTAAATTCACTTCTAGCTGTTTTCTACAAACCAATTATCCTAGCAATCAGTGGATCAGAGTTTACACGGATGGCTCATCCCATAAAGCCACCACAAATGGAGGAGCTGAATGGATGGCCAGATGGAGGAAAACTAGAAAAACTATCCAGAAGAATTGAAGAAATTAATTGTAAATAAAATAAATGAGTAATGGACGGGCTCTCATCCAAATCACAAGAAAGATGACGCTTACTATAAGCTATCCCGACAAGATCAACGTCTAATCTTTCGACTCAGGACCGGACACAACAGAATGCGACAACACATGTACCGGAAGCGCAAAATTGGAACCAGTGAAATCTGCCCATGTGGAGTATCACCAGAGAATGCTGACCACGTCCTCCAAAACTGCTCTCTTTACCAAGAGGTCAGTATAAGACACTGGCCCCAAAACACCCCAATAGAAAGAAAACTATATGGAGAGCTCCCTGATTTGGAAACCACTGTGCAGTTCATCTCATGTATTGGTCTAGTCATCTGAACACTCCAACATAACAATGAGAACGAAGAAGAATTTGACTTCTAGCATAAAGTCCCGTTCTTTTAAATTAATTTCTGTTGGTGCTATTATGGAATCAGGAATAAAACTCTAGAGGCATTATGATCATAAAATCATTGCCAAGTGACAAGAATGGCAACATTCTAACATATTCTAAAAATATGTAAATAATTTGAAAAATGCACCGAATGTCTCATATAACTTTATGCTGTGTTAATTTATTTTTTATTGCTGCATTTCTTGTATGTTACATGCTTGAATTATTTTAGTCTTTCCTGACTATATTTCTTTATATTTAGAAAGATACAACTTTGCCCCTTAAAGTACACATATCCAGGTCTGGGATTACACATTACAATTTTGCCATGTAGGCATCTCTGGATATTCATGTTTTTGTTTTTTTTAACATTTGAAACTATCAAATTGTTTTTTAATTTTCAGGTTTTATACATTCTACAAATTCATCAAGACTATAGGAGCAGTACAGCTCATGTCAGCTCTCTATCACAGTTCACTCTCACACAGCCTTGTCTTAGTTTTGCAATTTTTGAAGCAGGCTTAAAAAAATTTAAACATGCCGAGAATGATTCTCATTTAGATGAAATTACTACTGGTAATTGATATTTTTTTTTTTTTTTTTTTAAGAAATTGATCCTTTAAAATATTATTCTTGATTTACTCCTACCCAGTTAAAATGTAAGAATAGCTATTTTAGTTTTACACTAGAATTAGTTACAAAAAAAGTCTTGTATAAGACTATATCAATTTTATATTCATTCATTCTTTATATTTGAAAAATTTCTTTTGACGGAAACAAAATTATTCATCTTTTTGTTTATCTGCCATGGAAATTTTGGACAGTTAAATATGGATATGGTAGCATGTATTTTTATTTGTGATCCTTTTACTAGGATTAGTCTTCAGATCAGTGACCTACTGACAAGTAGGTCCTGTGGTATTTGATGATCCTGAATTGTATTACCTAGGTTTTTCTAGGTATATAATCTACATGCATGCAAATAAATGAGCTATCAAAGTCGCATTTAAACAAATTACATAGGACTTTATTAAAAAAAAAGATTGCTAGCAAATACTTAAATAAAGGGCTGTATGCTCACACTTGTGTCTCATATCACAATAATAATCGCCATCCTGAGATACCAAATTCCTATCTACTCTGATTATAAAAGTATAAACCAAGAACTAAAATTAATAAAGGTGAAAATGTTCTAACTAGTGATTTCTGAAGACTAAGTAGATTTAAAGTGCGATTCATAAGTCTCTGTCTCTAAAACTTTAATAAAACAACAGTAAGAACAAACCTTCAGTATCAGTTATGAAACGATGAACAAAGAGCGGTATTTTACTGTTTTAAATCAAAGTCTGTTGTCCTTCAGTGGAAATGACAATCGACATTGGTTCTGATGTTTTTCTGCATTATCCTTTTTTATTACTGCATCCTGGGCATCAAATGCTCACCTTCTCCCCACTTTAATGCTTCCCTAACATTATTTTGGCCCGTGATTTATAGTTGTTACATTGAATTAGAACAGCCTTCTTATGTCGACCTTCCATGCACAAACACTTACTTCTGACCTGAGAATTCTAGTTTTACTTTTTGAACTTTCCCCTGTCACCACAACTTAATAAAAGATTTACATACAATCACTAACTTTACTTTGGCTTCAATATTTAAGTATTTCATAAGCCCTTCTTTTTGTTGGATACCTTTTATTTTAGTATCACTCTCTCACCCAGGAATTCAATTATCTTTTTTTTTTTTACCTCCACCCTTAACACACAAAATAATATGGTTATACCTACATTTCATTTTTTAAAATAATTTCTTACACAAAAACATGTATTTAGTCAATGTCAGCTTCATAAAAAAAAAAGATTATTTTATACAATGTCTACAAAAGCAAGTTTTGTGCCAAGGAGAAATGTACACAAAAAATTTAAATTGTGCTTAAAAACGGAAGGCAATCTATTCTTGCACTTTTTGATTTGTTGGCTCTAAAAATAACTATTGGGTCTAAATTTGTGAATAGTTTTTGGAAAATTTAACCACAATGGTTTCAAGTGTGAAAGGTGCTACGTTGTTCTTAGCACACAGAAAGTAACAACAGGTTAAATTTTCATATTTTTTGCAAGTGAGAGAAGTAGTGACAATAATAACAACATAAATATATATATTTATAATATTTATATACCCAGCAGTAGGGCTTGAAGAGTCCAAAGGAGGAGTGCAGTACTTTTTGTTGCAAAACATTGCATTTCCTCTAGTCTACGCTCAGTAATTTTAAAGTGGCATTCAGCTTGCGCAGGCCAATACCACTCTTTACACTAGATGTCATTCACAGTGGCACCAAAGTCTGAGAGGGCTGTGAACAACAAATAGTTGTAGCCTTTATTTCAGAGCTCCCAAGGCAACAGAACCCAGTCTGCCAAAGGCCAATTTAAAATAGTTCATCTTTCCTTCAGCACTTTTGGCCTGTGATTCCTTTCAGTCTCTTAAGTCTTTCATCAGCTTTGCAAGCCTTATCAATGTTTTTGAACATTGAGGACTTTTTTGCAGATTTATGGATTTTAGCAAATTAAAGGAGAGAAAAAACAGGAGTGAAACCAACTGGGACGATATATAGCCAACCTCTTCAGTACCTTGCTTATGCTGATCACATTGCCTTATTGGGTAAAGACACCTGACCTTTCTAGAGTTTTCACACAACTTTAGCAATATTTACAAAAAAATCATATCAACAAACCTTTTGTATGGACTGAGGTAGAGTTGAAGTTTTTGATAGTTTGTAGATCAAAGCATCTGATATTCTTGCTGAAAATATTGAAACCTGCCAGTGTGGACCACTTAGGGTCCTCTTCTGATTTTGTGTTTACACATAATTTTAATGTATGCATTATATATAATGTATTTATACAATCATCTAGATGTTACATCTTACTAAGTTATGGTCTAATTTTGAAGGAGAACTTGGAGAAATTCATGAAGAAACTGATGCCCATAATGGAAGAGAGAATGCTATTATAGATGGAGAATTAAGTTCTGGTGTCCAATTAAAAATGTTTGGTGTTCACACCAAGTAAGTTAACACTTTTTTCTTTGCAGTTTTTCTTTTTCAGCGTAAATTTTTTTTTTCACATTTCTCAAATATGCATGCAAATATTACAAGCCAAATTTAATCTAGAAATAAAATATTGAAAAATATTACAAGCCATATTTAATCTAGACTCGTATTGCTTATAGAGCTCTTCAAGAATTGCTGATAAGATATCGTCCTGAATCAAGTGCTCCAGTAGCTCATTCTGCTAGTGTTGGTTCAATATCTCTTGATGAATTGGGTTAGTTTTGTTTTTGTTATTTTTAAATTTATACTCAACATAGCCCTATTCATACATTTTGTTTAGTAATGAGAGTTGCTTGGGATGTATGCGGATATTCATTTAGAACTTTTATAGCATATAAATAATACATAATTTATAATTACCCAGTAACTACTTGTGTGTAGTAGTACTATAGTACTTCTATAGCAATGATTACCATGCTCTCTTAAATGTTTTACACATTTCAGTATATATAATTGTGGCTTCACAGGAATAAGTCTAGTAAGTCATGTGCATATTCCTGTGAACGCCCAGGGTAGCATAGGGTCACATATAGAGCTAATTTTTAAAGCATCACTGTGGAGACACCTCTGTTAAAAGTGTTTGGGAAGCCTTTACCAAAGTGCTGAGAGAACTGCAGCTTGTTAGACACTGTTATTATTATGGCAATCTGTTTTGCTATACTCTTGCTGTCAATCAATTTTTGTTTATGCTGCCGCTTCAATAAAGAAAATAGAGAAAGTCCCAGGATTTTCCCAATGGAATCTACTCAGCCTCAGCCCTTTTTGAGTAATTGGGAAGGATGGCATCCACTTTTAAGAGAATTAGATAATCATCTGGTTAAAGCTAGCAGTACCTTCAAACCAATGAATAATGATAAAATAATATAGCAATCTTTTAGTAAAAAATGTAAAACCTACCAATTAAGGTGGTATCTGATCTTAAAAATAAAAAATCTAAAGCAAAGCTAAAATTTACAATAATTAAATTTGTTATTGTTCCGAATGAGATGTGATGGAATCTTCTTAGAAATTTGTGGTATTTTACCTCTTGAGAGATGATCTTTTCCCTTTGCAATTTCTTGTGTGACTAAAGAGGCCAATCCTTGATGCAGTGTTACGTTAAAAGTTTCATCTTGATCTGAGAACTTTAAAACTCTCCATTGCTGAGGGAAGCCAGGTCGATAAATTTGCGAGTGCTGGGCTGCCCACATGTCAACATTCGCCTCTCTTCCATACTGACTGAGTCCAGAGGAATGGAAAGCCATCGCAATTTGGGGTCAGGTGGCTGCAGGAGTTTGCTAGAGAGCAGTTGTCTTACCACTTGTCACGTACACTGTATCTATATTTAGCTGCCCAAGGTTACCAGCCAGGACTTGTTAGCTCGGGAATTTCCATCACGCAACAAACGTATGTTTTGGAGTGAATGTGTTTGGTTAGAAATATTAATTATTGTACTTTGTGACGATACGAAACTTACATACATAAGTTCATTTTAGTTTTTCCCAGCAAACCGTGAGAAACTTTAATTTTTAACTTAAACAATTATTTTCTTGTCCACCCATAACTAATTTCTTGTAGGATTTATCCCCCCTCGCACGTTTCTCACGGGACGAATCTCGACATAAAACATTAACTAGCTTCTCTAGGGCTAACTTTTAATTATTGACCGCTGGACAGGTGACACTATGAAGTCGCTGCACCCGCGCTACACGCCGCGCCCTAATAACTTCTCACACCTAACCCCCCCCCCCCCCGCAGGATACACATCGCTCTAAGAATAGCATTGCACTCGGGCTGGACAGATACATATTCGCTTAAGACTTTACTCTCACGGTAGGCAATGAATATTGACCATAAATCTGACCTGACGCCTGACATCTCCGGTACATCGATACATGTGAGAAAATCAGCTAGCTTTCTTCCCCACCCGTTAAACGAAAAGTCCCATCTATATATAGAGAGACCCAAACATTCTAAATTAGGCCCGCTAGGATTCATACAGTCTCCTCTGTTAGGAAGTTTAGTTGTGAGATTTCATTAGGGACAAACGGGTAAGTGTAAACATTTTTCTACACTCATTTTATCTTATAGGAATGTGTGAGTACACATTAGTACACAACCACGTTCCCCGTCATTATATTATGACTTTATTATGTATATACATTGTACTTTTTTATGTCGATACTATATCTTCATTTAGTATCATTAATGCCGCTATGGTTGTCTACATTTGAAACTATAGTCATTATATTTAATTTGTTATGTTTCATCCATTCCTGTATTTTAGTGATGGATGTAAACAATAACCTTTCGTGAATCTAAGTACTGTCTAAGAGCTTAGATCACAGTGCTCTAAACTTACAGAGCCCATGTGAAATTAGTTATTTCACATTTCTATTGTATATCCCTCATCCATGTTATTATGTCTCCCACCCTTGTGAACTTATAGTTCCTTGGATGAATGTAATTTTGATTAACTATATCAAACCCTTATTACTGTAGCCATATCCCTAATATTTTATTTTCATCTTATCCTTTAGTATATAATATGCTCATTCCCCATTTTACTGTAACTGATTACTTATCGTCGTAATCTCATTTAATGGATGAATCTTAGCTAGTATCATCCTACATTATATGATGACACATTTACTGTAGTTATCTTACCTGTATTTTGTTTGCTATTGAGTTATACGCGTACTTTAAAGTTTTATACATGATTGTCTTTAATGCCTTATTGGGATTGATACCAATGCCTACATCTGAATGATTGCAAGGCATATGGGAATCCCTGCTCAATGCCTTTAGGAGGTTCCTAATTGTCTGTCTTATCCCCAGCCTGGTTGCTACCCCTGATTGCTACCTCTGATTGCTACCCAAGGTTACTACACACGATTGCTACAACTACCAGATCTCCATAGAAAGCTGTAACCGAGGCAGACCACACCAGATACACCCCCCCCCCCCCCCCAATTACATACCTGTTAGCAAAAAGGCATTGCCTACTGTCCTTGGCCCTAACATATTGCCCAGTGTCCACAGTGCCCTATACTGCCCAGTATCATCTGCCCAGTGCCCAGCCCAAACTGTCCACTGCCCAATAGTTATTGCCTAATGCCGACAGATTAGAGCAACCTTCGCAGCAGAAGATAAACTGGTGTTGAGTTAGCACGGCTCTCTACGAGCTAGAGATCACAGCTGAGAGATCGTCCCACTACAACTTAGTCTGCAGCACCAACCATCTCTATTGCTAAACAGGCAGCGGCCTCACCCTAGAGCCAGCTTGCCTACAGCATAGAGAATATCCCGAGCCGACGTCCTAAGACAGAGCCGGATGACTCATCCTTCTGAGTGCCAGTCCTACAACCGCCAGAAGACGACCCACGGGCTAGCAGCTAAGAAAAATAAGTAGCAGACATAGGAACATTCTTCTCCTCCAATCACTCAATAATTAGCAATCTATGATGAGCAGTTATTTTAGATATTAGCACCTTCATTTCTTTTCTTAATTATAATTTTATTTAATCATTTATCTCTTGTAAACTTTCATTTATTAAATTATTTTATTTATAAACGTATAATATTGGTCTGTTCTTACTGTTAGTTGCGGTGTGCCTGTACAAAATCTTATATGTGAGCGGGATAAAATTAATAAAATTTCCCCTAGACATAACTAAACAAGCCAAATAATAACTAAATAACATCTCGTCACATACTTTGAGCTGCATTTATTGGTTGGCCTTGCATTGTAGAGATGTTAGTCACGTGATTACGCTCTAGAGCCCGGGAAGATTCTAGATTGACGCCAGTCTTGTGTGGAACGTGTTAGAGTTAACATGTACGAGAGTCTAGTGTTAGAACTCAATTATATTATTGTGTAGATCAGTTATTTTATTCAAGTACATTTAACCATTGTAATTATTTGTGAATAGCTTTTTCAAGTTTTGAATTAAAGTTATTGTTTTAGACAAAGAGAAGTTTCTTCATTGAATATATAATAATATACTTAGATCGTCTTGTCAATTAGTAACTTCTTGATGATCTTATTATCAACTGGCAACTTCTAGATGATCCTATTATCAACTGGCAACTTCTAGATGATCCTATTATCAACTAGCAACTTCTAGATAATCATCTTATCAACTGACGATTTCTGAATCCTCTCCGAACACGGTCAATGATAGTGCAATATAGATCAAGTATAATCGTAACATCTGGCACCATCTTAAATTGTGACATTAGCACTATTGATGATCATGACACCACTATTAACCTATAGCTAGGGAGGAGGCGCAATGGTTAAGCGGTAAAGTGCTTGGCTTCCGAACCGGGGGTCTGGGTTCGAATCCTAGTGAAGACTGGAATTTTTAATTTTGGGATCTGTGGGCGCCTCTGAGTCCACCCAGCTCTAAATGGGTACCTGACATCTGACATTAGTTGGGGAAAAGTAAAGGCGGTTGGTCGTTATGCTGACCACATGACACCCTGGTTAACCGTAGGCCACAGAAACAGACGACCTTTACATCATCTGCCCTATAGACCACAATGTCTGAAAGGGGAACTTTACTTTTACTTGATAGCTAAGGGTTTGGTTTGTGGGCAGCAGGACATGTCTGCATGCTGACTGGCCATGACTGCCTCACATCTTGGGGACAAATTTCCTCCAAGACCCCTGCAGATTTGCCTGAGGCTTTAAGCCTCAGTTTCCATCTGTCACCATGAGGAGGTGCTGCATAGGACTTGCTGTGGTGAGGCTATGTACTGGCAAGAGAAACTTACAAAATTGCTCCCCTTTTACAGATGCTAGCCAGGGGTGGCAACAAGTTAAGCTACCACACAAAAAATAATAATAGCATCCCAATGCATTCTACTGCATTAGACCAAAATCATAGGCACTGCAACCTATTGTAATAGGCATTATTGGGTTAATAAAACTTAACATATATTTCCTTTTTTTTAAGTTAACACAGAGCCAAAATAAATATAGTTTTGGGGATCGGAAAAGGGGGGCATTTCACCTTTTGGCTTGACACTGATGGTTTGCAGTGTCTAATACCGTACATTCTCAAGGCTATGGCCAAATTTCAATTCACTGTGCCCCCGCTGCGGGGAAGAAGAGGAAACCGTGCCTCATATTCTGTTTGAGGGCCCCAGACTTGCTGATCTGCACCTCAACAGGTCTGAGAAGCTAAAAATTCTCGACCTGTATGGTGACATATACGCACTAAGCAAAGCAGCAGGGCTTTTGCAAGAGAGGATTTAAACCTCTCAAGCCCTCACTCAAATGGAGTTTTATGATGATGATGAATACCATACATTGCTTACCTTATTATAGAAGGATGCCAAAAGAAATGCTGAAATTAACAAAAGGTGCTATATTTTTGATGTGTGTGTGCATTGTAGGATGCTGGAAGAAAAAGTTAGGATTTTGTTCTTAAAATATATGTTGTTTTTGTTTTTAGTTATTTATAGTCTAATAAAATAAATGAATACAGTATAAATTATTTATTAAATAAATGAATTAGGTTATAAATATTTTTTTGTGAAAAATCTTAATTTTTTTTTTTAAATATTGAAAGGCAAAGCCTAGACCATTTGTTATTGTGTGAGTCATTTTAAAAAATAATTTAAAACTATTAATAAAAATAAATTTTATGTTTTTAGTATTGTATTTTAAGATAATAATCTTTGGAAACTTCCTACTTGTATTTTCTTTTTTTCTTCATTGTATGAAATAATCTCTTATTTTTACAAAGCTTATAGCAACTCACTTCGTGTGTCTGGATGGAATCAGTACATGTTATGTCTCCCACTTCCCATTCTCGGATCAAATTGAGACTAAGCACAATAATTTAGACCCCCTCTCTCCCCAATAGCATAGCATGCTATAAGCATGAAAGTTGCACAACGCTAAGCAAAAAAATAAATAAAAAATATTTCAAATTACACAAATTTATTATTATTATTCTAGATCTATTAAAAATTAATTACATGATTGATTAAAATGATTAAAAGTATTTTTTATTTTACTTTTTAGGTCTTAGGGACAGACTTTCAGATGTAAGCATAGATCAAAGTGAACATATTCAAAATTTCACACCTATTTCTCATCCTCCAGCATTGATGACACCACAAGCATTTTCTTCTTCAAGGTTGGTTGTTTAGCTGTCTAGTGGTTCATTCTCTTTACCAAACATCATTCTCAGTTAGCTATCAGCATTGTATTTTACTCAATATGTGGTCTGTCATTTTTCACTATATTTTCTAGTACTTCACTATCTCTTGCTAATAATACTACAGATCAATATAATAACATTAACTCATAAACCTTTTAGTGAAGTGGAGTATAGAAAAAAAAATGTTTTCAAGATCTTCAGTACGATAGGCAATATAGTTAAGTTTAATTTTTTCAGTAGCTATCAGTTAATAATAGTGACATGTCACCAGAATTATGAGAAATCTAACCAATTACAGGGTTCGTAGCGCTCCTAAAATTTTCTTAAAAAATGAAGTCTCCTATGATCCTAAAATTCTACTAAAAATTGCCAGGATTCTCCTAAAATTTTACCCAATATTTTTAAAAAATATAATTTTGCTTATTTCTTGCTAAAAATGTTTGTATGGGGGAACAACAGCGTAACAGGCATTCTGATCGCATGGCAGACCTGCCTACCAAAAAAAGTCCAAAAGCGTAACGCTGATGGTCAAAATGCGTATTTTGGCACCAGAATGCGTAACACTTACGCGATCCACTATTTTGTCATATATATAATATTAGATCTAGATGTCATGATTAGATCTACAATCTAAATCTAGATCAGTACGACAATAGAGATGATATCTAGACTAGATCTGGATCTATGTCTATATAATGAATATAATCTACTCTAAATCTGGGCTGTGTTACCGATGCCGTGGATCCGCTACAAGCGTAGGTCTGCTCCAAACTTTCGTAGGCCTACCTTCATCCTTGATCTATTCTATACTAAGACTAAGAATGTCTTGTCTAGATCTGGACTAGATAGTAGTAGATGTTATCGATCTAGATCTAGATCTAGTCAATCTAAATCATACTACAACTAACACTAAATTGGAACTAGATTGTAGAGTAAAGTAGAGAATCATGACATAACGTAATGACTAGCTAGATCTAGATCTATTCCTGTATAACAAGTTATCTAGATTCTAGCTCTAAAATCCAGATCTAGACTAGATATCTACAATGTCACTCAATGTGTTTTGAATCGATAGCACTTCGATATTTATTTTCTATACAAATGAATACGGGAATCAGGGATTCAACATATTTAATTTCTACTAATGAACTTACAAAAAAAAAAAAAGTCACGTTGGTTTATCAGCTAACTGACGGTACCAACCTTGGTACCAACCCGCCAGTCCCTCACTCTTCATTTCTATACTAAATCTAATTGCTTTTAAGAACCAATCAACGTATAAATCTGGACACAATGTGTTCCCCCACCTTTTCTGTCCCCCCCCCCCCCCCCCCCCCCAACAGGACGGCTTAGCGTGACCTCCGTGACCGCTCGTAAGCTAGTCAAGAGGGGGAGGGGAAAGGATACGAAATGCGTAACGCGACGGGTTAAATGCGTATTTGCGTACTGACTGTCATTTTTCGGAGATTTTGCGAATACGCATTTTGCGTAACGGTAGGCAGGTCTGTCGCATGGTGTTATGGGCTGGCTGTGTTAATGAGCTGACTAGTGACACGTTTACACCTCCTTTCACCCACTTGTGAAGCACGACCTGGTGATTGAAGATGGCCTTTCATCTGGCTTTATTTGTCTGAAGGCAGTTTCCTTCCATTGTTACAACTGAAAAAATGACATGCTAGATCTAGTCTTTAGTCACTATTGTCTGTAATTAGAGCAATTACCAGCCTAATGTGTAGGCATCCACTTGTGAAGCACAACCTCGTGATTGAAGATGGCCTTGGCTCAAGCAAGCATTTCACCTTGCTTTATTTGTCTGAAGGCAGTTTCCTTCACCTCACCTAAAATCTTCTTGTAAGAGTGACTTCACTTGGAAATTGGGTAAATCATATAGCTAGAAATAGGATCTAGAATTAGATCTAGTGAAAATAATTTGCACGTAACCTGTTAACTCAGTTAATTTTAGTCAATTTAATGATCTCGATACATCTAATGTCTAGATTATTCTAGAAATATGCTAGATTCTAGATTTACGCTAAATCACTAGAATCTGATGAAGAAAACTCGCACGCAGCTGTGAAAAGCCAGCACATTTTAGTGACTTAAATCTTGACTCTAGATTTATTATAGATTCAGTGAAGATAATTCTCAAACAGCAGTGAAAAGTCTGAGAATTTTAGTGCCTAAGATCTAGAGTCTAGATTTACGGTAGATCCAGTGAAGGTAAAATAGGCCTACTGTAGATTTAACAAAAATATTTTGCACACAGTCCAGAAAAGTTATTTCGGTCGTAAAAGCCAGGGAAATTAAGCCATTTTCTGACGCGTGAAAAAAAAAATCACTTCAGATATCCAATTCCTTAATGTAAGTACTAGCTCCATGGGTTTCTAATAGTTTCAAATTCAGGTAAATTTCTTTTCTTTTTTTTAATTTTGGTTTTATGTGGCCCGCGACACGAGTGTCAGAAATTAAAATGGCCTGCAGGTCGAATTAGGTTGGGCATCACTGATCTAGAATAGATCTTTAGCATCTAGTAGCCTAGATTTCGATGGCTGCTTGCCAACTTTTGAAAAGTTCAGAAAAGTATCAGAGTATCTTGATTCCCGGCTGTTATGCGCTATTAATTTATACTCTGTTGATACGATGGCCCCTAAATTTTTCTAAATTGAACCCTGCCTGCCGACTTCCATGAGTTCAAATGGGATTAGATTTAGACATCTAGATCTATAAGAATTATAAGATCTAGATCTAGTAGACCTACCGGCCATCTATATAGAGATTTTATAGATGTATGCCTACTTTACATGACTATAGTGAGTTACTGAGTATAAGTCTGATAGAATATAGATCTAATAATAATATATTGGATCTAGAGTCACTAGAGATGTAGATCAAAGTTATTATATTTAAGTAGATCTAGAATCTAGATTATCTAGATATATAGTGAGAAATTTATATATTAAAGTTTTTTTCTATATCTAACTATTAACTAATCATTACTAATGTTTTAAAAGCCCAGTGTGGTAGAGATCCACTTCAGGAAATTTGATAAATTTTGCAGATGCTTTATATCTGGGTCCAGGCAGTCTGAGCATTCTATAATAGATAACTGCTTTACTTGTATTGTAACAACTTCTCTCTCAAACAACTATAAAGAGTTAATGTATTCGAAAATCAAAACATGCTTGAGTTTTGGAAATCCTTCAAAAGTATGAAGTACACTTCTGTTTGTTTCACTGATTATTAAAGTTTGTACAGGAGAAACTGTTTATTCAACTTTGCACATTTAAGTCCACCAAAAATGCTTTGAAAAGGAATTGAAAGAAAGCTGCTTAATCTCTGCTGTGTTCTTAATAAGCAAGACAAGCAAAACAACCAGATGAGAAGCAATGCTTAGAGGAAGAGAATGTTAAGCAATAAAACTGCATATTGAGGCTACCTAAATCCTTATGTGACTCTTTTTCATGCTGATATAAGTTGTTTACAAGAAGTCAAAAAAATTTTAATGTCTGTTCCCATCACTGTTGAGACCTGATCTCTATAACTGACTCCTAAATTCCGTCTTAGTCATCTTTGTTGAGCCACACTTAGTCTTTTTCAATTTCGGCAGATGACTATTCACTGCACTTTATTAATGGAGCCCAGTCAAAACTCTCTGTAAGGAGATTTTAAACCATATGGAGGGGGTTTTAAACCTTTTTAAGAAACCCTTTGGAGATTGGGGGTTTTATCTCAAAGTTAAGTGGTGAGAAATAAGAGAAAACAATTATACCTTCTTGTATTTTCTATTCTATCCATATATAGGAAAGGCCCATCAGCGAAATGGCATATAAAGCGAACACCTCCCGGTAATTTTTATCCATTCTTATTTATTTCAAAAGTAATTGCAGAACTAATAAAATGATATTACAAAGACTCCATTTCTCTACATTTCCCACATATTCACTTTCGTTTTCCCTCATACAATAAAGCATAGCTGAAAGTCAAAGTTGACATGTATGGAAATTTCATTCTCAAAATGTTTCCGGATAAACGAGAATAGGTCCGAACTTAAGGCGATTTTAAAGCACCAATGGACATCGTCCGAAAAAGATTTGCATATTGTACTTCTAAATAGATGAGGAAATAGTTAGCTATAATAGCTAAGGATATTTATTCCGTTGAAAAAAATATATTATGGGGTGTTCGCTCAAAATGACCTTTTTAACTGAAAACCTATTCAGCGAAAGCCCCTATAATAAGCTTAAAAAGCCATTTAATGATAAATTAATGACTGATTTAATCTATTTTTCTTTTTGTCTTATCTATTGTTATTGTTTGTAAACTGAAATATTAAAATAATAGGCCTATTTTTAACCTTAACCCAATGTCTTCGATTTTGAAGATTAAAGATGAGTGCATTACGTGTTTCACATGACTACGCCCAGTTACGACCAGCATATTTTTCCCGCATTTTCTTTCCGTCTAAAATGTTTGACTCGCAGCTCTCCAACAGTCTCTCAGATGTCATATGCTGGCAGTTACTTTCCTCTGTGCCAGTGAGGATGAAATGACGCTTCAATTGATCTTAACAGCACTTAGGCCTATACGGCTTATACGGAGGGGGGGGGGGGTACCTCTGTTTTGCCTTCCTCCTTTTTTAAACTGGCTGGTTAACCTCTTGTTACTAATTAATGATATTAATATGTGTATAAATTTTTAAAAGATCAGAATTCATTTTCACAGGGTTCCCCCACCATTCTGAGATACCCAAGCTGTTTTAGATCTGCCTCCCATACATCATCAATCCATCGCATTCGGGATCTGCCTTTGGGGCAGTCAGCGCGCGCGTGTTTGTGTGTGTGTGTGTGTGGGGATCGAGTTGATGGTGATTAAGTGCACTGAACATGTGTTCTTAAAAAAAATAGTCGCAGTAACGAGAGTTTATGAAATGGATAGTAAAACGACGTGGACTAGCCTATAGGGAGGAGGCGAGATAGAATTTTGTAGTTTCTTTCTTTTAAAAAAAAATATTTGATCGCAAATTTCATAGGCTATATAGACATCAGTTCCAAGCAGAGAATGGAGATGTGGAGCACAAGAAAAGTGAAAAAAAATTTAGGCCTAATGCCACAATGAGGACAATAGTTATAATGCTTCATGGAAGAAGTCAAATGATAGAACTAAATGAAGCATAATTTCCTATATTTTAACATCCTATTTTGCTATTTTTTACGGCCTTTCGCTCATTATGACTCCCGCGAAAATTGCGTTCGCTGATTAGGTCCAACCCCTACCGTAAGTCGACTTGACTTATAAATTTAATAGCTGATTTGGAAAAAAAGAGTCAAATTTAGTTTTATCGCCCAATAGCTGAGGAATCCGCAGATGTTTTCATTTTTTTTTATAAGTTTAACCATTGCGGAGTTATAAATTCTAAACTAAAAACTGGCACAGAAGCGATCGCCATTGGTCCTTTCCCATAGATGACATTTAGTAATCTCTAATAAAAATTTAAGTTTTGAAAATATAAGAAATATTAGGGCTATTTCTTAATGATCCAAATCAGATCTATTAAATGATTCAACACCATATCTATTTTCATTCTACAAGGGTGGTTGCTAGAAAAACAGCAACTTTGTCAAACAGATATTTATTTTTATAAAGATTAACTTAAAAATTATTTTTTTTTAAAGGAATTTGTTATATTAAATTTATAGATGCTCAAAATGTTATCCGTGCACTTCAGAGCAGCATCTTAACATAAAAGCTTGTGTAGTAATTTGTATCATTCCAAGCACTTCCCAACCTTGTTTTCAAATCATCAATAAAGTCTGTCACATCAACACTTGTGAAGCCTGTATATTATAGCTAACAGTCATTTTTGCTTAACTTCGTTTTCATCTGTTGGTCATCATCACACATATACTTTGATCATTTATTTAGATGCCTGGCTAAAGTTTTGATATAAATGACTTATTCAAACAGAGGAAATTCTTTAGTTGAAGGAAGTTCACAGCTATGTTTATCTAGCACCAGTAGTTTTACTAATGTAACTGCAATGAATGAAGAAATAGAGGCTCATTCCAACCATGGTTCTTTGGATCAGTCTCTTATGTTAGTTTCAAGCACAACTCAGGTAAATATTTATTATACATGTTTGTCTATTTTTTTAAGTTAACTTTTTGTGTCTATCTTGTTTAAATTGTTTTTGTTGTTTTGGGGAGAGGGGCCACTACGATTTAAGTGACAAAAAGTAACCAGGGAGACTTTGAGACATTTTAAGATATCTGTATTCTGTTTGGGGTTTGGTGTTTCTGTAGCTAGTGGTTTTTCTACAGGGTAGGGTAGCTAGCCCTATGCCCAACCCTCCTCATTTCTCAGCCAGGCTTGGGACCATCCTATGGCGGAGTATTCTGTATGTTAACTAAACTAAATGATTTACATAAAATTTATTTCATTAAAATATGTACATGTATAATAGATATGTAAGTCTACATTTGAATGAGAACAATTTTAATAGTATTTTGAGAAAATCTGAGAACAAAATCTTAAGACATCATTGAAATTTAAAATGATGACAGTAAAGGGGGTTCCTGTGTATGCATGCATGAGACAGGAAACATTTTTATATCAAGATTGTGTAACTTAGTGTGTTAAAATCTTGGTTCTGAGATACAGTTGCCAAAAACAACATTAAAAATTAGCTCTGCATATATTCTCTATTCACTTACTGGACTTGTGGCTCGTATAGTATGAGTGCTCTGATGATGTGCACAAGAAAGGTTCTTTGCTTTACCATGATGGCAGGTCTAGTCCTTATTGTTCAACTGGATTATTTCCTGGGTAACCTTTTGGTTGCCTTATACTGGTTGTTTATCCAAAGTATCCCAACCCTACCTTTTTTTTGATCATTGAATGGGAAGTTATCATTCCTGTTTCTCCCCTTAACTAAGGACTATGACAAACTCATTTGATTTCTATTACTGACATGTAGCACTAGGCTACAGTAGATAATGAAAGAAGAAGGTGAATGAAGTATGGTAAGACACCTTCTTCTCAATAAATTTTTACCTGCTAAAGCTTTTAACTCCATTTATGTTTTCTATCACTGCCATCTCAATTCTAGTAGTCTTCTCTGATGTATTTAACCATATAAGAGTAGTGATTAGTGCAATTTTAAGTTTACTGGAAAGCTTTTTTTTTTTTTTTTTTTTACTATTCCCATTTCTTTTTTTTTTTTTACTTTGATAAAATTACATATCCCTTAAACAACTGTATGGTATGGATGTAAATATTTTATTTTGACAGAGTCCTCAAAACAGACCAACACCTAAAGGAAATCTAGAAGCACCTATTCTTCCATCATCATCTGTGGAGGGAACTGAATTAAACTCACCAATTAACAGCAGAATTAAATCCAGTCAACCTTTAAATACTTCACGATCTAATGAGGACATCCTAGAGGATTTATTCTCTTCCACTCAATCACTTAACAAATCCTTAGATAAAGCTTCAAGCACTGGATCATTTCCTGTTGGAAGATTAATGGTATATTATATTAATAACATTAAAACATTTTAACTATATTTGACAAAATTTCAACGAAATGTAAAAAAACATTCATTGAAAAAAAAAAAAATCAATTAGATCTATTTGTATACAAATTAAAAAAAAATTTTGATATTTGTTTCACTTTATTTTTATAAATATTCATGTAAATAATAAATTTACTTTAAAAAAAAATGTTATAAATGAACAGAAAATATGTTATGATTGGCTAAATAAAAATTTTGCAAATTGTTAGGTCAAAGACAATAGTCTTGAAGATCAAAAATTCACTCAATAGTCTAGTCTACAACTTTAAATTTAATTTACTTTATATATATTTTCTTCCCATTGTTTAAAAAGAATTTTGAAATAGGAAAGAAAATATATATGTAGTAGTTTCAATTATAAGCATTATTAACTCTTAAAAACTCTTAGGACGTAATCATCTTCTTTTTTGTAACGTCTGTATTATATAAGATAAACCGTAATTTTTTTCTCATTCTACCGGAATTTTTTTTTTTTCCCACAATTTTTATCACATATGCCTATTTATAAACGTCATACTGTTTTTTCTGTTTGTTAAAACATAGACATGTTATATAAAATTTTGTTGGAAATTGAATGTACTACAATATAATTTATCTTTTAGTGTTATAGATAGTCACTGGGAAAAAAAAATTAGGTAATTTCAGAGATGAAAATTTTTTTTTTTTTAATTTTAATATGTAAAAATTGACTTACCCAAGTAATAAAGAATATTGCAACAGTCCTTATTCATTATTATAGTATGAAATATTAAAACTCTATTCCAATAATCTACTGAAAAAACATAACACTGTCAAACTTGATCAATATTTACACTTTTAGTGATCCTTTTAATCACAGTCTCATTCCAAAACAAAATTATGAAAATAACAAAAAATGAAACTTGAAGATATATATATATAATATACATTTTGTACACAAAATCAAACTATTTACAGGTACTGTGTACACCAGATTAAAAATTAACTTTGGTGTTCCATATCTCAAAACAGTGTTTTGGATGGAGATGAGGATGACCTTCACAGCCTTTGCGAATAAAGTTGCAGCATTTTACTTGTTTAGGCGTGCTGCATACCTTACATCTTCTGTCTTGTTCGGTGTAAGCAATACAGTGTTTGGCTCCTTCTAGACGTTCAATTGGATTAGACAATCGAGGACATCCAGGTTTTGTGAAAATTGTTCTGGTTGGATCAGGCATGATTGCGGAGGCTTTGCAGCACAGCTCGTCGATGACTCGTTGCTTGTAGCTTTTCAGAGTCATTTCATGTTTCTTCATTGTTGGTGGTCTTGTAAGGCACCAGAGGATATAGGCATTTACTGTGGTTATCTCTAAAGACCAGTAAAAAATCTTTTTCCACCATTTTTTTGTTCTACGAGTGTGGATGCCATAGTAGCCAATCATCTGATCAGCACGATCCTAGCCATTCATGCTGTAGTTAAAAGCATGGATGGCTCCTGGTTTTACTTTGCCCCTTTGCACTGTGACATCCTCTTTTACTTTGCCCCTTTGCACTGTGACATCCTCTGCTGTAGCACTTGTTGAAGCAAGGATGACTGGCTTTTTTTGCTTTTTTGTCCTTCCAGGTTAAACACAAGATTTTATCCTGGAGCATCCAGTATTTGCTTTGCATGTGTTTGAGCACTATAGTTTTCAGAGCTTTGGGGAAGCCAACACGGTTGTTTTGTACTGTCCCTGTATAGTACTGTCCTTGATCCAGAAGATGGTCAATCAAACCCCTTGTTGTGTACCATCTATCTGCATAAATATGGTAACCTTTACCCAAATGTTTCAAGAGGGTGTCAAATATTTTGATTGCCATTCCACCATTCGGATCAGCTTCGGGATCGTATGATGTATTTGCTCCATAGTATATAAGGAGGTTCAATACATAGCCAGTACCACTGTCAACTAGACCAAAACTTTTAATATGGTACTTGTATGGTTTAGCAGCATTGAACATTTTGTACCTCCACCTTCCTTTCCATTCAATAATCATCTCATCTATGGAGACAGACTGATTTGGAGTGAACGCAAACTGAAATCTTTCAGTAAGGCTATTTACAAATGGTACTATTTTGTTTTTGTCTTCAGCACCTGGCTCTCCCACATGAAGCATTGAAGAGTAAATTGTTTCAAATCTCTCCCTTTGAAACATCTTGTGATAAAAGCCTGTGTAGAGGTTGTCAGCGGTTGAGAAGTAGTCTCGAATTGACGGTCCCTAACCCATGTTGATAATGACGGCTAAAAATTTGAGCCATTCGTACTCTGTGAAATTATGCCAATTGTCTCTGTTGAACCTTGATCTGGACAATGCAGGGCTATTTTTTACAATCATTTGTTCAGCATAATTGTTGACAGATCAAATAAAATCATCAGTAATATCAGATGTCATCAGAGAACCAAAAAAATGAAGTGGGGTAGAATTTTCATCTAGGCCAGTAGCAGGATTTATTCATGGCTGACGACCATCTTTAGGCAAAAACCTAAAATTATTATGAGTAGATGGTGCTGGATGCAGATCTACTTCTTCCCATTCAGTTTGTTCTACATGTAGTACATCAGCTGTAGCAATGCGAGGTTGCTTACTAGATCTACTAGGGCCTGGCTGGAGCGACGTCCCCTTTCGTTTACTACTATAACTAGATCTAGGCCTAGGGATATCTAATTCACTATCAGACTCGCTTGAAGGCTGAAAATCGCTTTCAGAGCTTCCAGGATAACTTTCTAAGTCACTCAAGTCACTATCATCCATATCTAAGAAGATGTTTAGTGCCTGATCAGCAGTAAAACGGCGAGCTGGCCTAGAGCCAGACGAAGAAGAACAAGAAGGCTTGTCAGCCATGATGTAAAGAAACGAAAAATTCACAAGTCACTTACGATAAAAAATATTTAAAACAAAAACAGCGTAGATCCACTAAGTATCAGAAGAAAAAAACTTTCAAAATGGCCGCCCTAGCATTTCCTTAGACCATTTAAGGGATTAAAAACGTGGATTAGAAAAGAAAAAGAAGTAAACAGGGAAATAGTGATCGGACGCTGTCAGCGTCATTACGTTAGCACGGCCGGGAGACTGGTCGATGTCAGCGTCATTACGGTCTTGAAGAGTTAAATTTAAAATTGCAGGGTAATTTTACTTGTGCTTTTGTTCTCAAAGAAGCTGAAATAGGAAAAATTCAGTGATGCATTTTTACCTTATAACTGAAACATATTTTTTTATACACACCGATGCATAGAGAAAAGATTTGTTAATGTATATACCTGGAAGAAGAAAATATATATGTATTAATTTCAATAATAAGCATTATTAAATTGAAAATTGCAAGATTTATTTTCTCGTCCTTTTTTTTTCAAAGAAACTGAAATAGGGAAAATTCATTGATGCATTTTTACCTTATAATCAAAACATTTATTTTATGCACTAACTTATGGAGAATATGTCTATATAATTAATATTGCAGGAGGAAACACAACAGGAAGAAGGATATGATGAAGATGACAAAGAAGTAGCTACAGCACTAGGACTTAAAGAAGTTGAGAAGGATGGTCTTACTGAGAGACCATCAGATGAATATGAGGATAAAAATGAAGTGATTTGGCCAGATCCCCCAGATGTTTCAAAGGAAACAAAGCTTTTGGTGAATCAACATAGGTACTTTTAAATGTTTTTTCTTTTTCTGTTCATATTTTTAAGGCAGTAGTATCATTTGTTTCTACAGTATATCTTGTGGCTAGTCTTGTAATCTATTTTGTCAACATGCATGAGTCATATTTGTTTTTTTTTTAATTCACCATACACAAAGTTTTGAAAAATGGTTTCAACCAATTTATTTAAAACTTCATTAGCTGTTTTCTCTAATTGTATGCTTGAATATGTATATTTTTTTCCAGATTTATAAACAAAATGTTATTTTATTTTTTTATTAACTAATACCACAATCACACAGATTTATGTAATAAAAAAAATGTGTTCCAGTATTTGTGAAGATTTTAAAGAGCCTGAATTTTCTGATGAAAATGATGAGGCTGAAGTTGAGGAAATTATTCAAAGTCATGTTGAGGATAATGAGACTCGTTCTGTTGACAATGATTTTTCAAGCAGAACAAAAAGGTAATGAGTAAACTATATAATAATAAAGTCATAAAGTAGATTAAAGCAATTTGTCAGTAAAATATCCCATCCCTTTTCACATTTTATTTTTCAAAATTTAAAATGATCGGTTTTAAACTTGCTTTATAATGTAATATGATTAGTTTCAATGATGAAATCATTATCATTTTTCTTTGCTCTTTACAAAATGGCACTAAACTAAAATAATAAAAATGAACCGACCCGCAGGGTAGCATACGCCTCCCCCCCCCCTTTTTTTTTTCTTCTGAGCCTTGCTCTCTGTTACAGCAAAATTTACGTGGGGTAACTCTAGTCCGACTTGCATAAATAAAAGAGTTATCTTTCCATGACATTTTCATCATGGTGTCCCACATGATTGGGCCACGAAGAGAATTATATACAAGGTGCATCAAAAAAATGAATACACACTTTGAACTATCATAGACAATTTATTTCCCGTTCTACAATGCTAAATTTCAGCACTTGGAACGCTTAATGTCTAATTGGAAAAATAAATGTGATTAATATGAGTAATGTTCAAACTGGTGGCCTTCAGCGTCAATACATTGCTGAGTACGAGTCAACACTAAT
Source organism: Biomphalaria glabrata (assembly GCF_947242115.1). Lineage (NCBI taxonomy): Eukaryota > Metazoa > Mollusca > Gastropoda > Planorbidae > Biomphalaria > Biomphalaria glabrata. The sequence goes on from NC_074717.1 coordinate 17,122,413, forward strand.
TCCGTACATCGTACCAAAGTGTCCACTGAGATTTCTGCGCACACTGCCTGACTCTCATTCCACAGTGTGTCCAGGTTACGTGGTTTACGTTTGTACACCTCATCTTTAACTGTTCCCCATAAGAAGAAATCCAGTGCCGTGATATCTGGAGAGCGTGCAGGAAACTCGATTGGTTCCCTGCGTCCTATCCACTGGCCTTGCACATTGTGATCCAGGTATGCTTGTATTTCCCTATGATAGTGCGGCGGGGCTCCATCTTGTTGGAAATAAAACTCATCATTACCGTATAATGCATGAATGGCAGGGAATATGGAGTCAGCAAGCATTGTTAGGTACGTTTCTCCAGTAACAGTACCTTCAAAGCGGAAAGGCCCAGTGAGTCCCATTGCAGACAAACCACACCACACGTTTATGCCAGGCAAATTCACTGCCTTTTCAACTGTAATGCGAGGATTTACTTCAGCCCAGTACACAAAATTGTGCCTATTGACAGTTCCATTAAGTTTGAATTGGGCTTCATCTGGCCAAATTATGCCACCCATAAATCCCGGTTCACGTCTCACCCTCTCCTGAACCCGTTCACAAAATTCTAATCTTTGATCTGGATCGTCATCACTTAGCTGTTGCACCAGCCTTTGAATGTACACATGAAACCTGCCTTTCCTCAGAATGCGTAGCACACTACTAGCACTTACATTTCTCTCATGTGCCGCTTGCCTGACGATTTTTGAGGTGAACGCTGAAACAGTTCCAAGACCGCAATTGTGGACTCATCACTTGTAGCTGTACGAGGTCGCCCTGATTGACCTTTATGCACATCACACACTGGTCCATGGATTTCAAATTTGTCTCGTAGACGTGTAATTGTTAACCTTGAAGGTGGTTCTGTACCATACTCATGTCTCCACTGTCTTCGAGCCACAGCTACATTCTCAAACTTCCAATACCACTTAATTATCTGCTTCCGCTCTTCAAAACTCAAACGCACATCCGCTTTGTTGCACTTACTTCCTTGCCACTCCGGCACTGTGTGTGGTACAGAACCACCTTCACATTTATTTTTCCAATTAGACATTAAGCTTTCCACGTGCTGAAATTTAGCATTGTAGAATGGGAAATAAATTGTCTATGACAGTTCAAAGTGTGTATACATTTTTTTGACGCACCCTGTATATATAGATTACTTAATATTTTCAAAAATATTTTTTTGTTGCCTCTAAAAAAGTCTCCCACAAGATTTTATTTTTCATTAGATTAATACTAGTTTTTAATATTCACTTCTTTATGTTTTTTTTTGTGTTGAGATTAATCAACATACTTTTAATTACCTCTTAACAACTTTTTAAGCAAAGGACAAGAGAATAATTTTTAAAATTAAAAATGTAAAATTATTTTAACATTTAATCTGAGTGATATTTAAATTTTGTGTACATTTTAAAAAAATCAGTTTGAATAATAAAACGAAACTCAAAATGTCTCTATACTCTAATTTTTTATTATTTAATTTCTTTTATAAATGCAGACTTGATTCAGGGCAGACTCGTGTGCTGACAAGTGTAAGTTGTTATATACTTATATTTTTTACATTTACGTTTTAACTTGACTTTTGATTAGAGACTTTCTAATGGCCTAGCTTAGGGACTTATCTGTTGCAGCTAAATGTTATTGTAGTCTTTGTCAGAATGCTAGAATAAAGCATTAGGATGGTGTGGCTAAAAAAATGTGTCATGTCATTGTGCTTCAAAAACAAACAAGGAGGAAATGGAACAATAATTTTAGCAATATTTGAAATTTGTATTACTGGATGAGTCTCATTTTGTTTCCCTTAGAGTATGAACTCATAAATGCTTTGTAGATCTTTCAAATCTTGTAAAATACTTTAACTCTTCATTTAGATATCTAGTCAAACCTTTAAGTATGACTAATTCATTTTATGTATTTTACAAAAACTTGTGAATTTAAAGAAAAGTTGGGACAAAGGGTTTGAAAGCTTGTCTAACATCCTCACTACTAAAACTTGCAATTTACTCATTCCAAAGTAGGTTTTATTCCCTTTACTTGCTAACCAGTCCTAATCCTATTTATAATTTTTCCACCATGACATCACATTAAGAAGTTTGAAACTCCTGACATTTTAAACTCTTTTATGTACATTTCAACAAGAGTTAGGTTGAAGACTCTTGAACAAAGGAAATGATTTTGACCTTCATCTACAAAAGGCTCTTCACTGAAGATCTCTTATCAACTAATCATTTAGTTATAGCCATTTTTTGTTTTGGCTTCTTGAGTCACAAATATTGGAAATGGATAGGTTTATACAGAAGGGATTCCTTTGTATTTCTACACTGTTCCACCATTCTATAGGAGACGGGTTTTCCTTCCCTACCCATTTCCTCTTATCAATGTTTCCAGGAGGCCTGCATAATAATGCAAAGAAAAAAAACTTGATTTGTGACCTCTTTTACTGTGTTCATTCTATATTTCTTTTGCTGACTTTTATTTTTAGTGATGATCTTTTGTTTGTGTAATACTGTCATGTTTAGATTTCTCAAACTAAAAGTGCTATTGAAAAAAGCCCTCCCACCCATTCCAGAAAAAAATACATTGACAATTCTTCTGCACTGATCTAGATTTTAATATATCTAATAAAATTCCCTTTAAAATTTTAGTGATTTAACACAAACATACATTTGAATTAAGAATCTTGATTTACAACAGTAATAATAAAAAGAAGAGTTTAGAAATAATATTGAACAGAATATTTGTTTATGTATCTCTTTAATTGTTATTATTTGTATTTCTTTTAGATTGATGCTAGTATAGCTAATTTAGCTTCACAGCTTCATCAACAGCAGAAATTAATGCAAGAAATGCAAGCAGAACTTAATCATCAAAGAGAAATTCAGCTTCAACTTCATCGACACCAAATGGAACATCAGCAGCTTCAGCAGATAACTGTACAACAACCTTCTCTTGAAAAAGATATAAACAAATTAGAAGACATCCTTATATCACGTATGGAGCATTCTTTGGCACAGCATATGCAAAAAGAAAATATCCTTTATTTAGCTATTTTGTAATTTTTATGAAAATAACAAGAAAAACGTAAACAAAAATACTATTAAAAAAAAAGCTTATATTAATTGTAATTGTATCAATTTTTAAATTGATTCTTGTGTTGTCAGGTAAAATAAATAATTGTGCAAAATTTCAGCTTAATCAAAGATTGGGAGTGGGAGAAAATGTGTACAACCTTTTTTGCTAGACAGACAGAGTTGATACAAGCTTTGTAAAAAAAAGCTTTGACCTTAGTAGAATTTAACTACAGCTTATTATCATTATATTTATCAATATTCAATTGGAACTAATATTACTTTTCCATTTATAGGTTGTTGTTTTTTCTTTAAATTTTCAGCAAATTTTCCAACTGAATATGTGAGACATTAACTCTTTGGCTCCGCAACAACGCACATTTTAAAAAAGGGGAAAAAAGTCGGACCAATGCTGGGGGCATTGTCTATTTAAAATTTATTTTTTTTCGTTTCTATTTCTCCATTTCTTGTTTTTTATTGCTTAATTTTTTATCTAGAATAGTTTCCCTTTGCTAAACATCCGGAATTTCCTTCATTTAACGTGTTTTTATTTTGTACGAAGTTTGTAAAGAGATTACATTTATTTTTTCTGTGTGCATGTTTTTTTAACATGGAGCTTCAACCAAGGCCATATAAACTTTGTAGATCTAAATATTTCTTTGATGAAGAAGTATAATAATTCAGATGACAGTGATTTTGTTTCATCTGATGGTGATATTGATAAATCTAATTATATAGATCTAGATCTAGTAAATTAATTTATAGATCTAGACCTAGGGCTCGGTCTAGTAATGATGAAGTTTATCAGCTGATGAAGCAGTTCCACCCCCAGCAAATGTTCAATGTAGATCTAGAACTAATTTAGCTGTCTCTACATCATCTAGATCTAAATCTAATCAGATAGAGGTAGATCTCTAGATCTATCATCTAGGCGCTGAAACAGATCAATTTCAGATTTGTTCCACCAAGAAATTGGGCTGTCAATCTAGACTTAGTCAGCACTGCATCTATTGAGCTGGAATGTTGTTGTTTTTTCATTGACAATCACATTGTTGATAGTCTTGTCAGCAAAATAAATAGCTATGCTGACCATAGGATTAAATTGAACACCCCTGCTAGAATAAGATCCATTTTCAGAGAATGGAGACCTATAACTATAAAGAAAGACAGAGTATGTAAACACTGTTGGTCAGGAAGAACGGTTTATGTTTGCGCTGGATGGGAGTTGAACCCACACATTCATATTGACTGCTTCCATGAATATCGCAACTAGAAGGAATATTTATATACTAAGTACATGAAGAACTTAAGAAGAAAATACTATAAATATATTGTTACGAATCTCACTATCCAGGCTCTCTGCAAACTGCACCAAACACCACCAACTTATAGAACTTGACAACTCAGGGCTCCAAAGTAATGTAACACTTTAATAGTTGAATAAATAACAGCCAATACTGTACAATTGGCAGCACGTAACACAAGACTGTACAAATATCTCTCCGATAACACCGTACCGCAGTATCAACTGTTGCACTGGCCTCTCCGTCTCGTTCCGGGCTTGCACTGGGTTCAACAGTTCAGGACTGACTTCACACACTAGGCTCGTTGTGTCGGACTCGATCACAGACCAAGATCAAGACGCCGTTCGTCTCAACTGTACTTGAAAGTACTCCGCACTGAACCGTCGTAATGCTCCGTACAGAACCACACCGCTGAACTGTGCTGTAGTCGACCGGACTGTAGTGAACCGGGCTCTGAACCCCTGCCGTGAACCCGCTTTCTGAACCTTGCTGTATTGAGCCCCTTTTCTCGACCGTCTTGACTGCGACACCCCTCTCTTATATAGGGTCCCTACTGGCCTTCTCGAACCGGACAGAACGCCGCTCGACGTTTCCAGGTGGTCAGATGACTACAACTCTCGTGACGCTCCTGAGCTCTGTTCACGACGTCGATCCTTCCCGAACTGACGTCGATCCTTCCCGAACCGACGTGTTGACGGCTGACCGTCGTAACTCGTCACGGTTGACCGCTCGTCTAGCACTGGCCTGGAACGATTTGCGTCGGCTGACTACACACACACCACTACCCCTCTCTGTGCCACCACCAGGTTTATAACAATATATATGCTGTACAGTTGGACTAGTTTTAGGGTAAAAGTTTTTCGTTCCAAGAGTGTTGCTTTTTTTATGGGCTTTTTCATTAAAGTAGTGACATTGGATTATTAGTTCCAGTTTATTATTTTTTGCATCTATTGCTGTTTCTTCTATGGTGTTCTGTAAACAAATGGATAAAAATGAGAAAAAAAGCTATTTGGATTCAATTTGAACAATAAATTTCTTGTAACATGCACTTGGATGGATATTTTTAATATCAGTTGGTGAGTTTTTCATTTTTAATTTTTATATTCAAAACTCAAAATTACAAAGACAACATGATTTGCAAACTAGAAAACATAAGAAATGGAAAGAGCATCCATTTCTCTTTAATTCTATATCAAATTTATTATTTTCCAATAATAAATAAAAAAGTTATACAAGTTATATTGAAGCAAAGTAGCACACTCTGAAATGGCGGAAAAATTAATTCCGTCCAAAGGTGGAAAAAAAACTAATACATAATTATAATAAATATATGAATTATTTGTTAGAAATGTCTTTAACAAATCTACCTCAAAGATTACAAGAAAGTTTAAAGAAAAGTGATTCCATAAGAAAACAGAGAGATGAATCCCTTCAGACTAGTGTTGTTACTGAAGTGTCTAAAACAGTCAAAGATACTGTGACAAATACATTACGTACTGAAATCAAGCAAACAGTTACACCTGGTAAGAATCAGGAAAGGATTTAAGAATTGAATATCATAATTGAACACATGTATTTATTGGGTATTATAAATAAGTATAAGTAAAATATTTTTATAAAGAGAATCTAAAAAATTAAAAAAAAAAAAAGACTATGGCAATTTAAAAATAGATTGATATATCTTAGCATTTTTTTTTAAACTTAAAATTCTTGAAAGGTATGCAAAAAAGTATTGATTGCCTTTTTCAGCATTGCATCGTTTTATTGAACCAATGAAAGACAAGATACATCAAGAGGTGGCCCACAGGCTCACTGCCTGTGATACATTACTGAAAGAAAATATTAGCAAAGCTGTTAAATCTAGAGTAGGTTTGTTTTTTTATTTTTTTATCTTTCAACTATTAATAAAGTTTGACTCATGTTTGCTTAAAAATGTAGCAGTTCAGTAAAATTGTAACACTTCTCATGTATTTTTCTTATAGTCCACTATGGATGTACTGGCCCATGCTGTGGGTGATGTCGTATATCAACAAATGCAACAAGCATATACTGAAACATTCAAAATTGTTATGCTCCCTGCTTTTAAAAGTACAATGGAAAAGACAGTCAGTGATGTGCATGGTGTTTTTCAACAGGGAACAAAAGAATGTAATTATATAAACTAGCTTAATACCTTAGTATAATTGTTGTTTTTGTATAAATTTAAGAGAGATTAAAAATTTCAAATAATTATTATAGACCATTAAAAATTTTCATATAGATCAGTTATACATTCGTCAAAATTTGGATCAAATGCTACGTGACCGCGTGGCAGCACAAGAAATTGTCTCTAGAATGGAAGCAGTAGAGCAGCAGTTTATTCATAGTGTTGGACAAATGAAAAATGTCCTGGTTAATAGCATCAGGGATGATCTTGCCGGACAAGTAGCCCAAGCGTTTAATAGGTAATTGTTTTATTTCATAATAGTTTTACTACAAACTGTTCGTGTAAGTAGCAATAGTGTTAATCTGACAAATTGAGTACTTTCTAGTTTCTATTCTTGTAGATCCCACATGTGGCACTAGAATTTAAGAGGTTACATATGAAGTTAAAACAACAAATTGTTTGGTTACATTGTGATTTAATTTCTACTTATTTTTCCTCTTTCCCACCAATGTAGCCTACTTACAAGTTATTGTATACATAGAATGAAAAACACATTTTTATATTACTAACTTGTTCAAACTTAGCACTAAAACAAACAATTATTAAAAATATTTACAAAATAGCAGCATGAGACCTTAGTATTGTGTTAGGATAGCATTGGAAATTTATGTATGCTAGGGAGGAAGTGATCATATTCAGCTTTTGGGGTGATATGACATCCACTGTAGTGGAGTTAAACACAACCAATTTAATTCTTCAAGACTTAGAGTAAATTACCCCAATTGCGCACACGTTGGCGCATTTTTTCAGTTTTTAATTTTTAACTTCCTAATGGTTAGATCTAGGAAAAATATGAAAGTATATATAAACTCATCAGCTATTGGTCAATAAAAATAGATTAGTTGCTTTGATTGCCAACACCTTTTTATACTTAGAATTTAACTCAACTTGTGTTTGTAAAGCTTTGCAAGCGCAAAAAACACAAGTGTTAACGTTTGCCAATGCCAGGAAAACATTGCGTTTAAAGCATAAAGAATATATGTTAAAACCAATATATTATCTTCAAATTCATTTCATTGAGCAATTTTATTTAAATACTAGACCTAGCTTGATGGTTATCACTCTGAACCCACAAAATATTTCCCTTCTCTGCTTGTAACTGATGTCACACCTAACCCCACCTCTCACCATGCCCCAATTTTTACCTGCTGGCCTTGCCTCGCCTCGCCTACGATACTGGTCATTCCATCTCTTCTGAAACAGGTGGGGGGAGGGCGCTAAGCCAACAATTATCAATTATCAGCTTGATTTTTTTCCTCAGGGAAATGCAAGCAGAGCTTAATCATCAACACCCCCCCCCCCCCCCCCCCCCAGCTCCAGAGTTAGATTACTGAATGAACCCTACCATACATGACATACTTGACTACACATCTCTAGGTGACTTTTCTTGCACACTTGCCATTGTTGGCTGTGTGGTCCCTATTTATTTGTTGTATGTAAGCGTTTCTCAACCTTCTTTTGCATCAATAGACTATTACGAGGAAAATAATTTCCAAGTGTGATGTATTGTGCATTAGCAAAGTTTTTATGTGGAATTAGTTGTGGAATGCCCAGTTTGATTCTTTGCGTTGACAGCGCATTTTTTTCTCATTGCCAGAAGAATGTTAACTTTAAAAAAAGGAATGGGACAATATTGAATATGTTTACCTTCTCCTAGCATTTATCTCAGTTCTTCATCCCTGTTATAGCTCTGTTATAGCTCTAGATCATGTTTATCCATAATGGGCATGGTCGTAGAAATATTTTCAAGTGAAATAAGACTTCTTGACACATGTCTTTTTTTGTCATACAAAAGTCATTGACACAATTTAACCATGCACGACAGTAGATAGAAGAAAACAGAACGTTCTGGCATGAAAAATTCAAGTAAAATCATATGAAAGGCTACATGCATTGAAATATCGTCTTTATCAAAAAGTTTGGAGTCCCTCTAGTTGCATATAGTGTTGCACATTCCCTTTTTACTTTTGCGAAAACTATAGGCCTACAGCTAGGCCTGCATTCTATAAAGTCTCACTTAAGTGATCAAACGACACCTCTGAATTCAATCAATTTACCCTTTGAAACATTGTAAATAAGGTCGATTTTAGGTATTGTATTAAATACAACAATTTGCTTCTCTTGAAAAGTAAGTGAATGTCTTTGTGTTGTTGTGTTGTGTGCAATGGCTTACATAGTAAAATATAGAAACAATTGCGTATAAGCCTATTTATTCTATTTTAGTTTAATGGACTATGCTGGCTATGAAGTACACATATTTCCATAAAAGTGTTTTATGTGGGTCTTCTTTGGTTAATAGCCAATGAAATTTAAAAATTGTCTTAAGCCCGGACCTATTCTCGTTTTTCTGAAAACATTCCATCAATGGGAATTCCCATACATGCAAGTTTGGACCTTTTGCTAAAAATTGTTAGAGAAAAGCGAAAGTAAAAGAGTCAGAAATGTAAAAACAAATGAAGCCTGAGCAATTCTGATAAAGTAGTCTCGCAATAAATACAGAAATAAATAAGTTATGGATAATATTAGGGTGACTTGTACACAATGCTTAACGCGTCGCAATCAGTGATTTACTCTACTACTTTATTGAAGAATGGTATTGATGTCAATTACCTGTCCCATAGGTTTTAACTGATCTCCACCAATGCCCTATTTGAATATGACTTCTTTTGTTCCCCCAAATACCATTACAACATGAAATAGGTTTCAGGAATCAGCCTGTGCAGGAAAACCAATGACTTAATAGAGTGACTCTCATTCACAGGGACAACTAAGTTATCTCATGCTAAGCTTATGACCATATAACCATAATTTTTAAATGAATGCCTGTAATTTATAAGATTAACACCATAAGAATTAAAAAATTCATTTTCAAAGACTTTCTCTTATGAACTTTGACCTCTGTTTATCATTTATTGTAATGTCTTTAGGAAAAGGGCAGCTAAATATGTTTTATTCTTTTGTTGTTCAGCCTTAAAGATGAACTTTTGAAGGATATAACAAAAATTGTTAAGGAAGAACTTGGGCAATCAATAACTGAGCATGGATCACACATCAGTAATCAACTGACTACATTACTTCGATCAGGTGCTGCAACGCCTGTTCCTTTATCATTAGATGAAGATAACAGCAAAGACAGAATAATGAGAGAATTAAGGAATGGTAGAATCAATGAAGCATTTCAGTGTGTAAGTTTTCATTAGCTTTGATTAAATATTACTTTTCTATCATAGTTTCAACATTCTAAGATCAAGTGAATAAAATGGCTGGTTGGTAGTCTTTTTTAGTGGCCCCTTTAAGGTTAAAAGCTGCTATTAGGTTTGTGCAAAATGTCCGTCTGTCAGATCTCAAAAACTAGAAGTGAAATGAAAAATATTATTTCACCATGTGTTGTGGCTTGCAAAGTTTATTATTATTATTGCAAAATATATATATATATTTATATACAGTGCTTTTTTTTTTGTAAAAAAAAAAAAAAAAAAAGGTGCCGGTACGCAGTGATTGGGTACCGGTAGTCAATGATGAATTACCTAACTTTTAACTACTAATATATTAATAATAAACGTTAAAATACCGGTACAAGAAAAGTAATAATTTTTTCCCCACATTGAAAAAAGTGCGTACCATCACAAAAAAAGCCCTGTATATATATACAGTTAGGGTTATACACTTATTAAAGCTAATCTACTATTTTTAAATTTAATGTTGCTTTCAGATTATTGATAGATTATCTAGGCTTTTTTATGTAAAAACGTGATACGTTTTTTTGCCATTGTTTTATCAATATTATCACGTGGCTAAATGTTGTTTGTTTATGATTGGTGAATGAGGTCCATTACAACTTAATTATTTCAAATTTAGATTTTCGATCTGGTAGATATAGGCTAATACATTAGGGATACAGCGGGGGCCACCACTGAGTTTGTATGATAACACAAACTTTCTTTGTAATCTTGTCTTTTATGTATCTGAACATTTCGCATTAAGTTTCTGATTTGAAGTGACTTACTAAGAAACAATTTATTTTCAACTCTAGCTTCTACATGCCACAAATCATATGTCAGTCAATGATAACTTATGAATCACACATTTTCTTCGAGAATCCAACACTTAAAAACATAATCCTGTTTCAGGGAAGGAATAATTAAAAGAAAATTGTTAAACAACTCTAAATTCATCTTGGCATTTAGCTCATAGATGCAAAAGAGAATAGAATAAAAATTACTTTAAATTCTATGGCTATAAAAATTAACAAACAAAACCATTATAAATATAGAGTAGAATGGAATACTAATTATAAACACAAGAAACTGAGTAATGTAGGTATATAATCCACCTTTTGTTACGGTGTGTTACATAATGATGGGGTTGCTTCTAAAGAGCACCCATGATATGAACAAATGTGATTTATTTATGTTACCTAGTAGCAGGTATAGCTATAGTCTATGAGATGTATCGTTAATAACAGTCCCTGTGTGACTTATTGTTAAAAACGAGCTCCCATGTGACCTATAGCTAGAATTAGGTTATAAAGATCAAATGATCAGTGTTTAAGGTATGCTGGCGCGTTCTTCCAGTGGTATATTGGTCCCTACTTATATTTCCTAGGTTATTAAATATAACCTCTAGGTATATAATTACAAGAATGTATGCAAAGTAAGACTTAACTCAATGAGTGCGGAGCGTCTATCCCATAGACGGTCTGTCTGCCCTAAACGCACGGAACGTCTATCCCAAAGACGTTCTTACCCTACCTTTGTTTCGTTGCATTTTTAAATTAAAAATTTTAACTAACAACAGTGGAACTATTTTTACTTTATAAAAGAGTTCTTCATCCTTTGTTTACATAGAAATTAGAAGCTTTTGGCTTTATTTAGACATTTATTTATTACTTTTTTTACAATGTAAAAAAACGTCGCCATGACTACGCTAGTCCAAGACACACCCACAATGTTGACTACTGAAGAAACTTTATAATTATTCTAAAAATTATCACAAATAAATAGTAATAATGAAGAATTTGATCTAGATGTATAGATTAGATTCAGGTAGGTCTAAATTTACTCATTTAGCGTATTTATATGATTATATCTATATTATTAGTATTTAGATCTAAATCTATTATTGTCAGTAGGCTAGGTGTAGTCTGTAGATCGAGATTGACTAGATCTAAGCTTTTATCTCTAGACTTGGACTCTAGATCTAGATATATCTTTAGATCTAAGCTTCTGGTAAATAAAAAGAAAGGAAATGGTACATCTACATCAAATAATCATCCACTGTGGGCATTTTTTCCCCATTTTCTTTTTTTTTTTAGTATTGTTTATCTGTAAAAATCTACATCTGGCTATGCTTGTCCAAGACACACCCACAATGTTTACTACTGAAGAAGCTTTATTATTGTTTTATTTATACTTCTATGAATTGTAATAATGAAGATCTTGATCAAGATTTAGCATAGGATGAAACAGACTTGGACATTATTAGCATTTAGATTTAGATCTAGATCTAGTATTGCCTTATACGCTTAGGCTTAGGCCTTAGCCTTAGACTAGGGCTAGGTCTTGAATGTAGATCAAGGTTGACTAGATCTATGCTTTTATCTTTACACCTTTGTAGATTCCTATAGATCTAACCCTTAGATAAATGAAAACAACAGAAATGGCAGATCTAAATCCACCATGCTGGGCCTTTTCTTGGTATATTTTCTAGCAATTTTTTTTAGTATTGTTTTTTGGTAAAAATCATCACCATCACTATACTGGTTCAAGTTGCACTCCAAAAGGTTTACTACTAAATAAAAGTAAAATATAAAACTATTCTAAATCCATAATTTATCACAAAGGAACAGTAATAATGATCTATTTGATGTCTAAATCTTAGGTAAAATGAATTAGGATTTTTATTGTCCTTCATCTAGTTAGAGATTTAGGCTTTGATCTCTCGCTAGCCTATGTCTTGCACTGGTCTAGTATTAGAATGAAAGATGTTCTATGCAAATAAAAAGAAGACAAATCTAGATCTATATCCCATTGATTCAAATGTACATAATATTTCAGTGCATTTGGTTGATAGATTTAGTACTGGTATCTATTGTTATTGGTAAAAATGAAAAGCGCAATAATTTTCACTTTTTTTCTGACTAAAAAACCAGGTAAAAATAATAATATAATCAATGATTCAGCATCTTTTATTGACTGTTTTATCACATTTCTTTTTGAAAATATCACAAAGGAACAGTAATCTGATCTATTTGATGTCTAAATCTTAGGTAAAATGAATTATGATTTTTATTGTCCTTCATCTAGTTAGAGATTTAGGCTTTGATCTCTCACTAGCCTATGTCTTGCACTGGTCTAGTATTAGAATGAAAGATGTTCTATGCAAATAAAAAGAAGACAAATCTAGATCTATATCCCATTGATTCAAATGTACATAATATTTGAGTGCATTTGGTTGATAGATTTAGTACTGGTATCTATTGTTATTGGTAGTAATGAAAAGCGCAATAATTTTCACTTTTTTTTCTGACTAAAAAACAAGGTAAAAATAATAATATAATCAATGATTCATCATCTTTTATTGACTGTTTTATCACATTTCTTTTTGAAAATGCTGTAAATAGTCTAAATATGCTGTTTCAACAGTAATACAAAGAACAAAATCTAAATTTAGGTCTCAAAAGTTCTAAAGTTGGCTTCCATTTTTTTTTCTGAGTGTCATATTATTTAGATTATAATTTGCATCTTATATTTAAATCGAAAGATGTTTACATTTTCACATTCTCCATTCATTTACCTTTACTTTGATACCAAATATGTTACTAAAGCATCATTGGTACTTAAACAATAAATTTTTGTTTTAGCCATGTTTGGAACATTTTCTTATTTTTTTTAAAAAAGTAGCATTTTTTGGAAAACAAAACACAGCAGTCAATGAGTTAACAAAGTCCCAGGTAAACATGTATGCAAATAAGTTTATCTTATATTATATTCCTAAGGGCCCTGATTCATGTACTGACTGGCATATCATTAATTCTCTCACTTGCCGTGGACGAAAAATATAGAAAATTTAACCAGTTACTACTTTCTGTGTGCCTTTACAATTGAACACCTTACAAGATTAAATTAAATTTACCGAAAAGGATTTTTTATTTGTGATTTAGACCCAATATGGATTTTAGAGCTGTCAGATCAAAAAGTACAAGATAAAGCTTTCTTCAATTTGAAGCACTATTTAATTTTTTTTTTTGTCCATACATTTCTCCTTGGAGTGAAACTTTCTTTTGTAGACATTGTATAAAATATTATTTTATCATATGAAGCCGAAATTGACTGAGAACGTATTTTTGTGTAAGAATATATAAAAACAATTTTAAAATATTATTTTGTGTATTGAGACTGGAAGTAAAAAAAAGAGCGTTGCTACACCAGAGTGATAAAAATAAAATGGGTTCAACCAAGAGATATGAAGTACTTAAATATTGAAATAAGAAGCCAAAGAAAAGTCAACCAAGAGATATGAAGTACTTAAATATTGAAATAAGAAGCCGAAGAAAAGTCAGTGATTGTATGTAAAATCATTTTTAGGGGTGGTAAAGGGGAAGCTACATAAGCGAACCTACATAATTCTCAGTCCAAAAGCATGTGTTTGTGTGTGGGAGGTTGAAGCGCTCGGTTGTAAATGAACGTAACAAACTATAAATCACAAGCCAAAAATATGTTACAGAGTTAAAATGGGGTTGGAGTGTTCCTGACAAAATATGTGAGTGTTCAATGTGCAGGATTCAATATTTAAAAAATCTCATGCCAAAAAGCATCAGAGAGCCTTTGAAATATTTCGATAAAGAGCTGAAAATTCGATGAATACTCAGAGATTGAATGTAGGACTATTTCCTAAGGCGTAGGATGGAGGAGAGGGAATAAGTGATGCCGATCAAATTCACGTATATCAAGTATACAGTTGGAAGGGATAGCGTTAATAAAAAAAATTACCAATTATTCAATTAATAACAAAGGAAATTAATCCTTCAGTATTCACAATCACGGTTAAATATGTAGGTTTTTATCATCTCCCACACCCTTCTCACACGGTATTTCTCCCACACCCATTCTCAGTTTAAATTTAAACTTTAAAAAAAAATTTTTTGTATCTAACAAAAAATGAATAAATTTAAAAATTAACCAATTAGTCAATTAATTATTTGTAATTAATTAGTCTATTAATTATTGGTAATTAATTTTGTATATTGGATAAGGGATAAGCTTCTACATTATTGAGAGATATTTGTAAGTGCAGAGCTCTTTCCCTTAGACAAGCTTTATTTTTTAAAAAAAGATTCTTAAAAAATATTTTGCTTGTTTCTATTTTTGTTGTTTTCATTTAAATCGAACAAAAAATTTTGATCAAATAGCAATAGTTATTATTATTATAGCTTTTATATAGCGCTACTTTCATGCTTATAGCATGCTCAGAGCGCTTTTGGTCCAATCTCATTTGTGGACCAGTGGGGGGGGAGGGGGTATCTAGGAGTTGGTTTTCCGTGCTGCCTTTAGGCGCTCAGTAAACACAACTCTGCCCGAGTCAGGTGTCGAACCTCGAGCCCCCTTCTAGGTAGCCAAGTTGAAGCGTACTTGGCCTCTCGGCCATGCTTGTATTAGCACTTCACTTTTCTACCTTATGATACAACTATATAACTAAATTTTAACAAAAACACGTAGTAATGAAATAAATTTTTTTTTGCAGGCATTATCTGCTAGTAACCTGGATTTAGTTGTGTATACATGTGAAGCAGCAAAACATTTAGAGATATTTGCCAACAAATATTGCCCCTTAACACAGCCAGTTCTTTTGTCATTAATAAGTCAACTGTCTGCCCATTTGGAGAAAAATTTTGAACTTAAACTGAAGTAAGTAATTTTAAAACTTTATTTGTCTTTTCAATGTGCACACTTCATGATAAACATCTTGTTTGTGAATCTTTGTATTGCTAACCAGGGCCGCATTCAGACTTGATAAGGTCCTAAGCTATTGGAGATACAGGCTCACAGTCACAGAGAAAAAAAAACAACTACTTTTGAATTTGTAATAAGAAGGAAAAAGTGCATTGAGAACATGAGTCATGGGCTCTGGGCTTTTGAATACTATATACAAGGGGAGGGGACTCTACCTAAATGCTATATCATATGAAAACGTGAAACCTTACTTTCAGATGTATACCAGCTGCATGTATTTTTATGAACACTGCTTTGATTGAAAAAAATGTTTTAATCGTTGTGCTGGCCTCATGACACTCTGCTTGTAAACCATTGGCTAAAGAACATCATCTGCTCTGTAGGAACAAGGTCATATACTGATTTCTCAATAACTGGGAAACCTAGTTAGACTGTCTGCATCTTAGAGCTGACTAACATACACAACAGAACATGTTCACTTGTTCGAAGGTGATTTACATTCAGTAAAACCAATGCTGTCAAATTTTTAAAAAATATTTTAGCAAAGCCTCTTTGTATTTCAACTTAAGTCTATATCTTTGTCGTATTGGTATTAGTGTTTCTTATGGCGTAGAACCCGTTCATTCATAAATGCTGTCATCATAAGGTTGTGAATCTCTAGTGCTTGTGAGAAGACATTCATAATTTTACTACATTTTTTTTTTGCACAGGATTCCAGCAATTAATGCTTTTTACATTACCATTTTCTTCTCCTTCTTTTTGGATTCTTTTGCATTTTGTTTCCAATCCACGCATTGCTACACTGTTCAAGATAATAATTATGATTTTCGAAGGACTTCGTAGCCAACTCGAGATCATGCAACAACTCAACCAAACCAATAAGAATTCTTATGTGACTGGACATGTCAATTATCGGACTTGGAACATTGTTGTTGTTCCTTTTAAAGATTCATCTGAATATATTCACACTAACGTCGATCTCTACAAGAAATAAAGGTTTATTGTTTATCGTTTGCATCTATAAGGAAATAACATCTACTAGAAGCACTATATAGGCCTGCGGATGTAGTGTATTTACGACAATGCTTTAGATTATTATTAGACTTTAAAGTGTATAAGATGTTATGTTGTTGTTTTTTTAATCACTATGCTCAAAGTGTTGCTTTTAAAGAGAATATAATAATAATAATAAGAGCTTTTATATAGCGCTACTTTCATGCTTATAGCATGCTCAGAGTGCTATGGCCCAATCTCATTTGTGGACCAGTGGAGGGAGGGGGTATCTGTGAGAAGGTTTTCCGTTCTGCCTTTAGGCACTCAGTAGACACAACTCTGCTCGTCGGGTGTCGAACCTCGAGCCCCCTTCATAGGTAGCCAAGCCAAGCAAAGTTCAAGCGTTCTTAGCTTCTCAACCACGCTTCCCACAATTTACTGGTATTCATACGGTTTCCTTACCAGCCCAATTAGGTACCGGCTCACCAGGTATTTGCCCAAATGCCCATATAGCCAGTCCGCCCCTGATCTAGTGTCTATAGTGTCTATATCTAGGCTAAATCTAATGTAGGTAGTTCAAAAATAGTGACTTAGATCTAGATAATAATATTAATAATAATAATCTTTATTGTCCGTAAGGAAATGTCTTACAATTTGTGCATTACACCAAACAAAACATTATAACTAGATCTTCTGATGATAGTTAACACATAGCTGTGAAAAGTCTGCAAATTTAAACCACTTAGATCTAGATAGGATGTATATTTATAATAATCTAGTGTCTATGCTAAATTTAGTGAAGATAATACGCACACAGCTGTGAAACGCCATTGTAAAAGTTATTTGAAAAGTTCATGAATGTTACTGGATGCCACTGGATCTCTAACCAAAATATTTTAAGAAATGCTTATTTCAATTTTGTTTCCACAGATATTTGGAGGATGCTGTAATCAATCTTGACCCAGAGCAACCAATGACAGCAGAACATATTCCTAATGTACTAGGTGCTCTTGTGCAGCGGTTACAAGTGACTGATGCTCATGGAGGAGATGCAAAAAAGATCAGAGCTATTAGAATGATAGTTATGGCAGCCAAATCTTTACTTTCCTGATAAATCTTTGTTTGTTTTTTTTTTTTTGTGAACAATATTAGTTTTTTAACTGGTTCTTTGTTTACTGATATAATGCTTCAATAAAATTAAGTGTCATTTATGTTGAATTCAATTTATTGTATTAAATCCCAATTTTGTAAACAATGATAATTAGCTATTCTAAGTAGTTAACTGCAATATTAACAGAAAATAAACCATTTCAACAAGGAAAAAATGTCACTTCGTCTTGGATTTTTTTTTTCATCTGCTTACCACTGGTTTACTTTTTTTTTTTCATATTGAGTCAGAGCTTAATGGAGTTTCATTCTTCTTCTTCTTCTTCTTCTTCTAGCCAGCTTTATTGCTGCTGAGCTGTGAGCTCTTTTGCAGACTGTGCCAAGGAAAAAGAGTGTGCTGTTTTCTTCAGTTGTTCAGCACTGCCGTACAGGGTGTTGGTTATGTTGGGCTGTAGTGGAAGTAGGGTCTGCCTAAGGTGGATTAGGGAGGGGCATTCAAAGAGGATATGGTTTACGGTTTCAAAGGGGAGGGCGCAGTGTCTGCAAAGGGGTAGTTGTGTGGAGTTTATTTTGTTCAGGTGGTAATTTAATAGTGGTGTGTGTCCTGTTCTTAGTTGGAAGATTGTAGATTGTTCTTTGCGGGGTAGGAAGTTAATACTGTCCAGTTTGTTAGGCCTAGTCATTTCTCTGTACATGGCTCTGCCTGTGTTTCCTGATGCCCATTGGTTGAGCCACTCCTCTTTGTGATTGTTGACTAACATTGACCTTAGGGTGAGGTAGTTAACAGGTCTATCTGGTTGTTCCATGACAAAACAGTTCACATAACACAGTACACACACACACAAGCTGACCTGGACACCATGACATTTTGACACACTAGTACAGATCAGTTCACAACACACAACAGGAAACATATAATACACAACATTCACCCCCCGTTTAGTTTCTTTTCGCTCTACTTCTGAGATTATACGAGTGCTGTAAGGGCGTATCTCTGGCAGGTGAATTTTGTCCATTTTCAATCATGTTTTATTGAACAAGAATCCTGTGGATTAATTGTGCTTCTAACCTTAAGTATGGATCGTTTTCTAAGACCTGAAAGATTGGTGGTGGATCCTAATGATCCGGGCGCTCAAATGATCTGGAAGCACTGGCTTCACACATTTGAAAAATTCGCATTAAAACTAGCTGTATCAGAAGGTGAGAAGTTCGATCTACTATGTAACTTTATCTCACATGCTGTGTACGAATTGATATCTGACTGTACTGACTTTGAATCTGCTGTTAACACACTTAACGGACTCTATGTGAAACAAACCAATGAGGTTTATGCTCGCTATATCATATCCAATTGGAAACAGGAAACAGGACAGAGTGTTGACAGGTATATTCAAAAATTGAGATTGCTAGCTAAAGACTGCCATTTCAGAGCAGTCACTGCCCTCGAAAACCAGAACGAGGCCATCAGAGACGCATTCATTAGTGGCATGTCATCACCAGAGATTAGGCAGAGACTTTTGGAGTACTCATCTCTGGATCTCGCAAAGTCATTGGAAGTAGCTAGATCTTCGTTTTCTCTATCTCGTGCTGTAATGAAGATACAAGTAAACAACATTACCCTTGACGCCCTCATCGATACAGTTAGTTCGGACAGTTACATTTCTGCATCGGCTGTCAGAAAGTATAGATTCAAAACTTTTCATTCATCAAAACATATATCTATGGCCAACACGAACCTAACTGGTTATACTCGAGGCCATGTTAATGCTGACATTAAGAGTAAAGGCTCCACTTATAAAGACTTCAAGTTACACATACTTGACAACCTCTGTGAGGATGTTATTTTAGGCCATGACTTCCTCGAACAACATGAGAGTGTACAGATCACTTTTCAGGGGCCTAAACCAACAATGGTGTTAAATGGAATGAAAGCTGCTAATGTCGAACCCGCTCCTCTTTTCCAAAATATGCTTAAAGAGTGTCGACCTATCGCCACAAAATCCAGACGATATTCTGTAAACGACACTCTATTCATCAATTCAGAAGTTGAGAGACTCTTAAAAGATGGCATCATTGAGCCCTCGTCATCTCCATGGCGGGCTCAAGTCTTAATAACAACTAACGAACGACACAAACGAAGAATGGTAGTGGACTACAGCCAAACTGTTAATCGGTTCACACTTCGGGATGCTTATCCCTTACCTCGCATTGATGATATGGTCTCTCAAATAGCTAAATATGAAATATTTAGCACCCTTGATCTGCGCAACGCATACCATCAGATCCCCTAAGGAAGACTGATCGCCCCTATACTGCCTTTGAAGCTGGAGGGAAATTATACCAATTCTGTAGGATACCCTTTGGAGTAACTAACGGGGTAGCCTGTTTTCAACGGACAATCGACAAGATCATAGAACAAGAGTCACTGGAGGGTACATATGCTTATATTGATAACATCACCATTTGTGGTAAGGACAGAGAAGAGCATGATAAAAATCTGCATAAATTTCTTGGGGCTATAAAAAAATATGGACTAACTCTTAATGAGGAAAAGTGTGCATACGCATCCTCAAGAATAAGATTACTAGGTTATGAAGTCTCCCATAATGAGATGAAGCCAGACCCCGACAGACTACTGCCCTTGCGTCAACTTCTTCCACCCGAGAAACTAAATGCACAAAGGCGAGCTGTTGGTCTATTCTCCTACTATGCCAACTGGATAGGACATTTCTCAGATAAGATCCATCCTTTGGTACACAACAGAACTTACCCACTCCCTGAGAGAGTCAAAGATACATTTCAAGCGTTAAAAAAAGAACTAGAAATGGCTGTTGTCACTAATGTAGACCACAAAACGCCGCTGGAGGTTGAAACAGATGCATCAGATATCGCTATATCCGCTACATTATCCCAGAACAAAAGACCAGTTGCCTTCTTCTCCAGAACACTATCTCTTAGCGAGAGACGTCAATCCTCCGCAGAGAAAGAAGCAATGGCTATCGTGGAATCAATCAAGAAATGGAGACATTTTCTATTAGGGTCGCATTTCAAACTCACCACGAATCAAAGGTCCGTATCCTTCATGCTTAACTCTCGCCATCACGGTAAAATAAAAAACGACAAAATTCAGAGGTGGAGAATAGAACTATCAATGTACAGTTTTAATGTGTGTTACCGGCCGGGGGCTGACAACATGGCTGCCGATGCTCTTTCTCGTGGATTCTGTGCAAGTACAACCACCCCTAGGTCTTTGAAAGAACTTCACAACACTCTTTGTCATCCTGGCATAGTGCGAATGCTCCATTTCGTCCGGTCAAAGAACCTTCCGTATGCAGTTGAAGAAATAAGAACTGTAGTAAAAAATTGCCCCATCTGTGCAGAGATAAAACCTCATTTTTATCAACCATCTGCCGGCAGCTTAGTAAAAGCCACATCACCATTTGAGAGACTTAGTGTTGACTTTAAGGGACCACTCCCTTCTACCACTAAAAATAAATATTTATTGACAATTATTGATGAGTACTCAAGGTTTCCTTTTGCATATGCATGTCCTGACATGTCTACTCAAACAGTAATTAGATGCTTCACAAACCTATTCAGCATTTTCGGCACGCCCTCGTATTTACATTCCGACCGGGGATCAGCCTTCATGTCTGAAGAGCTACGATCTTTCCTCAGAAGTAAAGGCATAGTAACAAGCAGAACCACAGCATACAATGCCAAAGGAAACGGGCAAGTTGAAAAACTGAACTCGACTCTCTGGAAGTCAATTCTTCTTGTCGTCAGGTCAAGAGGACTACCTAATACACAATGGGAGCTAGCCCTAAACGACGCTCTCCATTCAATTAGATCTCTACTGTGCACTGCTACAAACATAACGCCTCACGAAAGACTTTTCCTATAAAAGAAGGTCCGCCTGTGGTGTCTCTCTGCCGACCTGTTCCAGGGCCTGTCCTGATGAGAAGACATGCGAGGCAAAGCAAAAATGATCCGCTGGTAGATGAAGTGGAGCTTATTGAAGCTAACCAGAACTATGCCCACATACGTCTTCCAAATGGACAGGAAGAAACTGTATCACTACACCATTTGGCTCCGAGAGGCGACTCATCTTCAGAGACCGTAGTACATGAGTTCGCTCCAAGAGACTTTGAAACATCTTCTGAGGTCTTTCAACATCAACTGACTCCTGGTAACACTGTGACTTCTCCGGGTGTCTCCCAACACTCAATGGCTTCTAGGGGTGACATAGAGACATCTGTAGAGAACATGGTTCCACCTGCTTTAAGAGCAGAAGAAAACATGATTGAAAATGGACAAAATTCACCTGCCAGAGATACGCCCTTACAGCACTCGTATAATCTCAGAAGTAGAGCGAAAAGAAACTAAACGGGGGGTGAATGTTGTGTATTTATGTTTCCTGTTGTGTGTTGTGAACTGATCTGTTCTAGTGTGTCAAAATGTCATGGTGTCCAGGTCAGCTTGTGTGTGTGTGTGTGTACTGTGTTATGTGAACTGTTTTGTCATTCTTGTTCAATAAAGCCTAGCTTCAAGACATGTCTTCCTGTAGTGTTTTATTAGGTCACTACAATGTGTTTTGATGGTTGGTTGTTTGTAGTTTAGTCCGGGTGTAATGTTTGAAAACCTGGTAATTTTTTCTCTGTTATTGGGTAGGTGGTGTTTTAGGGCTAGTTCGTCAGTAAGTTGGATCAGAGTCCGTTGCTTTTTTTGGTTGTTTTTCCTATTTCTCTGTGTTAGTAATTTATTTTTTCATATTGAGTCAGAGCTTAATGGAGTTTCATGAATAAAGGATGTTATTCCCTACAGTGCTTTATTTGAGCCATTAATTTACATTTCCTCTAAAAAGATTTTCTTTCCAACTTCCTATTATAGACAGCATGTTTGTAGAATTGAAGTCTAGTTTCACTATGTCGTGTTAATAAGCAGTTGTTTGTATACTATTAGGCAAATAAGTGTAAAGCATCATTTTGTCCAGTAAACAAATGGTACATTTTGTAGTGAGAGGTAATATTTTAAAAGTTAAAATAGTATCTAATAATAAAAATCTTTATTACCCATAAGGAAATGTGTGCGTTACACCAAACTAAAGATTATAACTATAGAAAACCAAAATACAGATTCGCACCAGACTCACTCATAATTTACATGTGAAAAGTTTATATGAGATAATTGAATTTTAGTTAAGGGGAGGATTCACCGTTTTTATTTTTTGTCCGATTTACTAAATTTTTTCACTACCATTCTCATCTGAAATGCTAGAATCCTATTTGTATCAACAGTATAATTAGTTGTAAAATGAATTACCATTTGTCGAATAAACACATTTCCTTTAAGTAATAATTATTCCGACCAATCAGAGAGCTCTTTGCAAAAGATTATGGTAGCTTTACCATAAACAGTTCCGGCGCATGCTTTTGTTTACATCGCTAGTCTAGTGTTTATTTCTTCAATATTATGGATATAATGATAAAGTAATAAAAGAAGGAAGAAGTCAATAAAAGCGTAAATTTAGAGGGAATAAATATACTGGAAGATGAAAACAATCTAGACTTATTGGCGATGCTAATACTAGTACTAGATCTCTAGTACCCGTGGGGAGGACACATAGCTCATTAGCTGAGACTACTACTAGATCTAGAATAATCTAGGTCTAATGAAGGAGACTATCGTGAAACTGATGTTATTGATGTATGTTTCTTTATCTAGATCTAGTTCAAAACTAAAATATAGTGTATCTATAACTAAGGAGAGTAGACCTACTAAAGTTCTAATCTAAAAGGATATCTATTTGTTGACATTCAAGCCCTTATTTCCTCGATACAACTATTACACATATCACGTACTTATGCTAATCTATATTGTTACGTATTTCTGAATCTTCTGGCTAGATGTATTAGTTGGCACACAAATAAAAACACTGTAAAGAACTTGACGACTAAACTTTCAGTTTCATATAACTTTAATGACTATTAACTCTAACAATTTGTTACTGTAACATGTAGCGTAGAAGACCGTACAATATCTGTCATTTTACAGTTAGCTATACTTCGTTGCACTGCATCTCTTCACTTCTTTGCAATTCCTCTCTTCTCAGTTTGCATCGAGCCGTATTCCACAGAACAGACCAACGACACACTTCCCAGTGTCGCTCCAGGTCTCCCAAAGCTGAACCAAGTCGTACTCAAGTCTACCAAATCAGAGCCGCACACGTCTTACATCGACTGTAACGGCTCAAGTCCACTGTAGTTCGCTGTATAGACTTTAACGACAGTAGTCCACTCCAGTTAACTCTACCGTAGTTAACTTGCATCGAGTCGTACACATTTCTCTTTCACAGAGCCGCACACGTCTTACATAGTCTGTATCGACTGTAACGGCTCACTCACGACTCCATACGACTGACTTTCACATTAACTTTTTGGCTTATATAGAGTCCCTAATCGCATCTCCAAAGTTGCACAAACACTCATAGTATCCTCTGGAATAACATGTCTGGAAACGTCACATCCTGTCTTTATTTATACATGTAGATTCCAGAAAACACTCGCTGCAGTGTCATTAAGTCGGGGTCACACGTAGTGACCTTTATCTGTCACTGTTCATTAGTAACTGTCCCCCTACTTAGATCTGTTCGTCCCCTGGAACAACACGTGTGGACACGTCACATCCTGTCTTTGTTTGTACATGTAGATTCCAGGGAACACTAGCTGCTGTGTCATCTCGCCGAGGTCATACGTTGACCTCTACCTATCACTGTTCATTTGTAACAATATTATAAAGTAGAATGTGAGGTGTATGTATGTATGTTACTTATAGACAACAAAACCGCTTGACCAATCTTGATACAACTAGGCAGGAATGTTCCTTGGGTACTAACCTAGACCGTAGTGTATGTATTGTAGCCCTAAAACAAACTTAAGACCCTCAAAAAAAAAAAAAAAAAAAAGTTGTCCGACTCTATTACAGCTATAGTATTTTATGAATCTAGGCCATGGTTAACAATGTTGACATGAGAAAAGATCGAAAGGATTTAGACCTAGATCTAATTTTGCGCAGATAGTTTTTTACTTTGACACATGAAAATACAAAAGAAGATCCATTGATTTTATTATATAATATTTATTATTTATTTATTTAGATATTTATTATATAATAAAATTAACCTTCAATTTTGTGTTTTTAAAGCATTATTTACATAAATTAGTTCCTGATATCTGTGACTACAGATTTCCTGGCGAACATTCTTTCATTAGACATTACCAAATGGTTACACATTAACACATCTCTCTACTGAGTCTATTCCTAGGCCTAGGTCTAAAACTCTTATTGAACTCTAAGATGATAAAACTTCTTTTCACAAAGATAGTTTTATGCTTTAACACATAAACATACTAATTATTGTCCAGTCATTTCATATTTTAATCAAATTAACATTCAAATTTGTTTTTCTAAAGCATTTTTAATACATTCGTTCGCTAATGCTGCGTAGCCGTGTTGAGATAGGCCTAATATTCATTCATGAAAAAAAGGTCACGCATGCGCAACACAGAATGAACTGTATAAAAGCCAATTTTTAACTCTAGATTAGTGTAGATTTAGATCTATGTCTAACTCAAGATCTACTTTATACTTTAACACATGAACATACAAAATTAAGTCTATTCATCTCAAATTTTAATCAAATATATGTAGGCCTACAAGCAAATGTTTTAATTTGAAAAAAATGGATTCAAGTAGATTAGCTATTTTGATTTGATAGCTTCATTCACACTATTTTTACATTGACACATTCGCTTTACTTATTACATTATTATTTCGTTTAGTTGTTTAGAAAACACTCTCAGTGACTATATCGACAGTAATGCGCAAATAAAGACCCGCGGGTCGCGGGTAACATATGTCTAGTCAATCATAAAAATAAAATCAGGATGAAAACCATGTGTAAACTAGATCTAAATATCCCCAGGCTATTCAGTAACTGAAAGAAAGTAAGGCTTGTCAAGTAAGATAGTTTTTCATTGCAGCCATTCTTCAGATGAGTTTTTATTTGAAACTTCTCCCTATGAATATATAAATATGAGCTTTCAACTAACTAGCTATATGTATAGTGTAGTTATCAACAGAGATACAGTCCCTATCCCAATCCCTAGCCCATATGAATATTGCAGCCCAACCCAACTGAAAGTACTGCTAATGAAAGCATGTTGTCAGCAGCTAATAAAATGAAAAAAAAAAAACATGAACAGATAACCGCATCATGTGATGGTATATGGCAGAGAAGAGGCTTTATAAGCAAAAATGGAATAGCAACTATTCTGTCATTCCTCATAAAGCCAGTAAAGTTTTACATTTTGAGGTTATGTCTAACTAATTATTGTGATGTTTGTACCAAACCTTAAAAAAATATTTTCATCAGAAATCTTCCTTGAAAGGGGTTTCATTGTTGGACACTATTGTAAATAGAGATGTCACTCGTTGAACAAAAAGCAGATAAAGGCCGGGGGGGGGGGAAACAAAACATAGAAAAATACACAAAGTAACAGTAAAAAGGCAGGATAAAAGAATGCAAGTGGAATAAAAGGCCATGGCAGATGATTCACATCTCTGGGGGGCTTTTAAGTTAGTATTCATTAAAAAAAAAATTTCCCTTTATATTTCATTTTTCTCCATTTTAATTTTTTTGACAAATTTCTTGACATGGATTCAAATTATTTCAAAAGTTGTTTATATATCTTTATGAAAATTGGCACATATCAAGAATAGTATGTTTTGAACACACCCTACTACTTTGGCTTTAATTAAATGAAAAGTTTTAAAATTATGGTCATTTGTAAAATGTTATTTTGAGGTTTCTGCTTACAAAAAAACCTCCATAAACAAAAAAAATATTTTCAAAGGGTAATACACTTCAGAATATAATAATTTTAGTAGGGCATGTTGATAATATATGTATAAACATATTTGCAAAGTTTCAGCTCAAAATCTTTTATACTTTTTGAGAAATTTGTTCCCAAATGTTTGTTACTATTTATAGTAACACGCAGTGGTGACGTCATACTAAATGTCAAAATTGACATTTGACTTTTTTTTTTATTCGTTTTATGTGTTTATCAAACTATTTGGAAACTTTCATGGCTGTAGTACCATTCTAAGACATACTTTTGTTTTAAGGTGAAACCTCCCCTTAATGATTTGATTGCCAGGGGAACAAAAGAGTGTTTGTGTCTGTTTGTCTTTGTTATATGTGTCTCTTTGTGATGGTAAAATCACAAAATTCTGACCCAAAGGGTGATTTTTTTTAGCGGCCCCCGAAAGTGGTAAAGACGTTTTTTGTGTGTCATGTCTGTCCGTCCGTCCTGTTTAGATCTCAGAAACTAGAAGAGAAAAATGAAAATCGGACATCATGATATTTTAGAGCATTTAAAGTTCTGATGCAACGGCTACTTTTTTCTTTTCTGAAAGTGGACCATCTAATTTTAAAAATAATCTATGCAAGCAGATTTTCAAAAAAATACACCACTTTTCAATGAAAATCTTCAGGTGAGGTTAGTCTTTTAAAAAGGTCACAGACTTCATTAATAAATCAAGCTTCATTCATAGATTCGCGCATTGGTACAAAAATTGCTTCTAAGGTCACAATGGAAAAAGTATCATTGGATCATTAAAAAATAGATTTATCATTTATTAACTAACTCATGGAACTGTTGTTTTTTAAAAAGAATTTTGACACGAACTTCGTTTTAGTTATAAGTTTACAAAATAACGAACTACTTTTATAGCGCGCAGTTTTGACATATCCTCATTATAGGGGCCTTATACACTTGACAGTCTAAATAAGACTAAAGTCATACGAGTTCTAGTCTAGATATAGACTAGTAGATTCTATCTATATCTATTTCAGATCTAGATGTAGACTTAGATCTAGATGGAGACTTAGATTTAATTCTTGATCTAGAGTTCTAGACTTACATCTAGTTCTAAATATAGACTTACAGTTACTACATCTAGACCTTGAATCTATATTTCGATCTAGAACTAGGTCTAGATCTAGCTAGATTTAGGTCTAGTGTGTATGACAACGGAGATATTAATTTTAAATGCGAGGACCGCACGCCCTAGTGACGCCACTGCTCTGTACGTTAACAAAACCAGTGATAGGTTTTCATATTTGTAAGAACCAGAAGTATGCAGAATTGGCTGATCAAATAAACAAATTAATGAAAAATTACCATAGTCATTCAATAAAATGCTAGAGCAAGGATGGTGCTTCTAATATGAGTGGACAGCCAATAAAGAAAGTTCTTTGAGAGTGTAAAAATTAGGCTTCTGGAGTAACTCGATCTTGGAATGTTAAAAGACAATTAGATGAGCCTATTGCTGACTTCAGTGAAGAGACCATTCAAGATGCAGAGACATTCGAAGTCAAAATTTTACCGAACTATCGATGTCATTGTGTCTCGATTACATGACAGATTTTATGGGCATAAAAAATTTTCAGCATGTTTCGTTCGTTAGTGCTCAGTTTCACTTCAAGTGCAAACGACAATGAGGTATATGATGCCGCCATGCTTCTAGTGTCATTTTACCCTGATGGTATTGCCAAAGAATACTGATCAGAAATGTAATCCTTCAAAGAAGCATACAAAAAATACATTAAGTCTGTGTTCAATACGAGATTTGGCTTTTTTTTTTTTTTCATCATAGAAAACTATATTTTATTAAGTTTTGTAATAATTGTCACATCATTCATTTACTTCATTCACGTATTTTCTGACAGATTATTCAGTAGAGTGGTCATCCTCGAAGTTGCAATTGATAAAAAAATACAGAGCAAGTTGGCTTCACTTCCACTGAGCGTGAAAGAGACAAAAGTTTAGAAATAGATGCACTGATTTTGGACTTGCTAATCAGAAGGCCCAAAAATTATTTTTTTTTATTAAATGAGCATGAGATCTATCATATGCTCTTAAATGTGCAATTCTTGTGTATATAATATATATATATATACACACACACACATATATATATATATACATAACGAATCTCACTGTCCAGGCTCTCTGCAAACTGCACAACAGGACACTACCAACTAAAGAACTTGACAACTCAAGGCTCCAAATAACGTAATAGTTTAATGTCCATTTTATTGAATTGAGTTTGAAAGTATTCAACTGAAGACAATTATTCAGTACCGGTACTGAGTTGCTTCATTATGTCTTGTGGTGTGTTGGATAGATTTGCAGGTACATTCGAATCCGCGTATGCCAGATGGTTAATCGTGGAGATCAAACAAGCTCTACAAAATATGTCTGACATAATAATTGATTATTGTATATATATCAAATAACTCGTACATTTCAAAATAAAAGTACATACAACTTTATAAAATTGAAATACCCATTTAATAATGGCGACCAGCATTTATTCTTATGCTCTCTGACGTCCTCCATCTTAACATCATCACATTCATGCATGTATTCGACCCAAGCTGCACATCACATTCATGCATTCAACCCAAGCTGCACATCACATTCATGCATGTATCGACCCAAGCTGCACATCACATTCATGCATGTAATGGACCCAAGCTGCACAATTTAATTTTGCCAAAGGAAATGTACACAGATGTGAAAGTCATAATACACTCAACACAACTATTACAATATTTTTTAGAGTTAACAAATTGTGTCCAGTCTAGAGATTTCTATGGCCTTAAACGCAATACATGTCTAGAAGCATTTAAGGAAAAGCGACTCCAAAGAAACCATGGCCAGCAGCATTAAAACATTTGTAGGAGCATAACAATGCCCTTACAGGAATAGAACCAGAGCAAGATCCCAGTTTCAGGTCCTGTGAATCAATAGAAAAATACAATTAGTTATACTTAGTAACTCCCTTTATATTTACTCTAGCTAACTAACATTAGCATATGTATGACTCCTTATATCTCGGAAGACAATGGATGCGCCCAGGTGAGTCAGTGGCTTTGGTTTCGTCTTGAGACAGGGCAGCATATAGTAGCTAAATAATTGATCACTCTGAGCTGTACATGTATAGGGTTACATTACAGTTTACAAATGATTGACAATTACTTATGTGACTATCAAAGTAGTATCAGGCATTTAAATAACTATAATTGTAGAATGTCCATACAATTTTAATTTTAAAAAATTGACTTAAGTATGAATTATGTACCATAGCGAGATTTCTGGCACAAGAGTATTATTAAAAGAGTGCAACATTGTCAAGGAATTTGTTTATAATGAAATAAAGTTAATTTCAGGTGCCATAAGTTGAAGACATTACTGTCGAAGCAGAACTTAAGGTGGGCGTCTTTATGTAAGCGATGTTTCATCAGTATTAGGACAAAAAGATGTCTGTGCTGCTAATGTGGACAGATTAGAGGTTATGATTACTGTTCAACAATTGCGCTGAGTTGGGAAGAAAGTATGCAAAAGCTGTTTTCAGCGAGTTTAAAGGAAGGCAGCATTAGAAAGCGACACTGGAAGACCAGCTCAGAGCGTAGTCTACGTTTTCCGCGAGTATAAAGGCAGATAGACCTTACCATCAGAGAAGTGCCCACTGGAAGACCAGCTCAGAGCTTATGTCTTCCGCGAGTTTAAAGAAATACAGCATTAAAAAGGCGCTCACTGGAAGACTAGCTCCGACATGAGTTAAATAGGCGTAAAGTAGAACTTCGTCTGACATAAGAAACATGTAGGTCACATCAGGTCTACGCGGGAATTACAATAATATTTCTTAATCTTCAGACTCAAGGACAATGAAATTACTATTGACACTTTTTGATCAAACACATAAAAATAATGTTGAAAATATCCGACTTTTATGTTTCTGCTGTGAACAACGTGTAATCTCACCTTTTTGGCATCAATGAATCGGACACATTCCAACCAAGTGTTTAGAAATGCATGGCTACAAACAGCACATTTGCTGGACTGAGTTAACATATAACGAACATCTGGATAGTATCTTAGAGCTTTACGTAAAGGCGATAATCTGAAATTGATTTTAAAAAATTAGTGGTAAATTTCAACACAAACATTGGAAACCTTTTAATACAATCGTAGGCCTATTTTATAATTATCGAACAAAAAATTCTATTGTGGAACACAAATGAATTCAGTGCAACAAAACAACCGTGAAACAATTGAAAAACTAAATTAAAATTTTTAAAAATTCTGAGTAATATATAACTGAAAGAAACACATTTAGAATTATCTATAGATAATTATCTTCTTCCCACAACAGTTTAAACGAGAAGAAGTAAAGGAAAGATCACGCTCTTATTTCTTCGGATAGTCACCCCACAAAAACACAAGAGTAGTGTTCACACTACAGATGGCTGCCAGTGCGCTGGACTGTCGTTTAAATTTATCAAACCCTGCCCGCTCCCATCCCCCTTTGTCCTGAGGAAGGTTTGGACTAGGAAGTAAACTATCTTCAACTCTGAAGGAATAACCGAAACATTGTAAAACATTTTACAAACCAACATTTTACAAACACTAAATAGCAGCGCCGGACTTAACCACTGCGACTAAGAAGTCATGGAGAGAGATTAAGTAATCTACTATGTATATATATTATATATATGTAAATAGCAGCGCCGAACTTAACCGTTGTGGGGCCCTATGTGAAGCGGATTTCGCGGGGCCAAGTTTGGTTAGGGAAGCGGATAATAAGTGAAATTTAAGAGTTTGTATTAGAAAATAAATTCGTCTATGCATTTTATTCATTCTTTACTACGTACAGAATTACTTTACGAGCCATGCATGTAGCAAAGTCATACAGTAGGCTATATGATAATAATTCTGTTTCCTACATAGATCACGCTTAATAGCAAGAATTACCAAATGTTTCAATTCATCTTTGAGAACTGTTGACCTCAGGTAATTCTTCATTAGTTTGAGGCGCGAGAAGCTTCTTTCGCCAGATTACACAATTACGACTGATGCATCGTTAAAGCCTCCGCGCGGTGTTGATTCTTGACAATATGTCTAGTGTGGATCTGACTGGAAGTAACGCTGAACTCAACTAATTCAGTAACACCGGCGAAAGGCCGAAACAATCAAATATGTAGTCGACGCTGATGTTGTTCTATAAAGATATTTAATAATCAAGAAGGGAATCGTCCGATGTCAGCTATGTCCGTAAATCCGTATATCTATTGTACTCAAGTCTACTACTCTACAAGAAGCATCTTCCTTTTTGCGTCGCTTAGAGCGTTCTTGTTTTTTAACCAACTTTACGTCATCGTCGCTAAGTAAAACTTTACCCTATTCCCGAAACAAATAACTAATTCCTAATCATGTCATAACAACTCCTCCCCCTCCCGCTAAAAAAAATTGCCTGTCAATTTTTTAATCTACTGTCTTAGTCTTACAATGTGCAAGGGCCAAAATGTAGGGAAACATAAAAGACAACACAACTTGAGTCTTGATTGCGATTTCAACTTCTCTTTCTGTGTCCACAATCAAGAACACATATTTCCCTCACGTGTCACTAACTGATACTGTCCAATGTGATGTGCCATAGGTGACCGCAGATATAGTTCGTTTGCGCTGACACTCTAGGTGTGTCTATCTATACTTCATCACATCACGTTCCAGAGGTTATACCGCTTTCCCTCACACGTCAGGACAGACAATTTACCTAATATGACAAATCGACATTTATCAATACTCGTTCTCCCACTATACACCTAACGTTCTTTCGGGCATTTACAAGTGTATTTTATTTCCTCTCTCCACTTACTTGTCCCCACACGACCTAACTCTTGACTGATGTATGATCATGATCAAATACAAAGAATAAATTATAAAACTTACTTTTTCGTGATGTAACTACATCGTCGCCTTATAAATGCCCTTTCTATTCATACAAACATACATACAATTCATACATACTACCCGAAATCAATA
The DNA here is from genome assembly GCF_947242115.1 of Biomphalaria glabrata. Classification (NCBI taxonomy): domain Eukaryota; kingdom Metazoa; phylum Mollusca; class Gastropoda; family Planorbidae; genus Biomphalaria; species Biomphalaria glabrata. The sequence goes on from NC_074717.1 coordinate 17,155,023, forward strand.
ACCAACATGAGCTAATCTAAATAATAACGCAATAGCATATATATTATAACATAAATATCCTATTCAAAGATACCTTAACCCAACCTAATATCGTCTAATTATGACTACTAGTTAAGTCAATTAATTAAGAATAAACAATTGAAATAAAATCCAACTTATTTACACACTACGATCTCATAGTGCTATGTTTCACAAACTATCTACACGACCCATACATTTGTTCTCTCCACCTGGAGTTAACATCTCTTCTTACACCACTATAGCCCGCTTGTGGCCTTCTACCTCTGTATGACTTGCGATTACCGCTACCACAGTCATCTCTTCTACCATCACTGTCGGATACAGACCTGTGCCTCCTATCCGAACTCGCAATCTTCTGTTTAGACTGTTCTGCCATACTCCAACAGTCTTTAGCGATGTGCCCATGTTTATGGCAGTTAAAACAAATTATGTCCTTTCTAGGTTTGTTTCGCTTCATGTTGCCATACCTGCTTTTCCAACTTCTAACCTGTTTGTCAGAAGCGGCTCTGACACCTGCTACATTTCCAAGTAAAACATCTCTAGATAACCTTGGCATGGCTACCCCTTCGCAATACCCTGTGTATAATGGAGATCGAAGGAACACTTTGCATGCTTCGAATCTCTTAACTGCGCCGTCTGCCAACCTGACTGATTTGGTATAGCCTAAATAATCCTTAGATTTCACTAATCCCCCTCGAACCGCGAGTGTACTGCTAGCTGTGTCCTGGATCACATTTACCTGTTTATTATTTATCATGCCTGGATATAGTTTAAATCTATCTTCCCCACAATCAACGTAATTAATTTCTTCATCTGGTTCACTATGTCCACTATCACGATCCCTGTCTTGGATGCTCCTTACAAAATTAACCCTATCTGGTGGCCGATTATCCCTCTCTTGTCTACGATTATCACTAGTGCCACTATTATCCTGTGTATTCCCATTGCCAGTTCCATTCCCTCTGTTTCCTACACTGGTATGCCATGTGTCCCTTTTCCTGACAGTTAAAACATGTAACATCCCTAAGGTTTCTATCACCCGCTTTAGGTCTATCTATTCTCCTATCATAACTTTCCCTGCCATTGTTTTCATTTTCCCAGGATCTATCCCTTACTTACTTACTTAGACTTAGGTCCTCCCGCGCCGTTCGGCGCATTGGGCGGCAAGCTGTCTCCATAATGATCTGTCACTGGCAATGTCTGGAGCCTCCTCCCATCTGGTGTCCACTGTTCTGAGGTCCTCCATGAAGGTGTGTCGCCAGGTAATACGAGGACGTCCCTGTTTGCGCTTTCCTCGTTTTGGCTTCCAGGTTATCGCAACTCTTGGTGTGCGTAATTCATTTTGACGTAGAACATGTCCCGCAAACCTCATGCGACGCTCAGTCACAACCTCACTAAGTGTTCGACTCCCAGTTCGGCATAGGATTTCCTTGTTTGAGATCCGGTCTGTGTAACTGACTCCCAAAATCCGTCTCAGCCATCTCTGTTGAGCCACATTTAGTCTTTTCTCAATTTTGACAGATGACTTCCACGTCTCACATGCATATGTAGCAGTTGGAATGACGATTGTGTTGAGAAGGTGTATTTTTGTCTCGAGTCCAATGGCTTGGCTAGTCCAAATAGGCTGCAGCCTTTGGAAAATGCTCCCTGCCTTTCCTATTCGACATGCTACATCATGGTAAGCATCTCCATCATTTGTTATGATGCTGCCAAGGCCAAGATCTATCCCTTATGCCACCATAACTATCCCGACCATTGTTCCCACGTTCCCTGGACCTATCATTTCTTCTACCATAATCCCTATCACTAACATCATTTCTCTTTACCTTTACATAATTTACCAGGTCATTAACTTTTTTGTGGTCGCTAACTGAAAGTGGGTTGTTTGGGTAAGCATTCTCAAAGATCCTAATGATTTCTACCAAGTCTTCAATTACCTTAGGGTTTCTTTCTTTTACAAAGGACTGTAGCTGAGGGTCGCACTTATTGATGAAATTGTCAATCAGAATAAAGTTCCTCAACCCCTCGTAGGTGTTCTCAACATTCTCGAATCCGAGCCATTTAGTGAAGAAGTCCTTTTCTGAGTTGATGTTTTTTTGTGGATCAACTTGGCTGGATGGAGTGTTTTCGTAATACTTCTTTCGGAATGTTTCCGCGTTGTGCCCGTATGCGTTTAGCAGTTCCTTCTTTAGCACCTGATAGCTGTTTTGCATCGAGTGGTCATGGTTTTGGCAAATCGTGAGGGCTTTCCCAAGTACGAAGTCCAACAAGATTTCGGACCACTCCTTCTCCTGGACATTAAACTTTGCAAGTTTAATTTCAAAACGTTTTAGATAGTCGCCGATGTCGTCGTTGTCTTCCGCAAAAGGTTGGATTTTCTTTTTCATCCATGCGGCGCTACTATGGCTTTCTATGTTGGCGCTATTGTTGCTGTTTCCTTCGGTGGGCACACTTACACCAGCCTCTATCCTCCTCTGTTCAACTTGAATTCTCACTTTTCTGTCCGCTTCTTCTTTTTTCTCCCTCTCTACACGTGCCGCCTCTTCTTTTTTCTCCCTCTCTACACGTTCCGCCTCTCTAACCTTTTCCCGCTCTCTGCGATCTGCCTCTTCTTTTTCTTTTTCTCTGCCTCTAGTTTTCTCTCTCTCCAAGCGTTCTGCTTTTGCCGCCACCATCTACTGTACATAGGCAGTTAGTTCTTTGCCGCGCAGTTCTAGTTCTGTCTTGGCTTCATGAATTAGCTTTTTTCTAAATTCTTCCAGGTCGTATCCTGAAGTAGTTGCCATATTACCTTTATTTTACTTTAAATCAAATTACCTTTTGAGCGTAACCTCGCTCCGCGGCTTCCTAATATCTCTTGATTCAAATGAATTAAATTCCTCACTCTACCCTCGGCGTCTAAACTACCAACTCCGACTTGTAATAACTTCTGTACTTTCCAAGATACACTTAGTATCCTTGGTACCAGTGTGTAGGCTACACTCTGACCCGACTGAATACGATGTGCGACACACGCACACTCAACCGACTACGTGTTACTCAACACGAGTCGCCGGTAAATAGACCAACCTGTCTATTTCCAAATACTAAAATTACAAATGAGCAATCAGGCTTCACCTCGATTATCCCTCAGATCTAGTCTAGATTACGCTAGATCGTAGTTACTTCTTACCTGTTTTCTCAGCCAGGAGTGTATATAACTTGCTCATACAAATAAACTATGAAAATAAACTTAAATACGATAAACACCAAACTATAAATCTAGTTCTAATGAATGAGACTTTCGTCTGACAGTAAGACTTAAGACGGGAGTATTGCAAACAATCAATACACAACGTTACTACAAAAAAAACTTAACTAAATGATTCACATTCACATACGGGACGACTTAACAGCTAAACGTATATCTGGACCTCTTGCTAGATTACACCTAATTTTAAGGATATCCCCAATCCACCACGATTTAACCTGGTAGTGATAATCTAGCGAGTGGTCACTTCCCTACAGACTCTAATTATTCTAAGGAGAAAGTAGTTAAATAACACTTGACTTATCTGTCTAAGAAGCGGCGATAACTCCACAGTCAGTCTCGGGTCCACTCTTCCTACGCTAATGTCTGTCCCGGCGGCAAGGCTCACGGCGATGTCTTCCCTAGCGGTGAGATAAGGACAGCGAACGTTTCGGCTCTCCAAGGTCCTTCGGTACTGGTATGCAACGGCTCCGGTTCTTCGGTGGTACGGCGTCTGGTTCTGGTTCACGGTGATCTGTCGTCTGGCTCCGGTTCGTCGGTGACGTAGAGTCTGGTTCCGACGCAGGTACGGTGGTTCCAGATGGTCGTCTGTCCAAAGTGAAACTGGAACGGTCCAACAGTTGACACAGCGACAAAGTCAAAGTCCAGTGCTAAAATACCGGCTTTCTGGCTATCTAACGTGTAGCACAGATTCAGCCGAGCCGTAGAGCAATATAGCACTACTGCACTTAAGTGTCGTAGGCAGTACGACGGCTCCTACGTCAAAAGTTCTTTGGCGTGACCTCAACGGTCGATCTTGGCCTTGCAGAGGTGACCTTCACGTTCGTTCTCAAGATGCCGGGCAGGCGATATCTCTTCAGTACGGCTTCGACAGGACGGTTTTCTTCCCTTCAGCATCTGTAGCCTTCTCGAAACCGAATTACAGGCTTCAATACGATGCCCCAACGTATGGGCGTTTACAAATTCCAAATGTAGATCTAGATCTATATTTCGTTACCTCCTAGGTCTACGAGTCCAGGATCTCACTGGCTTTCCTTCGCCGACGTGGCTGTATAATCAGGGTCTAGCTGCAGACTAGGCCGATGACGTTAACTTCTGCCTCCTCCTAACAGAGGGCTTCTATTCTTCTTGATGTTGCTGCAAGTAAGCTCCGAGTCAGGGGTCGCCACGTTGTTAAAGCCTCCGCGCGGTGTTGATTCTTGACAATATGTCTAGTGTAGATCTGACTGGAAGTAACGCTGAACTCAACTAATTCAGTAACACCGGCGAAAAGCCGAAACAATCAAATATGTAGTCAACGCTGATGTTGTTCTATAAAGATATTTAATAATTAAGAAGGGAATCGTCCGATGTCAGCTATGTCCGTAAATCCGTATATCTATTGTACTCAAGTCTTACTACTCTACAAGAAGCGTCTTCCTTTTTGCGTCGCTTAGAGCGTTCTTGTTTTTTAACCAACTTTACGTCATCGTCGCTAAGTAAAACTTTACCCTATTCCCGAAACAAATAACTAATTCCTAATCATGTCATAACACATAATGCCGCGCGTAAGATTGGCGTTTTCCATATTGAATGACTACCCAAAATGACAATTTTTGTGTATATATTTCCGTATATTTTCAGGACTTTTTCGTATATTTTGCGATTTCCGGTGATTTCCAGGAGCTCCTGGTAAATCGACAGGAGGACGCGGGAAATCTGTTTTAAGTTATATAATGGTTTAATTTAATAATTTTTACACCTTGAATTAGCGCGGGTCCTATGAAAGTGCGGAGCCGTAAAAGAAAAATTCACTCTGCGTAATAAAAAAAAAGGGGGGGGGCCGGGGGAGAACATATAGTATTTACAAGTCACAATAAAGAAGGGCCGGACTTAACCGTTGTGACCGAGAAATCATGAAAAAATTACTCTTTTTTATTTCAACCCCACGTAATTTTAGCGGCGAAAAAAAAAGAGGGCAGGGGAGGAAAACAAATAAACTCTGTATTCACCCGTCACTAAATAGCTGGGCCCTATGCGAAACGGATTTCGCGGGGCCAAGTTTGGGTAAGAGTTTGTATTAGAAAATAAATTCGTCTTTGCATTTTATTCATTCTTTACTAAGTATAGAACTACTTTACGAACCTTGCGTGTAGCGAATTCATATAGTATATCATAAGAATTCTATTTCCTGCATAGATCACGCTCAAAAGCAAGAATTACCAAATATTTCAATTTATCTACGAGAATTATTGACCTAAAGTAGGCCTAATTCTTCATTAGTTTGAGGCGCGAGAAGCTTCTTTCACTAGATTCCACAGTTACTGGTATTGCATAATGCCGTTTTTTATCGCACGTAGGATTTCCGGATATTTTCAAGACTATTTCGCAAATTTTTGCAATTTCAGGAGATTTCCAGGAGCACCTGTTAAATCAACAGGAGGCCGCGGGAAATCTGTTATAATTTATAAAATGGTTTAATTTAAATATTTATACACCTAGACTTAGCGCGGGTCCTATGAAAGTGCGGGTGCCCACTGCGGTCACTGCCTTAGGCCGGCCCTGCAAAATAACGGCGTATGCTACGCCGCGGGTCGACTAGTTTAGAATGGAGGGCTCAGTAGTTCAAAGTCTCAAGTTTGCTTGCTTTTGTTTTGATCAGTTAGAATTAAAATCTTTCAAGTGGTTGAGCTGTTTGTAGATAGATATACTTTTTAAAAAATCATAACGGTCAAACTAGAGTTATCTCAGTGTGGCCTACGAGCTAGTACTATTTTCTCGACGATACACATAAACTGTTAGATTTCTAGGAAAATCGTTAGAGCCATTTTTGATATCCGTGTTTCCTCCCCCCCCCCCCAGGTTCCTCCACCCTCCATGAAGTTGTGACCCTAATAGAGGTATTGTTTTAAAAAAAGGCTAATAAACACCGGTATTTAATTTAAAAAAACAAAACGGTTCTCTTTCAGAAGAAAAACATGTTACATCAATGTTTCAAATCAGTCGAAGTGGCTGGTCAAATCGGGAAACACCCTATTTCGCTCCATAATGACCGGAAAATTGGCGAAGCATTTTAGAAAAATTGCTTCATCCTGCTGTAGGCTTACCTGGCAGATCATGGAACAAGAAAAATCTAAATATTATTTAAAAGACTATACCGCTTTAATAACTCCACCAGAGGTCATAATGTCAGGATAAAGGAGGAGGGCAGGGAGTAGGGCTTCCTACACTTTCTGTATCCATTGTTGTAATGAATTAGTAATGCCAAAATATTTTAATTTTTATAAGCAAATTATGGTGGTGAACTAGAAAAGTCTAATTAAGTAACATCTATTTGCTTATAATTATGTAATTCCTTTGAAAAATAAAAAATAATCAAATAAATAATTTTCATGACCAATATTTCATAATACCATGTTTTTTAGGAGTAAGGACATTATGCGTGTTTATCTAAAAGATTTATGATGTTGCTACATATTATGTGTTCTAGGCGGCAGGTCAAGGTTTTTAGCAGTCGAGTTTGTGTTTTTATATTAGCCCTTCCTGGTTCAGAGTTATTCAGACTTATAAACTTATGATAGAGTGATCATTTTGTATAATCAACTAATCTGACTGAATTTGGTAATTATCAGTCTATATCCTGGCAGTGGTGTCACTAGGATGGGTGTCACCTGGTGCGGTAGGCTCAGGGTGTCACCCCCCTTCCCAACAACAGTCTTCAAACATATCCCAATATTATTACACAAATATAAAATGAGTATCTATTCTATTTTAATTGAGATTGATCATGTCCTTTTGTCTATGGTTACTAACTTACTACGTACATTAAAATACAATTTATTAAATAAGAAATAGACTTTACATTTAACTGAAAATGTTTTTCTTTCTTAGACTTTAAGTCACATTATGGAAACTGTTTAACATTCTTCTAACATTATTCAAACTTTTACTACCATCTAAAATATTTTAGAATCTAGACCAGAAAAAGTTTGCCGCCTCTTAGACATTTATTGGTCAAGCTTTTTTCAGTGCTTCTGAGCTTCAGAAACTCATTTTCTTTGGTGTTAGGTTGCATCATTTCTCCTTGTAAGAAATCGCAGGTTAAAAAAAAATTAATTAAGAAGAGGTGGACCAGCCGAATTTGAAGTGTGAGAAACATTCTAGGCAAATGAACAGTGCTTTTCAAACTTTTTCACTTTGGTTTTTTCCTAGAAACTTTGTTTTCTCGCATCCCTTTAGTCACCTAAAAGGGGAAACCGACGAAGGCTCTAACAATGGGTTTCGGAAGGCTTTAAGAATGTAATGAAAAAGAAAAGATACTTAAAGACATATAATTATGATAAAATTTTACGGTTTAATTTTTAATAAATATTCACATTCTGTTTAGAACCGAAATGTACAAAGTGAATTCATTAAAAGCTAGTCCATCGAGCCTTTGGTTTCGTAAATGTTGATTTGTAGATATTTGTTTTTAGACAACAAATGTCTTGCTGGAAATAGCATAAGAGATAAATTAGTCCCCTTCTGCTCCTTGCAAAAAAATCTAGGGGAAGCTCCGTAAGCTTGGCTTGACGCCTTCCTGCGTTCTGGGCTTCATAATTTTTTTTCTGCCGTCTACGCAGTCAGAAGGCAATATTCATTCAAATTTTAAAAAGTAATATTCGCAAGCGAAGCTAAGTCTAATAAAGAAAGAATCAATATTTGGTCAATACTGTTATACTATTACTTTCGAGCTTCATATAGCGCACGTATGTCTGTAGTGAGCGTGATGGTCTTAAGATCGTTTTCTTGTTCAGTAAGAACTTACACTGCGGAGCTTTCATTTTTGGCACACAAAAGTCGTCAAAATAAATATATTCAACAGTTGTGAGAATTGCTGGCCTAAGAAAGACTTTTGACTGGGTTCATATTAGAACATTGATTAATTACTGAAATAAAAATACAACTTTTTAATTTTACAACTTGAAAAATAAATTGAAAGGCTTCGACCCCTCCACATTAGTCATGCCCCCCACAGTTTGAGAAACACTGCAGTATAACAAACAAGTTTTGAATGGGCTTGATCGTCATTTGATCATATTCGTGTTCAGCAAGAGGGCCTGTAGCAGGCCTGTTCACGAACCATACGTCAATGGTACGATTGTATTTCCGTCAGAAAAAATGTATCAGTTCTGTCATAAGAAGGTATATCACATTGTTGGAGACCCATTGAAAAGTCTTATTTAAAAAAAAAAACAACCCAGAAACAATTGAATCGATCTTGTAGTTAATGGCAAAAGGTTCGAAAGGTTCTAGTTAAAAGAATTTATTTTAAAAATTTTGGCAATAATGCGTTTTTACTTGATTAATAATAAAATATGAAAGAATTGTAATGCAAATACAACCGACTTGTTGTCCTTAAAAGAAAGACAACCTTTGCATCTCAATTTTCAACACTTAGCATTTTGGACATTTGCAGGTCTACCAAAAATAAAGTAAATTAAAATATATAGATCAAAGTATGTTTGGGTTTCTAGCTAATCACTTATTTTCTTCTAAGTTGTCTGTTTTTTTCCAAAGTAAAATTTTTATCCACTTCCCCCTGGTGGGTGTCACCCAGTGCGGACCGCACCACCCACACATGCCTAGTGACGCCACTGTATCCTGGTTTATTGTTTCAATTCTCTGTGCACTAACCTATCCTTAAGTTCCTCCATTACAAATCTTGCACAAAGCTCCTGGAAAAAAAAAAGAGAACACAGTAGTTATATACCAATGCTTATAAAACAGCTAAGGAATAAACTGGTTTAGTTACTGGATCAGATCAGACAATGAGTTAGCCATTGTAGCATACATCTGTACAAAATGAAGTATATAGGTGCTAGCCTGAGGCTACAATATTGTAGAACTATTTATAAAACATGAGATTCACCAGCACGTGCCACAGCAGAACCTATTTTTTTTTCTTTTTATTAACGAGTCTCCCATCTCATCTATTCCTTGACTTTCTTGTAGGGGTGCTGTGACAGTTTGTCTTAGGGATGTTGTGACAGTTCGCATAACCAAATCACTCCACTATTCCTGGTCAGCAGCTATTCTTAGCAGGATAATCAGAGAGCATTATCCAGTCACCTTTCTTTGTGCTCCCTTTTCTGAACCTTTTGATAGTGAGTCATGTCTTAGAATATCTTATCTATCTTATTTAATACAGACGTTACTTCAAAAAAGAAGATGATTACGTCCTACGCGTCATGCATTCAGTCATGCATATTAACCAATGACTTAAATTCTGCCCCAAGTCACTGATTTTCCTGGCTAGCTCAGGCAACCCATTCCATGCTCTATTAGTGCTAGGGAAAAAGGAGCATTTGTACAAATTTGTCCTAGCATATGGGATGATTCGAAAAATGTGCCTTTATCTTTGTGTCTTTCTGAGTATTTTATTAAATTTTGTTTTTGTTTTTGAAGATTATGGTTCAGTGTTTTATGTAGGCTATAATTGCTACTTTACTTCTGAGTCTTCTGTCCTGAAGGCTTTCTAAATTTAGTAATTTTACTAAAGGTGTTACTCTAGTCAAATGTGAATATTCGTTTGTTATGAATCTCACTGCTCTATTTTGTGTCTGTTCCAGTTTCTTAATGTTTTCTTGAGTTGAGGGGTCCCAAACAGAGGATGCATATTCTATTATTGGCCTAACCAAGGTTAAATAACATTTTAGTTTTATATGTTCTTATTTGATTTATAGAAATTTCTTTTAACAAAACCTAATGCTTTGTTTGATTTTTTGATAGTTTCATCAATATGTGGATTCCATGACAGTTTTTCATTTATTATAACACCTAGGTATTTTGCGTTTCTAGTCTGTGTTACTGGTTTGCCATGAATAAGATAAGTGGAATTCGTTTTAGTTTTTTTGTTACTCTTAACAACTGACATTTTTATGGGTGGAAAGACATGCTCCAATTTGATTCCCATTTCTGTAATTCATCTAATTCTCTTTGTAAAATATCTGTGTCTTGTGTTGTTTTTATTGTTCTATATATTATGCAATTGTCTGTGATTAATCTGACTTTTGTTCCTGAAGTAATGCAATTTGGTAAATCGTTTATGTAAATTAAAAATAGTAGTGGACCTAAGACTGTTCCTTGAGGTACACCCGAGTTTACTGTTATTGGTGTTGATTTAGAGCCATTTATTATTACAGTTTGTTCTCTCCCTATCAGAAAATCTTTAATCCACTGATGCAAATATTTAAGGACCATCAATGCCAAAATATTTTAATTTTTTAAGCAAACTATGGTGGTGAACTTTGTCAAAAGCTTTGGAAAAATCTAATAAGATAGCACCTATTTGCTCACTGATATCTAAACCTTTTGAAAAATCATCAATTAGTCCTATTTGTGTTTCACATGATCTAAGGCCCCTATTTTCTAAAGCCATGTTGGTATGGAGTAAGGACACTATATTTGTCTAAGTGGTTTATGATGTTGCTGGTTAAGAGATGCCTGAAAAAGTATTTTGAACACTGGTGCTGGCTCATTGCTTAGTTCTTTTGAGTAATCTAGCTGGAATACCATCAGGTCCAGATGCTTTATTCGGTTTGATGTTGGCTAATAGTTTTTGGATTCCTTTTTCTTGTACTTCTATATCTCCTATGTTGTCTACTTGGTTCAAATTAAGTAATATGTCTTTGTCTCCTGGGGCTGAGAATGCTGATGCAAAGTATTTTTTTAGGATGTTAGCTTTAGTTTCATTATCATTATGTGTTAAGTTGTCTTCTCCTTTTAATGGCGCTATGCCTGTTGTTTCCATTTTCTTAGACTTAATATATGACCATAGGTTTTTGTTGTTATCTTTAGATATTACATTGTTTATGTAATGACTCTGCAGCTGTCTGATTACTTTTTGGTTTAGGTGTTTAATTTTTATGTACTTTTTATGAACTCTTTCTGCCTTAGTTTCTTTAAATTTTCTATATAGGTTTTCCTTCTGTTTACAAAGCTTCTTTAATCTATTATTAAACCAGCATTTATTTATTTTGTTTGATGCATATTTAGTTGGTATATAATTTTCTATAATGTTTTTAAGATAGTTTTTTATGAAATTCCAGAGGTCATTGACTGGTTGGTTAATGTCTTTTTCTGATAAGAATGTTTGTTGAAAGCTTGGTGTAGTTGTGTTAGGTTGCATTTGTTCCAGAGTAAGATTTTTCTTTTGGGTTTTATATTGGCTACTGCTTTTATCTGACTGTATTTTAATGATATGACCCAACCAGCTCAGCTTTTGTCTTTTTAAAGTATTGAAGAGTTCTTTGCCAGCCAGAGTGTTGACTTTGGTAAAATACAAACTCATTTGTCTTCTTTTCCTTGCATTTGATACAAACATTTTTCCGTAGCATTTACTCTTCAATGTTTGGATTCCCCTTTCATCCTCAGCATTCAGAATTCAACTTTCACAAAGACCACTAGGGAAGAATAAAATTTTTTAATTTAATTTGACTGGGAAGCTGACGGCTAATGATCAGTTTCGTGGACTTCAAAAAAGTGTTTGATAGTGTCAACTAGAATCACTATGGAAAATTTTTGAGAATACGGCATCCCAGAAAAATTCGTACAGATCCTACGACACCTTTACAGTCAGTCTAGTTGCTGCATTAAGACAGAAGAGGGAACAACAGAGTTTTTTACAATCGAGACAGGTGTGAGACAGGGGTGCATCTTATCTCCCTTCCTTTTCCTCCTAGCCATCGACTATATAATGAGGAGAGCAATGAACCAGACTGCCTTTGGTATTCCATGGCGTGAACAACACCCATTGACGGACTTGGACTTTGCTGATGATGTTGCACTACTCGGGGCTACAAATAAATGCATTCAAGAAATGACAGTGAGCCTAAACAGAGAGGCATCCAAAATTGGCCTCCGCATAAACTTGGATAAGACTAAAATTATGCGAGTGGGATATAAGGCAAAAGGGTGTCCCCATCAGACTTGGCAAGTCAAAGCTTGAAGAGCTGGACAAGTTCACGTAACTTGGCAGCATAACAAATGATGGAGATGCCTACAATGATGTAGCATGCCGAATAGGAAAGGCAGGGAGCATTTTCCAAAGGCTGCAGTCTATTTGGACTTGCCAAGCCATTCGACTCGAGATAAAAATACACCTTCTCAACACAATGGTCATTCCAACTGCTACATATGCATGTGAGACATGGAAGTCATCTGTCAAAATTGAGAAATGTGGCTCAACAAAAATGGCTGAGACGGATTTTGAGAGTCAATTACACCGATCGGGTCTCAAACAAGGAAATCCTATGCCATACTGGGAGTCGAACATTTAGTGAGGTTGTGACAGAGCGTCGCATGAGGTTTGCGGGACATGTCTTACGTCAAAATGAATTACGCATACCAAGAGTTGCGATAACATGGAAGCCAATACAAGGAAAGTGCAAACAGGGACGTCCTCGTATTACTTGGTGACACACCTTCATGGAGGACCTCAGAACAGTGGACACCAGGTGGGAGGAGGCTTCAGACATTGCCAATGACAGATCTTTATGGAGACAGCTTGCCCCCCAATGCGCCGAACGGTGCGGGAGGACCTAAGTCTAAGTAAGTAAGTCTTTTCCAGTACAATTAAATTCCTGGAAGATAGAGTATAGATCTATATCCACAATAGATCCAATAAAAAGTTTTTTCACTTGGCTCAACTTAAGGTAGTCCAAGTAAAAGAAGAAAAACTATAAAGAAAAAAAAAAAAAAAAAAAAAAGACAGTACCTCCATCATACAAGTTACAATAACATATAGTATTGAAAAATAATTAATTAAAATTTCTTTTTAGCAAAAGCAAAAGCAGGGCTAAGGTGGCCTTTGTGTTATGGTTATCTTTTTAGAGGCTCTACTATATAGTGTCCAATCCAGACCTGGATTAGTAGTTGATTATGATATTATCCCTGGTCTATCAGACCATGAGATCATAAAAATACACAGTCAGATAAAAGCAGTAGCCAATACAAAACCCAAAAGAAAAATCTTACTCTGGAATAAATGTAACCTAACACAACTACACCAAGCTGCATTAAACTTTCAACAAACATTCTTATTAGAAAAAGACATTAACCAACCAGTCGATGACCTCTGGAATTTCATTAAAAACCATCTTAAAAGCATTATAGAAAATCATATACCAACTAAATACACATCAAACAAAATAAATAAATGCTGGTTTAATAATAGACTAAAGAAGCTTTGTAAACAGAAGGAAAACCTATATAGAAAATTTAAAGAAACTAATGCAGAAAGAGTTTACAAAAAGTATATAAAAATTAAAAACTTAACCCAAAAAGTAAGCAGACAGCTGCAGAGTGAATACATAAACAATGTAATATCTAAAGATAACAACAAAAACCTATGGTCATACATTAAGTCTAAGAAAATGGAAACAACAGGCGTAGCGCCATTAAAAGATGAACATAACATAATACATAATGATAATGAAACTAAAGCAAACATTCTAAACAAATACTTTGCATCAGCATTCTCAGCCCCAGGAGACAAAGACATATTACTGAATTTGAACCAAGTAGACAACATAGAAGATATAGTAGTACAAGAAAATGGAATTCAAAAACTATTAGCCAACACCAAACCAAATAAAGCTTCTGGACCTAATGGTATTCCAGCTAGATTACTCAAAGAACTAAGTAATGAGCTAGCCCCAGTGTTCAAAATACTCTTTCAGGCTTCACTTAACCAGGGCAGAGTACCAAAGGACTGGAAAGAAGCTAATGTCACCCCCCTATTTAAAAAAGGAGAAAAATCTGACCCAGGAAACTACAGACCAGTATCACTTACCAGCATCACATGTAAAATCCTAGAACACATAATATGTAGCAGTATCATAAACCACTTAGACAAACATAATGTCCTCACACCATACCAACATGGCTTTAGGAAATATAGATCATGTGAAACACAACTAATAGGACTAATTGATGATTTTTCAAAAGGTTTAGATAATAGTGAACAAATAGATGCTATCTTACTAGATTTTTCTAAGGCTTTTGACAAAGTTCACCACCATAGTTTGCTTAAAAAATTAAAATATTTCGGCATTAATGGTCCAATGCATCAGTGGATTAAAGACTTTCTGATAGGGAGAGAACAAACTGTAATAATAAATGGCTCTAAATCAACACCGATAACAGTAAACTCAGGTGTACCTCAAGGAACAGTCTTGGGTCCACTACTATTTTTAATTTACATAAATGATTTACCAAATTGCATTACTTCAGGAACAAAAGTCAGATTATTTGCAGACGATTGCATAATATATAGCACAATAAAAACAACACAAGACACAGATATTTTACAAAGAGAATTAGATGAATTACAGAAATGGGAATCAAATTGGAGCATGTCTTTCCACCCAGAAAAATGTCAGTTGTTAAGAGTAACAAAAAAACTAAAACAAATTAATTCCACTTATCTTATTCATGGCAAACCAGTAACACAGACTAAAAACGCAAAATACCTAGGTGTTATAATAAATGAAAAACTGTCATGGAATCCACATATTGATGAAACTACAAAAAAATCAAACAAAGCATTAGGATTTATTAAAAGAAATTTCTATAAATCAAATAAGAACATAAAACTAAAATGTTATTTAACCTTGGTTAGGCCAATAATAGAATATGCATCCTCTGTTTGGGACCCCTCAACTCAAGAAAACATTAAGAAACTAGAACAGACACAAAATAGAGCAGTGCGATTCATAACAAACGAATATTCACATTTGACTAGAGTAACACCTTTAGTAAAATCACTAAATTTAGAAAGCCTTCAGGATAGAAGGCTCAAAAGTAAAGTAGCAATAATACATAAAACACTGAACCATAATCTTCAAATACAAAAACAAAATTTAATAAAATACTCTGAAAGACACAAAGATAAAGGCACATTCCTCGTCCCATATGCTAGGACAAATTTGTACAAATACTCCTTCTTCCCTAGTGCTATTAGAGCATGGAATGGGTTGCCTGAGCTAGCCAGGAAAACCAGTGACTTGGCAGAATTTAAGTCATTGGTTAATATGCATGACTAAATGCATGACTCGTAGGACGTAATCATCTTCTTATTTGAAGTAACGTCTGTATTATATAAGATAAGATAAGATAATACTTGTATTGTCAACTCTTTTTATCTCCCCTGCTAACATTTCCATCTGATTGTGTACTCATGTTAGTTCTCTTGATTGTAATTAATGTCCTTAATAAGTTGTTCAACACTGATCAACAATAACAAGATTTAAAAAAAAAGAACAACCTTCAGTGATAGAATCTCTTCCTCCTGAACTGAGTGGACAGGTACATTTTGCAACAATGGATTTTCCTCACAAAAAAGTTCTGTTAGAGGAAGATTAGTGAGCTGAAAAAAAAATCACATTTCAATATACAGACAAAAAAAGTAATTTTGTAATTTTATAAATCCTTTTGAAAACATCACCATTAAATCATTGAAAATACAAGCCATTTTTATACAATAGAAATTGAAATGATATTACCAATAATAAATAATTTGCTATTAAAACATAATGGTACCATCTTATGTAATGGGTATGGTATGTTTGCACATTTTAAAATAGCGGAAATCTATTTTACAGATAAAAAAAAACAACTAGTTTTATTGATGCATACTTTAGATGTCAAATTTCCCAACTGATAGGATTTGGGGGAAACTCAAATTGCATTGTTTTGTAACTTACAAAATATGATTTTTTTTTTTCATTTACTTCAATAGTTCATAATGGTTCTGGAAAGGGCAATTCCTTCATAAAATGTAAAAGCTAAAGGTTGTCATAAACATATAAATGTAAGTGACTGATTTAGACGTTTTCTTCAAGAAATATTGATTGCATACGGTACCTGAGCAATGTCTGATATATCAATAATCACATTTGCTCATATGCTTAAATATATTAACGATCATTTTTTAAATCAAAAGCTCATAATTTTGGTAATTTTAAACATTAGTATTACAATTACAGTGTGTTTGATTTATAATATGATTGTTTATTTATCATTATTTTATAAGATAAAAGACAACAAATTTTCTACCCTGATTTAAAAAAAAAAAATGTTTCCCTTTTTGGGTGGTTGTACATAATTGTAGGTCTAATGTTACACCAAAATTAACAAAAACAAAGAAATCCTAACACACACATACATATGTTTTTTGGCCCCAAATGAAATAGAAAAAGAAAAAAAAAAACTCAGAAAAAATTAATGTTAATCCTGTCTGTATCTATATCTAAATCAACAAATAGCTGAAATACATTATGACAATAATTTCAAAAATGTTTAAGAGACTCAATCTTGGATGATTTAAGACTTAATCTATAGATTCTACTCCAGACCTATCCCATATTGATCAGCTCAATGTTATTATAAGGTATGTTTTACCAGATGATGGTCTCCATATTGAACGTTTTCTAACTTTCCTTGAGATGGAGAAAAGTAAGGCTAAGATTGTGCACAGCTTAACTACAAATGTGTGTAAAATAGATTTTATTCAAAGTCGAGGCCATTCATGTCTATCAAATTAAAGAGAATGCAGGTTCAATTCATTCATTCATGTTCAATCTCTGAATCTTGTTGATAGTGCAGCGAATGACAGCAGTAAACTTTGTAAAGAATTGTTAAAAATATATACCAATCTATATACTTCTTAATTGTAAGTTAAACCTTCTAAATATCAGAAATCATATTTAGTATACTGATATCTAGGCTCATATAGTTTATTATTATTTTTAAGTCTGAATCTGGCCCAGATCTTATGCTGCTGGCCTTAAAGAACTTAAAATTCATGAGCTACTTTCCTAAGTTAACCACACCTTATAAGTTGCAGTAAGACCATTTGCACCCATTACACCACAGTTACATCAAATCTGGACAAAGTGGTCAGCTTCTCTCCATTAAGGCTAGAACTCAGTCATCGAAATGAATCAAGAAGGAGCCCAATTCTTAAGCACTGGTTTTTGTGTGTTTGTGTGTGTGCGCACAGTTTTATATAAATAATTTTATTGTTTGTATTTGTATCAATATTGTTATTGTCATAGAAGTTATGATGAGGTGGACAATTATAGTCAAACTGAATTTCCATTTGTTTGGACCAATAAAATTATCTTACCTTATATTATCATATTCTATCTTTAAAAAATGCATTAATTCTTTAAGAGCAGGATTTCAACTATCTTAATTTTTAAGTAATTAAATGATCTGTAAAAAAAATGTATTTTAAAAAGTTCTTTTTTTATGATCAGCTTATATAATAATTGATCAAGCATAATTTATGCAGAGACACTTACAAGTGAACATGTATATGTTGAGTGATTATTACCTCTGTTGGAAAAATTCTTAATTCATTAGCAGCAACATCTAAATAGTGAAGCTTGTAGCATTTACCAAGGCTCTAAAAATAATTATTAAAACAGCATTCAAACATGAAAGTAAGAAGTATTATATAAAGTGCATTAATGTTACCTAAATTAATTCAATATCTTTTTGTTAATCAAGTGATAATAGTCTATAAGCTTCAATAAGTAATGTATACTTTGTATATTGTTGCACAAATAAGACTACTACTCTCATGGAGGGAGGATCAAGAAAACAACTCTGTATGGGTGCAATGGTGCATGCAGCTTACAAAGATTATCTCTACAGATGTATCGGTATCACCTGCATTCAGGTAAGTTTATGTTTTTTACATACACTCTCATAATTCAAGCCCAAATAACTTTCTTAAAACTTGTAGTTGGATCAAACAATACCTAGAAAAAGATGGTGCATACAACACAATTTTTTTTTATTAGGCATAACTACTTCCCTTAGTTATACTACTTATACTTAAATATACCATTTTTAGTCCTTAACTTAACTGTTATTTTGAATTTCTGAGTCCATCCAAATCTAATGGATACCTGACATTAGTTAGTGAAATGTAAAAGGGAGTTGGTCATTGTACATTCACATGACACCCTCGTAACTGTGGGCTGTGGAAACAGATGACCTTTACATCGTTTGCCCCATACATTGTAAGGTTGGAAAGGGGTAATTTACTACTTTTTATTGGAAAAGTCTGTAGACGAATTTAAAGTAATTCAATGAGAAAATTAATAAGTACGGGGGTAACACAAACACAAATGACTTCTGCAACTATGTGTTACCTCTGGAAGCTCTCTTATTTTATTCTGTTGTAAAAATAACTTCTCTAAGTTAATGAGATATCCAAACTCCAATGGTAAAGATATTAGTTTATTCCCTGCAGCATGAAATTCTTTCAATGAGATTAAAGCACAAAATTCTACAGGCAAATCAGTGAGCAGATTATTGTCAATAGATAAATCTTGTATGCTAGACAAACTGAAAATAGAAACAGAAACCATTCTGAAGTCACCTTTATAGCTTTTTTTTAATATCTTGTCATTATTATTAATGTACGTACTTGCAAATTTCCTTTGGCAAAGTTCTTAACTTGTTTCCATTCAAATTCAAAAAAGTCAAATTTTTCAAACCAACTGAAACAACATCACACAATATTGATCATAACACAATGGAAATAAAATATAACAAAAGTAAACTTTTTAAAAAGAAAGTCTATAAGAAATAAAACATCTAATAAATGTGTAAAATACAACAAAAGTTTACAATACTTTAAAGAGAACGAAAAAAAAGGTTTTAAGATAGGTTCCTTGGAGATGTTATCCAAGACAGATAAGAAGGTTAATAATAGCAAAATGGTAAAAGAAAAAGGGGACAGGAAAAAGAGCTAATTTTAATTATTGATTATTTCACAAGCTTACGAATTTCAGCTGGAATTTGTAAGCAAGCATGAAGCATTCATGAAAGGGGAAAGATTAATAACTAGTATTTAATTACCTGTAGTTAGTCTCTTACCAACTATGTACATTAGATCAGTGATGCCCAAAATACGTCCTGCGGGCCGGATATATGTTGTTCAATCCGGTCCGCCGAAAATTCGACACAAAGCGTAAAAAATTTTCCTCCAAAAAAAAGTCAAAAAATTATTAACCTACGTTAGGACTCTCACATTTTCTCTGATGAATTGGTCCCCATGACTTTTAACATTTGTGCGTTTATGAAATGTAGAATCTACCAGGAAGAGTGTACGCATTTTACTTTTTTTTTGAGTGGATATTGAGATAACATATTTGATTTGTAACAAATGTGTGGATGTTTAAAAAAAAAGGACAAACATATAACGGCATTATAAAACGAATGTGAAAGCATTCTTGGTTTGAGCCGCGAATAAAAGATTGTTAAATCTTTTAAAGCCTAGGTGGTAGAGTATCGATGGGACTATTGACCAAAAAGCGACAAGAAAATGAGTCGGTTGTAACGCTAACTACGATATTGCTCAGTAGACAAATGAAGCCATTTTCTGACGCGTGAAAAAAAAAGATAAACTTCAAATATCTCATTAATTAATGTATTAGATCCACGAATTTGTAATAAAATAATTTCTTGTCCATTTCATTTCTTTTTTCTACCTTTTGGCTCATGTGGCCCGTTACATGAGTGTCGGAAATTAAAATGGCCCGCTGGGGGAATTAGGTTGGGCATAACTGCATTAGATGGTCAACATTCTCTTTAAGTTCTCTAATGCTTATTGTATGCAAGTCTTTCTTGCAAACTGATTTGCAGATTTTCTTTTTGCTTTTTACAAAGCTTATATCAACTCACTCTATCTGCCTGTTTGTTTGTCTGTCTGGTCAAAAGTTTCACATTATTTCTCCCACACCCAATTTCAGATCAAGCTGAAAATTTGCACAATTATTTCTTTTACCTGACAACACAAGAATCAATAAAAAACATTAACCAATTAGTTAATTAATTATTGGTTATTATTTATTTTGTTTGGTATCTTAAGCAAGGGAAAGAATATGTACTTGACTGAAGTGGTGGTATAAGCTGAATTAGTCCCCTTTATACATCATTGTCTGAGTCTTAATTAGTAGTGAACAAAACATGAACAATATAGGACGAGACTATAGAAACAATAAATAACTATACAATCTTCCATGTTCGTAGGCTTTCCACTAGTAGAGTAGTTACCGTATTGGCTAGAGAAGTCTGTGAAGACTAGCCATGAGTTCAACTTCAGGTCGTTCCCATTTGTTTTTATTTTAAAATCTTTACTGGTGGTCTAGATCTATTAAAAATTTAATTACATGACTGATCCAAACTAATTGATACAAGTACGCTAATATAAGCTTTGTTTTTTCTTTATATTTTTTTTTGTTTTTCTTGTTTGTTTTATTTTGTTTTAAATAATCACAGCTTCAGGAAGATAAGTTTTTGCTTTAACAGACTATATGATATCTCTTCAGATAGCCTGTTTCTGATCAATAGGCCTATGATTTAAAGTTGGTCAAAGTTTTCTAAAAAGTTTACATTCCAAACATGGTTAAAGTAAATGAAAAACTGAACTTGTTTATATTCCAAAAAAAGGAACTAAACAGCTCCCTATTAGCTTTGGCACACATATTTCCTAACTAAAAAGAAAACAGTGTAAACATACTTAATAAATTTCCATTTATGGACATTATCTTATTTCCAAACAGATGAAGTCTTTGAAGGCTTTCAAGATGTTGAAAAACTGAGTCAAATTCTTCAAATTCATTGTTACCCAAATTAAGTGATTGGAGCTGTTAATTAAAATATGTAAATGTATGTATTTAAAAGTAAAATGAAAGATGAATCATAATTTAAATATAGATTATAGATTTTTTAAAAGTGTACATTAAGTGGAATGAACATCATATGATTATAACTGACTTAACTGTACATTTTGTTTGTCTGTCACTACTTAATTGTATTTATAGGTTTTAGAAGTAAAATTATAATAGCTATTAACTGATGTGGATTATTATTTACACCTTTATTTTTCAAAAATACTACCCCCACCTCTTTTGTTTATCAATTCTAGTAGCCTGATTAGTAATGTACATCTGGCCCTTGAAGATTATAAAAAAATAGGGTAGCCTATCTAATCCCTCCTCACTTTTCTTTTGCTATTAGTTACAACCCTTTAGTATCTCTTTAATATACTGCTTTATGCAAGCTATAGACCATATTTTTCTCATTTATTAACTAGTTTTAGTCAGTAAATATTATATAATATTTTTATTTTAACTCTTGGCTTTCTCTAAGGCATATTTTCAACATTGTGGATTGCATAGTGAAATTTTAAAAAAGACAAATTAAAGAATATTTCCTTCTACTGATGTAAACAAAAACGAGTCAGAACACAGTATATAGGCTATAGGTGTATCTCTTTTCAAGGAGCTTTCAATAATAAAACAATTATAAAAAAAAATAAAGAGTTAAGCAAATGCTAATAGATCCTATAAGCTAAAAATAAAAGAAAAACTAAAAAAAAAAAACAAGAGAAAATTCCTTTTCTACATTATTAGTGAAAAAACAATAACAAAAAAAAATGGTTTAGCAGATCTAGATCTATAGCTAGACTACATGCAAATTATAATTTATTTTCATTTTTTTTTCAAATATAATTTTTCATTGTTGATGTTTTACAAAATTTAAATATCTGCTAATAGAACTAGCTGATGACATTGCAATGTATTGTATTGTCTACAAGTAAATGCTTAAAAAAATTATGGAGAGCCTAGATAGAGAGGTACCCAAAATTGGCCTCTGCATAAACTTGGATGAAACAAAATTATTAGAGTGGCATATAAGGCAAAATGTGCCCACATAAGACTTGGTAAGACAAAGCTTGAAGAGATGGATAAGTTAGGATATCAAAGCAGCATCATAGCAAACAATGGGGATGCCTACCATGATGTACCATAGCATGCCAAATAGGAAAGGCAGGGATCATTTTCCAAAAGCTGCGCTATTGGACTTGAGACAAAAATCTACATATTTAACACAATCATCATCCCAACAGTGATGTATGCATGTGAGACATGGATTAAGTCATTTGCCAAAATCGAGAGAAGACAAAATGTGGCTCAGCAAAAATGGAATGGCTAAGACTGATTTTAGAAGTCAGTTTGTTATGTGTGCATGTTAGTGTAAATGTAGAACGGTGCGAATGAGTGTTGAAAGGAAAGAACCAAAATGAAGGAATAGAAACTAAATAGTGGTTTTAGTGTTCATGAAGATTAAATTAATTATAATCTATGACGCTGACGTTTTGTGTTGTTGTAATATTAAAAGAATCTTTTCACATAACAAAATGTAAAAGTTACTGAGATCAAGTCTCAAACAAAGAAATCCTATGCCGAAATCGGACTTGACCACTATATGAGGTTGTGACCAAGCATCATATGAGGTTTGAGGACATGTCCTTTGACAGAATGAATTACACATACCAAGAGTTGCAATGGCATGGAGGCCAATATGAGGAAAGCCCAAACATTAGGCTACTCTTACAATGTTGTCACGCATTGTAAATAACAGATCTTTATAGAGATAGCTTGCTGCCCAATGCTCCAAACAGGGCTGGAGGATCTAAGACTAAGAAGTATAAGTATATCTAGTAGGACTATTTTTACTAGACTTTTATTAATTATAGGCCCACTATTTTGGGCTGGCTAAAAAAAAATAGATCTGCAGATCTAGATAATTATCTAGTCCACTGTTGTCTGAAGAATCTAGAGTTTAGATGCATAATTCATAATCAAAATTTATTTAATCTTACTAGAAATAATAGTCATTAGAGATTATTATAATTATGATTATGAATAGATGTTAGATATCTAAAAGTATAGATCCACAGTCTGATTTCATCTTATAAAGCCACCACAAATGGAGGAACAGGAATACTCTTTGAATGGGCCATTTCAAATAAAGAAAAACTAGAAAAATCCATTGCAACTGGAGAGCTGACAGCCAAAGAGCAGAGAGGGAAGCACTAGAACTAGCTACCACGCTAGAAAATCATCCAAGTACTCTGCACAGTCAGATTGTCTTTTTAACCAATGCGAAAACAGCCCTCCAAAGTTTGGAGTTTGAGTTTTGAGTTTAGGCACATCGGCACAATTTAGGCTATGTTGTGCCCATAATCCTTAATAAACCAATTCAGGACAACACTTATAAAGCTCAACAACAGCAAAGAAAATGATATTCAATGGATACCAGCACTTATTGAACTAGACGGAAATGAGAAGGCTGACACACTTGCCAAAAGTGGGAGAACAAACACACAATTAAAGATTGCACTCTATCCAGAAGAAATTAAGAAACTAATAGCGAATAGATTAAATGAGAAATGGATATTAAGCTCTCATCCAAATCACATGAAAGTTGATGCCTATTATAAGCTATCCTAACAATATCAATATCTAATCTTTCCCTTCAGAGCTGGACACAACAGAATGAGACAACATATTTCCCAAAGCTAAAAATTGGAACTAGCGAAATCTGCTCATGTGGAGTGTCACCAGAGATTGCTGACCGTGTCATTCAAAACTGCATTCTTTATCAAGAGGCCTGAACAAGACACTGGCCCCAAAACATCCCTATAGAAAGAAAACTTAAAGGAGAGCTCCCTGATTTGGAAAACACTGCACAGTTCATCTTGTATACTGGTCTAGTCATCTGAACGCTTCAACATAATAATGAGAATGAGGAAGAAGAAGAAGATATACTGATTCTCTTGTCACACTTTAATTACAATACCTCATTCAAGTCAGTACTTATTTTAAAAAATGAAAACATCTGCGAACTCCTCATCTATCGGGCAATAAAACTAAATTTGACTTTTTTTGCCATATCAGCTATTAAATTTATAATTCATGTCAAATGGCAGTAGGGGCCGGACCTAATCTGCGAACGTAATTTTCATGGGACCTGAAAACTGGAAGGTGGGCGGAGGGTGGAACCTGGATGTTGATCTCAAAAGTGGCTCTAATGATTTTCCTAGAAATTTAACATTGCTGAGAAAATAATTACTATTTATAGCTCATTGGCCACACAGGGAAACTCTAGCTTGACTTATATTTTTCAAGTAAAAAAAGAAAGAAATTTTAATTTGGCTAGAGAACTAGATCAATTAGGTCTAGATCGAAAATTGGTTAGGATAGGACTATCACATTTGGGAATTTCTGAATGTAAGGCATTTTTAATAATTAATAATCAATTCAAGAATTTAATAAATTAATGTTCAAGAAAATTTTGCGCATCATCTTCTTAGTCTAGAGATCTAAAGGCCTATCACTGGAATTTTATAATCTAGTATAGATCTATATATTCGCGCCTTAACCAGGATTCTTTCTTGGAGGAGGGGGTGAAATGTTGCACAGTAAATATAACATTCATTAGTGATTAAGAAAACAATAAACACTCTTTTTTGTTGTATAAAGGAGGTAGTCTTTTTAAAAAATATATTTAGTATGTTTTTTTTTGTTGTGAATAAGTTTGTGAGCATTAAAGTTTTAGTGAGTTATGTTAAATTTGCAGTAGGTGTATGCCACACACTCACAGCTAAGTCATAATGACATTTCAACAGTGTAAATATACCTCTAGCCTCTAGCAAATCAAGTTCTTTGACAGTTTTTTTAAACTTGATATTGTAATCTAACATTCATTAGTTACTATAATACGAGAAAAACAGTCACTCTACACTACTCTAAAATAATAGACTTGAATGACTCAATAAAATATTATGTAATCTACATCTAGATTATATAGAAAAATTAAAAGATTAAAAAATTTCATTAAATTGCAAAACGACGACGTCCAATGTTAATTAAATGTTACTCTTTCTTAGTAAATCTTACTTGTTAATTCTATTTCTACCTTTGTCTTTGAGTTTTAGGCTTATTTACCTTATAAAGTGTGATAAATTCTTCGGGAAGTGTCTTTATTTTATTATTTTTTAATTGTAATTGACAAATACAGTCAAGTTTCCCAATAATTTTTGGAATAAACTCCAAGTTTTTATTGCATAACGATAATTTTTTAGGTTTTGATTTTAATGCCAATAAAAGGAGCTTGTCGGCCATTTAGAGTAGAATCTTTCTTGTTGTCTGGGAGATGACGCCTCTACAGTTAAGTAGACCATGGAACTATACTAGATCTAAATTCTAAAATCTAAATCTAGACTCTAGACAAAGAACTATGGGAAAGGACCAATGGCGAACGCTTTTGTGCCAGTTTTTAGATTAGAATTTAGACTCTATAGCTCCGCAATGGTGAAACTTATTTTAAAAAAATGAACTCCTCATCTATCGGGCGATAAAACTAAATTTGACTTTTTTTTTGCCATATCAGCTATTAAATTTAAAATTCAAGTCAAATTGCGGTAGGGGTCGGACCTAATCTGCGAACGTAATTTTCGCGGGAGTCATAATGAGCGAAAGGGCGTAAAAAATAGCGAAATAGCATGTTAAAATATAGTAATTATAGTTCTATCATCTAATTTCTTCCATGAAGCATTATAACTATTGTCCTCCTTCTGGCATTAAATTTATTTTCACTTTTCCCGTGCTCCACATCTCCTTTTTCTGTTTGGAACTCATGTCTATTTAGCCTACGAAACTTGTGATCAAATATTTCTTTTATAGAAAGAAAGGAACTACAAAAATTCGAATTCGCGCCCAGTGGCGTAGCTAGGGTGGGGAGGAGGGGGGGAATTTGAAGATCCCCCGGCCCCCACTTGAGGGTGGCCCCCAAATGAATGTCCGAAATTAAATATTACGTCACTGTCATGTAATATTGCTTTTCACGTTGTTATATAAGTTAGTGACACTGTTGTATGTATTCAAGACACATTATTAACACTTTCTGTGCTCTCAATTTCAAGGAGTAGCTCTGACTATTGCCGTGTTACTATCAGGAAGTAGTAGTTTAGGTAGTTTATTTCATCATCCTTTTCTTTTAACAAGAAACCTGATAAGAGTACTGAAAACAAAAAGAGACCTTGAACGTGTCGAAGATGATTCATACAAAGATACAGCAGCCGAAGAAGTGAAAATGTCTCTTTATGAGAGAAGAAGTGCTGAAGAGACTCCATGGGAATACATTTTACCATAGTCAGATAAAACATCTGAAGTAAGTGATGATAACTCAAGCGATGGTCTTCCAAAATCACTTTCTCCAGAAGTGGAAGAAGATGTAATTAAGTACAAAGACTTCGGATATATCCAGCCTGGAATTTTATCCTAGCAACTGCGAGCAAAGATTGTGTTAAAGGGTGGCTTATTTTTCCAAAACAAAGATCAACGGTATCTTTTTTCAGTAGAGTTTACCAAAAATAAATCACGAAGTTTGACATTATCATGGTTCACTAGAAAGCTTCCAACAGGAGAAATCTGCAATCTTTGCTCCTCTTCTCTCCACACTAGGGATGTCTGTTTTGTATTGCTTGTGTACTGTTTTCTGAGGCATCATAAAAGACATTCAGTGCATTGAGAAAACATGGAGTTGGTTTCACCAAATGGAAGAAACCTGAAAGACCGAAAGAACATAAAGAAAGAGTCCACCACAGACAAGCTCTTTTGAAGAGGAAGTTAGAAGAAGAAAAGATAAAGGCAGAACCAGATGAACTGTCACATATGTTTCATGCGCAAATTTTGAAAAATCAGCAGTGTTGGAGAGATATTCTGAAACGTGTAGCAGTAGCTATTACGTAGCCTACTTAGCAAAAACAAACTCAAGCTTACCTGGTCAAAACGAAAAACTGAATTCACCCAATCTTGGTAACTTCCTAGCATATTTGACTTGCAGAATTTGATGAAGTTAGGAAACACCACTTACATAGGATCGAACATTATTTGTCCCCAGAAATTCAAAATGAGTTTAGCAACTTGATAGGCAACAAAGTTAGGGAATTAATTGTTGGGAAAGTCAAGCAAGTTTGTTACTTTTCTCTGATGCTTGATTCCACCCTAGATGTTTCTCATCAAGAACAGGTTTTCCTAATAATTCGTTACTTGGATGTTGATAATTTCGACATAAAAGAGTCATTCAATGGTTACTTTGAAATTTTGAAACCTATGAGCAACATTATGAAGAACTTGTTCTTAAAACTCTTAAAGACATTGGATTGAACTATGATCTGTGCAAAGGTCAAATCTATACGCCTGCAGAAATGTCTCTTGGACATAAATCCAAAGGCAACATTTCTGAACTGTGATAAGCACTCTATCAACCTGGCAGCTCTTCATTCTGCTGAGATCCAGCAATTGTCACCTTTTATTTTGGAACTGTACATGAATTGTTCAACTTTTTTTGCCAATTCACACCAGAGATGGGCCAAACTGAAAGAAGCTGGAGCCTGAAGTTTAAAAGAGATCGAAGAGTAATACAAGGTGGTCCGCTAGAGAAGAAGCTACGTCGGCAGTTTCCTTGCCCTTGCATCTGGATAAAATCATCAAGCTGTTGGAGAAACTTTCTGAATCAAAAACTTAAAGAATGGACACTAGAAGCAATGCACAGAATCTTCTTCATAGAGTGGGAAATTATGAATTTTTTTGCTTATCTGTAATTCTGGTCAAATCTCCTGCGCCAAATTAATATAGTTCAGAACAAACTACAAAAGTCTGGACTGCACATACGGGAAGCTGCTGAAGGAAATTAAAACCCTTTCATGCTTTATGCAAATGATGAAAAACTGACGAAACTGATCAGCCAATCCATCGAAAAAGCAAAAGAAGGTAGTGAATGCTATGGATTTCCTGTAATCAAAATAATCAGAAGAAATAAAAGACTTGATGGGGAGATGAGTTCTGATGTAGGACAGCCAATATAACTGCAATTCAAACTTGTTGCGATAGAAGTGTTGGACAGACTTCATATGGAGATGAAGGACAGATTCCAAAGGCTGGAAAACCATGTGGACACCTTTGGGTTTCTTTTTGAACCAAGACACCTCTTGGAGTCAATGGAAAATGACACGTTGATGAAAAACTGTGTTACTTTTCCTTTTTGATGAAATGCATGCAAATCGCTTGTTCAATGTCATTGATACACGAGCAATTTTCATTAACAAACCATTGCCACAATCACCAATCGACATATTGAGGAAGCTGGCTTCCTATGGTAATGATGTGTGCTCAAACTTTGCAATAACTCAGGCAACTTCCATTGTATTATGTGAGAGATCATTCTCAAAGCTCAAGTTAATCAAAAACGATCTCAGGAGCACAATGATGCGAAAAGGCTAGGCATGGCTTTAATGTCAGTGGAGTCACAAATACTAGACAGTATCGATCAGGGGCGGACTGGGTATCAAAATCGGCCCGGGCATTACCATATAAACCGGCCCACTAATGTCATGTCATATTTTTTCGGTGTGTGTGTGGGGGAGGGGATTTTAAACTTCTCCGCAATTTATATATATATATATATATATATA
This sequence comes from Biomphalaria glabrata, assembly GCF_947242115.1. Lineage (NCBI taxonomy): Eukaryota > Metazoa > Mollusca > Gastropoda > Planorbidae > Biomphalaria > Biomphalaria glabrata. The sequence goes on from NC_074717.1 coordinate 17,183,660, forward strand.
TATATATATATATATATATATATATATATATATATATATATAAAAATAAATAAATAAATAAATATATATATATATATATATATATATATATATATATATATATATATATATATAAATAAATAAATAAATAAATAAATAAATAAATATATATATATATATATATATATATATATATATATATATATATATATATATATATATATATATATTAGTGTGTGTCTATATGTAATTAATCTTCATTACATTCTTATCTTTCATTCTTTCAAACGTTTTTTTCTACCCTAGAAATACTCTCTTCCTATAATTAGTGAAAGGCAGTATACACCGACAAGGGACAGCTAGGGAGTCTGGCGGAGGGCTGTAAGCTCCCCCAGTGGAGTCCGGGGCAAAGCCCCGGATCCAAGCATTATTTCCGTTATTTTAAGCTTTAAAAAATGCATATTTTGAGGTATCTACAGTGCAATTAGCCTGCTACTCTTCCACTAAAAAAATGAAAAACTAAATCGTCTATTCAGTGAAGTCCAGCGACTGGTAGAAAAAGGTAAAATGCTTTAGTTTTTGTATTGGAGGTGGTGGGGGGAGAGGGAAACCACAAAACCCCTTTTGGCTACGCTCATGAAATTTGGTGACTGTAGTTTGCTTAAGTTGGCTGCACTGGGGAAGTAAGTAAAGTTTCCCTTTCAGACAATGAGATCTGAGGCCGGTGATGGTTTGAACTCCTCCCCTCTCGGCTACGCCCATGTGTTTTATCATAGGTGTAAGCCTAATTCTATTCAAAATATATAAAGTTTGATAACGCACCGAAAACTGGATATATGCTTTCTTAGGCTTACATAATGTATTCTATATATACATGTATGTAGTCTGAAAACTATAAACACTACAATATCAGCCTTAATGAGTTTCAAACCTTTTGGTATTACTTATAGATTACAGACGTTTCTTCAAAAAAAAAAAAATAATTAGGTCCTACGCATTTCACGTGTCAATCTAGTCATGCATATAGATCTGTGACTTAAAATATGCTAAGTCATTGGTTTTCCTGGCTGATTCAGGCAACCCATTCCTTTAAAGTGGTATCACAACAAATACAAAACTAGGGGTCTATCGAGCCGTCATCCTCCTCTACATTGCTCTATGCCTCAGAAACATGGATAGTGTACAGTTAACATGCAAAGAAACTGAATCACTACCACATGTCTGTGAAAAATACTGAATGTCAAATGGCAAGACAAAATACCAGATACTGAAGTCCTTCAAAGAGCAGGTCTGCAAAGCATCCACACAATCGTAATGTAGTCCCAGCTGCGATGGGCACGACACGTATGCAGCATGGAAGACCACCGCATCCCTAAACGACTCTTGTATAGCCAACTAAGCGAAGGAAAGCGCTCGCAAGGTTGTCAAGAAAGCGCTTCAGGGACACCCTCAAAGCTTCTCTGAAGGCGTTCAGCATAGACCCAGCCACCTGGGAGACAGAAGCACATGACAGAGCATGGAAACCGGCGCTCAGGTTGCTGAAGAAAAGAGAACAAAGCTGGCAGAAGAAAAACGCCAGAGAAGAAAAGCAAGGCCAATGACACTAGCTCCAGCTGGAATAACCTGCCTAGTGTGCGGCCGAACATTCCGGGCTCACATAGGTTTCACCAGCCACACGAGGAGACATAAAACCCCAGTGCAAAGCCCTCAGCCCCCTGGATGACAAGGTGGTCATAATCGAACTACGATGGACGAACTATATATATTCCTTTACAAGATAAGAGAAAGCAGAACGGTTAGAGAGGTACTTCTAAATGTGAAAAGCTCTTGCTTCGTCCTAGTACATTCTCAAAAACGCGATTTGTAAATATATTATTTAAAATATAAATGATTCTAAATCTCCTTTCATTAAATATCGGATGTGACAGCGCTACATAAATTATTGTAATTATTGTAATAATTTTCATCATCAATGACTTCATACTAAGCATAAGTTTGCCATTAATCATATAATCATAATGGTGCAAATATCGATTTCGATCTAGATTTATATTTTAATTAAATAATTATTTTTTTTGTAAGCCATAAGTGTAGTATTTTTAGATCTACGTTATTACAAATAAACAACAAGAAACTTACTTTTTTCTTTTGAAATCTCAGAAACTAGAACTTTATACGATTATACCCATATTGAGCTATGAATAAGTTGGGTGGTTTGCAATTTCGCGGTTGTGTGTATGTGTTTAAGTTAACTTCTATTAAGTTTTTTTAACGCGCTAATTGTCTCCCCTTTTGCCGCGTCATATCAATGTTTTCTAACTTAACCTCTCCCATCCCTCTTTTTCGTTAACTTTCATGAACCATCAAAAGACGGGAGAGGGAAGGAGTAAAACAAAAATAGGAGTGCCATCAAAGGCCCATGCCGACCAGCAAAATGATCAGGCCAAACAGAGTCTTGAAGACATCAAAGTGGTGTTGAAGGCCAAGCCGCTCGTGCATAGCAGAAAGTACGGTCTAACGTTTTACAAATGATAACACGTACAGTGTATAGTGTAATTCTTAAATTTATTCATGTTGAATTTCAAACAAAATTAATTGTAATAATAATTTATAAAAAAACAACAAGAAAACGTGCTCGGCCTTTGTGCCTTGCTGCTGTCATTTTTTTTAAAGTTGTCTGCATTGACATTTGTTTATTTTTGGTCGCGACCAGACCGGCCCATTTGGTACCGGCCCACCGGGCATTTGCCCGTTTGCCCATATAGCCAGTCCGCCCCTGGTATCGATGTAGATTGTAGATGATGTTATAGATGCCTTTGCTGCACAGAAAGTACGACGTGAAGCGATATGAATTGAGATTTGTCACTTGCGCATTTCTTCACCAATAAACAATGGTATTATTCATTAAAAGATTCTTAATGATTATTTCTTGTTAATTTTACTGATATTCTTACCAATTAGAATGTAGGCTTATATATTTATTAAGTACATTATCTAATGTCATGATGTCAAATGTCAAAATGCAAGGGGCCCCCAAAGAGGTCAACCCCCGGTCTCCAAATCCCTAGCTACGCCCCTGCTCGCGCCTCCTTCCTATAGGCTAGCGTCCACGTCGTTTTACTCTCCATTTAATAAACTCTCGCCACTGCGACTATTTTTTTTAAGATCGCGTGTTCTGTGCGGCCACTTAATCACCATCAACTCGATCTCACAAGAAGTCCCCCCCCCCCCGCACTGATTGACTCTAAGGCAGATCCCGAATGATATGGATTGATGATGTATGGAGGCAGATCTACAACAGCTTGGGTTTCGGGCGAGGAGACGAAAGGCTCAGGAGAGATCTGATAATGTAGGGATGTGTTGAAGCAGGCAACACTCAAAACAATCTTGAAAGAAAAAAGCATAGAGCTAACTCTCTTCACTAAATCAGACTGATGAGATCCTTGGTCATGCCCATGTTTTTATAATGCTTGCGAATCTTGGAAGCTAACAGCAGAATTAGAGAAAAGACTATTAAAGTAGGCCTAATGGAACTGAGATGCAATACAAATTCGCATCACAAACTAATAAGATATTAGAAACAGGATCACAATATATATTTGTCACGTACACTATGACCATATATGGTAACAGTTTCGGGTTGTTTGCTGACATAGCTTGACATAGCTGGGAAAAAAAAACCAAGCATGTAATTAAATGAACTCCATTGGTTCCGAAAGTTAATTGTTGTACATTAGACTGCAATGATTGGTTGGTCTGGGAGGGGTAAGTTGTTGATCACGTGATTACGAGCTGAAACCCGGCGAAGATGCAAAATAGCCTCAGTCTTGTCTCGGAAGTTGTAGTATTAACATCTAACTTGTATGTAACGTGAATTTGAGAATATATATTTTATTTGTATCAAGACTCAGATATACTATTGTGTAGATTCAATTCAAGTATATTTTAACCATTGTAACTATTTGTGAATAGTGTTTTCAAGTTATTAATTAAAGTAATTATTTTTGGACGAAGAGAAGTTTCTTCATTGAATTTAGAACGTACTTAGATCATATCTGTCAAGTAGTAACTCCTAGACCTAGATGATCCTCTTATCAATTGGCAACATTCTGTATGATCGTATTATCAACATAGATCTGTCTACTTCTATACGATCATCTTATCGAAAGATCATTTTAAGATCCTCGGCAATCACGATCATTGATGGTGCAATATAGTTCAAGTCTGATTGCGACAGCATATCACAATCAAGATTGAGCGTGACATCTGACACCATCTTAGATTGTGACATCAACACCATGGCATTGATGATCGTGACAATATTTTTAGACCTTATTGATGATCTGCTAACCACTTTTTTTTAAAAAAATGTGTGGCCTATTACAACGTACCCAGGGCTCGCAAAAACCTTATATAAAAAAATTCATTCATGTCGAAAATTTTCCTATATTCGATAATGCGCGCACGTTTTTTTTTTTTTATAGCCTATAGGTAGGCCATTCCATGGGTATTCCTATAAAAAAATAGGTGCGTAAATTATACTTATGAAAATGAATTCTGCACTTCTTTTAAACATTTATACACATTAATATCATTAACAAGTAACAAGAGGTTAGGCCTATAACGAGCCAGTATAAAAAAAAAAGGAAGACGGCAAAACAGAGGTGCCCTCCCCCATCCCCACCCGTATAAAGATCAACTGAGGCGCCATTTCACCCTCACTGGCATAGAGGAAAGTAGCTGGCAGCAGATGGTCTCTGAGAGAGACTGTTGGAGCGCTCTCACATTTATAGGCTGCTAGACAAACATTTTAGACGGAAAGAAAATAGACCGTCAGTGGACAATGGCCTGCACGAAATGCGGGAAAATATGCTGGTCGCAGCTGGGCTTGCACGTAGGCCTATATATACTGCACTCATCCTTAGTCTTCAAAATCGAAGACATTGCCATTCATATAAAAATAGGCCTATTATTATAATATTTCAATTTACAAACAACAACAATAAATAAGACAAAAAGAAAAACAGATAAATTAATTAATCACTAAATTATCAATGGCTTTTATGCTTATTATTGGGATGTTCGTAGAAAAGTTTTTTAGTTAAAAGGTCATTTTGAGCGAACACCCCTCAATAATTTATTTTCAACGGAATGAATAGCCTTGGGTTATTCTAGCTAACTATTTCCTCATCTATTTAGAAGCATAATATGCGATTTTAAGCTTATTATTGGGGTGTTCGTAGAAAAGTTTTTCAGTTAAAAGGTCATTTTGAGCGAACACTCCTCAATATTTTTTTTTCAACGGAATGAATAGCCTTGGCTATTCTAGCTAACTATTTCCTCATCTATTTAGAAGCATAATATGCGATTTGTTTTTCGGCCGATGTCCATTGGTGCTTTAAAACGTCTTAAGTTCGGACCTATTCACGTTTATCAGGAAACGTTTTGACAATGAAATTTATTGTATGAGGAAAAACGAAAGTGAATATATGGGAAATGTAGAAAAATGGAGTTTTTGTGATACCAATTTATTGCCTATAGACTTATAATTACGGGGAGGTGTTCGCTTTATATGCTATTTCGCTGATGGGTCCCTTAAAATAGTTAACTAGCAATATAGAAAAAAATAAAAATACTTTTAAACACTTTGGCGAGACGCATGGGAAACGTTGCTAAAAGGAAAAAAAAGTTAAATTTCGAATGCTGATTTGGATTGTTTATCATTCAAACTGCGGCTATAGAGTCTAGTCTAGACTCTTGTTAATATTGGCAATAGAGTCTAGTGCCAATAGACTTCTATCTAGTCTAGATTTTTTTTTTAAAAGTCTAGATCAAGAAATACAGTCAGTACTAATAGAATACAGATCTAAAGATCTATATCTATTTTCTAGATCTATGTCTATATATAGAATAGATATCTGTATATCATTATCTATCTCTATTGTATTGTTTCTAGACATGCTACTAGTACTACTACTTGTGCTTCTACTGTTCTAAGCGGAAATTACCCTGGGCCTTAGACTTAGACTGACTCTAGAGCTACTCAGCTAGAGAGTTAGAGTCTATTGACTATTGTGATTGCTGAGTGATTAGTTATAATAAATATAATAATAATATACTATTAGTATTATTACTATTGTAATTATTAATTATAATAGAATCATTAATTATCATTCAATGTATAGTCATAGTCATAATAATTAGTAATCTAGACTCTAGTGACTTTAGACTTGAGTATAGAATTCTAGATCTCTAGAATTTGCCTACTAGACTTTAATTTTGTAAACAAAATTCTTTACTAGACTAAAGTGTGAAGTTCGATCGCATTAAGCCCGCTGGCAGCAATTTTCACCTTTGGATTTTTATAGCACAGTAATGGTCTGACCTATGAAAAAACTGATGATATCTCTAAATTCCTCGTCTTTTTGTCTATAAAAATAGATCTGATTGAATGTATCACTAGGCTTATTTAAATTAAATATGAGGTCAAAGAGGTGTAGGGTGGGTATCGCCAAGCTTATTTTCCCTGATCGGATTTCTCCCCTAGTTAGTAAGCTCGATCTGGCTGATGGAAGGCTCAATCAGATCAAAGAAAATATATATCTAAAACATGTTTTAATCTTTAATTTTCACTATGAAGTTGTTTTCAAGAACACCATCTACTACCGCCTTTCCCATGCTACACAATATCAAATAGTCTCTTTGAGCTGATGAGCCATCAGACTTAAAAATAGCCATAAGCCCATGACCCATTTCCTTCACTAACGGGTAGTAAAAAATAATAATTCCACACCTCTTGAGTTTGACCTCATCATGAACTTAGCCTTTACAAGGAAAAAGAAATAGAATGTGTCGGAAGTGAAGAAAAAAGATGCCTGCGCAGTAGTAATATAGTAGTAATTTGGTAAACATTCAAATAAAAAAGTTTTAGCAATAAAAAATGAACCAATCGAACATCTATAAAAAATGGGGCTGATCGAGCTTAGCACTTTACTATATATCTATATTATATACTGTAATACTATATAGATCTAGTATCTATTAATCATATTTAATCTGTATCTAGTGAATAGTCATAGTCTAGATCTATTATAGTATTATATTTATACTACTACTATTAGTACTAGATTCTACTAGATCTCTAGTTAACTCTAGTAGTAGTAGATCTATAATCATGTCACTCAATGTAAATCACTAAAATCTGACTAAATGTCTTGATCTACTAAGTCACCTATAATGTCTATGTTAGGTATAATGTTTATGTAGTAATACTGCTTACTGATCTAGATCTATCCCTATACTAGATTCTAGATCTATCTATAATGCTATATATGGCTATACTCACTGGCTATAACTATAGTGATATACTGCCTATAGACTTATAATACTTGTATCTAGTAGTATACTCTTAAGTCTAAGTCTATCACTGAGTTGTATGATATAATACTATAGCTATACTAGTGTATAGACGACTCTAGAGTCTATATATAGATCTAATCTATAGTAATGTAACATCCCTCAAACCATTTTTTTTTAACATAAAAATATATGTCCCTTTTGTTCCCATTAAGAATTGAGGATAGCATTGATAGTGATCTTCAGCATCAAAGTCAAGGCTCTTATAAATAATACCCCCTGTGCATTATCATTCAGATTGGTACTTTCATCCATTAAAATAGTGCAGAAGCTGCTAATCTTTGATGCTAACAATGACTTGAAATTTGTATCATTTGATTTGACTCTTGATGTCCTTACCTTACCTATATCCCTTAGTCTGTTGGACCATTGTGTCACCAAGCAAGATTTGTTGACTGTCTTTCTCCATTCCTCTCTGTCTTTTGCCTTGTTTAAAACCTCTATCAATGCAATGGTAGGCCTGTCCATTCTTTTATGTTGTCCTCCCATCGCTTTCTCTGTCTGCCTCTTCTAATTTTTCATGGTACTATTCGCTGAAGGAAGGTCTTTGCGAGTCCCGTGGATCTTGAAATATGGTCATATATTTTAAGCTTGCGTTTCTTTACAATAGTTAGCAGGTCATCATGGGGTCCGATCGCTGCAGCAACCATCTCTAATCTCTTGGTTTGTGATGCGATCTTTGAAAGTGATGCCTAGGATCCTTCTGTAGCATCTCAATTCCATTGCTAGGATCCTCCTCTCTAGCTCTGCAGTCAGCGTCCAAGACTCGTAAGCATATAAAAATGTGGCCATGACCAGGGAGTGCATCAGTCTGATTTTGTTGCAGAGGGCCAAGCCCTTGTCTTTCCAAATTATTTTCAGTTTTGAATGGGCTGCTGTGGACTGTGCTATTCAGGCCAGTAGTTCAGGTTTTGTTCCCTCTTTTGAGACAATAGCTCCGAGGTATTTGAAGCTGTTAACACTAGTCAGCTTTTCACCTCCAATACTGATGCATCTTTTAAAGCCCTGTTGGCTATTGGTCATAATTTGTTTTTTTTTTTGGCATTTATTTGTATGCCATATGCTGCGGAAGTCTTGTTAATGTGCATCACTAGGTCAGCTAGTTCTTCTTCTGTCCCTGCTAGGCCATCAATGTCATCTGTGAAGCGCAAGTTAGTGATTCTTCTTCCTCCAATGCTAACAGTATCGTCATAGCCCTCGAGAGCATCTACCATTATCCTTTCAAGGAAGATATTGAAGAGTGTTGGTGAAAGTAGGCAGCATTGTCTTACTCCAAATGTGGTTTTGAACCAGTCCCCAACATTATTGTTGAAGTTCACCGCACTGGTGGCATCCTTGTAGAGGTTCTGGATAACTTTGATTATGTTTTTATTAATGTTGTACTTCTCCATTGTTGCCCAGAGTGCCCTGTGCCATACTTGATCGAAAGCTTTCTTGAAATCAATAAAGACATGGAAAAGATTCTCTTGGTGTTGGAGATATTTTTCACAGAGTATTCTTGATGTCCAGTTATGTTATAGTTTGTTTTTTTTTTTACATAAATTAAGTTTCAAAATCCTTTTCTATCCAGAAAAACTTTGCAAACTTGAATCATACATTGTTAACAAATTCTAATTTAGAAGGTTTTTAAATTACATTTAATAATATTGTACGCTACAATGTAACTTGCATATTATGCAGCTTTCTGAGAAGTGTCAACTATTAAACAAAAATTTTGGTGACCTAATAATTCTTTTCAGAAATCTTCAGCTTTTTTTTCTTGGATGCATAAAAATGTTATTATTTTTTTTTTAGAACTGAAGTATGAGAAATATTATGTCCTTATAAACGGCATCAGTTTTATTGCATATATATAAGACAGTAATTTGTCTTGTTATATAAATGATGGCAATTTAACTCATCTTATAAAAAAAAAGACATTCTGAATGACCTTTATGTTTTTATTCCATATTTTTAGAACTTGCATCTAGTGTGTGTAATTTACAAAAACTAGATCTAGAACAGTTGCGTGTTTGAATAACATTTCACGTACATCGTGTTTGTGCACATTTTCAATTCAGTGAATCATAGAATAAAAATTTGCAATATTACTCCAAAGGTTCAACTTTTATTGAATACTAGAATTTTCATATTGTGAGTGAAACTGTTATTTTAAAATATTGTTTCAAAGCATATTGCCGCTTTAAACCTCTCTAGCCAGTGGGCCATTGTTTGCCCATCACTGGTTTAGTACAGGGTCCTATTCCATTAAGACTAATACAAATAGATCTATCAAATGAACCAGATTGGAGTTGCCTTTTTTACATTATCTGTGGCATTTTACATCTCGAGAGACAATCTTTTCCCTTTGCAACTTCTTGTGTGACTAAAGAGGCCAATCCTTGATACACAGCTGCGATCGCAGGTTGGGCATATATAATCACCAGGCGCTGTTGCATTTTCACCATTCTTTCTGCTTCTGTTGTGTATGACATCTGCAATCCGTGACCCTTCCTTTATGCTCTCTCCATGTGGATCTGTCCAGTGCAACTGCTAGTGTCGATTTTGAAGTGCTATATGTCACGTTTGCATACATCAGTATACCACAAAAATAGGCAACACAGGTCCGGTAGACTAGGGCTTTAGTACTGCTAGTCAGCAATATGTGGTCCCAGACTCTTTTCTGCAACCGTGACATGGTGGCCATTGCCTTGGCTATCCTGTTGTTTATGTCTTTATCCAATAGAGTGTTGTTGGATATGATGGAGCCAAGGTAACAAAAGTGATCAACAATTTCTAGTGGTTGGCCATTAATGCTTACTTGAGGTGCAGTGTTTGTGTTTTGGACAAGTATCTTAGTCTTGCTTTGACTGATATTTAAGCCGAACTTCTGGCAAGTAGCAGATAGTTTGTCAACCAGGGACTGTAGCTGAATATCAGAATCAGCCACAATTGCTGCATCATCAGCATACAGGAGTTCCCTGATGAGTAGCTTCCTAACCTTGGTTTTTGCCCGCAGCCTTGATACATTAAATAGTTTTCCAGAGGATCTTGTATGGAGAAACACACCTTCGTTTATGTCGTTGTACGCATAATGCAGTAGACAGGAGAAGAATATGCCAAACAGAGTAGGTGCGAGCACACATCCCTGCTTGACACCACTGCAAACCTCAAAAGGTCCTGATTGGGCTCCATTGAATTTGACAGTACATTTAGTTTCCTCGTGGAAGAACTCAATGAACTTCAGTAGTTTGGGAGGGCAACCTATTCTCCTCAGGAGTTTGAAAAGGCCACTTCTGCTGATCATGTCAAAAGCTTTAGTCAGATCAACAAAAACGATGTAAAGGGGTCTGTCTCTCTCTCTCTCTCTCTGAATTTCTCCTGCAGTAGTTGTAGAGAAGATATCATGTCTATAGTGGATCTACCACTCCTGAATCCACACTGAGACTCTGGGTAGACTCTAGAAGCTATCACTTGCAGCCTGGATAGTGCCACTCTAGCAAAGATTTTGCCCACTATACTGAGGAGAGAGATACCCCTGTAATTGTTGCAGTCACTCCGATCCCCTTTGTTCTTGTATATTGTGACTATATTTGCGTTGGACATGACCTGTTTCCCAACAGCGGCAGAGGAGAATTTAGTGTTCAGGTAGCAGGAGTGATTCGTTGACTTTAACTACTTCCATTGGGATACCATCACTCCCTGGAGATTTTCTATTTTTTAAGCAGTTAATTGCTTTTTTGAGGTCACTAAGACTCAGAAGCTCATCTAGGCATTCCAATACTGGAAGATCTGGTAGAGAAGCCAAGGCAACATCGTCTACTGTATTCTGTGTGGCATAGATTTCGAGGTAGTGTTCTGTCCATCGTTCTAGCTGCTTGGTTTGATCTGTAATTTTTTCTCCTGATTTGAATAGAAGGGGGCAGGCTTAGATACTGTTGGACCCAGGGCCGCTTTATTGCCATCAAACAGAGCTTTGCTATTTCCGTCTTCTTCTTCTTCATCGTTCTCATTGTTATGTTGGAGTGTTCAGATGAGTAGACCAATACATGAGATGAACTGCGCAGTGGTTTCCAAATCAGGGAGCTCTCCATATAGTTTCCTTTCTATTGGGGTGATTTGGGGCCAATGTCTTATACGGGCCTCTTGGTAAAGAGAGCAGTTTTGGAGGACGTGGTCTGCATTCTCTGGTGATACTCCACATGGGCAGATTTCACTGGTTCCAATTTTGAGCTTCCGGAACATGTGTTGTCGCATTCTGTTGTGTCCGGTCCTGAGTCGAAATATTACACGTTGGTCTTGTTGGGATAGCTTATAGTAAGCATCATCTTTCTTGTGATTTGGATGAGAGCTCGTCCATTTCTCATTTATTTTATTTACAATTAATTTCTTCTATTCTTCTGGATAGAGTGCAGAGTTTATTAGTGAGTTAGTTGGGGGAGCTACCACCTTCTACCAAGCGCATCCCCAGGTGGCGGATAGGGGAAAGACCCTTAGATATAAGGGTTAGCTGTGAATAGCAAATAAACAGCCGCGGACCAACTGGTTTGCAGTCATGGAGGATGAGGTGACGTATTCCAGTGGTTAGAATATTTACTAAAAACATCTCAGAAATCCATGGAATGATTGCAAAAAGCGAGTATAGGGCGCTCTAACTCTAAACCCGAGTAGATGAAACTCATTAGCTATGGATAGCAGTTCATCTAGGAGAGAAAACTCCGAAAATAAACACCTGCTGCCATGCAGATGATCTTGGATGATCAAAGGCTATGGGAGCACACCCAGAAAGAAAAGCAGGCTGAAGTCGGAGTCAATGGGCCCCCTGGCGCATAACACAGGGTTCGTAGCGCTCCTAAAAACTCCTAAAATCTCCTAAAAAATGAAAAGTCTCCTAAAATCCTAAAATTCTCCTAAAAATTGCCGAAAATCTCCTAAAATTTTGTCCACTCTCCTAAAATTTTTAATTTTGCTTATTTCTTGCTAAAAATGCGGGGGAAAAAAAGCAGCCTAACCAGGCATTCTGATCGCATAACCTTACGGGCTGGCTGTGTTAATGAGCTGACCAGTGACGCTTCTACACCGCCTTTCACCCACTTGGGAAGCGCGACCTCGTGATTGAGGATGGCCTTGGCTCAAGCAAGCATTTCACCTGGCAGTATTTTTCTGAAGTCAGCGTAGAAATGTTTGTTTCCATTTATTGTTACCACTAAAGACGCGCTAGATCTAGTCTGTAGTGACTATTGTCTATAATTAGTGCAATTACCAGACAAATTTGTAGGCTACACCCCTCCGGGCCCTCCCTCACCTAAAATCTTCTTGTTGTGAGTGTAAGAGTGACTTCGCGTGGAAAGTCCGTAAATCTTCTAGATCTAGCTAGTATCTAGTATCTAGTAATAGTATCTAGATCTAATTTAGATCTAAGTTAGATCTAGTGAAGATAATTCGCACCTAACCTGAAAACTCAGTGAATTTTAGTCAATTTAATGATCTCGATACATCTAATGTCTAGATTACTCTAGAAATACGCTAGATTCTAGATTTACGCTCTTGGGGGAGCTACCACCTTACTCTAGAAATACGCTAGATTCTAGATTTACGCTCTTGGGGGAGCTACCACCTTCTACCAAGCGCGTCCCCAGGTGGCGGATAGGGGAAAGACCCTTAGATATAAGGGTTAGCTGTGAATGGCAAATAAACAGCCGCGGACCAACTGGTTTGCAGTCATGGAGGATGAGGTGAAGTATTCCAGTGTTTAGAATATTTACTAAAAACATCTCAGAAATCCAGGGAAATGATTGCAAAAAGCGAGTATAGGGCGCTCTAACTCTAAACCCGGGTAGATGAAACCCGTTAGCTAGGGATAGCAGTTCATCTAGGAGAGAAAACTCCGAAAATAAACACCTGCTGCCTTGCAGATGATCTTGGATGATCAAAGGCTATGGGAGCACACCCAGAAAGAAAAGCAGGCTGAAGTCGGAGTCAATGGGCCTCCTGGCGCATAACACATTGACACGCAACCTCATCTATGTTGGAGTTCAGTAACGATTCTAATAGATGTGGCGTCCTGCCTGTGGAATCCCGCCGCGCAGGTAGGGGGCCGGGCTCTCCGCCTCGAAGGAGCCCACACAAGCGAGCTGGTGGTTCTTCTATCTCTGCCTGTGGAGCCAGGAGCAGGGACAAGAAAGTAAATACTACTGGCCAACACTCCAAGACCAAAAGTCTAAAAATCTTACAATGGAACGCAGAGGGCATCCAAAAGAAAAAAGAAGCTCTAAAAATATTTCTGCATGAGAAAGAAATTGATGTAGCTTGCATCCAAGAAACTCATTTGAACAGTAATCTTCGTTTCTCCATTAGAGGCTACACCTGCATCAGACAAGATAGAGAAATCAGACCCAAAGGAGGAATCCTCACCCTCATTAAAAATGATATCCCTACCACAGACATAACTATGCCCAACTCCTCAGAATCAGAAATAATGGGAACTAAGCTAATTCTCCCAGATGGAAATATTAATCTATTTAACTGCTACTTCCCACCAGACAAGGAAATAGAGATTGACCACATTCAAATACCTGACCAAGAAGACTGTCTAATCTTAGGAGATATGAATAGTCACTCTCAGAGCTGGGGATACCCAGACCTAAATGCCAGGGGAGAAGAAATTGAAGAATGGCAAGCAGAGAACAGACTTATCTTGCTAAATAAACCTGAGGACAAACCAACCTTTTTTTCAAGAGCCTTGCTAACATCAACCACTCCAGATCTAGCCTTTGCAACAGACAACTTATCCAAAAAGTGCACTAGAGAAGTTGCAGACCAGCTAGCCACCAGCGACCACAGACCCATATTGATCAGTATCGATACCTCCTTCAAAATATCAGAAAACTCCACCATCCCCAGATGGAACTACAAAAAAGCCAACTGGCACCTATTCTCAAAGCTCACAGACCTATATACAACTTCAATAAACTGCAAATCAAATCAGGTTAATAAGTCATTCTCAGCTTTCTCCAAAGCAATACTCCTAGCAGCTAAGGAATCAATTCCTAGAGGAGCAAGAAAAGATTATATCCCCAACTGGTCTGATCACCTTCAACAACTCCACAATGCCACTATTGAAGCCAGAAACACAGTAGAAAATAACCCTTGTATAGAAAATAACATAAATCTAAAAGCAGCTAACGCAGTTTTCAGGAAAAATTACCTTTCCGCCATGAGGAAAAGTTGGCATGAAAAAACAGAACAACTAAACATAGATAGAGATGGCCACAAACTCTGGCGTATAGCCAAATGTCTCAACCAGGAAGAAAACAGAATAACTCCTATAGTAATAGAAAAGGACAACAAACCTCTGAAAGGCCAAGAAGCAGCAAATGAATTCATTAAGTTTTTCCAAAGCATAGGACAAATACAAATTAATGAAAGTAGAAATAAAGATGTAAACTCAGAAATCCAAGATAAATTTAAAGAAAACAATCCAGCTTACTCCTTGGGAATGACCACTAATCTTAAAATGAAGGAACTAGATTAATCCCTAAAAGCCCTCAAACCAAAACAAGCCCCGGGCCCAGACAAAATATCAAATGACATGCTTCTTCACTTGGGTCCTCAAGCCAAAAGAAAACTGCTACAATTATTCAATGCTAGCTGGAAATCTGGCAGAATTCCAAACATCTGGAAAAAAACCATTATGATCCCTATACTAAAGCACGGCAAGCCAAGAAATAAACTGGATAGCTACCGTCCCATCAGCCTCACTAGCTGTACCTGCAAACTGATGGAAAGAGTGATAAATAGAAGGCTGACATGGATCCTTGAGTCAAATAACCTACTCACTGAAGCCCAGGCTGGCTTTAGAAAAGGCAGATCAACAGAAGATCAAATTGCCTTCATCACACAAGAAATAGAAGACGGCTTTCAAGAAAAGAAACCAACAACAATTGTGTGGGTTGACTTAGAAAAAGCATTTGACAAAGTCTGGGAACAAGGTCTCTTGCTCAAGCTAATCCAGCATCACATATCCCACAGAATGTACAACTGGATAAAGGAATACCTAAATAATAGAAAAGCCTTAGTTTGCATGCAAGGACAAAGAAGCCACACAGTGGGTATAAAAAATGGTGTCCCCCAAGGAGGAGTCCTATCCCCAACACTTTTCCTAATATTCATAAACGATCTAAATCAAAACCTACCCAAAAAAGTTAAGAGCAGCATGTATGCAGATGACCTTGCCTTAATTAGCACAGAAGAATATGTAGGAACATCGAAATTTCGATTACAAGATGCTCTTGATAAACTCAATAATTGGTCCAAAGACTGGGGCATGTCCATTAACACAAAAAAGACAACATATACCATATTCTCACTGTCAACAAAACAACAAACAATAAAATTAACATTAGATAAGGAAGCTTTAGAAAAAAATGACAGCCCTACTTATCTTGGAGTCACCTATGACCCGAGACTAACCTGGAAAAACCAAATAAATAAAACACAGAGTAAAGGCATCCAGAGACTATCTCTCTTGAAAAAATTAGCTGGCACAGATTGGGGAGCAAATCACAACATCCTGAAAAAGACCTATACCAGTTATGTAAGACCTGTACTAGAATATGGTGCCACAGCATGGGGCTCAGCAGCCCAAACCAACCTTAGAAAAATAGACAAGGTTCAAAATATTGGTCTAAGGATAATGACAGGAGCAATCAAAACAACACCCATAAGAGCTATGGAGGAAACCGCTGCCCTGATCTCTCTGGATGAAAGAAGAGAAATAAAAATCCTTTCCCAATTCACAAAATTGGAAACCTTGGAGAGGCACCCACTCAGAACAAAAATCCACAAAACTGGCACAAAAAACCGTCTCAAAAGGACCAATTTCATACAGGAATCTCTAAACCTAAAAAAGAAACACCAACTTGAAAAAATTACTCTGGAATCCTCGATACACTATAATGAATCTCCACCCTGGGACGAAAGCCCTCTTCCTACTATAAGGGACCATATTGAAAACATAAAAAGAAAATCTGATTACAGACCAACAGAGCTCAAGGAAATAGTGAACTGTTTTCTACATACCAATTACCCTAGCAATCAGTGGATCAGAGTTTACACGGATGGCTCATCCCATAAAGCCACCACAAATGGAGGAGCTGGAATACTTATCGAATGGCCAGATGGAGGAAAACTAGAAAAATCCTTTGCAACTGGAGAGCTCTCTGACAGTCACAGAGCAGAAAGGGAAGCACTAGCACTAGCTGCTACCATGCTAGCAAATCATCCAAGTTCCCCTCACAGTCAGATTGTCTTTCTAACAGACGCAAAAACAACCCTCCAAAGCCTGCAAAACTCTGATTCCCCTTATATTAAAAACCTCAGAACAGCACTCACAAAGCTCAACCACAACAGCAAAAAAACTGTCATTCAATGGATACCAGCTCACATACAACTAGCAGGAAATGAGAAGGCTGACACACTCGCCAAGAGTGGGAGAACAAACTCACAAGTAAACTCTGCTCTCTATCCAGAAGAAAAGAAGAAATTAATTGTAGATAAAATAAATGAGAAATGGACGAGCTCCCATCCAAATCACAAGAAAGATGATGCTTACTATAAGCTATCCCGACAAGACCAACGTCTAATCTTTCGACTCAGGACCGGACACAACAGAATGCGACAACACATGTTCCGGAAGCTCAAAATTGGAACCAGTGAAATCTGCCCATGTGGAGTATCACCAGAAAATGCCGACCACGTCCTCCAAAACTGCTCTCTCTACCAAGAGGCCCGTATAAGACATTGGCCCCAAATCACCCCAATAGAAAGAAAACTATATGGAGAGCTCCCTGATTTGGAAACCACTGCGCAGTTCATCTCATGTATTGGTCTAGTCATATGAACACTCCAACATAACAATGAGAACGATGAAGAAGAAAAGTAGATTTACGCTAAATCACTTAGAGTCTAGTGAAGATAATTAGCACAAAGAAGAGAAAAGCCGGCAAATTTAGTGACTTAGATCTAGACTAGATCTACGGTATATTCAGTGAAGATAATTCGCACACTGCCGCGAAAAGTCCGCAAATTTTAGTGACTTAGATCTAGACTCTAGATCTACGGTATATTCAGTGAATATAATTCACACGCAGCCGCGAAAAGTCCGCGAATTTTAGTGACTTATATCTAGACTCTAGATTTACTCGAAATCACTAGAATCTAGTGAAGATAATTCTCACACAGCCTTGAAAAGTCCGCAAAATTTAGTGACTTAGAGTTAAAGTCCGCGAATTTTAGCGAATTAGTCTAGATCTTCTGTAAATTTAGTGAAGATAATATTCACACAGCAGTGAAAAGTCCGCGAATTTTTGTGACTTTGATCTAGGCTCTAGATCTACTGTAAATTCAGTGAAGATAATTCTCTCACAGCCGTGAAAAGTCCGCGCATTTTAGTGACTTAGATCAAGAGTCTAGATCTACTGTGGATTTAACGAAAATATTTCGCATACAGCTGTGAAAAGTCCGCAAAAATTATTTCACTCGTAAAAGCCAGGGAAACTATAGGCCTATGGTTGAAAAAGATTCTGCTAGGAAAAAAAAAATGTGAATAGGTCTAATCCCCCCCCCCCCCCCCACACCCCCAAATCCAAAAGCCTTTTTTAGTAAGCAATTGTCAACTAAACATTCAAATAGGCCTATATTGCCCTTTATATTACACTTTTTACAGGCTCTGTTTATGAGAAGGATTTAAGTTAGCTAATAAAAGAATAAAACATTACCTCAAATGCACACCATGACTCTAGTATCTATAAGATACATATAGGAACTAATAATGTACATTTCCATCACAGAGAATACACATTATGAAGGCATCTCTAAGAATGTTTCATATTTAAAAAAATGGAAAAGCAACCATTTGTAATGTTTTTAAATAAATCTTTGAAAAAAAAAAATGGTTGTTTGAGGTTTTGGATGACAGTCAAGTTGTTACTTGATTAAAAGATAACTTTCATTACATTTTCTGTGGACATACCACAGTTGATAACATTGTTTCTGTGGCATATTGGCAAGATATTTATTATTTTTAAAATCAAATAACAATAATTGATTTGATAAATGCTTTGTTTTGTGTATGTTTTACTATGTATCACACAAACGGATAGAAAACACTCACACATATCATACATTTCATACTTTAAAAAAACCTCCTAAAATCTCCTAAAATTTTGTCATGGAAAAGTGCTACTAACCCTGATAACACATTGACACGCAACCTCATGCTATTTCCTGAGTAGAGACTGTTTTGGATTCTGTTGCAGGTATCCCTCCAAAACTTGTTAGCACATTGTCTAGCCATTTGTTTCGCCTCTTTATTAGCACTTTTGAAGGCCTCCAAAGATTTTGGACTAGGCTTTGTCTTGTGAGCGAGGTGTGCAGATCACTTTTTCTCGATGCAAGGTTCCATATGTGCTAGATTCACCTCAAACCAGTCTACATTTTTGTGTTTTTGAGGCCCAAAGGCGGTGATTGCCGAACTGTAGATTACATCTCTTAATTTGTCCCATCTGATAGAGATGTCTTCTTCATTTTTACATTATAAGAGCTATGGTATACCATAGTGCTATGTGAATAAATTAGTTTTAAAAACTGTTTAGACATTTTAATAAAGAAATAATAAAAAATTAACATCAGTAAATGAAATTTTAACTGTAAAGAAAGAAACATAAGGTATCAATTTCAACATAATATTGAATGTTTTTATTTCAGCATGGCATCTTTAGAACTTGATGATGATATTCATAGACTGGAAGGCACCAGTGGGAAAGAGACTGGGGGGTTAATCATAATGAAGAAAGGACCATCAAAAGATGGGGATACAGCTCACACTTTTAAAAGGCCAGATATGCCTAAGGTGTCATTGTTAGGCTTAGACAAATTGGCTGCTTCAAAAAGAGAAATAGATAGTGAGATACATATGACACCCAAAAGGTCAAAAGTATCTTCTTATAAAGAAGATGATGAGAATGATGTTGAAGATGATGATTATAAAAAGATGTCCAAAAAAACAAACAAGGATAAAGAAAGGTTAGTGAAAGGCATATCAATAAAGGATTAACCAAAGTCCACAGTTCTTGCTTTAGCACACTGAATAGGAAAAAGATGTGTTCAACACATAGTAAGGTTATGTGATGATTTAATGTACATTTTATAAGGAATTCCTTTCATTTGAGCTATTTAAATTAAGCGTAACATGAATACGAAAGAAAATATGTATATATATCTTCAGAGTCATCTTCACATGTTTGTTATTGGTTGTACGTAAAGATAAACCTATGTAGGTTTTTTAAAAGTCCTGTTTATAAGTTTTTATTTTCAACTAGCCAGATATGACCTGCAGCCTGCAGGTCTTAGTTTGGGTATTAATTATCTAGTGCATTGGATTTCAATCTATTTCTAACATTGCAAATGTTTCCTTCACATTTTATAGATTTTATCATAAAATAAAAGTAGAGTGAGAAAATGGGTTTACCTGTTTAGCTGACATATTCATTTCAAATATAAAATACTGTAAAAATAGTTTTATTCGATTTGTTAAAAAGTTTAATTTTTTTAATAGAGATATATCATTGTTTCTTTTTATTATTAGGGCCTTCCAGTTGTGGGAAGGACATTAAACATATACTATTGTTTCCGCCATGAACTAAAGAACATTTATGCCAATTTTTATCAAGATTGGTCAAAGATTTTGATTGCTATGTGGGACAAACATACATACATACATACATGCGTCTTAATTTTAGCTTTATATGTTAAATATTAAATAACAACATTCTCTCTTTAACCAGAATGTGATAAATGTCTGCAAGTGCCAGGCAAATAATTTAAGTAATAATTATTTTCGCAAATAAATCGTATCATCACTCACCCCAAAAAGAAGTTCATTGATGACAACAACTGTATCTTCACTGTTATTTATCAGATAAGTCGGACCACCACTCATAAGTTTTGACCCTACAAGATATGTTATGTTATTAGTTACCTTTGTACTTTGTAGAGAGAAAATTTTGCAACTAACATTAGATAACTATAAAACTTTCTATTTTCATAAGCACCACCCTGACACATGAATAAGTGTTCTATCTTAAAGAGGCTTTAGCCTTTGAATTCAAATTCAGGTCATTCACTTAAAAAAAATAATTAGAAAATGCAGTTAAAAAGTGATCACCGAGATACCCCTTTCTTTTTCCCCTACTCCTTTCCAACTGGTCCAGACAAGTGATAGGATCATAGTGTATTGAGAAAGCTAAAAGCATGAAATTGCTCTAGATCTATTATAATTTTAATGACATGACTGATAGAAACTAATTGAAACAACTACCTTGAATATAAGCTTTGTTTAAAAAATTATTTATTATATTTTTTTTGTTAATTATTTTTATTATTCTTGTTGTTATTATAATTTAGATATTATCGACATCCTCAAGAAGAAACACCCTCACATCCAGGTGGTGTTAACTCTGAAGCTAAACACAGACTTCAGAAACATAGTAGGTACAAAGATCGTGGTATTTCAGCTTACTCATCTAGCAAAGAAAAGAAAAGAGAGAAAGAGAGAAGAAGAGATAAAGGTAATTAAAAATATTAAACTTTAAAAAAAAATTCCTTTGTTTTAAATTTAAATTAATTTATACAGTAACTTAACAGTAAAATATGTTTTATTTATTATTTATAGATTCCTACAGTGAAAGAAAATCTTTCTATGATGATAGATCAGCTAGATCCTACAGATCTGAGAGAGCATCTAGAGATTGGGAAGAAACACCTGATTCAAGAAGATCATATTATCATGATTCAGTTCAAACTCCTAGTTATAAAATAAAAGGTTAGATTAACATTGATTGGAAGTTCTTTATATAATTAGGTCATTATGTCATATTGATTTAAGAGGGATGTCCCAAGTGGCTTATTAATTCTTCATTAAATAGGGTGAAGGTAAAAAGAAGTCACTTGTTTGAAAACAATATTATATAAACAAGCAAAATCTCTTCAAGGTTATAAGATTTGTGCTTTAGACTGTAGTCACAATGGTTCCTATTTGAAATCCTGCCTGCTGTGAGCCCCTGTCAGTCAGATGGGATGTAGTGATCTTCATTTCTAAAGGAACGTCTGAAACATGCACAACAATGATCCTGTGCAATAATAGTGTATTCATTAAAAGACCTAAGTACTAATTTCTTCTATCCTTTATATAGCCCTTGCAAATAATCTTGACACCAATATTTTCAATCATTTCTATGGGTTAACAGAAGACTTTCTAAGAAGGAACTTAGTTTCTCTTGCATGTGATGTTGGGATTAGTGACATGACAATATATATTTGTCATTTGGTCAGTTTGTGGGATTATATTAAATCTGATTAGACACTATCATTTATGTTGCTTTGATGAGATCACTTCATTTTGATTGCTGCATTAATTCGAAGAAAGCTTGTTTTGGGAGGATGATCAAGCCACTTAAATAATTAAAAGTTAAAAATACAAGACTTAGGTAACTTGTGGTATGTAGCTTTTTTTTGTTCTTGTTGTTGTTGTTTTTGAAAGACCATTGTAGAGGCTAAGTAAGTCCTAATTGTTTACTGTGTTTAGAACATTGATCAGCTCCGATTGATTCCATGTAGATGTTGGAATATGTTTTAGTACAATGTTTTTGAATCGTTGTTTCCCACAGATACCCCATCAAGATCATCTTGGGATGACGATGATTTGCCAAGCAATTCTAAGTCATCATGGGATATGCCCACACCATCACGAGATCATTCTAGTACAAAGGAAATAAAGTCAGTCAGGGGTAACAACAAAAGTGTAGACAATAGGCAAAGCAGTCGATCAGAAAGAGACAACAAGCCATCAAGGTACATATTATTTTAAGTAATGAACTGCTATTATTGCTGAATGTGACCTGTTTTAGTATTCATAGAAAATAAAAATATCTTGGAAATTCACTTTTCACATTTGATCTCACACATGACTTTATTTATTTTATTTTTTTCATGTAAATTTGTGAAACTAAAAGTATTTACACTATATATATATGACTAAATATTTCCTTTCCCATCATTATTATACTCCTGTTCCTATTGCAAGCTTCAGTTGTTATTTGACAGGATAGGAAAACTCACATTAACTTCATTAGTAGAATTCTGTGCATTTATGAATATCTTTAATGGCTACTCTATTTGTTAAAATCAAGGAAACAAAGTGATTACACTCCTAAAGCCACACCCACTTATAAATATAATGAATGGATGAAAGACAAGAAAACTATTCAGTACACACCAAAAGAAGAAATGAAGTCTGGTAAATATATTAGAAAGAAAAATGATGAAAATCTTCATTTAAGTTTCTAGAAATGTATAAAAACTCATGCAGTTAATATTTCAACACAGAAAATAAAGCAAAGTTTTAATTCCACAAACTTTTTTCAATTCTGCTTACTCTTTTGAACTGAAGGTAAAGAAAATGTTTTAGAGTTTGAGTCTGAGGAAGATCGCCAAGAATGGGAAAATGAGCAAAAACGTTTGGATAGAGAATGGTACAATCTTGATGAAGGTTATGATGATGAACACAATCCATTTTCTGGAACATCGCAAGCTTACACCAAGAAGAAAGAAGAAGAACTAGAGCAAAAGAAAAAAAAGCGCATGTCAGCACAACAGAGGCAGATCAATAAAGTAAGCATTTATTTTTATTGACTGTGTCCAATTATTGTTTCTTTAACAGTAGCTTTCATTCTTTGAGTCTTTAGCGTATCCTAAATTTCACAAGTTTCTTTTAGATGCCCAGACTTGTCTGACACCTGAGCTTGTCTACAAAGTGTTTAAGGAATCTTTTTTTGTATGCTTGACTAAAACATTGTCTTAGGCATAAAATCTGGCTAATCGTAAGCCACAAAAAGAGAATTTACAATGACTTCCAACATAAATGTCTTTGTTAGTTTGATTTGTGGCAAAATATATAGGTCACAGCTGGGTCTGCATCACTATATAAAATATTGCTCTGTACCTAAATCTCTGAGATGATGCCTTATTATTTATATTTGTTTTTTTTAAGTTAAGTAATGGGCACTGTAGGAACGAAAAGGATTCTTTAAAAAATGTTCTATAATTATAAGAAAAAACACTTTAAATAAATAAAAAAAATTTTTAAAACAAATATATTTCTTACTAATGCCTTTTCACCGTTAATAATCATTTTTATCTGATTTAGAGATAATTTGCTTCTGCAACTATAGTTCCTCATGCTTCTTCATCAAAAAGTTGTTGTCTTTGTGTGTGTGTGTGTGTGCGTGTGTGTGTGTGTGTGTGCTCCTTTTACTGTTGTACACTTCTCTTAAACAGTCACTTCATATTAGAATGTATTTTTGTTACCTAACATTCCCTATTTTACTCCTTCCATGGTAGTATGCACTTATTTCTTCTTGAAATTTATTACATTGTAAATTATGCCTGATACACACTTCAGCTTATCCTTCTATATGTAATTCCACTGATATTACCCTGTGATGATCACTTAATGACTTTATAGAATTGACTGATATTTTACTCTTCTTTTAGTAGTCTAATTTATGTGTAATTTCATTGATAGTGAAATATTTAGCTAATAACATTCATTAATCACTATATTTATGTACTTAGGACAATGAGCTCTGGGAGACTAACAGAATGTTACGAAGTGGTGTTGTCAACAGAGTCAACTTTGATGAAGACTTTGATGATGAAAATGAAGCCAGGGTTCACCTGCAAGTCCTCAACATAGTTCCTCCATTTCTAGATGGTAGGATTGTATTTACCAAACAACCTGAACCCGTGGTTCCTCTCAGGGTATGTGTAACACAGTACCTCTATTTCTACTTAGTAGAGGTCTTTATCAAAAAACAACTGGGGTTCCACTCTTGTATACTTTAAAAAATTCTTCATTTCTAGAGTCCTCCTTACCTAATTGACTGCTCTTGATTAGTCTCTGGCCACTAATAGAAAATATTCAATAAACATTTTTAAAAAGTTATAGAAATTATATTACTTTAACATGACATGGTTATTATTTTTTATGTTTTTTTTTTAATGAAACTGTATTTGTATTTGATTAAACTTATATAAATAATTGTTTTATTCCTGTAGAGTCAAGTTTTTTTTCCAAATGATCTCTGCATATTTTCTGTTATTTACATCTCTTTTCTCTTTTCTTGGTTGCTTCACTCATACATTTATTTTTTTCAGGATCCTACCTCAGACATGGCTGTAGTATCCAGAAAAGGTTGTCCGGTGGTCAGAATACACAGAGAACAAAAAGAGAGGAAGAAAGCACAAAAAAAAGAATGGGAATTGGCTGGCACCAACATTGGAAACATAATGGGCATTAAGAAAGTAGACGATGAAGAGGTAAGACATAAGCAAACCAATTTTGTTATTATAGTCTTAGAATTTTAGTTGTTTTTACAAAGCATAAAAAGTAAAAAGTTTGAACATATTTTTTATCCCACTTCCCATTCTCGGATCAAGTTGAAATTTTGCATAATTATCCATAGTCTATGACAATGCACGAATAAATCCAAAAATTAACCAGTCATTTAATCAATTAAAACTAATTCATTTGTTTTAAATTATATGGCATAAAAGGGAGCTAAACTCTGTCATTTTTCAGATAAATGGCAGTAATTAGTGGTTCTTTCCCTTAGATAGGCTTTGTTTTTGTTTTTTAAAAGTAATCTTCTTTTCTTTTGCTTGTTAATATTTTGTACACTACTAAATCATTTGCCAAGAATGCCAACTATGCTCCAAGACTAATTTAATATATAGTAATAATATTTATTATCCATTGGGAAATGTGTCTTACAATTTGTGCATTGCACCAAACAAACATTATAACTATAGAAAACCAAAATAGACATTCACACCAGACCAGAAATATGTTATTTATGTAAGGTAAACATGAGAAAAACCAGAGTGTACAGATACAACCATTTATAACAGTATTGGTTCTACTTTCTGTTTCGATCCAGTAATGTAGGACCAGAAATGCTTAAGTATTTTAACTGGCCATCAAATGTGTTAAGACTAATTATGCATGCAGTAAAAATTATACTCTTAATATGACATTACTACATTAGTGCTGTACTCAGTGTTTTATGATGTTGAATAATGTCTTTAAATAGGACAAAACCTTGGAACCCAACTTCAAAGAAGATCACAAATTTGCAGATGTGATGCAGGAGAAAAATGAAGCTGTTAGTGAGTTTGCTTTAAAAAGATCTATAAGAGAGCAGAGGCAATACTTGCCAATATTTGCTGTTAGAAACCAGGTCAGTTGTTCCTTTATTAATTGTAAATTAATTATTGTTTCTTTATTTGTTATTCTGTACTACATAATCATGTTTGTTTAACTATGCCTGTATTTAGGGCTAATTCGTCAGTAAGTTGGATCAGAGTTTTTTGCTTATTTTGCTTTTTTTGGTTTTTTTCCTATTTCTCTGTGTTAGTAGTTTATTAAGATGATCGTCCTCCAACCTTCTGTATCTTTCTATAGCTTCTAATGCTGCTCTGTTGCGCCTTAACTTAAGAGGTTCAGTATTGGAGTCTATTTCACAGGCTGCTGTGGGAGTAGTTCTCATACCTCCACTAATTAGACGCAAGGCTTGGTTTTGGTTTGTGTCTAATGATGATTGATAGGTTTTGTTGGCAGCTACTTGTATGGAGAGACAGTTATCCATTACTGATCTGACGTATCCAGTGTATAACTGTCTTGAGGTTTTCTTTTCAGCTCCCCAGGATGTTCCTGCTAGGTGTTTTATCATGTTTAATCTTTGTGATGCCTTTTCTTTTAAATCTGCCATAAAGTGTTTTAGAGACAGTCTTTGGCCTAATTTTACACCAAGATATGTTGGATTTTCTTCTTTATTTATTGGTTGTGAGTCTATTTTTAGGATGTAGTTTCTTTTTGCTGTTTTGTTGCTGTGGCTAAAGATTGAATAAACTGCCTTTTCTTTGTTTATTTCCATTTTCCATAATTTTGAATACGTGGAGATAGTTGTGAGGGCTCTATTTAGTTTGGATCTTGTCAACACTGGATATTTCTCTGTAGTCCAAATTAAAAGCTCGTCTGCGTAAAGTGCCTTATTGACCGAAATGAGGTCTGGGAGGTCATTCATGAAGATTAGAAAGAGAGTGCAGCTAAGGGCTGAACCTTGTGGTAGTCCTTCTTTTTTTACTAGAGATGGCACCTTCGAATCAGGTTTGGATGGTTCTGTTTTTTAAGAATGCCCTGATCCAGCTGTACATTCTTCCATGGATGCCCATTTTTCTCATCTTCAAAAATAGACCTTTTCTCCACACTCTATCATAGGCTTGTTGCAAATCTATAAATACAGCTGTAGTGTGCTTGTTTTCATGAAACCCTTCTACTGTGTCCTGGATAAAAGGAAAGAGGTGGTCTTCTGTTCTACTTGCTTTCCTGAAGCCAGCTTGTGTATTATGGAGTCAGCAAGTACTTTCTAGCCACCAATAAAGTCGGTTATTGATCATTTTTTCTGCCATTTTGCCAATATTGGATGTTAGAGATATTGGTCTATAGCTTTTTGGGTCTCCAGGTAGTTTATTTTTCTTTAAAATGGGTATTATGTTTGCATTTCTCCATTCCTGTGGTATATCTTCAGTTCTCCATGTATGGTTGATAAAGTTAAGTATACAGTTTTGCGCCTTTGATCCTAGTCCTCGGATCATTTCATTCTTATTTTATCGGGTCCAGGAGATTTTCTTGACTTGAGATTTTTTAGGTCAGTATTCAGCTCATATAGAGTGAAGGGAGTGTCAAAGATCTGGTAGTTGACTGTTGGAGCTTATTCTTCTTTCTTCTACTAAAGGCCTGGTCCAGTTGTTTTCTTGGTTTTGTCTTGTTGATGCTGGCAAAGTATTTATTGAAGGTTTTGACCTTTTTAAGGTCATCAGTGCCTTTTATAGGTTGGGGGTTTGTTATTTGTTTCTTTCCTGCTAGCCGGTGCAGAAGGGTCCAGGCCTTTCGACCAACCTTGTTTAGATCTAGTTGTTCGCATGTTGTGGTCCACTTTTTCTTTTTTTCTGTTTTAATTTTGTATCTACTAATCCCTGTCAATTTGTTGTACTTTGTCTTGTTCTCTCTAGTAGTTTTTTTTTCTATAGTCTTCCTGGCCATGTTTCTTTTTTTACTAATTTATCTAATTCTGGTGTCCAAAAAGGTTTGTATCTCCTAACTTGACCTCGAGGGATGTGTTTTTTTTGCTATTTGTAAGATGTTGGAGACTATATTTGCGTAGGTTGAGTTGACATCTGTCTCCTAAATGCTTGATAGTCTTGTGTCTGTTTCTTGAGAAAAAGCTGCCCAGTTTTTTATAGTTCCATCTAGTTGTTTTGCTGGGTTGGTATCTACCTGGTGTTCCAATATTGATGAGTATAGGCCTGTGGTCACTACCTATGTCTTCAAGTACAGTTATTTTAGAAGAGTCTATTGTAATGTCTGTAGAGATAAAAGTTAGGTAGGTCTGCTAGTTGTGTTGTGCGCTCTATGGAGGAATGTCGGAGGTGAGATTTTGTTTTGCAGAAGTTGTAGGTTAGAGGCATTTGTTACATCCTCTATTTAAATATAAATATTAAATATCAATATTACACTACAGTGGATCCCTGGACACATTGGCATCATGGGAAATGAAAAGGCAGATAAGCTATCAAAGGCAGGTTCATCTATGGAACAACCAGATAGACCTGTTAACTACCTCACCCTAAGGTCAATGTTAGTCAACAATCACAAAGAGGAGTGGCTCAACCAATGGGCATCAGGAAACACAGGCAGAGCCATGTACAGAGAAATGACTACGCCTAACAAACTGGACAGTATTAACTTCTTCCCCCCGCAAAGAACAATCTACAATCTTCCAACCAAGAACAGGACACACACCACTATTAAATTACCACCTGAACAAAATAAACTCCACACAACTACCCCTTTGCAGACATTGCGCCCACCCCTTTGAAACCGTAAACCATATCCTCTTTGAATGCCCCTCCCTAATCCACCTTAGGCAGACCCTATTTCCACTACAGCCCAACATAACCAACACCCTGTACAGCAGTGCTGAACAACTGAAGAAAACAGCACACTTTTTTTCCTTTGCACAGTCTGCAAAAGAGCTCACAGCTCAGCAGCAATAAAGCTGGCTAGAAGAAGAAGAAGAACATTCTCTATTTCTTTGCCACTCATGTTGTAGTGTGGGTAGCCTAGGGAGGGTGCGTGTGCATTAAAGTCACCAGCTATTATTGTCCTTGTGTAGTGTGATAGTTGTAGGTCTATTTCTGCTGTTGAAGATGGTGGGCAATAGAAGTTTTTGATGGTTTACTTAGTTCCTCCTCTCCAAAGAAGTATTTCCTGCATGTCGATGTCTGTATTGTTCTGTACATGTTTTACTGTTGCTTGAGTGTTGTTTTTTATGAGGGTCATAATTCCCTGACATTAGGTGCAAAGGCATCTGTACTGTGTGTAGCCTGTGATGTTTATTTTTTTCTTGGGCAGTAGTGTTTCTTGTAATAGTGCTATGTGTATATCATGCTTCTTAAGTATGTGTTGGAGTTCTGTTGTCTTGTTTTGTAGGCCTAAATTGTTGAGTTGCAAAAGGTTTAGGTGTTTGCTGCTTGTCTGTTTTTTTTTTCCAGTAGCTGACTTATCATAGGCAGTCCTGGAAGAAACTACCATGCGCAGACCTTTTACGAGGCAACGTCTGAGCTTGTATGGATTTTTCGTAAAATTCCTTGGCATTTAGTGTAGGCTGGGTGTTTCCTCTGGCTTTTTTTTTTAAATGTATAATCCCCGCTATTTAAGGAAGTTTTCGGTCTTGGCAATTTTCTTCATTACTGACATAAAAAGAACATCTGGGTCTAAAGACTGTAACCGGAATATCCATGGGACAAGGTGGGGTTGGCCAATGGTCCATTCTCCGCAATCCACAGAACTCTCCAAATGAAACTATTCTGCAGTAGAAAGCTTAAGGTGGACTGTGCCCTGGGTATGCCCTTTGGAATTGTCACATCCTGGATCCAGGCCCCTTCACGCTATCACATTCATCAGATCCAGAAAAAATTTCATGATGGATTTAAATCCAGTAGTAGAGTGTAGTGAGATATAGACCTCCGTCTGGGGTAGTGCAATCCAGACGTCTGTCAAAAAGCACCTAGGGGGGGGGGGGGGGGGGGGGAAGTTCCACTATTATTCGCTTATTGAAATGCAAGTGGAAAGGCAGTGGGGTTATTTATTACTCTTGGTCATTTCCAAGCCCCGATACCCAAATGGGGGAATTTCGCCACAAAGTGGAGGTTTGGAGTCAGAGTTTTCCTTCTCCTAGATGGGTTGGGTTATTTAGGCTGACATGCCCCATCGACACGAAGCTAAACTGGTTTTGAGGCGCCAGTGTTCCGCCTTTCAACCCTTCTGTCAGTTTGTAAGAACAGGTTCTGCCGGATTTTGGGGAAAAATCACACGTGAAGGCCAGGAGCTGGATTTGACTGTCAGAGGCATTTAGAGACACAAGCCTTGGGAGCATTTCTTGGAAAGTGGGAGCTTATCCCCACTTTCACCCTCGGCATTGACAGTCCTTGGAACCCTCCTACTCCTCTGCCATAATGAATGGGTGCTTTAGGTTTTTCTAGCTTGACCATGTGTTAGGTGACACTAGCTTTGGTGGCTCTAGCTTGTAACTGAGTGCTTGTTAGCCACCAAGTTCTCTGTGTGATGGTTCATCAAGGAGACTACCTCTGTAACTGAGTGCTCCTTAGCCACCAAGTTCTCTGTGTGATGCAAGGACTGTGATTACCGTATAGTGAGAAATAATGCCACCTTGTAATAGGCTACAGAATACGCAGTTCAGGAACAATCATGCAGTGTCAAAATCAGGTGCTTCCAATCTGGAATGTTAAGTTCTATAAAACCAATTTCTACCTTAGAAGCTGACTTAAAAAAACAGGTTCAAGCACAAAGTGTTGATCGTATCAGAAAGCAGAAAAATTTGATTTTTTAACCGGGAACGGAGACTTTAAATTCCAGACACTAAGTGTGAAAATGAGAATGAATGTAGATCTAAGAATGCACACCTCTTGAACACTTGGATAGGAGAGAAATTACCAAAATAGTATACCTTTGATAATTTATCATGGATCATGGGATTGATTAAACAAGAAAATATAAAAAATGCTTTAAAAAAAAAAAATAAAGCTTATAATAAGCATAGTTATATAAATTAGTTTGGATCAGTCTTGTAATTAAATTTGTAATAAATCTAGACTAACAAAAATATATCTGTGCAACTAGAATATTTTGCCCATTGTTTTGTTTTAGAGCAATTTCATACTTTTAGCTTTCTAAATATGCTATGATCCTATCACTTGTCAGGACTCGTTGGGAAAGGTGTGGGGGAAGAAAGAAGGGGGTTATATGGGGGGATATTACAGTGATTGCTTTTTCAATAAAATAAAGTTTTAAAAAGTTGAACTACCTGGATTTGAACTTGAGGGCACTAGCCTCTTCAAACTTTCTCAAGCTAACACACCTACTACTGTACTAGAGAAGTGCTTATGAAAATAGAAGGTTTTATAGTTATCTATTGTTAGTTGCAAACTTTAAAGCAAAGTATAAAGGGGACTAATTCAAATTATACCACCACATCAATCAAGTACAATTTCCTTCCCTTGTTCAATACCAGTAGTTATGCTGAGGTTGTCAGTTGTCAAACGGAATTTCCATTTGATTGGATCAATAAAAATTATCTTATCTTATCTAAATAAATAATTAATTACCAATAGTTAGTTAATTTTATAAATCAGTTTCTCAAACTTTTTTGTCTGCCAGCACAGTAAAAAAAACTACAAAAATTTCGCGGCACACCACGAAGAGCAATAGTTGTTTTATAATAAAAAGAAAAAAAGATTTGACCTGTTTTTAAGTATTACATTTAATGTGAAGGGTGTGCTGGTTTTTTATAGCAAATGCAATCTAATGAGGCTCCAAAGTCGACAAACAAACTCGCATTTCATCGTCTATTGCAAGAAGTCTCTCTCTTTTCTTAGACTTGATTTCAGTCAGTGCTGAAAATCCAAACTCACAAAACTATGAAGATGCAAATGGAAGAATTATTTTGATTGCTTTTAAACTGATTGCAGGATATAACTTGTTGATTGAAATCCAAAACACATCCAGGCTTTTCTCTGTTAAACTTGACTTAAGAACTGCATCATTTTTTAAAATCAATAAGCTGCTCTTCTTCTTCAGTTGTAAGATTTGTAGCTTCATTGTTTCCAAATGGACCCATCCATACTCATTACTTCAAACTGTTGGAAAGTAATGCTGCAATTCTGACTGCAGGTGTGTTAAATTGTACAGAATTTCTGGGGTGATTTCTTTAGTTGAAGCACATTCATTGTAAGTAGGAGAAGCGAAGACACCTTTCAAGATCTTACTTTGCCACGAAGACAATTTTTTCACCAAATGACTTTCAGTTTTGAGGATGCAGTGATGAAGGTTTCCGATGGTCCTTGAAGACTTAAATTCAATTAATTTAATTTGTCAAATAAATCAGAGAGAAGTGTCATCTTAACCCACCAGATCTCGTCATGAATAGTCTTTTTTTCTGCCTCCAAGAATGAAATCAGCTCAGCCTTGAGTTGGATGACAGGCTTTAACACTTTTCCCCTGGAGAGCCAACGAACGTTGGTGTGTTACAGGAGACATTTGTAGTCTGAATTCACAAAGCTCTGAGAAAAGTCGGGATGCAAACGGTCAAGATTTGATGAAGTTTACAACTTCAATCACTTGATCCAGAGCAGACATCAAATCTTTTGACAAAGATTTGAAGACAAGAGCTTCTCTGTGGATCATGCAGTCAACAACTAATTTATTTTGATTTTCTTGACGCACAAGAGTGACGAATCCCTTTCTATTTCCCTGCATGGAAGGACAGCCATCGGTGCAAACGCTGACACAGTTTTTCCACTGTAGATTGAATAACAAAATGTTTTCATTCACCACTTTGAAAATATCTTTGCCTTTGGTCGTAGTCTTTGCAAAATAAGAATTCGTTGACACACTTTTCATCCATTATGAACTGAATAAAAGCTAGCAGCTGGGCTTTGCCGCTAACGTTAGTGGATTCATCAACTTGAAGAGGCCACAGCAGAGACACTTTATCGTCAGTCACGTCAAAGTGTTCGCAGATTTCATCTTGTAAATCTGACGATAAGTCTTTAATTCTGCGCGAGATAGTATCATTTGACAAAAGATTTTTTAACACTTTTTTAACTTGTTTAAACTCCAAGGATACTTTCAACAACTAATGCTAAAGCTAGTGCAATGACTGATTCAGCCTATGTGTGTGCTTTTTTGCGTTTTGCTAATAGCTGAGCAACCTTATAACTTGCAATCAATCCGTTTTCTGGCAGCTTTAGGTAGTTCGTAAGTTTTTAGCTTGTTTATTTTGTTGAGCCCAGATGTTTTCAAAGTATTCCTTCGGTTGTGTTTTTACAGCTGGATGTTTTGTTTCCAAGTGCCTCTTAAATTTGCTTGGAACAAGCGCCTTATTCGACAGAGTTGCATTGCAGATCAGACAGAATGGCAATGGAGATTCTTCAGGTCCAGAAGATATGAAACTATATCCTATGTAATCTTCTTTGTATCTTCGTTTGGTTCCTTGCTTTTCATTTAACGCTTTCGCAGTTTCATTCTTAATAACATATTTCTCCATGGATAACAATAAATAATGCTTATTGATAATTTGTTATTATTAGCATACACCTAAACAATTTACATGAAACACATCGCTTATTATTATCGTTACCAATTCAAGAACTGCTGTCAGTGCGGTGCGTCTGCTAAAGCAGCCAACATTTGAGTCATTATAATAATATATTATGTATAGTGGACAATTCCATAACCTGAATAGCTAACACCCCTTTCCGTCAAAATGGAGTGCTTAACTACTATTACTGGTCGTTGCAAGTGGGGATGTCATCGCAATGTAAAATAAACTTTAAATAGTAGGCAGGCCTGTGTAACGCTGCATGTGTGGTGTTCTGAAAACTCCCGCAGCACACCAGCAAATCTTCGGCGGCACAGTGCCATGGCACACAGTTTGAGAAACACTGTTTTAAATTGATAAATTTTGTCAGGCTAATAAAATAATTGTGCAAGATTTCAGGTTGATCAGAAATTGGGTGTGGGAGAAATAACATGTACAAACTTTTTACCAGACAGACAGAGTGAGTTAAGCTTTGTAAAATAGTTTATCACTTGGTCAAGAATGGCATACCTAAGCAAAAGACAAAGAAGACAGGAGATGGGTACTTAAAGTTTTGAATTGGTCAATTGAGATAAGCCAAACATTAGCCAGATAAAAAGAGCGATGGCCAGCTTATGTCATTACCAAGTCTAATATCTAAGTCTGTCAATCGTTTGGCAGTCAAAAAGATAGATGATTGAGCTGGGTAGGCAAAAGAAAGCAGTAGCTACAAAATGATTCTTTGATGTTTATTGTTAGTGAGCTAAGGAGTGTTCTCCTTAGGAACATTACAAGTGGAGACTACTAGAGGCCAAAATTATCTCCACTGTATCAATTTGAGCAACATAAAAATTTGTGATCCTTGGTTTAAATGCTTGTGTCTAGTTTTGTGCAATTATTTTATGTTCTAATGTCATTTCTATTTTCAATCATAGCTTTTAACAATCATCAGAGACAACAATGTAATCATTATTGTTGGTGAGACAGGCTCTGGAAAAACAACTCAGCTGACACAGGTATGTATCAGATTTTTTTTTGTCAGAAGTGTGTATCATAAAATAAATATCTTATCTTATATAATACAGACGTTACTTCAAAAAAGAAGATGATTACGTCCTACGCGTCATGCATTTAGTCATGCATATTAACCAATGACTTAAATTCTGCCAAGTCACTGGTTTTCCTGGCTAGCTCAGGCAACCCATTCCATGCTCTAATAGCACTAGGGAAGAAGGAGTATTTGTACAAATTTGTCCTAGCATATGGGACGAGGAATGTGCCTTTATCTTTGTGTCTTTCAGAGTATTTTATTAAATTTTGTTTTTGTATTTGAAGATTATGGTTCAGTGTTTTATGTATTATTGCTACTTTACTTTTGAGCCTTTTGTCCTGAAGGCTTTCTAAATTTAGTGATTTTACTAAAGGTGTTACTCTAGTCAAATGTGAATATTCGTTTGTTATGAATCACACTGCTCTATTTTGTGTCTGTTCTAGTTTCTTAATGTTTTCTTGAGTTGAGGGGTCCCAAACAGAGGATGCATATTCTATTATTGGCCTAACCAAGGTTAAATAACATTTTAGTTTTATGTTCTTATTTGATTTAAAGAAATTTCTTTTAATAAATCCTAATGCTTTGTTTGATTTTTTTGTAGTTTCATCAATATGTGGATTCCATGACAGTTTTTCATTTATTATAACACCTAGGTATTTTGCGTTTTTAGTCTGTGTTACTGGTTTGCCATGAATAAGATAAGTGGAATTAATTTGTTTTAGTTTTTTTGTTACTCTTAACAACTGACATTTTTCTGGGTGGAAAGACATGCTCCAATTTGATTCCCATTTCTGTAATTCATCTAATTCTCTTTGTAAAATATCTGTGTCTTGTGTTGTTTTTATTGTTCTATATATTATGCAATCGTCTGCAAATAATCTGACTTTTGTTCCTGAAGTAATGCAATTTGGTAAATCATTTATGTAAATTAAAAATAGTAGTGGACCCAAGACTGTTCCTTGAGGTACACCTGAGTTTACTGTTATCGGTGTTGATTTAGAGCCATTTATTATTACAGTTTGTTCTCTCCCTATCAGAAAGTCTTTAATCCACTGATGCAGTGGACCATTAATGCCGAAATATTTTAATTTTTTAAGCAAACTATGGTGGTGAACTTTGTCAAAAGCCTTAGAAAAATCTAGTAAGATAGCATCTATTTGTTCACTATTATCTAAACCTTTTGAAAAATCATCAATTAGTCCTATTAGTTGTGTTTCACATGATCTATATTTCCTAAAGCCATGTTGGTATGGTGTGAGGACATTATGTTTGTCTAAGTGGTTTATGATGTTGCTACATATTATGTGTTCTAGGATTTTACATGTGATGCTGGTAAGTGATACTGGTCTGTAGTTTCCTGGGTCAGATTTTTCTCCTTTTTTAAATAGGGGGGTGACATTAGCTTCTTTCCAGTCCTTTGGTACTCTGCCCTGGTTAAGTGAAGCCTGAAAGAGTATTTTGAACACTGGGGCTAGCTCATTACTTAGTTCTTTGAGTAATCTAGCTGGAATACCATCAGGTCCAGAAGCTTTATTTGGTTTGGTGTTGGCTAATAGTTTTTGAATTCCATTTTCTTGTACTACTATATCTTCTATGTTGTCTACTTGGTTCAAATTCAGTAATATGTCTTTGTCTCCTGGGGCTGAGAATGCTGATGCAAAGTATTTGTTTAGAATGTTTGCTTTAGTTTCATTATCATTATGTATTATGTTATGTTCATCTTTTAATGGCGCTACGCCTGTTGTTTCCATTTTCTTAGACTTAATGTATGACCATAGGTTTTTGTTGTTATCTTTAGATATTACATTGTTTATGTATTCACTCTGCAGCTGTCTGCTTACTTTTTGGGTTAAGTGTTTAATTTTTATATACTTTTTGTAAACTCTTTCTGCATTAGTTTCTTTAAATTTTCTATATAGGTTTTCCTTCTGTTTACAAAGCTTCTTTAGTCTATTATTAAACCAGCATTTATTTATTTTGTTTGATGTGTATTTAGTTGGTATATGATTTTCTATAATGCTTTTAAGATGGTTTTTAATGAAATTCCAGAGGTCATCGACTGGTTGGTTAATGTCTTTTTCTAATAAGAATGTTTGTTGAAAGTTTAATGCAGCTTGGTGTAGTTGTGTTAGGTTACATTTATTCCAGAGTAAGATTTTTCTTTTGGGTTTTGTATTGGCTACTGCTTTTATCTGACTGTGTATTTTTATGATCTCATGGTCTGATAGACCAGGGATAATATCATAATCAACTACTAATCCAGGTCTGTTGGTTAAGAAGAGATCTAATGTGTTGTTTAATCTAGTTGGCTTTTTAATGATTTGATCTAAACTTAGGTTGTGCAAAGTTTCTATGAAAAGCTCATTTATGTCCTTAAGGTTTTGGTGTTTATCTATGGTTAGTGTTTTCCAATTTATATCAGGTAGGTTGAAATCACCCATAATCCAAATATGAAGTTTAACTATCAACATAATGCATAATAATAGCCCAAACCTCCAGCAAGTTAGTTAATGAATGGGCAGGACATGACCTGAATTGTGCCAATGTGCCAAATATCCAAAATTAAACTAAACAATACTTTTAACAAAGTTTATAATTCCTATCTAAAAATAAATACTAAATTAACTTACACCTTAAAAACTTAGCTTGGTGGTTCACTATTATGTGCTCTTCTATCCTCTTAGCCAAGGCTTGCATACAATTTTGGCCTGGCTATCAATGTAAAAAAAAGACAAGTTCAACACCAACCATCTCCCAATAAAATATTCATAAACCAAACATACTCATAGATAGCCAGAAACTAGCAAATGTAAAAAAGTTTGTCTATTTAGGAAGTACTATATCAGTAAATGCCTACCTAGGTAGAATTCTGTGTTGTATGTACCATTGCCAGACTTCAAGAATATGTTTGGTCACTCAGCACATCTACAAAACTGTAAGTTGATAGTGCTGCTCCCATCACTTTTATTTGCTTCAGAGTCCTGGACCTTATATTCCCTCCAAATCAAAAAGCTGAACTCCGCCTTCACTGTCACAGATGAACAGTATCCATGTCACAGCAAAAAAGTCCTGGCTATGATGGGCGGGACATGTAGTCCGTATGCCTGAAAATCATCTCCCCAAAAGACTTTTTTATGGTGAGCTGTGTGCTGGCAAGTGGTATCTAGGGGGCTAAAAGACACTCTCAAGAGCTCCCTCAAAGAATTAGAAATTGGCACCATGACTGCAGAATGCTAACCCTTGATCACTTGTCCTGGTGTGAAGCATTGTATTCTACAAGACAATGACAGCACTCCTCAAAGAACACAGATCACAAAAAAGCTGAGGAAAAAATCTGACAACTTAGCAACAGACCCAACCTACCTGTCTGTCTGTTTGTCTGTCTTTCTGCCTGTCTGTCTGCCTGTCTGTCGGTCTTGTCTGTCCCAACCTACCTGTCTGTCTTCCTGTCTGTCTGTTTTTCTGTCTTATCTATCTATCTTCTCTCTCTCTCTAGATATATATATATATCTAAAATGTAAAGAGGAAAGTAAGGTGCATATATGTATGTATGTATATCCTGCATAGAAATCAAAACCTTTTGATCAAGCTTAATAAAACTTGGCACAAATACTCCTTAGATCATGGCAGAGACCATAGTGTATGTTTAATGTAACACCCACAACCTGAAAGCCCTAAAAATAAAAAAAAAACCTAAATAGATCTCTATTAAAGCACAAAACTTTTTAACAAATAGGGCAACTCTGTTTTCAAGGTATGTTATATTTGATATGAAGGGTTGAAACCATTTTCACACTCTATTTTCAATTTTGTGGCAAAATAAAAAAAAATTGATACGGAAACATTCGCCATGTTTGACTTAGATCTACATCCATTCCACTAGATCTATAATTCACAAACTAAGGCCAGCAGGTGCTGATAATATCCTGATAGTGTGTCATTATTTCCATTGATTTACTTTTTTAACTTTTTGAAACTGACTTGAAATTGAAATGCTTAAAAGATGTACATCTATCAAGAAATGTTTTGGAAGTAAAACTGTTAATGTTTAAGTATATTATTGTATACCAGGTTATGGTAAAGCTGATTGCATTAAATGATATTATTACCACAGTATCTTCATGAAGATGGCTATACCAAGCTAGGTATGATAGGCTGTACTCAGCCTAGACGTGTGGCAGCGATGTCAGTAGCTAAACGTGTAGCTGAAGAGATGAATGTCAAACTTGGTGAAGAAATTGGCTATGCTATTAGATTTGAAGATTGTACATCTGAGGTGAGCATTGAGGGAGTTATTAGTTTATTGACTATTGAGCATGCTGTAAAGAACTTAGGTTATTCACAGCCCCCAAATGTAAAGGGCTTGGGTTCTCTACTATAGATAAATGGCTCGATGTACCAAGGGTATGATTCTATGAAGGGCGTAAATTAATGCCCCAACTGTCGATCTTACAAGCGTATAAGTATTATAAAGTACACTCAACAAAGGAGGTATAGAATCAATATTTATTTACAGCAAACAATGTGTTACACATATAATATAGAATACATAATCCTCACTAGTAAGTGTATCTAAATGTGCCCAAATTAAATACTACAGGGCGCCTAGACTAGATGCAATAATAGCTTACATAAGGGTATCGTGAAACAACAGAATGTTACCCCAAATATTCAGTACACACACATAGCAAGAATAATAATATAACAACTCCTTACGCTAGGCATAATAACTGATAAACAATCACAAGCACCATACTCAGACCAGGTCAGCTCTCCAACTAACTAGACTGACCACAGGAAACATTTTATTGTCCCCCCCCCCCCCCTCCAGTGCTAAAGCAGTTCACCCTCACAACTAATAAAATAAACAAACACACACACAATCTCACATCTTACACACCCCTGCTCTTGACACACGCCTTATAACATATTATTTGTTTTTTGAAGACTCAGATGCTCTTTCCTAAATGAAGCTTATTACATCCTTGTCCAAGCCGCCTGCAGGCTGGAAGTGTCCAGGAGACCATCATGATCACAGTCCAACTTGCATACCACATGACCAGGCAGCAAACCAACCAGCCATTTTGTTTGACTTAATTACTTCAATAAGTAGATTGCATTTGATGTTTCAGAAAACTATGATAAAGTATATGACAGATGGTATATTATTGAGAGAATCTTTGAGAGAATCT
Source organism: Biomphalaria glabrata (assembly GCF_947242115.1). Lineage (NCBI taxonomy): Eukaryota > Metazoa > Mollusca > Gastropoda > Planorbidae > Biomphalaria > Biomphalaria glabrata. The sequence goes on from NC_074717.1 coordinate 17,223,115, forward strand.
GATTTAGATAACTACAGTGCTATCATTATGGATGAAGCTCATGAAAGATCGTTGAATACAGATGTTCTGTTTGGTTTACTCAGAAATGTAAGAATTACAGCTAGACTATATAAAAAAAAAAAAAAAAAAACTTTATGACTTAATTTATTACTGTCATACATACATACATTAACTGTTACATACATTAATATTTAGAAACAAATACATTTTTTAATGTATATGAACTTTTATTGTAGTTTAAAAAATAAAAATAATTTAAAAAGTAAATGTTTTGGATTTGTAAAACTTTCAGATGAAGGATTATCATAAGATTTTGTCTAGAAATAATTTGGGAAGCTTAAATTTTTCTTTTGTTTTGTCAGCAGTGACTCTTATTTATTTTGTAGATGTCTCTATTTTAACAATTTTGAACAAAAATTATGTTTTGATTGGACTAGCATTTGGATTTGACAAAATTAATTCTAGTCTTAAGGAACTGAAAAATCAACTGCAAAACTAACAATATATATACGCAATAATTGACCTCTATGGTTAGAATAGCTTTATGGTTTAGTAATAGTAAGACTGGTATTCTACTCTTGTTATTTTGTATTAATTAGGTGGTGGCTCGCAGACATGACTTAAAGCTGATTGTCACATCTGCAACCATGGATGCCACCAAGTTTGCCATGTTTTTTGGCAATGTTCCTGTGTTCACAATCCCTGGACGTACTTTCCCTGTGGACATCTTGTACTCCAAAAATCCCCAGGAAGACTATGTTGATGCTGCTGTTAAACAAGCTCTGCAAGTACATCTCGGAGGACAGCCAGGCAAGTCCTACAGTCAATTGTATAAAGAATATACAAACTCTGTTCCATGTATATATATATGTATATATAGTCGGCACATCTTGTTGACTTAGATTCAATGAAATATAACATAGTTTTTTATGAGTTAAGAATTAACATTAGATATAATTATGTAGTACAAGACAGTACATTCCACTATAAGCCCTGACTGTAAATTTTAAAGTATAAATTATTTAATGACAGGTATGGAAAAAGATGACATTGCATTAGGTATGAATTTGATAGTAAAACATTTTTTATCATAAGTTAAAAAAAACAACATGCTGCTTTTTTCAGGAGATATGCTGATCTTTATGCCTGGTCAAGAAGATATTGAAGTTACTTGTGAACTTATTGCTGGTTAGTTATCATAAATTAGATATCTAGGTTATATGACTTGCTTGACCTTAATCAGTATTTATAACATGCTCTTAGTTTTCTAGATAACGCTATCATGTATTTAATTACAAAAATTTAGGCTAATGCTAATTATGTGCTTTTATCACTAGAGCGACTGGGTGAGCTGGATGAAGCTCCTCCTCTGGCTATTCTCCCAATTTATTCCCAGTTGCCTAGTGACTTGCAAGCCAAGATATTTCAAAAAGCACCAGATGGTATTCGTAAATGTGTTGTGGCAACTAACATTGCTGAAACTTCATTAACAGGTAATGTTACACATTTCATTACATTTTAGTCCTTAACCGATGGTAGCAACAAAAATATTGGGCTATAACAACTTCAATCTTTAGATTTTAGTCATTTGACTTGACTGGCATACATTTGATCACATAAGGATCTTTATCTTTATATTATTGATGAAAGATATTTCTCCTTTAAAATTGAACATCAAAAACATTATCACACCTTTTTGCTATTTATAGCATCTTCATTGAATTCTCGCCTCATTTAATTTCTGTATTCCTAGACATAAAAGAAACATACACAAATTTATATGAAAGCACACAAAGTCTGTATTAATATTTTAGATTTTGAATCAAATGTTTCTTCAGGGTGCTTATACTTTTAAATCTTCCAAACTTTCTAGTGGAACTTTAAACCAGTCTTCTAACCATAGGAAATTTAAATCTTAATTAATTTTTTTTCTTTGGAAAACTAGCATTCTAGAAACAAATCACAGACATTCGTTAGCAAAATATTATTTAACAAAGGTTTTTGAAAAGAAATATTTTCTATATTTGACAGTTGATGGCATTATGTTTGTGATTGACTCTGGATACTGTAAACTCAAGGTCTACAACCCAAAGATTGGTATGGATGCCTTGCAGATTTTCCCTATAAGTCAGGTGAACCATCTGTGTATGATAGTCAAGTGGAATAACTCTGTATTCACTAGGGTTGCGTTCTAGCTTCAACTGGATATCAGGCCATTTTTCACTTTCAAGTCATATTCGGCTCTGGCAGGATATCATTGCTGGTGGCTGGATAGGCAAAAGTATATTTTAGTGCCTACATTTATATTAATATGTATAAAGTGGACATGGTTTTATTAACTTACTTTTTTAATGGTATTCATGTGTTTAAATTTAGTATTAACATTAATATATTTATATCATGTTTTAAATATATCTATTTAAAATTAAATATTGTGCTTTTAATAGTAATAAATGGTAGGTAGGTGTGGTTATTATTTATGAGCTTGCTTAATATGAATTGAAATAAAACTTTACATAATAAATGCACCAAATATACATGAGGTGTTTCTATGCTTTTACATAGCAGCAATGGCTCTCACATACTAGACACATTTTTTTTAGTTTGTGCACCTTGACCTTGGACTGGGTCAATTAATACAACATGTTTGATTCTTTAACACCTAACTAAATAACTAAATGACAACTGACCAGATGTCTGTCTAGTGGTACAGAGAGAGAGCTGAACACCCCACCTCCAAATTTAAGTCCTTTACATTGAGTTAATAGAAAAACATTGACCACATCAATTCAGAAGAGATTAAAGTACTTTGCTAAGACAACATATTGACACTGAGTTTGTTTACTTGGAGATAAATCTCAATTTGGGTCCTGGACTATAGGGCACACCCATACATTATCTAATGACCATCATTCAAAATTTATTCCAGACAATAAGGAAAAGTTTATTTTCTTAAAAATAATTGAACTCTGATGTAACAAGTAGTGAAATCTTTTGAAATTTTTATCTCATCATATACATTTATTTTTCAGTTGTAAATGTGTATTGGCATTATTTTATATTAGCAATATGTATTATTTTGTAAATATAAATTGCTGTTGATTTACTTTTTTAAACATACTATTTTGAATCTTACTTCTGTGTTAAGTGTCCTGAATTGTTAACTGCATTCTACTTAACAATTTGGGAGTATCATTTAACTCCTCATTATTACCCATTATATTTACTTGGCCACTATGAGTATCAGGCCCTACACGCCAGGACCAGAAGCAGAAGCCTTTAAAACATGAACTTGATGACCAGTTGATGGTCTAAAATACATGAACACGTACATCTACCCACTAAACATCCCATGCTATACTCTACCATTTAGAGCTTTACATTAGTTAAATGTACATCTATATATATTCTAGATTGACCAACCCACACACGCTCTTTACAGTTGGTGGCATGGTACACACAAACTGTTGTATGTTACACAGATTATTCTGTGGTATCTGTTAATAAATGATGATCAACTTTAATTCATCAACCAATAATAAAGTTATTATTTTACTATCCAACCAAATGTGGCTCTGGCCTGATATCAAAAAGTACTTGTGTCCCACTAGTATTCCTTAAGAGTGACAACTCAGTGAAAATGTGTTTGGGAGGACAAGAACTATATTGTTTCTGGTAGGCTATTCTAGTTGTCCAAGTCATTGATGATGAGAAAGGCTTCACTAACCCATTCCAATCCATTAAATATTTTCAAGGTGCTTTGGCTTAGTTTTGTGTGGACATTCTGTAAAGATCATTTACTGTCTTATTTCTGGTACCATGTATTGTTAGAGGAGCCAAAACTAATGTGTTATAGATTGATTGGCTATTGATCATTGAGATCCCATATTAGCCACCACTGTCATTTTGAATGAATGTATGCTCTAATTCTTATGATCTATATATCTTCAATTCACCCAGGAAAGTTTAGAGAATTGTAATAAGTTTTAATTCAAGAAAGTCCATCTGTCCCATAATATAAAATGGCTTCTAAAATTATTTAATAGTATGTTAATAATACTTTATAATGTAATAATTTCCTTCAATTTTGTATTTCTCCAGGCTAATGCCAACCAGAGAGCAGGCCGAGCTGGAAGAACTGGTCCAGGGTAAGCACCAAAAGCTATTATCAAACCATTTTTTTTTTTAAATGCATCTTTCTTGTATGGTTCTTTTATGTTTGGATTTTTGCAATCAATTTTTCAACCACTTCTATTCATTCAATCATCTTCAAAATGTGCTTGCAAGATCATACTTGATGATGACACAGGAATAAAAAAAAATCAACCAATTAATTAATCAAATAGTTGTTATTAATTAATGTTGTTTTTAAATAGAAAATGTACTTAGCTAAGAAAAGCTAACTCATGGGTGGTATGTAATCATAACACAACACACCTGTGTCAATTCTTTTGGTGAATGGTGAGGCCAAAGTGTGACACACATAAATTGAATGTTTAGGTCACAAATTTTAATTACCATTTTCACAAATGTTTTTTTCCTTGTACAAAAAGACTATTAAATAGTTTACTCAAACAGGCTAGTTTGAAACTATAACCATTTTTATATCAAATATATTAATTTTAAAGTAAAACTATTTTCATATCATTATGTGGGTCTCATTACATATTGAAATCCTATTGTATGTTATTATAATTTTTTTTTTTTTTTAAAAAGCATTAAAAGTATTGATTATCCAACATTTTTCTTCAATCTCTTTTGAGCTCTGCAATATAATAGGGTTTGTTGCTGAACATAAAATTAATATATGTGTCAGACGCGAATAGCCCAATTTTCAGTAAAAGAAATTACAAAAAGGCATTTCTCTATAGAAGAAGTTACGAAGGCTATATAAAATACAACCACAGACCTATATATACTACAATAAATATAGGTTTTTGATTGCTAGTTACGATTTATTTAGGTAGGTGCTGTTTTACTATTACATACCAAGTCTTAGAGTTTAGAAAAACTTTGTTTCTTGAGCAACGCTATTAGCTAACACCTCATATCATCTCTCCATTAATATATTTAGATCTATAATCTAATTCTAGTCTAGATCTATATAAAAAAATCGAATAGATGTAGTAATAGTATAGATTCTATCTTGAGACTAGATTGCCGAGTCTAGCCTATGCTATGCCTATAGTCAGTTTTTATAAGAAAAAAGTCTAGATATTAATAAAGACTAAAGTTTTTTAATTATTAGATTATTAGAATTAATTAGATATAGACATAGACATAAGACATAGATCTAATAATACTGTAATACGTTTACTATACTCTATACTTAATCTACTAAACTAGAGATCTATCTATAGATCTATCTATAATATAGTCAATCTAGATCTATACAATATTCATTATAATATTATAATACTTCTACTTTTAATGACTTATTTAATAAGTTAGTACTTAGACTTAGATCGATTTTAGTTTATTAATAGATTTACTTTTCAATGCATAGACCTAAAATTAAAATTGCGAATGATGTCTATAATGACTGATTATTTTTTTTTTATAATAATAGGCCTATTAAATCTAGGTCTAGACTCTACTTAAATCTAGTCTAAAATAATGACTGTCTAAGACTCTAGATGATTGAGAAGTTCACATAGAGGTGTTTTTAATAATACGGCATGTCGGCTGAAAGTATATAAAGTTCTTTTTATTTTGTAAAAATAAAAAAGAGGCTACTGTACTCAGTAATAGATTGCCTAACTTTCAACTAATAATAAATTAACAATTAACGTTGAATTACAAGAAAAGTAATCATTTTTCCCGACATTGAAAAAAGGTGCCGGTACCCCGTACCGGTGCGTACCGTCACAAAAATATATGTATATCTCAATCTTCTTTCATTTAATTTTTTTTTGTGGGGTTATTGCTACTTAATACATTGATACCAGATCGATTTAAATAGGGCCTAAGTATACAAGCAGGATTTTGAGCATTGGATAAATTTATTTTTTAAGTACAAATTTTTATGGAAGAGGCAATATATTAGTTGTTTGAAGATTGTAACTTCTTAAATTCAGGCTAAAAATATCGAAGCCTACATTTTTACTCTCATTTCTAAATAGTCAGAAGAGATGGACTGACTCATAGTGTAGCTTGTGTACATCTGCAAAAACACAAACTCAGTTAGACTTTCAAAACTATTAAAAGAAAAACTTAGTGATTATTTTTACTGTATAATTCTATTATTATTCCTTTTTAGAATTAGGATATAAACAAAAATTTGCCATATGACTTTATCTAACAGAAAAAAAAATTAAACTTACATCTATTTATGCGGTTATTTATAGTTACCTAGTAATATAAAATATATTGAACTAACACGTACATTCATCATAATGCAGCCATGCGATTTTTCGTTTATAAACATAGCATTATTTAGGACCAATATTTTACAAAGGCTGCTTGGAGAAATCAGGTATACCCATTAGGAGAAAAACGACCCCTTTACTCAAGAAAAATTTAAGAAACTAGAACAGACACAAAATAAACAGTGACATTCATAACAAAATAATATTCAAATTGATTAGAGTAACACCTTTTTAAGTAATCATTTAAAGTTTAAAATCACTACAATTTTTTTCAACAATTACTTTGTGTATTAAATTGTGTATCGGAAAATGCCGGGTACATGAAATAAGCTAGTCCTAAAAAAACAACACAGATCTTGGGTAAAATACTCATAAAATAAATAAATAAAAAAAGCGACTTCCGGCCCAATACTTTTTAATCAAAGAAACGAAACGGACTAGTCCAACAAACCCTATTTTAAACAATTGGTTACAATTCTTTTGATTCCATTTTATAAAGTTGGACTATATTCTTATATAGTAAATTCAAAAAATACTATTAAGTATATGGCTCCTTTTGTCTCGAAAGGCAATGGATGCGCCCAAGTGAGTCACTGGTTTTGGCTTAATCTTGAGACGGGGCAGAATCTGGTGTGGCTAATCAAGCCAATTCTAGAACGGCAGACTTTGCCACAATTCGTACATTTGTATGCCTCTGATTTAGGGCTAGCAGACAGGGCAGCTTTCTTTTTTTCCCTCTTGATTAAAGCCGCTTCAATTCTTTTGTTCTCAGCAAGGGTTGTCCCAGCACGCACAGTCTGTCTCCATGCACTCCGGTCTTTGGCTATGTTTTCCCACATACTTTCACTGATGCCTGAGGCTCTCATGTCTCGCTTGCAGACATCTCTATATGTTAGTCTTGGGCGGCCCTTGGGTCTGACTCCTTCCACAAGCTCAGCATATAAGATATCTTTCGGGATTCTACCATCTGGCATGCGGGTGACATGTCCGAGCCAGCGTAATCTCCTTTGTGTCAGGAGAGCATACATGCTGTTCATATTGGCCAATCTCAAAACTTCCTGATTGGAGACATGGTCCCTCCAAGAGATGCCCATTATGCGTCTCAGGCAGCGCAAGTGGAAACTATTCAATCTGTGCTCTTGGTACATGTATGTTGACCAGCTTTCACTGCCATAAAGGAGAGTGCTCACAACACAGGCGTTGTAGACTAGGATTTTGGTCGCTGTGGTCAATTTACCATTTTCCCAGACGCGCTTGGAGAGTTTTGCCAATGCTGTGGTAGCTTTTCCTATCCTTTTTGTCAGCTCGATGTCTAAGTCTAGGTTACTGACAATTGTTGAACCCAAGTAGGTAAATTCCTGCACCACTGAAAGGGTGTGGTTCCCAATTTGTATTATAGGTATTTCTGCAACGTCTTGTGCCAGGATTTCGGTCTTGGAGAGACTTATAGTAAGGCTAAACTCTTGACAAGCAGCTGCTAAGGCGTTCACTAGCTTCTGTAGACCTCCTTGTGAGTGAGATACGAGTGCCGCGTCATCGGCAAACAGCAGCTCCCTTATCAAGATACGACGCCTTTTCGTTTTGGCTTTAAGACGTGCCAGGTTAAAGAGCCTTCCATCGGATCTGCTATGGATGTATATTCCGTCTTCCAGGGATTTAAAAGCACTGGATAGTACGACTGAGAAGAAGATGCCAAATAGTGTAGGGGCCAGTACACATCCTTGTTTTACACCGCTCTTAATGGAGAATGGCCTGGAGGAAGAACTTTCAAACTGAACGGTGCCCTGCATATTTTCGTGAAAAGCTGACACTAGTTTTCTTAACTTATTTGGACAGCCGATTCTCTCTAGTACAGCAAACAGACCGCTTCTGCTGACAAGGTCAAAGGCCTTGGTCAAATCAATAAAAGCTATGAAGAGGGGCTGCTTTTGTTCTCTGCTCTTCTCCTGTAGCTGCCGCAGAGAGAAAATCATATCTGTTGTAGATCTTCCTGCCCTAAAGCCACACTGCGACTCTGGATAAACACGATCTGCCAGGATCTGTAATCGCTTTAGTAACACTCTAGCAAAAGCCTTTCCGACTATGCTAAGCAGTGAGATGCCTCTGTAATTGTTACAATCAGAGCGGTCGCCTTTATTTTTATAAATTGTAACAATGTTGGAGTCTTTCAATTCCTGGGGGACCATTCCTTGTTCCCAGCACAAGCTTAGCAGTTCATGGAGTGGTTTGATTAGGGCATGTTTTCCAGCCTGAATTACTTCAGCAGGAATGCCATCTCCTCCGGGTGTTTTCCCATGTGCAAGCATGTCAATGGCAATGCTCAGCTCCTTTACTGAGGGCGTTTCGTCTAATTCCGTCAAAACTGGAAGTGATGGGAAGTTGGAAACAGCATTTGGTGAGATGGCGTTTTCAATCTGGTAGAGTTCTGCATAGTGTTCTACCCATCGTTCCATTTGCAGCGCACGATCGCTGATGATTGAGCCATCTTTTGACTTGAGCGGAGCACACTTGCTGGTGTGAGGTCCAAAGGCTTTTCTCATGCCCTCATATAGTCCTCTTATGTTACCACAGTCGGCACAAGATTGAATATCTTCGCATAGCTCCTGCCAGTATTTGTTAGCACATTGTCTCGCTACTCTTTGGGCATTGTTACGTGCAGCTCTGAGCCTTTTTAAGTTGCTTGGGGTGGGATCCTTCTTGTAGATTAGCATGGCTGCTCTCTTGTTCGTAGTGGCAGTTTCCATTTCTGGTAGACTAGCTTCAAACCAGTCTTCGCTTTTCTTGGTTTTGTTTCCAAAGACCAGTGATGATGTTTGGTAGATTATATCACGCATAAACGTCCAGCTTTTTTCTACCTCAGTCGCAGAGAAGTTTTTAAAAGCTTCCTCTAATTTGTTCTCAAATTCGGTGCAAAGATCAGGATTTTTTGTGCTAGTAGTATTCAGGCGTGATTTTCTTTTTCCCTGTGAAGTGTGGATCTTAGTTGGCAGCAGTCTTGTCCGGCATGACACTAAAGTATGATCAGTATCACAATCCGCGCTTTGGTAGCTACGTGTCAGCAGTATATTTCCAATGTCCTTTTTTCGTGTCAGTATCATATCCAGCTGGTGCCAGTGCCCAGACCTAGGGTGCCTCCATGAGACACAGTGCTGTGGTTTTGTTCTGAAGTATGTGTTGGTAATGCAGAGCTTATGGTATGTGCAGAATTCAAGCAGTCTTTGTCCGTTCTCATTCATCTTTCCGATTCCAAAAAGCCCAAGACAGTCTGGCCAGGTAGTGTGATCTGATCCTACTCTGGCATTGAAGTCACCTAGAAGGATCATATGTTCTTTTTGAGGAATGTTTGCAATGGCTTCTTTGAGGTCTTCATAGAACTTGTCTTTGTCCTCCTGAGGCGAGCATAGTGTGGGGGCATAGGCACTAATTAGAGTGACTTTTCCAGATGCTGTCATCATACTTATGCTTAGTAGCCGTTCTGAGCCACCAACTGGAGGGACTATCATGGGAAGAAGACTGTTCTTGACAGCAAAGCCCACACCATGTATTCGAGTCTCATCCTGTGCTTTCCCTTTCCAAAAGAAAGTGTAGTCAGTCTCGCGGAGCATGCCGTTTTCGGCCAGTCGGGTTTCTTGCAGGGCTGCAATGTCAATATGTAGCCTTTTTAGCTCGTTGTTTATAACTGCCGTCTTCCTTGCATCGTCGATCTGCCTTAGATCATCAGTGAGACCAGGACACATTGTCCTGACATTCCAAGTGGCCAGTCGCATGACAGGGATTTTCTTTTTCAGTTTAATTTTTCTTCTTTTGTTGCTTGGTGCAAGTTTCCAGCCTACTTGTCGTTTTAAACTAAGCTCTAAGCACCCATTAGAGCAGGCAGGCTGTGGCGGATCAGCACCTAACTGACTGGGGGCTGCCCAGGTTGAGGCGGGCGGTAGCTGATCAGTGAGGCGCGAAGACCTCTCCCACCGTCAGAGACAACCCGTGGCGTCCATACATTACGCCAATCAAGTTGGACTTATAACCCGTAACTGTTGTCTCCCGTGTTGTTTTAGCCGCTTTGCAGCAGCACCAGAGTTTCCTCTCCGGGGCGCATTCCTGGGCCTTGGATAAAGGGGTCATGGGTGGCCCATGCGTCATGATCCCTCTCTCGACCTTGCTGATGTGATCCAAAGGAACGCATCGCATTACATTTGGCACCAACTCAGTTGCAGAAGCTGCCGGAGGGAATTTCATAGCTGATACTCCCAACGCCTAAGGGGCTTCACTCCTGATTTCTCCTCGAGGTTGTCTCCTGAAGCCTCAGTACCGCAAGGCAGCGGGGGTTTGAAGTCAGAGTACCCCACTCCTAGATGAACTGCCTTACTAGGCTGACGAGCTCCATCTGCCCGAAGCTCCCGGTTTTGTGGCGCCAGGTATCCGCCTTCACCCCTTCACCTGTTAGTAAGAGCAGTTTCGCCGGGCTTAATATCTAAGTATTAAGTATAGTTATTACATATATGCATAGTTTAATTTTCTTAGTTATCTTTGAATTGGACTTCAAAATTGTAAAAAGGCTTTTTCCCTTGTTTGCACCACAAATTTCTCAGGCAAGCCTACAGACTCTATACTCACAGACAATACAAGGATGAACTGCTCATTACTACAGTACCAGAGATACAGAGAACCAATTTGGCCAATGTTGTTTTATTACTGAAATCTCTGGGTGTTCAAGATCTGCTCCAGTTTCATTTTATGGATCCTCCACCAGAGGTAATTGGAGACACTTTTTATATAGTTTGATAAACTTTATCTTCTTCTTCTTCTTCTTCATTCTCATTTTTCATGTTAGAGGGTTCAGATCAGTAATCCTATATCTGAGATGAACCGTGCAGTGGTTTCCAGATCAGGCAGTTCTCCTTATAGTTTTTCTTCTATAGGAGGGTTTTGGGGCCAGAGTCTTGTTCAGGCCTCTTGATATAGTGAGCAACTTTGAAGGACATGGTCAGCTTGCTCCACAAGGACAAGTTTTGCTAGTCCCAACTTTAAGCTTCAGGAACATATCTTGTGTCATTCTGTAGTGTCTGATTCTGAGTATAAAAATTATGCATTGGTCATATCGATATAGCTTATAATAGGTGTCCTTTTTTTTGTTATTGGGATATGAGCTGGTCCAATTCTCATTTATTCTACACTCTATCATTGTCATTACTTCTTGTAGATAGAGAGGAATTTTTTATTTGTTTGTTCGATCCTCCATCTTTGGCGAGTAAGTCTGCTTTTTCATTACCTTCAAATTCAAAGTGTGCTGGAATCCATTAAGTTTTACAAGATCTGTTGCATTTTATAGGAATTATCTGAGTTTTTCAGGCTTTGAAGGACTGTTTTGGCATCTGTCAGTAAGACAATTTGGCTGTTTGTTGTACATGGGTAGATAACTTTGTCAATAATACCTTCCTTGGTTACTAAATTATTGTTAAACTTGAACTATTTTATCCAGGACAACATCTTGAACTCAATGTATCAACTCTGGGTCTTAGGAGCTTTGGATAACACAGGAACATTAACACCCTTAGGACGCAACATGGTAGAGTTTCCATTAGACCCTGCACTTTCCAAGATGCTTATCGTGTCCGTTGATATGGGATGTAGTGCTGATTGTTTGGTGAGTACTTTTATATTTAGTTGCTTGTGTGGGTGGGGTGTGTGTATGGATACAGTAGATACTTTTTATGGTATGATTAAAATCTGTAAGTTGTCAGCAGCATAAAGTAACACATTTCTAATAGTGTAAGTTGCAAGCATTAGGCAGGTCCCAAGCATTAGGCAGGTCCCAAGTATATGCCATTTGTCCTTAAGTGTCCTTGAAACATGTTACCAACAAATAGGTCTTTGTTTTTATACAAACTACCTTAATGATAGCATCTCCCATAGTTTGAATTTTATTTATTATATACATTGGTTCATTCTATTGTTTTAGTACTTTGTTTTATGTTTTGGTTTCAAGAATGTCTTCACACTTTGGTTAATATCAACATTTGTTCTAGCTATTACCTTAGTACTTTGTTTAAATCAATATTAGTTAACATTCTTGTAGTTAGACTTGTCTATTTGAATGGTATGGAATTTGGCGTTGGTAATATCAACCATAGTATTCCTTGAGACATTAATGAAACTAAGTTGGTGTCAAATTTATGTCTCCTTCTGTTTTGAAAGACTTTTGATATAGATTTTCCTGCATTTCTGATTGATTAAGTCAGTGGTTGTCTAATTTGTCTACCAAAAGAGCCAGATATTAAAAATACAAAATTGAAATTAACAGAAAGAGCCATTTTTTAAATGTAAGCTTTGCTTAATGTGCTTTACAGGTAGAATTAATTAGGTTTTAAACTCTCAAGCTTATCTTTGCTTAAAATGTCTTAGTTTAACTAGCGGCACATTACATAAAACCTCGAATCATACTTATATAAAGATAATATAGGCCTATATTTAAAATTCTAACAAGTTATATAGTAGGATCCATAAATGATAGCCTTAAAAACTACAAATACTCCAATAATGTGAACAATTGTGTTGCATTTCCTTGGAAAGTAAAGTAAGTCAGGTTTTTAAATTCAAGGCTTAACTCTTAAGTTTTAATTCATTGGCCAATTTCTTAATGTACATTTGATAAAGTTTATGCTTGAAAATAATTGTTTGCTATTGTTAGCTGGTTTCTTCAGTTGATCATATGAATCAGGAATGTTATTCCAGGAGCTACAAATTAAAACATGTTGCCTCTCCAGATCTTTCAAAACAAAATATGAAAAATTTTTATTGCAACAACTAAAAATTGTTACAAAGACCTTAGAATTTTGATGTCTTCAATTATTTTTTAATCCAGCACTAAATTTCAAAGCTGCAAATATCAATATTAAGGGCTAAAAATTGGTTTCTGTTTTATTGAAATGTATTTTAGAAGAAAAAATTTGAAACCTGCTGAGAAAAGCTCCTTTGATATTTAACATTTCTGTTCTGAAATAGCAAACGGCAATATTCAAATTAATTTGTAGATAATATTTCAGTTATTAATGGGAATGGAAAGTGAATTGAGTTTCTCTTTCAAAGTCTTCAGAAAATGGGACTTCGAAAAAATTGTGTTTCCTTTTCAATTAAAATAAAGATTTAGATGAGATGGATCAGCTTTAAAAGCCACCATAAATGTTGGTCTTGGTATTCTTCTGTGGGCTGTTTCATTAGAGGATGCAAAAGAAAGGTTTCTGGCAATATGTGATGGTGGTGTATTGCTACCATTTCAAGGAAGCAAAAAAAAAAAAAAAAAAGACCTATCAAAATATATACCTATACCATTTTTAGCGGCCCCCGTAAGGGGAAAAAGCCGCTATTAGGTCTGTGCAAAATGTCCGTCTGTCACACTCAGATCTCGAAAACTAGAAGAGATATGAAAAATATTATTTCATCATTAAATGCGGCTTGAAAAGTTTAGGTGCAACTGCTACTTTTGGTTTTCTAAAAGCAAACCGTTTAATTTATAAAATTAATTATGCAAGCGATTTTTTCATAAAAATACACCAATTCTAAAACAATTACGTAAATGTAAGGGAGGCAATGTTACAATATGCTAACAAAGATGGACAATTTTTGTGTATTTTCAGTATCACTAAGTCAAATATATTTTTAAAATGTACAGGAAATGTTTACAACAAATATAAATAATAGTTAACGATGTTTTTTTCTGGTCAACTTGCTGCTAAAATTAAAAGAAAACATTTCTGTTTGTTTATAAAGGCTAATAAGGCATTTTGTATGTAAATATCACGCACATTTTTTTAATGGACTTTTTATGCAGCGATTTTCGTGCAGTAGCGTAAAGTCGCTACATGACCAGGTGCTAAACCAATTCCTTAAACTTTTTTAAAAAATCAGATTTTATTTATTTTTTCTTTAGTGCCCCCATCCGAATAAAAGAAGATTATTTTTGTGCGTTTTGTCTGTTGGTCGGTCTGTCCGTCACGATTAGATTAAAAAAAACTAGAACTCTAAAAGCTATTGAAAATCTGATTTACACTTTAATGTTCCTCCCGTAACATCTCAATAGTTTTAAGTATCTAAAAATTGATTGTTCCGGATTTTTTTGTGCAAAACTAATCAACCCCAACAAATGTTTGTTTGCTCTTCTAATTTATATTACATTCAATTTCCATGCTTAAACGTTGCAAAAACACATTATCAATAATATGTTGTTCCATTTTTTATGGAAATAGCATATTAATGCTAAATCAAAATCTCTATACTGACTTAAATTTCATTAAGTGTAAAAATGTTCCGGATATTGTTTTATAAAACATGAATTATGCCTAATGATTGTTTGAAATCGCATAATTTACTAATATTATACTTATATTATTTGACAATGCGTCACTATAATTTGGTTATCAATATCAAATTGTTCCGTATTTTCATCTTTAAACAAATTTTAAAAATATCGACAATAGGTTGTTCAGGGCTTTAAAAAAAAGTAATTTACTAGAATTGAATACTGAAAATTACTTTTTAGACATTTAATTTTTTTGCTAAAACATAACATAGAAGTTTTGTAATCGATAAAGAAAGTTCCGGATTTTGTTTCTTATAAATCGTCGCCAGAAATTTCCGAATGTATTTAAAAATCTACTAACGCCAAATAATTGTTTGAACTCCCTCTTCTAATTAATAAACAAATAATCTTCTCATTTACGAAATAATGTTTTTACGGATTTTTATGAAAAATATTTTAACTCACTACTCTCTTACAGTACATTTAACTTTCTACCTAAAACATAAAAAAATCTAATTATCGTTAATATTATGTTCCGATTTTTAAGGAAAACAGAATCCAAACACCAAAGTAAGGTATGAAAATCTCTCCACATGCCTGTAGTACATCTAATTTTTATATGAGACCATCGAAAAAATTTAATTAATGGTATTTCATTTATCTGAAATTCTCTTTTTCTTTTACTATTTATACAAACATCCGGAACAATCTATTACATAAACTTTTCAATTGTGTTCATACCTAAAAATTATTGCGATGTTTTGAAACGTAGAATAAAGGTTAATCAATTTTTAATAACTTTTAGTTGTTGTTTTTTTTTATATCAAGATGACGGACAGACCGACTGACAGACAAAACGCAAAAACAATGCGGCTTTGATCCTTTTTAAGTAAATTCTATTAGAACTCAGTGCACCAATGTCTATGAACCCTCGTTAAATATCCCGTGTAAATAAAGACATTTTTTTTATGGTACCGGTACTAGCCTATTGTGAGGTAATGGAATTTTTTTTCTTTGACGTCATATGAATGGACTCTTTCAATGTAATGTTAAAAGAACGCACTCGGTGCACCAATGTCTATTAACCCTCGAAAAATTGCTTGTATTAATAAAAACATATTTTAGTCTAACTAAGCCGTGTGACGTAGTGTTTTTTTTTTCCTTTGACGTCATATGGAATGAATTCTTTAAAAGAAATGCTAAAAGAATGCACTCGGTGCACCAATGTCTATGAACACTCGATAAATGGCTCGTAATGATGAAGGCGATTTTTATTCTAGCTAGGCCGTGTGACTTAGTGTTTTTTTTTCCTTTGACGTCATATGGAATGAATTCTTTAAATGAAATGCTAAAAGAACGCACTCGGTGCACCAATGTCTATGAACACTCGATAAATGGCTCGTAATGATGAAGGCGATTTTTATTCTAGCTAGGCCGTGTGACGTAGTGTTTTTTTTTTTCCTCTGACGTTATATGGAATTAATTCTTCAAATGAAATGAAAAAAGAACTCGGTATAGTAATGTTTATTAAGCCTCGTTATGTGACTCGCGTTTAAAAAAGGAATGATATCTTGATTTAGTTCTAATCTAGATTTTTTAAACTAGATCTAGATTTTTATTACAGTATATCTAGATCTGGATTTATATTCTAATTAAAATTATTTTAGAGTCTATATCTAGAATTTGTAGATCTAGTTTAGACTAAAATAGACTAGATTAAGATGTAGAATTTCAATTTCTAAACTTAAAGTGTAAAAAAAAAGTGTAGATTTTCATTTCCAAACATTTTGATCAATATTGTAATGGCTTAATATACTAAAACTAATCTACTATTTTTTTATTTAATTTAAATTTAAATTTACGGCAAAGGAATCTTTGAAACATTATTACTTTTGACCATCGGATGGCTGCCTGGTCGTGCGGTTTTCGCGCTAGACTGTCGTTCAGATTTATGGATGGTCCAGGGTTCAAACCCTGCCCGCTCCCATCCCCCGTCGTCCTGCGGGAGTTTGGACTAGGAAGTAATTATCTTCAACTCTGAAGGAACATCCGAAACATGTAAAACATTTTACATCAAAATTAAATCACTTCTTGAATATTATTTGCGAATATGCAGATCCGACAGGGATCCGACTTCGACGGGGGCCGCCTCTGAGTTTTGTGTTTTTGTAATCTTGTTTTTTTTAAGATACCGAAGGACAAAAAATTTTCTGGTCAAAACAATCAACTTACATCAACTATTTCTGCTTGGTATCAGCTTGTATTTGTAGTGAAAAGAAAATTATTTAACAGTTGGATATTTTGAGATTATGAAGTTTGTTGATAGATTTATCATTTAGAAATGATAAATTATAACAATCTTGTCATAGTCTAAATAAATCATTATGCATACATTATTTAAAAAGATTTTTTACTGGTATTTTATAGGATGTAATGTTAAAAACATATTTTATCTTCATGGTTCTTGGAATCTTTACAAACAGTACACTGAGTTTACCAGTAAAGTAAATTTGATAAAATTGTGAATAAGTTTTGACACTTTGGATTCTGTCCTGATTTGTGGTGAACTAAATAAGCACTTTAATTTGTGTAATTAAACAGCAACTATTTTATTTTAAAGCCATTTTTTTTTTAGTACGAACTAGTTAACCGGCGGTGTAGCATACACCGCTATTTTGCAGGGCCAGCCTTAGGCCACTGCAACCTATGCGACCGCAGTGGGCCCCGCACTTTTATTTTCATTTGGGGTGTCATTCAATATGGAAAACGCCAATCCTACATAAATAAAAACGGCATTATGCATTAGCCGTAATTGTGTAATCTGGTGAAAGAAGCTTCTCGCGCCTCAAACTAATGAAGAATTACTTGATGTCAACAATTCTCAAAGATAGATTGAAGCATTTGGTAATTCTTGCTATTTTTCTTGGGGTGACTTATTCTTCTCGTCCAAACTCTTGAGCGACGAAGAAAATTATATATATAGATTCTATTGACTAGCTCTTACAATCTCCTAAGTGGGCTTGCTTTTCAGTTTGCATGAACATTTGGCTTGTGTAACAAGGCAATATCAAAACAAAGCATTTTATTTGTACACAAAACGCATTATATTTTCTATAGGTTGCAGTAAAATAAAAAAAATGAACATAATTGAAGAAATAAATCACTGAAACAATTCTTTCCATCAATCCTTGTTTTGTTTTACAAAACAGTCGTAGGAACAAGTCATGAAAAAAAAAACAACTTTTCTTCTCAATTTTCTTCTTCTTCTCTTTTTTTTTCCTTTGAATTTGTCTCGAAAGTGATAGTATTAAGAATATTTTAAACCATGAAATAGGTGCATAATCATTTTGATGTTGAGTTTGATGTATTGATTATATTGTTACAATATTATTGGTTTTCTCATCAAATGATCATGATGCACTGCTGTGTTTAAATGATAAAATGAAGATTGACTAGTAACTAGAAATGTGAGTGTTACCCATGGATATGGACAAATGTTAAGGTATGATTCCTCTGTTTTGCATATCTGTTGCATTGTACAGAAGAACCTATATCACAGTTAGAATTGTCTAGCCTCTCAACGTAGAATTGTCTATACTCACACAATGTTAGAATGGTCTATCGTTTTGATGTTTATTGGTCAGGTAGATTACTTGACATCCTTTTGAAAAGTTTTTTTTTAAATAATTAAGTGTCCTGAGTAACAAGACCTTGACCTACTTATGTTTGTTGTTTCCATAGCTCATCTTCTGAATCAATGTGACCTTCTGGACATGACTTCATTACACATACACAAGCATGTTCATTGGTTGATTTCACTTGACCATCATGGTGCTTCATTTGAAATCCTATCAACTTTTGTTCTTGTGTTGTTTGCTTGTTCAGTTGGCCACACTTCTTTCTGACTTGTCTATCCTTGACTAGAATTAAGATAACAACCACTATACATGGGACCAAAAATAGTATTCCAGCCATTATACCTACAAGTATTTTCATAGAATTTTCATTCCAGTGAGCACAGGCCTCTTTAACAGCTGTTGCATTGACCATGGCATGAACACATATAACATAGTCTTCATCTTCATGCAGTGAGTGCAGAGTGAAGGCTCGGACATATTTACCTAATTTGGAAGAATCAAAGTGTTCTCTTTTATTAATGCGATATGTCACTAGAAAGCCAGTTACTTGAGTATTGTTAGACTCATATGTCCAGTAAGCTGTAACAGAATCCTTGTAGCTTTGCAATGTGATGGTCAGTTGAGTGGAGTTCCAGTTATTATCCACATCATTTAGAGTAGCTACTTGTGTCTTTTCAAGTCCTTTTGCATTAGCATATGGCTTCAATCGTGTGAAAGTATTTTCTGGTCTGTTTGCTTTGTTGGCTTTTGAATTAGGTGTTGAGTGGAGCTTAACTGTTGTTTGAGGTGTTGACTGGAGCTTAACAGCTGTTTGTGGTGTTGTATGGAGTTTAACAGCTGTTTGAAAATCTATATTCTGTTCAAATATATGTCTTTCATTTTGTAAGGTAGCATTTTCCTTGTGTATGCCATCTGAAGCAGAAGGTACAGTTTTGAGTGTATTGAGACTGTTCTTTGTGCTGTTATATATTTCTTCAGCATTCATTTTTTGACTTTCAGTCTGACTCTCTTGATTTGTTTGGGGCCACTTAGTAAAACTTGATACATTATTATTTTCTTTATTTACAGTATTATGTGTAGTTAAGTCTCTCTGTTGATTAATACCCTGCTGTGGCATTAACACTTCTCTTAGATTGATTTCAGATAACTCTGGCTCTTCTCTTACATTAAGATCATCTTGTGACATTGATACATCCACTAGATTTTTGTTAGATGATACTGACACTTCCATAAGTTTGAGGTCAGTTGACATTGTCACACCTGTGTGTATGTTGTCACCCTGACTTGTATTGCTTAAAGAGTTCATTATTTCTATTTTATTACTAAGCAGTGAGCCAATGGCTGACCCAGGTTCAGGTTCATTAGTATTATGTGTTTTGGTCAATGAGTTTGGATTGACCTGCTGAGAGAAATACTCAATACTATTGTCCAGTGTTTCGTGACTAGATACAGATGTTTCATTTGGTGTGGTCAGCATGGCAGTGAAGTTGAGCTGCCTTGTAGAGTGAGGTCTACTTGAGAAGTTTTGATCTCTGTGTGATAGTGAATGTGACATCGAAGTGACATTGCTCACAGTGTTCCAGTCTAGCAGTAAAGATGAGGATGTTATGCTAGGCAAGGCTGATATCACACTAATGTACGTCAGATGATTGTAGAACACAACAAAAAACAGTTCCATCATAAATCTGGAAAAAAAAAAACAAAAAAAACAAGAAGATGTATCCTAATTATGTTCACATTTGAAACTTAGTTTTAGAATCTAGAATGAACTTTGTTTCCATCTAGTCTTCAAATTTTAGTCTACAATCCTAAGACTAAGCGACTGCTTTATTGATCCTTATGGAGGTTTGTTGTGATTACAAGGGCTCTTTTCTGATATAAAGACAACATTTGGGGTGGGTGGGTGGGGGGAGATATAAGAAACATGTTAAGATGTTAAGAAACCCAGTGTCAATGTATTTCCATAGTTTTACCACTACTCTCTTCTATACTCTTGTTCTTTTTCCCAGAACATGAGAGACTTTATTGACCTAGGAGTGTATGGGCCTTGCATCGCTAACAAATAAAACCCTGACTCAAAATATGTGCAGGCTTTCAAAATTACTAGTTCGTTGAATGTTTTTATGAGGAAACAAAATGTTCAGTAAAATTGAATGGAGCCCAATCAGCACCTTTTGAGGTCATCAGTAGTGTCAAACAGAGATGCGTTCTCGCATGTAGTCTGTTTGGTATATTATGTTATAATCCTGTCCACTACGTTATGCTTACATCGACATCACTGCACCCTACGTGACCATTAATGGCCAGCCTCTGGAAATAGTTAACCATTTTTTGTGTGTGTCATCTTGTCTTTCATCACCTCCAATAATGTGTTACTAGACTAAACAACAGGATAGCTAAAGCAATGGGGACTATTTGACGGCTGCAGAAAAGAGTGTGGGACAATACCTTGTTGATTGCCAATACCAAAGCTCTAGTCTACCGGACCTGTGTGATGATTGCCAATACCAAAGCTCTAGTCTACCGGACCTGTGCGATGAATGCCAATACCAAAGCTTTAGTCTACCGGACCTGTGTGATGAATGCCAATACCAAAGCTCTAGTCTACCGGACCTGTGCGATGAATGCCAATACCAAAGCTCTAGTCTACCGGACCTGTGCGATGATTGCCAATACCAAAGCTCTAGTCTACCGGACCTGTGTGATGAATGCCAATACCAAAGCTCTAGTCTACCGGACCTGTGCGATGAATGCCAATACCAAAGCTCTAGTCTACCGGACCTGTGCGATGAATGCCAATACCAAAGCTCTAGTCTACCGGACCTGTGCGATGATTGCCAATACCAAAGCTCTAGTCTACCGGACCTGTGTGATGAATGCCAATACCAAAGCTCTAGTCTACCGGACCTGTGCGATGAATGCCAATACCAAAGCTCTAGTCTACCGGACCTGTGCGATGAATGCCAATACCAAAGCTCTAGTCTACCGGACCTGTGCGATGATTGCCAATACCAAAGCTCTAGTCTACCGGACCTGTGTGATGAATACCAATACCAAAGCTCTAGTCTACCGGACCTGTGCGATGAATGCCAATACCAAAGCTCTAGTCTACCGGACCTGTGCGATGAATGCCAATACCAAAGCTCTAGTCTACCGGACCTGTGCGATGAATGCCAATACCAAAGCTCTAGTCTACCGGACCTGTGTGATGAATGCCAATACCAAAGCTCTAGTCTACCGGACCTGTACGATGAGCACTCAGCTATATGGCATTGAAACATGGTCCCCCTATTCTTGTCAGGAAAAAAAAACAAAAGATGCCTAAGACGTATTCTTAAAGTAAGGCGGCAAGATAACGAGGAAGTCCTGCGAAGAGTAGGGTGCCAGTTTTCAATTTATTTATTGAATCATGATGAATTGTTATTATTTTGACAAAGATTATATCAATTCACTCTGTCTGTCTGTCTGGTAACAAGTTTGAAAATGTTTTTTTTCCTATTTCCCATTCTCGGATCAAGTAAAACATTTGCACAATTATTCATTGAACCTGACAAGATTTGAATCAACAAAAAAAAAATTAACCTATTAGTTTATTAATTTTTGGTGATTAATTATTTTGTTTAATATCGAAATAAAGGGAGTTAAGGCTACTTAATGAGATATGTAGATATATATATCTATACGGATTTAATCCTTTTATTACGTTTTGACACTTATTTTCTCCCTTTTTCCATTCTCGGATCAATTTGAAAATTTGCATAATTATTCACAGTCCAGAATCAATCCAAAAACTAACAAATTATTTAATCATTCAGTACTAATAAATTAATTTTGTTTTATATAGCAGATAAATGATTGTAATTAGCGGTACTTTCCCTTAGATAAGCTTTGTTTTTAAAAAAGTATTATTGTTTTCTATTGTTGTTTTTTTTTTATTTCCTGCTTAAGTTAAATAGCTGGAATGGCAGATAGGTACTTACAACTGGATGTGACATTATATTATTAGAATTGAAATTTACAAACAAGTTTGTTCTCGTGATGCCTTAAATCGCATTTAATTTTCGGATTTGAAGATTGATTGCAAATGCCGTTATTGACCTTTTTCTGTCCAACGTAAGCATTTAATGACAGAGACACAGTTTCAACTACAATTCCACACCTACCAAAATGAAATATATCAACAATATTTTTTCAATATTAAGTGACTTGAAAGAAAAATACCTTTATGCAATATTTTATGTACCATTCTTGCTATAAGGTATACGGTGTGTGATGTGTGGCTGAGTGACAAGAGTCGTTTGGCTACTTATCAAGTGGGCTCCAGTTTAATCCCCACTCGAGTAGAGTTCTGTTTGCTGAGCGCCTAAAGGCAGGAAGGAAACCAGGTGTCCCCTCCACCGTCCCACTTGGACCTTAGCGCTATGTGAAGGTTATAAGAAGGAAAGGGTGTTTACTTTTTTTTTTTATTTTCTTGCTGTAGGCCGTAAGCGGTGTCAAGTTTTTTTTTTACCCTTTGACAGTCATTCAGAAAGTTTTCATTCATAACTATTATAACCAAAATTAATGTTTTGATAATGAAACATTTTCAAACCGATATAAAGGTCGACATCGAGTTTTTCTTATGTGGCCAATAAGCTGAGAATTCTTTTCTCATTTATATTGAAATTTAAAGAAAATTGTTAGAACCACTTTCGAAATCAAATATATAAATATATATACCTCCCATGTTTAAGAACTACTGTTTCTTATATTTATGGCTTTGCGTCACTTCATTTTATCGTAGTGGGAGCAAACTATTGGTGAAGTGGAAAGGTTGGGGGGGGGGGGGCTTTGGAAGGTGTCTGTGCAATAAAACGTAGTGTTTCCTATCTTCACTAGTGTATAGTTTACATAACCACCTTTAGAAGTCTGTACAATTATACTTTTTGTTTTGTATTTTACATGTATAGTATTGACACACTCTCTGGGAGGACTGGACATTTCCCTCTCAACAATTAACACTGTCTGGTACAATTTGTTTGTCGGTAAATACAAAAAACAACTAATTAGTTAATTAATTATTGGAAACTATTTATTTTGCTTGTTATCTAACTAGGGTATGGACTGGTAATTGATTGATGTGGAGGTATAAAGTTGAATTTGACCGCTTTATACGTTGTGTCGACCAGATTACTTTAAAACCTTATATTTTCATAAACCTTTCGCTGGCTAAGTGGTTAGTGTATTGCCTTGAGGAGGCTTAAGCCCTAGAGTTAGAATTCAAGTCGTACAACTTTTAAAAAAAAAGTATAAATTGCTTTTAAAAATCTATCAGTGTTAACTTCACTCAGATACCTCCCCCCCCCAACTGGTTCTAAGTTTTGACTGTAGCGCATTGAGCAAGCTAAAAGCATGAAATTGCGCTAAACAAAAAAAAAAAAATTGGTAAAAATAATTCTAATCGCATAGTTTTTGTTATTCTTAGTTTAGATCTATTACAAATTTAATTACACGACTGATCCAAACTATTAATACAATTACACTTGATATAAGATTTTTTTTTTATTTAAATCAATCAATGGACATACCCTTTTTACTTTTCTGTACTATCACATTTAAACTATTGTTAAAAAACAACAACAACGAATTCTGCCCATTGAATGTATAAACCAAATGTTTCCGCTTGTAACAAGGTTTAATGTGAACTTCTAACGTCACTTTCTTGACGGGTTCATCGAGACAAATCTTTATAGTAAGCAACGTGTGGTCGGTGGAGACCAATCGCTCGTTGCCACGTCACATGTCTGTGTTCAGGCCTACTAGAATGACTGGTCTCGGTTGTGCTAAATTCACTAAGACCTTGTTACTCTACATAGCAGCTTCGAAACTTGTGAAAAAATCGAATGAAAATAAGAGAAAACTATTCAGGACTAATGTTGTTTCCAGATAGTCTAGAATCTAGAGCACTCTAAAAACAAACGTGAACGTGTTGGTCTGTATCGAGTCTTAAGTTTCTAGATTTGATATTCAGTTCTTTCTACCTTACACTACCAATAGTGTAGTGAAACAACTATTACTGTTAAATATCAGCTTTGTTTCAACTCTAGTCCAATCCATTGTGTCTGTGTTGTTGCTCTAGAAGTCACTGGGAGATACACTTCTCATTGTATTCAGAGAACAGAATTATCGAGTTTTGGAAAACCAAGAATTAATTGGTTCATTAATAGGTTGTGCTATGTAATAGGTTGTGTTATGTAATAGGCTGTGTTATGTAATAGACTGTTATGTAATAGGTTGTGTTATGTAATAGGCTGTGTTATGTAATAGACTGTGTTATGTAATAGGCTGGATACTTCCCAGGCTACAAAAACTTGCTGATTGGGTCTATTCAGAATCACAGTGCGGCTTTCACAATTGACATGATTTTCTCCATCCGTCAACTTCAGGAAAATGCCTTTGAACATTGCATTCATTGACCTGACAAAGGCTGTTGATCTAGCCAGCAGAGAAAGCCTCTTTAAAATCCTACAGATAATAGGTTGTCCACCCAAGCTGCTAAATGTTATTATCTCTTTCACGAAAATATAATGGGTACTGTGCAGTTCAACGGCGCCTGCTCCGAATTTTTCAGTATAAACGGCGGAGTCAAACAAGGTTGTGCTCTGGCCCCAACCCTCTTTGGAATACTCTTTTCAATGTTAATCCACCACGCGTTTGACTAATCCACCGAAGGCATCTATCTCCATTCCAGGGCAAACTTCTAAATATTGCTAGACTGAGGGCCAAAACTAAAACCAAAACCACCCTCGTAAGAGGTATGCTATTCGCGGTTGACGCAGCGGTAGTGGCACACTCATAAGAGGAGCTTCAGTCACTAATGTCCCGCTTCTCTTAGGCTTGTAAAGAGTATGGCCTAACCATTAGCACAAAGAAAACTAATGTTATAGGACCACCTGCTACAGCACCATCCTCCATTCTCATTGACGATGAGCTGAATGCCGTAAATTAATTTTGCTATCTTGGTTCTACAATTCAAGATGACTTGTCTCTAAAAGAGGAAATCAAAAAACGCATAGGGAAGGCCGCATCAACCTTCGCTAGACACGACCAAGAGTTTAGGAAAACCAGAATCTCACCACAGCGACCAAAATGGAGGTCTACAAGGCATGCGCTCTTAGCACGCTTTTGTATGGCAGTGAGTCGTTGACTACCTACACAAAGCAAGAGAGAAAACTAAACTCACTCCACTTGCGCTGCCTTCGAAGGATCTTGAAAATAACATGGAAAGAAAGAGTGTGTAATACTGAGATCCTCGCGAGAACGGGCCTTCCCAGCATCTTTACAGTTCTCAGGCAACGCCGCCTGCGCTTGCTCGGACATGTTCGCCGTTGGAAGACAATCGCATCCCGAAAATCATTCTGTACGGGCAACTCACGTCTGGCTCAAGAAAAACAGCTCGCCCTTAACTCCGTTACGTGGATGTGATTAAAAGAGATTTAAAATCAGTGAACATTGATACTGACCATTGGAAAGACATAGCCCTAGACCGCAGCAGTTGGAGAGAGACAGTGACCAAGAAAGCTATGGACAAGGAGAAAACATCGGCCTCAGCTCTTGAAGAATAGCATGCCATACGTAGAATGGCCCGGCTCCTCTACCACCAAAGCGAAAGCCACCTTGACCTGCAATATATGTGGGCGGGAGAGTGTCTCTCCAAAATAGGGCTCCACAGCCATATGAAAACGTGTTCGAGATGAACCTTAGTCGTTCTACGACTGAAGGAGGCCAATATGTAATAGACTGTGTTATGTAATAGTCTGTTATTATTATGTTGTTTTGTGTAATATGCTGCGTTATGTAATATGCTGTGTAATGTAATAGGTAGTGTTATGTTATAGGCGAACTTCCATTACCGTAACTCATTATCTCTAAATGTAAAAAAAATATATATATATAAATAATCCTGCAATATTTACGCTGGCTGTTTGCAGGCAAGCGACATGTAGCATTTTGTGTATTATTTGTACTGGTTGCTGTTGATAGTTTAAACTTCAAACAATTATCTATTGTACCTAATAAAACATTAACCAATTAGGCAATTAATTATTGGTAATCATTTTTTTTATATTGAATAGGTAATAACTTCTACATTATTGAGAGATATATTTGTAAGTGTAGAGTTCTTCCCCTTGGATAAGCTTTTTTTTTTTTTTTTTTGTTTTATATTTTGCTTCTTTTGTTTTTTTTTCCTCTATCATTAGATAAAGCCTTACCTCAAATTTGTTTCACATCTACTATGTAATGCATGTCTAAAGACTCTAAGTAACTCCGGCAGTTAGGATAATATTGGAAAATGGAATTGAAAATGTCTGTAAAATCAGCAAACAATTCCGAAGTTGAATAATAGTACGATAAAGATTTAAATCTAATACCCAGACAAAACTATGCGAGACTCACTGGAAATCAATGAGGACACAGATTTATATATCTAAGTTGCAGACAAAACTATGCGAGACTCACTGGAAAGGAATGAGGACAAAGGTCTAGGTACCAGACGCTATATTTGCACACGTTGCTTTGAACGCAATGTTGAGTTTACTGAACCGAGAAACTCTACACCGAAATCAAACAGCCATATCATCATTTCTTGTGATCTATGCTCTAGATCTACCTTGTCTGAGTTGGTATTTGTGATCACGACCTACACTGCTGACAAATAAAAAAATACAGGGACTTTTATAGAACATTCAATGTTATCATTATTTAAATTACCTACGTTTTGAGAGTAGAACACTTAGTTAACTTTAGATATAGTTCAAACTCAACAAAAGAGTCCTATAATACATTTGTTTAGGTTTTCAGAATTCACGCATTAGTGTGGCCTTAACTTGTGGGGTAAAACCTGAACATAGGGTCATTACTATGTTATGTATTTTACATTTTTTTACGAGCCCCTCAACAGATTTACTTAATATGAACTTCTCATTAATAACTGTTCTTACCGTAGTAGGCGTCGATAATTATTAAATCCCATTCGAATCCAGTAACACTGTCAGCTCCTGTGTCATTGCTAATTAGCTGATCATTTCATTAACTGGTGGAATGTAATCAACACATCACTTCTTATCACTAGCACCAACCCCTATCTCAATAAGGTCAGTAGCATGCAGTAAATTAGGCCATTGAAAGTGTCTCATTGATAAGATACATCTATCTATCTATCTATCTGTCTATCTATCTGTCTATTTATCAATCTAATATATCTGTCTTCTTGTGTTTTTCAACACTGTTATTCAATAGCCTTCTTGGTAAACTTGGAAACCCAATGATAATGTGCTTGCTTCCAGTGTAAAAAGTAGTGAGTTCGAATTCTGGTAGAAACTATTCAGGCACCAAACTGTCAGGTAGAGTTGAGCCGAAAACTCTTCAAACTCTAGGCCAGCAAAAACGAACAAAGAGATCCCTTTCACCGGCTTAATTGAACAGAATCCTTCTGTCTGGAAGACATCCAGGTGAGTGTCTATATACCACACTACCATTTCAGTGATCCGGACGCACGGACTAGAGTTCGAAGTCCGAGCACACCGGGAACCGCACTAAACGTGTTGGACGGCTCCTTAAGGAACGGCGTGTGAATTGTTGACATGGTTATTGGGGGCTGTTTTAAAACCCTGTCCAGAGCAATGCGAATGCTCTCGCACCACTTAGGCACTCCCAGGGGACTCCTGTTAGCTTCTCATATGTTTAATGCATTACCCACAACCGGAGGATCCTATAAATTAAAAAATAAAATCTAAATTGATCTCTATTAAAGAACGCAACCTTTTATTTCATTGGGTAAACCGCAACCATTCGTTACAGAAGGCCTCAACACTTACTTGCATCGTGGCAAGCTGTGGGCAGTGGTATTTGTCTCGGGTAAACCCGTTTTCACACTATTCTGGATTTGATAGGAATATGTCGGCTAAACGAGTAAATCAATTTTCACACTCTACTTTTTTTTTCGTGGCAAAATAAATAAAAAATGTGAAAGGAACATGGTCCATGTTTTGCATAGATCTAAATCCAATCCACTCTCTATATATTTATAACTACTTTTTAAGTTGAGTTTGTGTTATTTTATAGCTAGATGAGATCAAGCATGTTTGACCCACAATGGCTAGGAGTTTGTGTAACACTGGCTTCGTTGATAATCCTATTTTAAAAATACTTTCACAAAATAGCAAATGTAAAAACGTGCATAATGGCGATTCGCTTAGGATGCCTTTTCTTGGTTTCCACTGGCTGTTTTTCTGTCATGAACAATTCGTCTAGGTTTTATTCGTAGAAAAGAGAATGCAGTTGTGTGTTTGTGTGTGTGTGTGTGTGTGATTGTTTATTTGATTAGGCTAGAACTTTGACTCACCTTGATAACTTGCCTTCAAACCACGACATAACACAATTGCTAGTCCAATACGTTTAGTTGCCTTTAGACCACATGTGGAATGTATGGTTACATTAATACTCTTTGATTAAAGCCCTATGGGATTTCATTTATCTGGGACCCTTACTGCCTTCCTATGATGTTGCTTGAGGTCAGAGGTCAAGTAAGTGTTGACAAATCTGAGTTGTGTTTGTTGTCCAGTGTTGGTCATCAGCTAGACTCTGTTTGCAGAAGCGCAATCCTCCACTCTGTGTAAACAGGCTTCTTTCTGTATGACATCACATGAAGCCACATTCAACATAGACATTCTCCACTTAGACTTTCTATTCCCCACTTAGACTTTCTATTCTACACTTAGACTTTCTATTCCCCACTTAGACTTTCTATTCTACACTTAGACTTTCTATTCTACACTTAGACTTTCTATTCTACACTTAGACTTCCTATTCCCCACTTAGACTTTCTATTCTCCACTTAGACTTTCTATTCTCCACTTAGACTTTCTATTCCCCACTTAGACTTTCTATTCTACACTTAGACTTTCTATTCTACACTTAGACTTTCTATTCCCCACAGACTTTCTATTCTACACTTAGACTTCCTATTCCCCACTTAGACTTTCTATTCTACACTTAGACTTTCTATTCTCCACTTAGACTTTCTATTCTCCACTTAGACTTTCTATTCTACACTTAGACTTTCTATTCCCCACTTAGACTTTCTATTCTCCACTTAGACTTTCTATTCTAGACTTGAGAGGCTAAAACTGCCCGACAAATGGTAGAATTGATAGAAACGTTATTGAGTGTTGTACTCAACACAAATAGTAAGCAATGGGATGTCATTGATGCCCAAAATACGGTCCATGGGTCACATCCGGCCCGCGACGTGGATTCATCCCGCCCGACTAAACGTCGGATCAAAGTGTTGAAATCCACTCTCCAAATTAATTATCTTTACCTACGGAAGCGTCCTCACTTTTTCAATTATAGATTGGTACAGTGGCATTTAACATTAGTGGGTTTATGAAATGGGACTCTGAATGTAGAATCTACCAGAAAAGTGAACGATCTTAATTTTTTTTTTTATGGAACAAGATAATAAGCCAACATATTGTTTTTTTTAAATGAAAGTGTGGCTGCTTTAAAAAAAACAACAGCAACATAAAAACGGCTTTAAAAAATATGGTTTAAGCCGCAAATAAAAGATTGTTAAACTACGCCTAGAGATTGGAGGATCGATGGGAATATTTACCAAAAATAAGCAAGGAAAAGAGTCGTAGGTAAAGCTAGCTACAAAGTTGCTCAAATTTAAAGTAGAGAAATGAAGCCATTTTTTGTCGAGTAAAAAAAATGTATATGTAAGTGCAAGATCCACTGGTTTATAATCAAATAGTTTCAGGTCAATTTCATTTCGTTTTTGCACCTTTTCCTTGTTATGGCCCGCAACACAAATAAGGTTGGGCATCACTGGGCTATGTTGTTGCAAGTAAAAAAAAACACTTTCAACTAACTTATTGTTTAATTTTTCCTTAATATTGATCTAGACTATGTTGAAACAAGGTGAGTCCTTAATATTTTTACCTGTGTCTGTGGCAACAAGCTCTTGCTCTCCACCGACCACTAGGCTATATATTGTTGGGTTTCTTTTGGCCATGGAACCCTACCATGTTTTTAGATACTTGTAACAATATAATGATATAACGTTAAACGCTATCCCATATAATTCTAGTATCTGCTAGGTCGAATTGGAGCAGCCGGTAAATTCGAGTATCATTTCTTTTTTGTACGAAAGAATCTCTCGTGGGTCTATGCCTCTGATCTCGCTACACAGTAGTGGCTAGTCAAAGACTCAACAAGCAATGACCCCGCAAACAAGATTGGATCAAATGATAGTTGAGGACTTTCTCATAGAGGTGTTGTTGATTTCTCATAGAGGTGTTGATTTCTCATAGAGGTGTTGTTGGTTTCTCATAGAGGTGTTGTTGGTTTCTCATAGAGGTGTTGTTGATTTCTCATAGAGGTGTTGTTGGTTTCTCATAGAGGTGTTGTTGATTTCTCATTGAGGTGTTGTTGGTTTCTCATAGCGGTGTTGTTGATTTCTCATTGAGGTGTTGTTGATTTCTCATAGCGGTGTTGATTTCTCATAGAGGTGTTGATTTCTCATAGAGGTGTTGTTGGTTTCTCATAGAGGTGTTGTTGATTTCTCATAGAGGTGTTGTTGGTTTCTCATAGAGGTGTTGTTGATTTCTCATAGAGGTGTTGTTGGTTTCTCATAGAGGTGTTGTTGATTTCTCATTGAGGTGTTGTTGGTTTCTCATAGAGGTGTTGTTGATTTCTCATTGAGGTGTTGTTGATTTCTCATAGAGGTGTTGTTGGTTTCTCATTGAGGTGTTGTTGATTTCTCATAGAGGTGTTGTTGATTTCTCATAGAGGTGTTGTTGATTTCTCATAGAGGTGTTGTTGGTTTCTCATAGAGGTGTTATTGGTTTCTCATAGAGGTGTTGTTGATTTCTCATTGAGGTGTTGTTGATTTCTCATAGAGGTGTTGTTGATTTCTCATAGAGGTGTTGTTGATTTCTCATAGAGGTGTTGTGATTTCTCATAGAGGTGTTGTTGGTTTCTCATAGAGGTGTTGTTGATTTCTCATAGAGGTGTTGTTGGTTTCTCATAGAGGTGTTGTTGATTTCTCATTGAGGTGTTGTTGATTTCTCATAGAGGTGTTGTTGATTTCTCATAGAGGTGTTGTTGATTT
Organism: Biomphalaria glabrata; assembly: GCF_947242115.1. Taxonomy (NCBI): domain Eukaryota; kingdom Metazoa; phylum Mollusca; class Gastropoda; family Planorbidae; genus Biomphalaria; species Biomphalaria glabrata. The sequence goes on from NC_074717.1 coordinate 17,254,570, forward strand.
CTCATAGAGGTGTTGATTTCTCATAGAGGTGTTGTTGGTTTCTCATAGAGGTGTTGTTGGTTTCTCATAGAGGTGTTGTTGGTTTCTCATAGAGGTGTTGATTTCTCATAGAGGTGTTGTTGGTTTCTCATAGAGGTGTTGTTGATTTCTCATAGAGGTGTTGTTGGTTTCTCATAGAGGTGTTGTTGATTTCTCATTGAGGTGTTGTTGATTTCTCATAGAGGTGTTGTTGATTTCTCATAGAGGTGTTGTTGATTTCTCATAGAGGTGTTGATTTCTCATAGAGGTGTTGTTGGTTTCTCATAGAGGTGTTGTTGGTTTCTCATAGAGGTGTTGTTGGTTTCTCATAGAGGTGTTGATTTCTCATAGAGGTGTTGTTGGTTTCTCATAGAGGTGTTGTTGATTTCTCATAGAGGTGTTGTTGGTTTCTCATAGAGGTGTTGTTGATTTCTCATAGAGGTGTTGTTGGTTTCTCATAGAGGTGTTGTTGATTTCTCATTGAGGTGTTGTTGATTTCTCATAGCGGTGTTGATTTCTCATAGAGGTGTTGATTTCTCATAGAGGTGTTGTTGGTTTCTCATAGAGGTGTTGTTGATTTCTCATAGAGGTGTTGTTTGTTTCTCATAGAGGTGTTGTTGATTTCTCATAGAGATGTTGTTGGTTTCTCATAGAGGTGTTGTTGATTTCTCATTGAGGTGTTGTTGGTTTCTCATAGAGGTGTTGTTGATTTCTCATTGAGGTGTTGTTGATTTCTCATAGAGGTGTTGTTGGTTTCTCATAGAGGTGTTGTTGATTTCTCATAGAGGTGTTGTTGGTTTCTCATAGAGGTGTTGTTGGTTTCTCATAGAGGTGTTGTTGATTTCTCATAGAGGTGTTGTTGATTTCTCATAGAGGTGTTGATTTCTCATAGAGGTGTTGTTGGTTTCTCATAGAGGTGTTGTTGGTTTCTCATAGAGGTGTTGTTGGTTTCTCATAGAGGTGTTGTTGGTTTCTCATAGAGGTGTTGATTTCTCATAGAGGTGTTGTTGGTTTCTCATAGAGGTGTTGTTGATTTCTCATAGAGGTGTTGTTGGTTTCTCATAGAGGTGTTGTTGATTTCTCATTGAGGTGTTGTTGATTTCTCATAGAGGTGTTGTTGATTTCTCATAGAGGTGTTGTTGATTTCTCATAGAGGTGTTGATTTCTCATAGAGGTGTTGTTGGTTTCTCATAGAGGTGTTGTTGGTTTCTCATAGAGGTGTTGTTGGTTTCTCATAGAGGTGTTGATTTCTCATAGAGGTGTTGTTGGTTTCTCATAGAGGTGTTGTTGATTTCTCATTGAGGTGTTGTTGGTTTCTCATAGAGGTGTTGTTGGTTTCTCATAGAGGTGTTGTTGATTTCTCATAGAGGTGTTGTTGGTTTCTCATAGAGGTGTTGTTGATTTCTCATTGAGGTGTTGTTGATTTCTCATAGCGGTGTTGATTTCTCATAGAGGTGTTGATTTCTCATAGAGGTGTTGTTGGTTTCTCATAGAGGTGTTGTTGATTTCTCATAGAGGTGTTGTTGGTTTCTCATAGAGGTGTTGTTGATTTCTCATAGAGATGTTGTTGGTTTCTCATAGAGGTGTTGTTGATTTCTCATTGAGGTGTTGTTGGTTTCTCATAGAGGTGTTGTTGATTTCTCATTGAGGTGTTGTTGATTTCTCATAGAGGTGTTGTTGGTTTCTCATAGAGGTGTTGTTGATTTCTCATAGAGGTGTTGTTGGTTTCTCATAGAGGTGTTGTTGGTTTCTCATAGAGGTGTTGTTGGTTTCTCATAGAGGTGTTGATTTCTCATAGAGGTGTTGTTGGTTTCTCATAGAGGTGTTGTTGATTTCTCATTGAGGTGTTGTTGATTTCTCATAGAGGTGTTGTTGATTTCTCATAGAGGTGTTGTTGATTTCTCATAGAGGTGTTGTTGATTTCTCATAGAGGTGTTGTGATTTCTCATAGAGGTGTTGTTGGTTTCTCATAGAGGTGTTGTTGATTTCTCATAGAGGTGTTGTTGGTTTCTCATAGAGGTGTTGTTGATTTCTCATTGAGGTGTTGTTGATTTCTCATAGAGGTGTTGTTGATTTCTCATAGAGGTGTTGTTGATTTCTCATAGAGGTGTTGATTTCTCATAGAGGTGTTGTTGGTTTCTCATAGAGGTGTTGTTGGTTTCTCATAGAGGTGTTGTTGGTTTCTCATAGAGGTGTTGATTTCTCATAGAGGTGTTGTTGGTTTCTCATAGAGGTGTTGTTGATTTCTCATAGAGGTGTTGTTGGTTTCTCATAGAGGTGTTGTTGATTTCTCATTGAGGTGTTGTTGATTTCTCATAGAGGTGTTGTTGATTTCTCATAGAGGTGTTGTTGATTTCTCATAGAGGTGTTGATTTCTCATAGAGGTGTTGTTGGTTTCTCATAGAGGTGTTGTTGGTTTCTCATAGAGGTGTTGTTGGTTTCTCATAGAGGTGTTGATTTCTCATAGAGGTGTTGTTGGTTTCTCATAGAGGTGTTGTTGATTTCTCATAGAGGTGTTGTTGGTTTCTCATAGAGGTGTTGTTGATTTCTCATAGAGGTGTTGTTGGTTTCTCATAGAGGTGTTGTTGATTTCTCATTGAGGTGTTGTTGATTTCTCATAGCGGTGTTGTTTTCTTATAGAGGTGTTGATTTCTCATAGAGGTGTTGTTGGTTTCTCATAGAGGTGTTGTTGATTTCTCATAGAGGTGTTGTTGGTTTCTCATAGAGGTGTTGTTGATTTCTCATAGAGATGTTGTTGGTTTCTCATAGAGGTGTTGTTGATTTCTCATTGAGGTGTTGTTGGTTTCTCATAGAGGTGTTGTTGATTTCTCATTGAGGTGTTGTTGATTTCTCATAGAGGTGTTGTTGGTTTCTCATAGAGGTGTTGTTGATTTCTCATAGAGGTGTTGTTGGCTTCTCATAGAGGTGTTGTTGGTTTCTCATAGAGGTGTTGTTGGTTTCTCATAGAGGTGTTGTTGGTTTCTCATAGAGGTGTTGATTTCTCATAGAGGTGTTGTTGGTTTCTCATAGAGGTGTTGTTGATTTCTCATTGAGGTGTTGTTGATTTCTCATAGAGGTGTTGTTGATTTCTCATAGAGGTGTTGTTGATTTCTCATAGAGGTGTTGTTGATTTCTCATAGAGGTGTTGATTTCTCATAGAGGTGTTGTTGGTTTCTCATAGAGGTGTTGTTGGTTTCTCATAGAGGTGTTGATTTCTCATAGAGGTGTTGTTGGTTTCTCATAGAGGTGTTGTTGATTTCTCATTGAGGTGTTGTTGGTTTCTCATAGAGGTGTTGTTGGTTTCTCATAGAGGTGTTGTTGATTTCTCATAGAGGTGTTGTTGGTTTCTCATAGAGGTGTTGTTGATTTCTCATTGAGGTGTTGTTGATTTCTCATAGCGGTGTTGATTTCTCATAGAGGTGTTGTTGATTTCTCATAGAGGTGTTGTTGGTTTCTCATAGAGGTGTTGTTGATTTCTCATAGAGGTGTTGTTGGTTTCTCATAGAGGTGTTGTTGATTTCTCATAGAGATGTTGTTGGTTTCTCATAGAGGTGTTGTTGATTTCTCATTGAGGTGTTGTTGGTTTCTCATAGAGGTGTTGTTGATTTCTCATTGAGGTGTTGTTGATTTCTCATAGAGGTGTTGTTGGTTTCTCATAGAGGTGTTGTTGATTTCTCATAGAGGTGTTGTTGGTTTCTCATAGAGGTGTTGTTGGTTTCTCATAGAGGTGTTGATTTCTCATAGAGGTGTTGTTGGTTTCTCATAGAGGTCTTGTTGATTTCTCATTGAGGTGTTGTTGATTTCTCATAGAGGTGTTGTTGATTTCTCATAGAGGTGTTGTTGGTTTCTCATAGAGGTGTTATTGATTAGCCAATCTCTCATGTGAGAAAAGATTCTTCACTTTGATGAAGTGTCTTTATATCATAATTATGTGTCTGATAGAAGCGGACATGCTACTAATAAATATTTCTGACCATTTAATCATAATGTAATTTAATTTTAAGAAGCAACTATAAACAGCAGTTATAGTGCGTATCAGTGCACAGTCCACAGGAGACAAGACTTGTCTAGTTTGTCCAGATCTAAACATTCAATTATATGTTACATAGGTTAGGGTTGAACAAAAAATTACTTCTTATATTTATTTCAGCTTTTTAAAAAAGTTTTCACGTCATTTTTTGTAGTGCTATATATTTCCATGTCCAGTCTAGGTATAATATATGTCTGTGTGTTAGATATTTCCATGTCCAGTCTAGGTATAATATATGTCTGTGTGTTAGATATTTCCATGTCCAGTCTAGGTATAATATATGTCTTTGTCTTAAATATTTCCATGTCCAGTCTAGGTATAATATATGTCTGTGTGTTAGATATTTCCATGTCCAGTCTAGGTATAATATATGTCTGTGTGTTAGATATTTCCATGTCCAGTCTAGGTATAATATATGTCTGTGTGTTAGATATTTCCATGTCCAGTCTAGGTATAATATATGTCTGTGTGTTAGATATTTCCATGTCCAGTCTAGGTATAATATATGTCTGTGTGTTAGATATTTCCATGTCCAGTCTAGGTATAATATATGTCTGTGTGTTAGATATTTCCATGTCCAGTCTAGGTATAATATATGTCTGTGTCTTAGATATTTCCATGTCTAGTCTAGGTATAATATATGTCTGTGTCTTAGATATTTCCATGTCCAGTCTAGGTATAATATATGTCTGTGTGTTAGATATTTCCATGTCCAGTCTAGGTATAATATATGTCTGTGTGTTAGATATTTCCATGTCCAGTCTAGGTATAATATATGTCTGTGTGTTAGATATTTCCATGTCCAGTCTAGGTATAGTATATGTCTGTGTGTTAGATATTTCCATGTCCAGTCTAGGTATAATATATGTCTGTTTCTTAGATATTTCCATGTCCAGTCTAGGTATAATATATGTCTGTGTCTTAGATATTTCCATGTCCAGTCTAGGTATAATATATGTCTGTGTCTTAGATATTTCCATGTCCAGTCTAGGTATAATATATGTCTGTGTGTTAGATATTTCCATGTCCAGTCTAGGTATAAATATATGTCTGTGTGTTAGATATTTCCATGTCCAGTCTAGGTATAATATATGTCTGTGTGTTATATATTTCCATGTCCAGTCTAGGTATAATATATGTCTGTGTGTTAGATATTTTCATGTCCAGTCTAGGTATAATATATGTCTGTGTCTTAGATATTTCCATGTCCAGTCTAGGTATAATATATGTCTGTCTGTTAGATATTTCCATGTCCAGTCTAGGTATAATATATGTCTGTGTGTTAGATATTTCCATGTCCAGTCTAGGTATAATATATGTCTGTGTGTTAGATATTTCCATGTCCAGTCTAGGTATAATATATGTCTGTGTCTTAGATATTTCCATGTCCAGTCTAGGTATAATATATGTCTGTGTGTTAGATATTTCCATGTCCAGTCTAGGTATAATATATGTCTGTGTCTTAGATATTTCCATGTCCAGTCTAAGGTATAATATATGTCTGTGTGTTAGATATTTCCATGTCCAGTCTAGGTATAATATATGTCTGTGTGTTAGATATTTCCATGTCCAGTCTAGGTATAATATATGTCTGTGTGTTAGATATTTCCATGTCCAGTCTAGGTATAATATATGTCTGTGTGTTAGATATTTCCATGTCCAGTCTAGGTATAATATATGTCTGTGTCTTAGATATTTCCATGTCCAGTCTAGGTATAATATATGTCTGTGTCTTAGATATTTTCATGTCCAGTCTAGGTATAATATATGTCTGTGTGTTAGATATTTCCATGTCCAGTCTAGGTGTAATATATGTCTGTGTGTTAGATATTTCCATGTCCAGTTTAGGTATTATATATGTCTGTGCTTTCTTAATGTCTTTTACAGAAAACGTTGACAGTATGCGACTGATACATATATAAGTTTTACTTACAGCAACCTAGCCCTTTGAAACAAGAAAAACATTCTTCAATTAATTACTGGCGATTAATTATTCTATTTTGGTTCCGACAATGTAAATTAATAATTCAGTATTCAAAGACAGTGCCAAATATTTGGATGTTTTGTCCCTTGAAATAATTGTACACGTTATTTCTCCCAACCCATTCTCGAATGAAGCTGAAACTTTGAACAATTATTTATTGGACCTAACAAAACACGAATCAATAAAAAAAAATTAACCAATTAGTCAATTGTTTATTAGTAATAAATTATTTTATTTGATATCAAAAAAGGAAAATAAGTCGTACATTATTGAGAGATATAGCCTTGGGTTCTTCCCTTTAGATAAGCTTTTTAAAAAAATATTTTCATATTTTGCTAGCTTTTATTTACACATTTTGTTATTTACACTGTCTAATACATTAGCAAGCTTGGTAGCATTTTGTAAAAGTGTATGATTCATTATACAAATAATGTAATGGTCATTTAGTTTTTAGACAAGTAATATAATGTTAATTGGTGCATTATTGTACTACTAATCTAATGGTCAATGAGGCATTATACAAATAATAAATGTTCATTGGTGTATTATTGTACTACTAATCTAATGGTCATTGAGGCATTATACAAATAATATAATGGTCATTGAGGCATTATACAAATAATATAATGGTCCTTGAGGCATTATACAAATAATATAATGGTCATTGAGGCATTATACAAATAATCTAATGGTCATTGAGGCATTATACAAATAATAAATGGTCATTGAGGCATTATACAAATAATCTAATGGTCATTGAGGCATTATACAAATAATAAATGGTCATTGAGGCATTATACAAATAATAAATGGTCATTGAGGCATTATACAAATAATAAATGGTCATTGAGGCATTATACAAATAATAAATGGTCCTTGAGGCATTATACAAATAATATAATGGAAATTGAGACTGTAAGACTAAGACGAAGCTTTATTAATCCTTGTGGAAATGTGTTGTGATGACAAGGACTCTTTTCTCACATAAATAGAACAAGACACAACATAAAGAATTCACTCAGTGAGAACACACAAGCATCTGTATACAATCAATATAATGGTCATTGATGCATTATGCAAATAATGTAATGATCATTGTGGCATTATACAAATAATCTAATCTTTTTGCATTATACAAATAATAGTAAACTTATGTTTTGTTGTCATTTCATGCAGGGCCGGCCCTTACAATTGCGGGGCCTTGAGCTAAACGGATTGAGCGGGGTCCAGTCTGGGTAGGGATACGGATAAAAGTGAAAATTAAGATTTTGTATTAGAAAATAAATTCGTCTTTGCATTTTATTCATTCTTTACTAAGTAAAAAATCACGATCAAATTTACTTTACTTTACGAGCGTTACATGTAGCGAAGTCATACAGTATTTCATCGAAATTCTGTTTCTACATAGATCACTCTCAGTTGCAAGAATTGTTTGTGCATTTTTGACCTCATGTAATTCTTTATTCGTTTGAGGCACGAGAAGCTTCTTTCACCGGATGTCACAGATACGGGTATTGTTACAAATATTCTGAGTGCAGTAAAAGCAGTATCTTTAATAAGTGGACAGAAAAGCTTAAATTTATTGCGGGTGTTTTGGTAGTATTTTGTAGAATATGACACAGATTCCAGATGGCAGATTCATCTTCTAATTCTCGCTAATTTCAGCTGTTCAAATCTCGGCTGCAAGGATCAAATTGCAGTGTCCACAATTCTGTAGAAGCAATTTATTCTGTAGTCATCTTCATCATTTCCAGATGAGTTTTTCACAGATTTATCATACTGCTTTTTTCTTTGACATTTGACTGGAAAGATTGCAACAACTTCCTTGTGCTTAGCCAACTCCTTTGCTGTCTCAAGAATCTGAACAAACCCATCAACTCTCAGTTTCCTTAGCCAAGTCATCAAATTGTTGTACGAGTCCCTTGCAGTGCTCAGATCTACTGTTTCACCTTGCAGTTCTTAACTCACAAAATTGACTTGGAAGAGCACGTCGTACCATAACACAAGTGACTCTAAGAATTTGTACTGCTTCAATGTTTCATACAGTGTTTCTGATTCATTTTAAATTATCGCATCATTAGTCTCTTCAGCTAATTCATCGAGTGCGTCGCATATTTCAGGCAATTGATAGCAAAGTGCTTTGACACTATCTATTCTACATTCCCACCTTAATTCGCATAGAAGTCTTACAGACAGATTGGAAACCTGCTTTCGGTGTTATGACTATCTTTTTGTATCAGCAGAAAATATAGTGTACACGCTTTGTATAGTTCTAAAAAGGTTAACGCATTATGGCATATTTTGAACATGTCTGTACCACCATTCACCAGATTGTAATTATAATTTTTTTATCGCTCGTAGAATTGGCGTTTTTCATAAAGAATGACACCTCACAAATTAAAATAATTTTTATTGATATAATCAAATGGAAATTCAGTTTGACTACAATTGACAACCTCAGCGTAACTACTGTACAATAACAATATAGATGAAAACTTCGAACACCATTCACACACGAAACACATACACAACCAGAGCTTTATGAGTTTGACTTCTATGAACTTCTCGATGACGACAGATGACCTTGTAACACTCTGACCGAAAGTGGGATAAAGGAGTTTTTAAATCTTTCTGTTTTAGTCGTAATGGAAAGGAGACGACCACTTCGTTCAGATCTTATGTAACAGTGGTTTAATGGGTGCAGGTTGTCTTTAAGAATCGTGAGTGTTTTGGAAATGCATCTTTCATGAAAAAGCTCTTCAAGAGATGGTAGCTGTATATGAGTGATATATGATGCTTTTTAAATTAGTCTATTTAGTCTAAGTCTTGGTGCCAGTGAAGAATTGAAACGTTTGTCTATTTTTCAGGAGATTTTATGAGGTTTCAGGATATTTGTATGAGTTTTCAGATTTCCAGGACTTTTTCATATATTTTGCAATTTCAGGATTTACACCAAGAATTAGCGCGGGGCCTATGAAAGTGTGGGGCCCACTGCGGCCGCATTGGTTGCAGTGGCATAAGGCGAGCCCTAATTACATGTGAGTGGAGTTCCGTAATTGTATCTCTAGTGGTAGATCCGGGGCTTTGCCTGAATTGAACACGTCGTCTGTTGGTTGTGGCAATACGCTCTGACTAGCCATGACTGATAACTGAGTAATGCTTAGTACTACCGTATCTGTTGATGATAAATGGGTATTTTTAAGCTGCCTGTCTAGATTAGAAGTCGCTCCTTGAGGACTAATATAATCTGAGTTTGGAATGAAATTATTTGGATTGATTGCATTCAAACCAAACTGTCCACAGGACTGTAGCCTAGAACTGTTTTCCTCAGCACACAAAGTGTTGACATAGCCCTGATTGCTGCAGCTGGTAGTTTCATTAGTGACACCTATCGTTGAGTCTAATGTGTCCTGTGATATTTTGATATCTATGGCCAGTGGCTGTGTTTGACTTGATGTAAGCAGTTTATCATAGGCAAACATCATCTTCTTATCTTTTCTTAACAACCAAATTAAAGCTAGGACGCAAGGTATAAGGAAGACTACCCCAGCCATGATACCAACTACGATTTTCATGGAATCTTGATTGTAGTTGGTACAAGCATGTGAGAGCACACTTGTGTTACCTACAACATATACACATATTGTATAGGTCATGTCTCTGTCTAGTGATGGGAGGTCAAACTCCCTGGAAGTTTTCTCTAGTACTGGGGAATCATAATGCTCATTTTTCTCATTGCTGTAGGTGACGGCAAATCCTGTGAACTGGGTTAGGTTGTACTCACATGTCCAAATAGCGGTCACGTGATCAACGCCTGGTTTGACAGATAGAGTCAGTTTGGAATCATTTCCTGGTGTTTGATCCAGTGTTAGCTGCACGTCATGGAGACTTAAGAGAGATCTTCTCTGTCTGTTTGTCACTGGAAATTGGTTACATTCACCAGGTGCAAACATAGAAATCATACACCACTGCGCCAACATCATAGTTACCTAATGGGATAGAGTAGAGAGAAGCATACTAATTTGAGACTAACATCAAATTATAAAGTATATATATATATATCATTTTCTACGTGTATGTTTTGTCTTCATTTTACCAAGACATTGGAAGTGTGCCAAGCCAGTGATATTCCTCTTTCATTCCTACATGTTGGAGCAACACTTTGATTAGGTTAGGATTTTTTTTTCTATTTAATGCTTCCATCCGGCCCCCCAAAATGTCGGCACAAATTGTAGAAAATCTCCTGTCCACAATAAAAGTTTTAAAAAATATTTCCCTACGTTAGGGTAAATAGTTTGGTAACAAGACACCATATTACTTTTATAAAGAAAGAGTGGCTTTTTGAAACGTTTGTACAGCTTTATCAAACCAGACACATCAATCAGTAAGACGGCATTCTTGGTTTGAGATGTGATTGTTACATTACACATAGAGTGGAGGATTAATGAGCATATTTGCAAAGTCAAAATGAGTCCCCTGTAAAGCTAGTTCACGTTTTCGGTCGTGAATGCATACAAACTTTCAATGTGTTTACTAGCAGTGATGGAAGAAATGAGCCATGAAAAGAAGAATGCTGCTGAAGATGTCAACCTAAGGAGGTGATGTTCTCGTGTAGCAGTGACTTGATGAGTGAGAATGTGCTGATGTACTTACATACCTATCACTTGATGATGATGAGTTTATGTTCTTACATAGCAATAACTTGATAATTGGGAGCTTATATTCTTACATTACAATCGTTAGCTATGGTCTGTGGATGTTCTTACATGGCATTCACCTGATGATTGTGAGATTATGTTCTTACATAGCTACCATTTAATAATTGTGTGTTGGTGTTCTCAGGTAGTGAGTGAGTTGATGTCTTTTACTAATGTTGCCTACATGTATAGTTTGAATAGCCTGGCAGGTCAAACACATGTAACCTACAGGTATAGTTTGAATAGCCTGGCAGGTCAAACACATGTAGCCTACAGGTATAGTTTGAATAGCCTGGCAGGTCAAACACATGTAGCCTACAGGTATAGTTTGAATAGCCTGGCAGGTCATACACATGTAGCCTACAGGTATAGTTTGAATAACCTGGCAGGTCAAACACATGTAGCCTACAGGTATAGTTTGAATAGCCTGGCAGGTCAAACACATGCAGCCCACAGGTATAGTTTGAATAGCCTGGCAGGTCAAACACATGTAGCCTACAGGTCTAGTTTGAATAGCCTGGCAGGTCAAACACATGTAGCCTACAGATCTAGTTTGAATAGCCTGTCAGGTCTAACACATGTAACCTACAGATCTAGTTTGAATAGCCTGTGCAGGTCAAACACATGTAGCCTACAGGTCTAGTTTGAATAGCCTGTCAGGTCAAACATCAAGAAAGACATGATTACGCCATTTGTCAATGTGACATTCTGTTGAAGTTTTGGAGCATCAACTATTGAACGTTGCAAAACACACTTCTTCCATGTAGTTTATAATCTTTGAGTTTTTTTGTTTTTGTTCTCTGTCACATGTCTACATTGCTTTGTGTCTGACAACAGAATAGATTTCAACACTAATACTGCACATACTCATGTAAATACATTAGAAACAAGAGACATGTTTTATCTAAGACACAGAGTACACTTTTAAGATCTAGACAATTAAAGACAAGATACCGATGTTTGTGAGAGAGAAAGATTGAATATTAAGTTGAAGTCCCGATACTTACACTCCACATTGTCTTCTGTTCTTTACGTTCCTGTAATTGTTACCATGAAGTCTGCCTCTAGTCTATCTGAACAGTGTCAAGTATGGCTATCTTTTCACATCCCATCTTTCTCTATAGTCCATTTCCACCCGTTAGATTTCACTCGACACAATTTTTCACTCAATCCAAAAGTTCTGCTCTAAAATTGCATACGTCTTCTTTCAAATAGTTTGCACACGAAACCTTCAATGTTGATCATTCAAAAGAAATGATTATCTTATCAAAGTGTCGCCCTAAGAAACAGAAAGGCTGTGCAAGCGTTCAAATATTATACATTGGTTAGTTACAAAGTGACTTACTATTGTCTTTAGAAAAGAAAACAGATTTTATTTTTACAAAGCTAAAATCATTTCGCCTTTTCTGTCTGTCTAGTAAAAAGTTTGTACATGTTATTTCTCCCACACCCAATCTTGGATCAAGGTGTAATTTTGCACAATTATTTCTTTTATCTGATAACATAAGAATCAATTTTAAAAAATTAATCCCGTAAATTAACTATTGGTAATTAATTACATGTATTACATGTAGTTTGTTTAGCATCTCGAACAAGGGAAAGAAATTGTAGTTGACTGAAGTAGTGGTATAAGCAGAATTAGTCTTCTTTATATGTCGCCACTTATAAAGTAAATTTGTATCAGATTGAAATAAACAATACCTAACTACAATCTTCTATAGTCATACGCATCTCACTAGCAGAGGGATTATGATGTTGGCTTGAGGAGGATTGGGCCATGAGCTGGAATTCAGGTCGTTCTCCTTGTTTATTTTTATTTTTTTTTTTAAATGCTTTTAAAAATCGATGACTGTAAAATTCACCCAAACATCCCTTCCTCTCCTCCCCCCTCCTCCAATTTCCCCACTGGTCCAGAGAAGTGATAGGATCATAGCGTAGTGAGAAAGCTAAAAGCATGAACTAAGCGCTAAACAAAAGCGGTAAAACATTTCTAATCGCACAGATTTGTTGTTGTTGGTCTTTGATCTATTACAAATTTAATTACATAATTGATCCAAACTAATTGATACAATTACACTTAGTATAAGATTTTTTAAAAAAAAGTGATTTTCTTGCATACAATCTGTACACACAGTTAGATGTTCTGTACGTACAGTCAGGTGTTCTGTACACACAGTCAGATGTTCTGTACACACAGTCAGATGTTCTGCACACACAGTCGGGTGTTCTGTACATACAGTCAGGTGTTCTGTACACACAGTCAGATGTTCTGCACACACAGACAGGTGTTCTGTACATACAGTCAGGTGTTCTGTACACACAGTCAGATGTTCTGTACACACAGTCAGGTGTTCTGTACACACAGTCAGATGTTCTGTACACACAGTCAGGTGTTCTGTACACACAGTCAGATGTTCTGTACACACAGTCAGGTGTTCTGTACACACAGTCAGATGTTCTGTACACACAGTCAGATGTTTTGTACACACAGTCAGATGTTCTGCACACACAGTCAGGTGTTCTGTACATACAGTCAGGTGTTCTGTACACACAGTCAGATGTTCTGTACACACAGTCAGGTGTTCTGTACACACAGTCAGATGTTCTGCACACACAGTCAGGTGTTCTGTACACACAGTCAGATGTTCTAGGATTACATTTTTGTCCCTGTTAGGATGTCAAACCTGAAACTAATGCACGAATGTGTTTCTTTTGTTTTTGTTTTTCTTCTTTGACGCAGTCGATCATTGAAAAGATTTATTTGAACTTTTGAGTTTCAGTAGAAAGTATACATTGACTCTATTGTCAACTGATTGTATACTTCACATTGGATTGACTAGTTTTAATGCTCCTAATTAGCTCTTTTAAAAATCATTAACATTAACCAAAAAAAAATGAAGTAAAAATATTTTTTTAATTGACAATAGCATAATAGTTCCGTACAAATCGAAATAATTTTGTTAACATCAAAGTAATTTTCAAAATAGATGTAGACTGTCATCTGAGTCTCTGAGCTTTAAAACTATTACATGATTTTATTATTAATAATTATTATTTTTTATTTTGCAGTGTCCTATTTAGATTAACAGAGATTGAAAAACACTAATGGGTTAACAGCGTAGACCTGGGAGGGAGCTGTACCTAAAGAATGTGGCGATAGTTTTATGGGCCGCTGTGTGGTCCCACCTCTCCCTTATCAAGCTGCCTGAAGCATACGTCTGAACTTTACAAGTCCTTTGACAATTTATAAACGTTAGAGAGATAGTTGTAATCTATACCAAACTTGAGCTCAATTATTCTCTAATAGAACAAAAAAAAAAAAAAAGGCGGGGAGGGCGTGGGGCGAAAGAAGGAAAGAGAGAGAGAGAGAGGAGTTGGAGAGAGAAAGACTTTTGTGTCAAGTCATAGACTACAGCGCTACAATTTAGGATGTACACACTTTAAGGCGCAATGGCGACAAGAGATCAATGCTTGGAAGAGAGAAAGATTGAACTGTCAGTTGAAGTCCCGACTCATCATCTTGTCTTGTTGACTTTCTTAGAATTGTTAACATATAAGTGTAGTTCTATAGTCAATGGAATGGTATCGAGGTGATAATAAGCGTAGTTCTAGTCAATGGAATGGTATCGAGCTAATATTAAGCGTAGTTCTAAACATAAAGTAATTTTTTTAGTCTATGTAGGCTTTTATCCTTTTCACCCGTTAGTTTCACTCGGCACCATTTGTTCACTCCGCCCAACAAGATTACCTACGTCTTTTGTTGAAATAGTTTGCACACGAAACCTTCGACGTTGATCCCTCCAAAAAAGTTTGTTTCATTGTGTAAGATTTCTGTTGTTTCCTGTCACCGAGCTGAGCTGTTTGTTATTTAGGCCTAACTCAATGGCTATGGCGATCATCGCAACTTGCCATCTTTCTGTCCTTCTTTGTCTTGTTCACTAGAATCGACTTTCGGCGTGTAAAAGGGAAAGAATGTTTATGCTAGTTACAATTATGTTCACGTACGTCAGATGTGAGACTTGTGTAATGAGATTTCTCCTCGTGTGCTCCCTCGAACTCTCTCTAGTCCAGAATGTCTTAGAGCTAGAATCTACTGAAACAAAACCCAAACAAACAGGTGTCACGAATTGCTTTGAACCTTCTCAAACAGAAAGATTCAGGCTGGGGTAGGGAACTTAGCATTGATTTATAATGCCACAATACATAATGGCAATAAAAAATCTGGTGGAAAATATTCCTTAGTAAAATGTTTGTTTACCCAGAACCTTTACAACACATCACTTATTAACAACTGTGGTTATCCAAACCCGTTAATATTTTGTCACCTATTAATGTATGTGCTCAGTCACAAATAAGATCACATGACATGATTTATACATTTGACCATCACAGATCACATGACATGATTTATACATTTGACCATCACAGATCACATGACATGATTTATACATTTGACCATCACAGATCACATGACATGATTTATACATTTGACCATCACAGACGATTGCATGACTTATACATTTGACCATCACAGAGAAGACCTCCTGACATGTCTTAAATGTTTGATCATCACAGACATCGACCACAAAAACAAACAGACATAAAAGCTCCTCTTGGCAATCAAATCATTAGTGTAAACTTCATATGTAATGTTTGAGTGAAACTGCTATGGTTATAATTTTTTGTTATGTGTGGTGCACAAATTGTAAAACAAATTTCCTCAAGGATAATAGAAGTATTATTGTTATTATTCTTTAATTATGTCATGCCCTATATCTAGTTTGTAATCTCTCTGCTGGTGCAGCTGTCTTTGTGACTTAGCAACCTAAATGAGATTTTGGCTTGAGACATTTTTATTTTAATTTTGTGTTGGGCAATGTACTTTATATCTTACATTGAGTTGGGATACAATTTGAAGTTACTTCTGATATTAGGTTTTCACAATACAGCTGTTAGGTAGTTAAACTTATACACTTTGAAGTTAATTCTGGGATTAGGTTTTCACAATACAGCTATTAGGTAGTTAAACTTATACACTTTGAAGTTACTTCTGGTATTAGGTTTTCACAATACAGCTGTTAGGTAGTTAAACTTATACACTTTGAAGTTACTTCTGATATTAGGATTTCACAATACAGCTGTTAGGTAGATAAGCTTATTCCTTTTGAAGTTACTTCTAGTATTAGGTTTTCACAATACAGCTGTTGGCTAGTTAAATTATACACTTTGAAGTTATTTCTGGTATTAGGTTTTCACAATACAGCTGTTAGGTAGTTAAACTTATACATTTCTATAATTTTTCAGACCATTGTCTCCATGTTGTCTGTACCTGCAATTTTCTATCGGCCAAAAGGCAGGGAAGAAGATTCTGACGCAGCCAGAGAAAAGTTTATGGTACCAGAGAGTGACCATTTGACCTATCTCAATGTTTATCAACAGTGGAAGAGGAATGGGTATTGTATCTTACAATGACAGTTAAATTGTTTAAGAAAATCTATACAAATTTTTTGCTAATATGCATCAATTTCAATTGTGATGCTTGTTCCTGATTTTAATTTTAGTTAAATTAATATTTAATATATGTTGGCTCTGTTAGGTCAAGGAGTTGCAAAAGGAATAAAGGGGGGGGGGGAGTGTGAGTAAGTAGGATGTAAGTTAGGCCAATAATAGAATATGCATCCTCTGTTAGGGATCCCTCAACTCAAGAACACATAAAGAAACAAGAACAACTGCAAAATAGAGCAGTAAGATTTATAACAAATGAATATTCACGTTTGATTGGAGTAGCACCATTAGTAAAATCACTAAATTTACAGACACTTCAGGACAGAAGAATAAACAGTAAAGTAGCTATAACACATAAAACACTGAATCATAATTATAAATAGAAAAATGAAGCCTAATAAAATTCTAAGAGAGACACAAAGATAGAGGCGCATTTCTTATTACATATATGATATACTAGGACAAATTGGTACAGATACTCCTTCTTCTCTAGTGCCATTAGAGAAAGTCATGGGTTAATGAGTCAGCTAGGAAAACTAACGATATAGCAGAGCTTAAATAACTGATTAACTTCCAAAAATAGATTGACACATGAATTGCGTAGGATGTAATTATCTTCTTTTTTGACGTAACATCTGTAATGTATAAGATAAGTAAGTGCTTTTCTAAACACGGTGTCAAAACCTTCAGAAAGAAACAAGGCTACACCAATGTAGTGACCAGTAATGTGGATGGAGCGTCATAGAAGAGCTGAACACTGATTTGCAACATAGCAACCTGTGGGCAGTGGAGACCAATAGCTTGCTGCCATGTCTTAGGTCTGTACAATGTGGCAACAAGCTATTGGTCTCCACTGCCCACAGGTCAGTGTGGAGGCCTTCTATAACAAATGGTCTCAGAGTGTCATAGTTAATAATACTGATAAGAATATTACCAATAATAAATTGAGCTATATAGAAAGAATAATAATATCAACACATGATAAATATAGTTATTACAGAGACATGAAAATATAAATTGGAATTTAATCTCCAAAAAATGGAGTTAGGATGGCAAATAGTTTGAACTCAATTTGTATCTACTTACATATGTAAGAAATCAATTACCCATGTAAGAAATATGAATACACACTTCATATACAGTGAACTCATGAAAATTCCACTCACCACTCAATGTCCATAAATATAGAAATGAGTTAGAGAATTTAGAAACTATGAATATCTACTTCCTAGCATTCCTCACTGAAAAGGGAAGAACTAAGTGAAATGAGACAGAGTTGAGCCTTATAAATTATTGGGCTGGAAATGGGGAGTCCAAGATGTGCTGTTTGGTCAATAAGAAAGCTTATTATAAGGTCAAAGGAGACATAAGATTCCATGTTATGTGGTCAATAGATGATGAGCATAGAAGCTTAAACATGTTGTTGAGCCAATGACCGGCTTAAACATTAAGTAAGATAAATTGACCACTGGCCAGCTCATCTATCTCCTTGTTGATCAAGCATTGTATCTGAATTGCAGTGGTGGTTTTGACATTTAAAAAATGCTAATACTACTGTTTGAAGCTACTAATTTGATATTAGGTACAAAATACTAAATTGATTTAAACTACTATATTACCTTATCATTGAACCTTGGAAAGAACAATAGAACTGGCAGACATGGGGATTGCCTATCACACAAGGTCTAGGAATGTGTGGCTGAGTGGCCTACCCTCCCTTCCGCCCCATAGCACAGTGTGTAAAGGAATTTAAAAAACAACTAAGTAGTTTAATGTTAGTGATTTGCAGTTATTCCTACACAAATGGCTATACCTTTATGAAAACAATCCTTTTTCTCTCTACCAGGTACTCCTCCTCTTGGTGTAATCAACATTTTATACATGCTAAGGCAATGAGAAAGGTGAGAGTGATGCTGTGATGTTTTCTAATTGTATGTTCCTTCAGAGAGCTGAAGGGAAGGTGAAATATTTTCTCCAGCCAGTGGTTTAATGTTTAGATTATTATTATAAAACTGTTTACTTTTCAGGTACTTTTTATTATTATTTTTTTTCTCAACTTTTACATTATTTATCTAACTGTGGCTATTTTGCGATTTTGCTTTTGCTCTGTTTTTGTGATGACATGTAAGTTTCAGGATGTTCCTTCTGAAATGATGATTTTTACATCCTAGCCCAAAGCTCTTGTAGGATGGCAGGGGATAGCGCCGGACAGTGTTCAAACCCAGGACCATCATGATGACAGTCTGAAGCAAATACCACATGTCCAGGCAGTTTCATTAAGGCTTTTGTATGAAATAGTTGCTTATAGTAAACAGAAGATAAACATGTTTTTTGTTAATATCTACATTATTGTTTATAGTCATGAGTCTTGTATAATTGGCCTTATAACTGGTATTTTTTAACCTTTAAAAAACTACATCCTAACAATAATTCTTTTTTTCCATTTTTCTTTTTCTGTTTTAAATACTTTTCTAATTACTAACTTCTTATAAACATACTACTGTTTTTGTATTATAAAAATACTACTGTTCTGATATTTTAAAAGTATTATTGATTTAATATAAAGATACTATTGTTTTGATATTATAAAGATACTACATTTTAAAATGATAATACCATTTTGACATTTAAAAAAATGCTAACACTCTTGTTTGAATATTTGAAGCTTTTGAAACTGACTGAACAAGTACTTTGTTATTATATGCTGACTACTACACTAATTACTAAACGACTTCCTCATTGATGACAGGTACGTGAAGTTCAACAACAGCTAAGAGAGATCATGGAACAGCAGAAGATGGACCTTGTCTCTTGTGGTACTGAGTGGGACATTATCAGGAAATGTATTTGTTCAGCATATTTTCATCAGGCAGCTAGACTTAAGGTAAATTGTCCTACTGAACTTGGGATTCTCCATTTTACTTGGAATGAGTTTTAATTTAATGTTCCCACAGAAGTGAATATATTTATATATATTCATTCCACTTCCTACTATGTATACAACAAATCCCTATGGGCAACTTGCAATGTGCACAGTGTGGTCACATCACCTTCATGTAATAAAATTGGATCTTAAAGCATTACAGAGAATTATGGGTATTAATAGCAATCTTTGATACAAAGGTGAAAATGAAAATTATAATTTTGTCTTATTGTTCCAAATACAATTGCAGATGATGCTACCAATAATTATTTGTACAAATAATTTGTTTGTAAATATATTTTTACAATACCTCTATTCAACTGATATCATCGTGAAACCTGGACATGGATCTTGAAAAGGGCTCTATCAAGTTCCCTAGAACTTGACAGTTGCTGTATATCATTGGGGAAAGAATTACTCGCTTGTTGGCCATACTGGAAAGACTGGTTGGACTGTTATAATTTTTCAAAGTAAAAAAAGAATTACATTTTAATTTGGTTAGAGAATGTGAAAATATTTATCTTCTATAGATTATACATTTAAGGGTAGTTCCACATGTAGGCATTATTCAACAGTTCAATAAATTATTTTTCAGGAATATTTTGCACACTTTCTTTTAAGTCTAGATCTAAAGCCCCATTATTGGTATTTTGTAAAGTCTAGTAGATCTATATATACGCTAAACCAGGTTTCTTTTGGGTGTTTGGGGGGGGGGGGGGGGGGGGGGAAAGTTAGGGTAAAAAAATACTCCATTTTTTTTAAATCTCACATTCATTAGTGATTAAGTGCACTCTATTAGTTGTACTAAGGAGGTCTTTTTAAACGAATATATTTTGTATGTTTTTCTAGTTAGTGAATAAGTTTGTGAGCATTAAAGTTTTAGTCATTATGTTTGCAGTAGATGTATGCCACACAGCTAAGTCATATTAGCATTTCAACAGTGTAAATATACCTCTAGCAAATGAAGTTCTTTGACAGTTTTTTTTTTTTTAAACTTGATTGAACTTGTGATCTGATGAAATAATTTTGACTGACCTTGTATTTATGTTATTGTAAATAACTCACTTTATATTCTACTTTCACTTTCTCACTACACCTGTGTAGTACAATAACATGACTAGAATTACCAATTTTTTGGCTTTGTTGAATAAGATTCATCTAACTAGCACATACATATCTCAGATGACTGATTGTCGAAGTACTATGGACACACAATGGAATGACCTTCAGACACACTGGACACACACAGAAAATACTTTTTTACATTGGACATGAATAACATTATTGATCCTCTTCAGGGCCTAGGTGAATATGTCAACACAAGAACAGGCATGCCTTGTCACCTGCACCCAACTAGTGCACTATTTGGTATGGGATACACCCCTGATTACATAGTTTATCATGAACTTGTCATGACTTCTAAGGTAAGACCTTGTTGACTGCTTTTGATATAGTCTTTAACTGTGTAATGCTAGTTGGATCCCCTCTCCCTGCACACACACACACACATGTGCATGGATCTCCTTTGGCAATGCTACCTTAACTTAGTCAAGTTCAAGTGCTGTCACTTGTTGAACATCTTTTATGTTTACCATGCAATTTAATGTGTTTCTGTTGGTTTTTGACTCAGGAATATATGCAATGTGTCACTGCTGTAGATGGACACTGGTTAGCTGAGTTAGGGCCCATGTTCTACAGCATAAAAGATGCTAAAAAATCACGACAGGTAAGTGAAACTGATGATTGCCAATTTCCTATTCTCTTAACAGTCAGAATATCAATGGCCTCCTTGAGTTGCGAAGTGATTAATCATCTCATGGAAATTGAATGAATGCCTGGGTGTTAGCTGTGGTCAGAACGATGTCGCCCACACATCAGTTCCCCCTCTCCACGCAGCTGATGTATCCAAAGGAATAGCAGTGCCGATACAGTTTGGGGTCGGCTGCATTTTTTGTCATGTAGAGGCAAGTGATGAGGGAGTTCAGCTTAGATAAAAACATTTTTTATTTTATCAAAGCCCCATATCAAAATTCGAATAGTTCAGTACTTCTGAACAACAAAATTGGATAAAGTTTAAGGACATCCATAGGAATTTTTTCTTTTCAGATTGTACATTGTAAGAAAAGTGCCTCTCACTGGAATGTGTAGTTCTCTCTATTTCCCATTGCATATTAATTAGCAAAACTGTCTTTTCAACTTTAATATTATGCCTCAGAATACAAAATAAACAGTAGCAGATCTTGGAATATTTTGAATAACTGGTTTTATTTTAACAGTCTTGAAAATCAAACATCTGTTCAAGAAGAAATATTGTCACCTTACTTGCTGTCTATTGGTGAGTTTATGCTATTGATCCAGAAGATATAAAGGAATAAAGCACATTGATGGATTATATCCAATTGTGAAAAAGCGGGACATTTTTATACTTAAGGCCAATGCCTGCTGGATGGAGGACAGA
The DNA here is from genome assembly GCF_947242115.1 of Biomphalaria glabrata. Lineage (NCBI taxonomy): Eukaryota > Metazoa > Mollusca > Gastropoda > Planorbidae > Biomphalaria > Biomphalaria glabrata. The sequence goes on from NC_074717.1 coordinate 17,276,185, forward strand.
ATCCCAAAAAGGAGGACATGGCCTCTTTTCGCCAGACGTCTGGTAACCCTACTCGTTGGAGAAAATGTAGACCATGTGCAACATCTTACTTCAAACTGGATGCTGCAGATAGAGCAGTTGATATGGAAATCAGTGCTGAAAAGAACAAAATATTAGTTTGTGTTGGAGATAGTATGAGATGTTGCATACAGTTGAATGGCCAAAGATTAGCAGAAGTTGTCTCATTTAAATACCTAGGGTCAAACATAACAAGAGTTGGAGGATCACTTAAAGAGATAAAACCCCATTTAGGTTTGGCATCTACTGCCATGAGCAAACTGGAAAATCTAATATCAGCTTCCCAGTAAAATTAAAGCTGTGTCTTTGCTAGTGGTCTCTGTACTCCTATTTGGTTGTGAAAGTTGGACACTGAACACTGAGGCTGAAAGAAGAATTCAACCCTTTGAGAGTAAATGCTATAGAAAAATGCTGTTTATCAGATACCAGGAAAAGAAAACAAATGAGTTTGTAGATTTACAAGTCATAACTCTGGCTGGCAACAAGGAAGAACTGCTCAATACTGTGAAGAGATGAAAGCTGAGCTGGTTTGGTCATATTGTAAGACATGACTCACTATCAAAAGTCATTCTTCAAGTTACAATGGAGGGAGTGCAAAGAAAGGGTCATCCAAAGAAAAACTGGCTGGATAACATAAAAGAATGGACTGGCATCTCTCTTGATATCCCGCTAAGAACAAGCTGCTGACTGGGAAAAGTGGTGGGATTTGGCTACGCGAACTGTCACCACTAGGACAAAAGTCAAGGGACAGATGATGATAATGATCTCTTATTGTTTAATACTGGTAGTTGAACTTGCAGGTTTCTTTCACATTTTTTCTTCTCTTATTCTTGCCTATTATTCTGCTATTGTGTTTAAATAAATATTAAAAAATGTTATTTTATAACATGACTGTGAATGATTATGTTTTGTAGGAAAGAAAAAAACAAGAGATTGAAGAAATGCAAACCATGGAAGATGAGATGAAGAGGGCAGAAGAGCTCATTAAGGCTAGAAAGGAACAACATGACAGAATACCAATGTCTGTGAGAAGGTCGGTCATGTATGCTATGTAATCTATTATATATTTGTAAAATACCACTGACTGACTCATTCATTAATCAGATCTCTTAAACTGTCATACATATCTGTATCAAATTTTGTATAAAGGTTCCTTTTACCTCCTAGGTACTCACTAAGAACCATTTTTGACAGATTCGCAACTGGACGACCACTATTTGCAAAAAAAACGTTAACTCTATCAAACCTTTGTATTTTATTTTTGTAATTCCCCAAAAGGCTGTATTCCATATAGAAAGCAAATCTCACAAATTTCATATTTTTAGAGCAAATGTTTATATTTTAATATGCCTTATGTCATTTCCACTTCCTTTTAGATGCTGTCTCAATAAATAACAAAACCAATCCAAATAGCAGTAATAAGATAGATTTGACTTTTTCTTTTTTTTTGAGAGAGAGAGGCTTTGTACTTTGTAACACTGTAAAAAACAAAAACAACTAAATCCTAATAGCATTAAAAAGGAAATCTAAATCTATTGTCATCAGGCTACATTGAAAAGGAGTGAGATCAATGATTAGTTAGTAAAACCAAATTGATTTTTTTTTTATTTAGAGAACAAAAACAACAAAATAAATGTAGAAAGGGGAACGTGAATGCAGCATTCAATTGGGGCCTTTGGGAAATGTCTTTTTTTTCTTCTAGGCCTGAAACTAATGATATGAAGAAATATATTCAGTGTCTAATATTATACATTGCTCGCATTAAGGTTAAAAGTTGAAAAAAAATTGTCAATGTCTGTCAGTCTGTGAGAAGGCTGGTGAATTACAGCAGTATACAATGAAATACATTTGTTCAAGATCGAAAGTCATACCATCATATTTATTTGATTCAACACACAATGTTTTAGTTCTTTTCCATCAATTTTATTGGTTCAGGTGCTAAACAAAACATATTTTAAAATTTAGATTTTATTTAAATAGTACATCAATATATGGGCTTGAAATGTAAGAAATACTCAAACCAGCAAAATTCTAGAACAAAGAGAATAGAAACTAAATCAAAAAAATGAACATGGCTGCATCTAGGGAGTTTAAAACAATGTGTTGAAGTTGGGGTAAAAGCCAAAGCCACCATGTCATTTTTGTGTGTCTGCTTTAGTCCTGATTGAGTAGCTTTTTGATGATATTGTAATTGAATTTATCAGTAAGATTTATGTAACAATTTCTCATGCCCTGAAATATTAGATTAAAAAAAACATTGTCCTTTGTACCTGGTTTACACCAACTTTTTACATTTTTTTTCTCTCATTTACAGTGCCTCCAGGATTATAACACCCGGTCATGGAGAATCACCTAGAACACCTAAACGGACACCAAAGTTTGGTTTGTAGCGGGCAACAGATTGGACTTGAAACTAAACCTAGTACACCTAAATGTACACCAAAGTTTGTTCCGAAAAGTAAATCTTTGAAAACAAGTAGTCTGTACTATCTGACTACTTGTTATTCAGATTTAATGAGTTAGTACCACATTTCTTCTCATTAGCTAAGGAACAGAAAAGTTTTTAAAAAATTTTAAAAGTACTGCTTGACAGTGTGATATGTATTTTTTTTTTTATTTTACGAATAATATAGCAGAAATCTTGATCTTTATTGTAATACTGGTTGGTATGACAGAGAAATTAAAATGATTACTTCAAAATGGTTATGACTGAAAGATATGCTAATTTCAGAAGTGTATGACAGAAAAATATGAACGTTTGTGGCAGTTTACTCACATAGGAAAAGTTGAATATTTATTAGATTTTTTGGTCCAAGATTTTGTTTTAAATGTCTTGCAATAAATTTAATACAATTAGAAAAGTGTTGATTTTTTAAAATATATTCTCATCTAACCTTTCCTTAACTTTTGTTGATGTAGGGGTTCTGTGACAATGCTCATAACTAATCCACTCTTTTAGTCAGCAGCTGTTCCTAACAGAATATCAAAAGAGAGGCTGGTTCATTCTTTTACAGTTATCCAGCCAGATTTTCTTTGGACAAAGCTTTGGTTTCAATATAATATATCCACAAGCCTGTGCTATCATGATTGAGTTAATTTAAACTATTCAGAAAATTGATTATCAATGCAAAAATTTAGTTCAACCATGCATTTACATTCTACCTTAAACTATTGCTCTTTTATATATTGCATTAGAGGAAATAATTCATAAAATGTAAAATTTGACTAGGTCTAAGAGAAAGTTACCTTTCAGATTTGTTTTGTAGTTTTTCTTGGGTGATGACCGTATGACATCTAGCTACATTCTTTGCTTGATATTTTTATTGGACAACTGGTACTCTCAAAATTTATATTTTCCATAGTAAAGTTTTATACATAAGTTGATAAGTAAGGATAAGTTGATGTTTTTCCTAAATTCATGAATCTTTATAATTTTCTTTTCTTTCTTTATTCCAAACACAATCCACTGCCTCTTTTACTCAATTAAAAAAACAAATAAACTAATATCTACTGATCTAAAAAGTACTATAACTCTTAAAATATAGAGATACTGAAGAAATATTGATCAATAATTTGATTGTATATTGATCCTTTCATGTTGTTGCTGAAAATGGTTGATACAATTCAGTAGTGTATCAGACAATCTGTTAAAGCACTTGAATAAAATATCTTGATGAATCCTCTGACTTGATTGAAGAGTACCCCTGTGAGGTCTTAGTACCTGCAACAAAGAGTAGGACCTGTCAGGCTCTAGTACCTGCAACAAAAAGTAGTACCTGTCAGGCTCTAGTACCTGTCAGGCTAAGCATATTATAATATGTCTTATCTTTTAAAATTTGGACATTGCTTAAAAAAAAAAAGAGAAAAGATGATTATGTCCATGCTCTAATAGCACTAGAAAGAGTATTTGTACACATTTTTCTGAGTATTTTATTAGATTTTTTGTATTTGAAGATTATGGTTCAGTGTTTTATGTATAATTGCTTCTTTACCTTTGAGTCTTCTATCCATAAGGCTTTCTAAATTTAATGATTTTACTAAAGGTATTACTCTAGTCAAAAGTGAATATTCGTTTGTTACGAATCTCACTGCTCTATTTTGTGTCTGTTCCAGTTTCTTAATGTTTTCTTGAGTTGAGGGGTCCCTAACAGATGATGCATATTCTATTATTGGCCTAACAAAGGTTAAATAACATTTTAAATGAAAAACTTCAGTGGGAGTAAGTCTTATTAAAAGTTCACAGTCTTCTAATAAATCAAACTTCATTCATAGATTCGTGCATTGGTTAAAAAAAATGCACCTAAGGTCATTATAAAATTGATTTGCCATTTATTAACTATCTCATGGAATAGAATACTGATTCAAATGTTGTTTTTAAAAAGAATTTTAATACGAACTTTCAATTGTAAGTTTAAATTAAAAAACGAATTACATTTATACCACGCAGTTTTCACACATTTGACAACAATCTAAATTACAATAAATAGAGGCCAGAAATAGAGCTAGATTTAGATTTAATTGTATTAAACAATTTGAACAAAATTTACATGTATAATCCATTAAGGAAATAGTTAATCTTCTAATTGGAGCATGTCTTTCCACCCAGAAAAATGTCAATTGTTAAGAGTAACAAAAAAACACTAAAACAAATTAATTATCTTATTCATGGCAAACCAGTAACACAGACTAAAAACGCAAGATACCTATATAGGTGTTATAATAAATGAAAAAAAAATGTCCTGGAATCCACATATTGATGAAACTATTAAAAAAATCCAACAAAGCATTAGGATTTATTAAAAGAAATTTATATAAATCAAATAAGAACATAAAACTTAAATGTTATTTAACCTTGGTTAGGCCAACAATAGAATATGCGTCCTCCATTTGGGACCCCTCAACTCAAGAAAACATTAAGAAACTGGAACAGACACAAAATAGAGCAGTGAGATTCATAACAAACGAATATTCACATTTGACTAGAGGAACATCTTTAGTAAAATCACTAAATTTAGAAAGCCTTCAGGACAGAAGACTCAAAAGTAAAGTAGAAATTATACATAAAACACTGAACCATAATCTTCAAATACAAAACAAAATTTAATAAAATACTCAGAAAGACACAAAGATACAGACACTTTACTCGTCCCATATGCTAGGACACATTTCTACAAATACTCCTTCTTCCCTAGTGCTATTAGAGCATGGAATGGGTTACCTGAACTAGCCAGGAAAACCAGTGACTTGGCAGAATTTAAGTAATTGGTTAATATGCATGGCGCGTAGGACGTAATATAATCATCTTCTTTTTTGAAGTAACGTCTGTATTATATAAGATAAGATAGTATGTAAGCAGTAGTATCACATCAAGAAGTGAATCTGATGCGAACAGCACATAGTGCACTATAACCCAGTAGTAGGCCTTCTAATCCTGATCATAATAATTAATATTGACCTAGATCTAGCTCTAATAGATCTACATTCTATTTCAAGATTTAGTCTAGATTGTAGTCTAGGCTATAGATTTAGTTCTGGATCTTGATCTAGAGTCTATTTAGTCTAAACCTATAAATCTAAATCTAGACCTAGTCTAGAGTCTAAATCGAGATCTAAATCTAGAATCTAGATCAAGAGTCTTTGTCCAGATCAAGAGTCTAGATCCAGATCTAAACTAGGAATTTAAGAAATGTAGGCACTGGATATTTAGGCACCCGGATAATTAGGCACTTTTTGACAAGGCGGAAAATTAATTAGGCACTCTTTAATTAGCGACCTTAATTTTGAAAATAATTTTAAAATGTTAACATATATTTTATCCTTAGGCTATGGGCTATCGGTGACGTTATAATAAATAGACACTATAACGATTCTAACTAAAGAAATGCTGACAAAATGGGGAAAAATGACAATCATGAGAATGTGTGGAAAAAATGACAACTGAGTCATTATATAATATAGACATCACAGGATTCAGGGGAGGTAGAGATGATTCTCCGCTCATTGCTTAATTCCCTCCATCACCAACCCCTAAGGTTGACTGGTGAGTTTTTTTAAATTGATGATTATGCAATTTGTATAAATATTTAGTTACTAATGTAAATACTTTAGATTAAAAAGTATTATAAAATATTTTATTATATCGGGGAGTGTTTGCGATAAATATGATCGCAATCGCCCTCTGCTTGTGGGAAAGGGAGGGTTCGTACTTTTAAATTGGGATAGGTGGGGGGGGGGCACACACTCCCACTTAAGGGTGAGGATTTCTCGCAGATAGATGTAAACTTGGTCGTAAAAGTTACCTAGTGAATCTTAAGGGGTCAAAGGTATGGAACAGCATAGGTGCTAAATTGGAAGTCTGGAGAAACTTGTCTCTATGGGAATCAGGAGGAGGCTTTGCTTGCGTTACTTATAGGGATTAGATATGTTAATAAACTAAAGTAGTATTCATTTTTTATAACAGCATTAATCTCTATTATCAACCTCTTTAGGAAGATCTATTGTGTGAGTGTATAGGTGTGTTACCTCCTTCAATTTTTTTTTCGTTGTAATTAATTTTTACCTATACCTACGCATATATTCAATATATGCAAATTTATGTTCTATAATATTTATATAAAATATATATGGTTGGACATTGCAAAATGGCTAGAAATTGCGATAAAATATAATGCTTTGAAATAAAAAAAAAAGAGTGATGGAAAAGATAGATGAGTTGAAAATTTCTATATTAATTTTTGGAATATTTGTTAATCTGTTTATAACAAATGAGAATCTTTAAAGTTCTTACAAATTACAAATAATCTTATAAACTTCATTTTTGTGAACTTTTTTTTATTGCGGAATTTTTAAATTTTTTTTTTGAGGATTCGATTGAGCCTTTTCAAAACAATTAGATCAATTATAATACATCAGTTAGGCCAGGGGAGGCGCGGTGGCTGAGCGGTAAAGAAAATCTTATAGTGTGAACCAATCATCTCTTTTACAAACACAAGAGAGATATGGAACACCAAAAACATTATAAAAATAAATGACAACATAGTTTTCTAAAAATAAATCAACTAGTTGTTCTACATAAAACTAATATATACATTGTTTGAAGAGTTTCGCTCTTTCCTTTCCTTACAAAAACTATAATTAAATATAACAAATCTATACACTCATCACTCACAAATATACTGTTTCTTAAAAGCCAGCATCTAAACACTTGTTGTAAAAATACATTTACAAGATGGACAGTTGACATTCTATATAGAATATTACAGGTACGCATTTCAATAAATGAATTCATCTACATGCTGGCTTCTAAAACTAAGAATAGTCCAACATGAGCAAAAACCGCGGTAATGATATTCTATACAAACTACTTATTAAAATTACAATCTAATATGAATAAGTAAAATGTGATTACCTGCAGCCATACGTAAACACATGGTGTAGAACCAGGCACAAAAGGGAGTGGAGACGACGTAGGTCCAGTAACATACGGACACTACAGTGACAAAAGATGCCGGTAGAATGGACAGTACCCACTTTGTCTGCTTTTTTATGCGCGGACACAAGGTGCCATCTAGGGGGAAGGGTCACGTGGATATCGGGGTGGCCGGTGTTTCCTGAAAAGGTATCCACTCCACTACTTATATATTACGCAAATAATCTTACTTTTATTCCTGAACATCAAATCAAATCAAATCAACCTGAACATTTTTGTAAATTAGGAAGAGTAGTGGGCCTGAGTTTACTGTTATTGGTGTTGATTTAGAGCCATTTATTATTACAGTTGTTCTCTCCCTATCAAAAATCCTAAACCCATTATGTAATGAACCAGCAATGCCAAAATATTTAATTTTTTAAGCACGCTATGGTGGTAAACTTTGTCAAATGGCTTTTGAAAAATCTGATAAAATAGCATTTATCCGCCCATTATTATGTAAACCTTTTGAAAAATCATCAATTTCTCCTATTAGATTGTGTTTCGCATGATCTAAATTTCCTAAAGATACGTTGTTATGGACTTAATGGTTTAGGATGCTACTACATATTATGTGTTCTAGGATTTTACATGTGATACTGGTCTGTAGTTTCCTGGGTCAGATTTTTCTCCTTTTTTGAATAGGGGAGTGACGTTAGCTTCTTTCCAGTCCCTGATTAATTAAGAGATGCCTGAAAAAGTATTTTAAACACTGGTGCTAGCTCATTGCTTAGTTCTTTGAGTAATCTAGCTGGAATACCATCAGGTCCAGACGCTTTATTAGGTTTGATGTTTGCTAATCATTTTTGGATCCCCTTTTCTTGTAGTTCTATATGTCCTATGTTTTCCACTTGGTTCAAAGTATTGTTTTTCCTTAAAAATCTGGAACATAATATTAATGATAATGAGATTTTTGTTATGTTTTAGTAAGAAATTGGGTTCCAAAGGACTGTCAATGCCGGGGATGAAAGTGGGGATAAGCTCCCACTTTCCAAGAAATGCTCCCATGGCTTGCGTCTCTAAATGCCTCTGACAGTCAAATCCAGCGCCTGACCTTCACGTGTGATTTTTCCAAAAATCCGGCGGAACCTCTTCTTACAAACTGACAGGAGAAGGGATGAAAGGTGGAACACTGGCGCCTCAAAACCAGTTTAGCATCGTGTTGATGGGGCACGTCAGCCTGAATAACGCAACCCATCTAGGAGAAGGAAAACTATGACTCCAAACCTCCACTTTGTGGCGATACTTTATCGGGGCATGGAAATGACCAAGAGTAATAAATATTCCCACTGCCTTTCCACTTGCATTTCAATAAGCGAATAATAGTTCCCCCCCCCCCGGTGCTTTTTGACGGAGATCTGTATTGCACTACACTCCAGACGGAGGTCTATGTCTCACTACACTCTACTACTGGATATAAACCCATGATGAAGTTTTTCTGGATCTGGTGAATGTGATAGCGTGAAGGAGCCTAGATCCACAGGGCATACGCAGGGCACAGTACACATTAAGCTTTCTACTGCAGAATAGTTACATTTGGAGAGCTCTGTGGATGGCGGAGAATGGACCATTGGCCAAACCCACCTCCCCCCCTTGTTCCATGGATATTCCGGTTACAGTCTTTAGACGCAGATGTTCTTTTATGTCAGTATTGGAGAAAATTGCCAAGACCACAATTTTCCTTAAAATGCGGGGACTATATATTTAAAAAAAAAAGCCCGAGGAAACACCCAGCCTACACTAAATGCCAAGGAATTTTACGAAACATCCATACAAGCTCAGACATCGCCTCGTAAAAGGTCTGCGCATGGTAGTTTCTTCCAGGACTGCCTATGATAAGTCAGCTACTGGAAATAAAAAAAACAGACAAGCAGCAAACACCTAAACCTTTTGCAACTCAACATCTTAGGCCTACAAAACAAGACAACAGAACTCCAACACATACTTAAGAAGCATGATATACACATAGCACTATTACAAGAAACACTACTGCCCAAGAAAAAAAAACATCACAGGCTACACACAGTACAGATGCCTTTGCACCTAATGTCAGGGAATTATGACCCTCATAAGAAACGACACTCAAGCCACAGTAGAACACGTACAGAACACTACAGATATCGACATGCAGGAAACACTTCTTTGGAGAGGAGGAACCATCTTTAACAGCAGAAATAGACCTACAACTACCACACTACACAAGGACAATAATAGCTGGTAACTTTAATGCACACGCACCCTCCCTAGGCTACCCATACTACAAGAGTGGCAAAGGATGTAACAAATGCCTCTAACCTACAACTTCTGCAAAACAAAACCTCACCTCCAACATTCCTCCATAGAGCACACAACACAACTAGCAGACCTGACCTAACTTTTATCTCTACAGACATTACTAACTCTTCTAAAATAACAGTTTTTGAAGACATAGGTAGTACACCAGGGCCGGTCTTAGGCCAATGCAACCTATGCGGTCGCAGTGGGCCACGCGCTTTCATAGGCCCCGCGCTAATTCTAGGTGTAATTATTAAATTGCAAAATATATACGAAAAATTCCTGGAAATCTCCTGAATTTATTAAAATCTACTGAAAACATAAAAATCTCTTGAAAAATATACAAAATTGTCATTTGTGGGCGTCATTTATTGCGGAAAACGAAAATCCTAACGCGCGATAAAAGAAAAAAGGCATTGTCAGCTTTCAAGTAATAAAATGTAATAATCGGGTGAATTTTCACCTTAATCGGAAGCTACAATACTTTATTTACTTTTATAGTTACTGGCATATAAATATGCCATGGGTTGCAAGGTTCGTAAAGTAAAGTTAATTTGATCGCAATTTTGTACTTAGTAAAGTCGATTTTTTATTCTAATACAAAATCTTAATTTTCACTTATTATCCTTATTCCCACCCAGACTAGGCCCCGCGTAATCAGTTTCGCGTAGGGCCCGCAATTGTTAGGACCGGCCCTGACCAGGCCTTAATCCTCAATATTGGAACACCAGGTAGATACCAACCCAGCAAAACAACTAGATGGAACTATAAAAAAGCTAGCTGGGCATCTTTTTTACAAGAAACAATACACCAGAATTAGATAAAGTAGTAAAAGAAAGAAACATGGCCAGGAAGACTATAGAAAAAAAAAACATACTAGAGAGAACAAGACAAAGTACAACAAATTGACAGGGCTTATAAGATACAAAATTAAAACAGAAAAAAAGAAAAAGTGGACTACAACATGCGAACAACTAGATCTAAACAAGGTTGGTCGAAAGGCCTGGACCCTTCTGCACCGGCTAGCAGGAAAGAAACAAATAACAAACCCCCAACCTATAAAAGGCGCCATCTCTAGTTTTAAAAAAGTTTGGAAGAAGGACTACTACAAGGTTCAGCCCTAAGCACTCTCTTTCTAATCTTTATGAATGACCTCCCGGATCTCATTTCGGTCAATAAGGCACTTGACGCAGACGACCTTTTAATTTGGACTACAGAGAAATATCCAGTGCTGACTAGATCCAAACTAAATAGAGCCCTCACAACTATCTCCAGCTATTCAAAATTATGGAAAATGGAAATAAACAAAAAATAGTCAGTTTACTCAATCTTTAGCCACAGCAACAAAACAGCAAAAAGAAACCACATCCTAAAAATAGACTCACAACCAATAAATAAAGAAGAAAATCCAACATATCTTGATGTAAAATTAGGCCAAAGACTGTCTCTAAAACACTTTATGGCAGATTTAAAAGAAAAGGCGTCACAAAGATTAAACATAATAAAACACCTTGCAGGAACATCCTGGGGAGCTGAATAGAAAACCTTAAGACATTTATACACCGGATACGTCAGATCTGTAATGGATAACTGTCTCTTCATACAAGTAGCCGCCAACAAAACCCATCAATCATCATTAGACACAATCCAAAACCAAGCCATGAGTCTAATTAGTGGAGGTATTAGAACTACTCCCACAGCAGCATGTGAAATAGACTCCAATATTGAGTTAAGGCGCAACAGAGCAGCATTAAAAGCTATTGAGAGATACAGAAGGTTTGAGGACGATTATCCTAATAAACTACCAACACAGAGTAATATGAAAAAACAACCAAACAAAAGCAAAGAACTCTGATCCAACTTACTGACGAACTAGCCCTAATACCACCTACCCAATAACAGAGAAAAAATTACCAGATTTTCAAACGTAACGCCCGGACCTTACAACCAACCATTAAAACACATTTGCATTTACATAAAACCTTAACAAAAGAATCAAATCCACTGGAGCTTAAAGTTGGCACGCTCGAAACAATTGAAAGCTATCCAAAAAACAGCTATATATTTATATACCGACGGATCGGCCTTCAAAGCCACCATCAATGCTGGTCTTGGTGCCTTCCTGGTCTTCCCTAAAAATAAACACTTTGAAATAAGTGCACCCTGTGGCGATTACTGCTCAAACTTTCAAGCCGAAATCGTTTCAAAACTGCGCACTCAAACTGAAAACATTAAAAAAACATTCTTAACTAATGAGAGAACATCGATGAAACCAGTATTACCTTTGCAGAAATCTGGGGATTGATACAGAACTTCTTGACGTATTAGTCGCAAGATAAACATGCCAGGCGATATAGATGAAGATTCTGTATTAACACACAAGAAAGAGCTACGAAGAGAAATGTATTCTTCCTTGGACCGTTTGATTGTCTAAAGAGCTGAGCCGAAGGCTCTTCGAGCTCTAGGCGTGTAAGCCTGTTTGAACAACCGTTCTGTCTGGAAGAGATCCAAGTCAATGCTTATGTAAAGCATTGCTATTTCCGATATATCTTGCACTCCGGGCGCATGGACTAGAATGCATGGCCGAAGGCCGAGTATACCGGGAATCTCCGCCATTTTCCTATGTTGTACCAAGCTAACCGTGCAGGATTCCCCATTAGTGTAACGGTCCCTTGAGGAAAGGCGCATGGATTATCGACAGGGTCGTGGAAGCTCCCTTTCAACTCCGCACCGTGCAATGGGAAAGCTCTCGCATTCCCTAGGGCGGGCACTTCCACAGGAGTTTTGTTTTGCTATTCATTTGGCCTAATCAGATTGGGGACTAGTGCAGAACCTCATTGACGTAATGGCAACAGTTGAAAAAGAGGAGGGCAATGTATACTTTATTGGACCACAGTGTTTACGAAATAATCACCGAAACTGATCTATAATGTGGCTGATAAATATGATTTTTTTTTCGCCATTCCAACAATGGAATTCTCATATTTAAACAAGTCTCAACAGTGTTAGGGGTCGTTCGTAAATGACGTCACGCAAAAAATGACCTTTTTTGACCCCCTCACCCCTTATCACAAAGTATCACAAATTCTCAGACCCCCCCCCCTCTGCGTCACGTCACAAATAAAAAAAATTTTCCGGAAATTTAAGATTAGTATTTTTGAGAAGAACAACGTGAAATTCTCAGTCGGCAGTGCCAGAATGATGTTTTCAGCTTAACTCCTCAAACAAGACTGAAATATCTCTATAATTCAATGCTTTTTATTTGAGAATAAAACTACATGAGAAGTTCATGTTGAGTACCTAAAAAAATGTTATTATTTTTCGAAGATTTTTGAAGATTAAAAAAATATTTTATTTGTGTTTTTTTCTGAATTGTAAATTTTTGACGTCACAAAATCGCTACCCCCCCCTTTCCCCCTTGTCACAAAGAGTCACATTTTCTCAAACCCCCCTCCCCCATAGAGCGTGACGTCATTTACGAACAACCCCTTAACGACATTAACTAAAGCGAATTCGTCTAAGGCAAAATAGGCTCTAATGGTTTATCTTCGTTTATTTCGAAGCCTCCAAACCTTCTGAAACAAAAACCTAATGAGCTCCTGAATTTAAAAAAAAGTTTGATAGTTCAGTCCCGAATATTGTCTTCTTGATTCACATATCTCTGACGATTGTGACTACATACCAGCGATTTGTTTTCAAACTAAATTTGATCAAGAATTATTTGCGATCAACGATGACCAATTTATGACTCTCTAATTTGGATTTTTTTTAGATTACTTTATGTGTGTGTGTGTAACATTGATTTTTTTCGATTTTGTGTGAAAAAAAAAAACGCCAAACGATTTTTTACAATTTTATTAATTTAAACGATCAAAACAAGACTATGGCTTAAATATTCATGGTCCATTGATCCATTGGTGACTTCGATAGCGGCGCCTCTGAGTTTGTTTGATAACACAAACTTTCTTTGTAATCTTGTTTCTTCTAATAATGATACAACATATTTTAAGGAATATTTTAATTGATTCTATTTTTAATTCAAGACAGTGGTCATATTGATTTTCTATTTAACCTTAGGATACTGAACAGTGACAAAGTTTGAGCACCATTGTAGCAGCTTAGAAATAAACAGGTAAAAAGTTGTTATATATTATACCTACTCTCAGGTAAACTCAGTTGAAACGTACCAAGTAAGCAAGTGGTTTGTTTCCTCAACCGTGACCTAGTAGAAAGATATTTCTTCTTGAACAGTTTCAAGAACCAAGGCAAGTAAACTTCATCATATTGGACATTTTATTGACAATTTTAAAAACATGTTTAGAATGAATGCATTCATAAAAATGCTGCTTTTTGACATAAATGAAAAGTAGCGTAAAGAACGTTGACATTTCGGACAAAGTATCTGATTGACAACTAGTTCTACATATTAGAGACTTGTACGTTCATTTCTTGAGAACACACTTTTTAACCTAGGGTATAATACAAACAAAAAAATAATATTGCTACATTATATTATAAATTGTTAGATACATAGATAGTTAGATAGATAGAAAGAGAGAGAGAGAGAGGTATGGAGAGAGAGAAGATGAAAACAATGCACTTAAGAAAGGAAGTGACAAAAGTTAGAAACAAAATCTATTTTTGTAAATAAAATAATCTATGAGCTTGTTGACCTTCCCAAAACTCTTGTGTCTAAACTCAGGGACCCTCTAATTCCAGTTCTAAAAAGGGATTTCAGTTTCTACCACACGATATCTAAGTTTCTGTTTACCCAATACCTCCAGACCTCTGTGCTGCACTCCTAGGCAATGCAAACAAAGCCGAATAACTGTGAGCTTACTATTGATATCATGTCTACGAGATTACTTTCTAGTGGACTCTTGGGATAGCTCTGACAAAGTCTAATAGTTTTCACAGACTTCAATGGTGTCCTTTTTGTCGTCCTTTTTGTCCTCCTCTGGGTGTACATATCTTTTGAATATTAAAGACAAAAAAACTCCATTTTACGATGAGATATTGTAAGTAAAAAAACAAACAAACACGAACACACAAAAATTAAGCCCACACATGAATTATATGAACAGAAATATTGACATTCCTCTGTGTAGCTCTGAGTCTAAACTGTCACAAGAAGTTCATAACCAGAGTAAAACAAAAACAAGAAAATAAAAAAATAAAAACATTTTTAAAATTAAAAAAAACAAAGCTTATCTAAGGGGAAGAGCCACACAATCAGTGGCTCATAAATCTAAATACTGCAGGAATAAGCTCCATTTTTTATATGTAGAATTTCAACTTGATCTGACGGAAGTGAAAAAAAAACGTGGAAAAAACGTAACAAGGGGAAGTACTCCACATATACATCCACATCTCTTAATTAGTATAATAATGTTAATGTATAGTCCTTGTTCAATACCTAACAAAATAATTACCAATACCGGTAATTAATTAACTAATTGGTTAATTTTTTGATTGATTAATGTACAAAAAATAATTGTGTAAAGTTTAAAATTGATCCTATAATGGGTGTGGGAGAAATAACATGTATAAAAAAGTGTACCATTCAGACTGAGTTGTTAAAACCTTTGTAAAAATCTGCAAGTACTAATCTCGTATCTACT
Source organism: Biomphalaria glabrata (assembly GCF_947242115.1). Lineage (NCBI taxonomy): Eukaryota > Metazoa > Mollusca > Gastropoda > Planorbidae > Biomphalaria > Biomphalaria glabrata. The sequence goes on from NC_074717.1 coordinate 17,291,605, forward strand.
AAACTAAATTGTCTTTTTAATTATACGCAACTAACAAAATTCGTTCACCATGGGTCAGAATCTTATTGGCTATAAAGTGAAGTATGTAGCACATGGCCAACCAGGACAAATGAATGTAAAGTAGTTGGGTACAAGCAAATGTCAAGGCTAGCTGATGAATTATGAATGAAACTTGGGTTGCATCGAGTAACCGGCTTGTTTATCTTCAAGTGCAAGTGTGTTGTTTACTGTGGAGTGTATTTGAGAAATAATTTTGGAAATGAAAAACACTATGTTGTAAAAATATATGTAAGTAATGAAATCTTATGTATTCTACTAGTAATGTACGTGTATGTGGTTTGTATTAATGTTAAAAATTGAATAAATATATATATTTTTTGTTAAGAAATAGGTGCTGGTACTCAGTGATGGATTGCCTAACTTTTAACTACTAGCAAATTAATAATAAACTTTAAAATACAAGAAAAGTAATAATTTTCCCCCACATTGAAAAAGGTTCCGGTACGCCGTACCGGTGCGTACCGTCACATAAAAAGGCCTATATATGTATATATATATATATATATAATATATATATATATATATATATATATATATATGTGTGTGTGTGTGTGTGTGTGTATGTGTATCAGATCCACTCTGGGACAATACTATGTAACAGAATAATAAGTTTTGACACTAAGACATTCAGCCAAGACATAATAAAGTAGATACATTTTACTTTTGGAATGTAACACATCTAAAACAAAACATTTCTAGCCTACGCCTGCAATGGTGAACTTACCACGAAAGAGCTCTACTAGAGGAGAGGCAAAAGAGGATTCATATTTCAGTGTCATGTAAGGACAAAGTCGGTCAAATAATCCTTGGTTTAATTAAAACACTACCGAGTGTTACTGGTGGGTAAAACTCATAATATATGTCTTATTTTAAATGTCCTATTTTAAATGTCTTATTTTAAATGTCTTGTCAAGGGTTGGGGTCACAAGACATGATTAAAACTATTCTAGCAAATATTCTTTCACTCGATAGCGAGAGATGCATCTGTTCATCAAACCGCCCTGTCCATTGTACACTTCCCCTAGAACCTACTCCTGACACTATGTGCAATAAATTGACTCACTCAGCCCATATCGGTCAAGTTTAACTTTACACCAAAAGTGAATACCATAAGACTTGCAGTTTCACGTCCATTTGATTTACATAGCCTTCTGACACTTGAGTTGTGAATGCAGGACTTGTTATAGTAATTGTGAGTTTTAGTTTCATTACTTTTAAACTAGTCGCTAACAACTAGATTGGCTATTCAAACGTGAACGTTGACATTCTATGAATACCACAAGCTACAAACACTGTGAATAAGTGTAACTAAATGTGCATGATTGGAACTGTAGAGAGAAGTTGAGAACCATTTCATTTTTTTTATGGCGTTCGAAACCCCCAGCACACATATATGAGCCAGACATTACATAAGATACAATAAATTGAAGTATGCCTTTAAAACAGGTAAACATATTAGCCAGGTGTGTAGTCAATGTACTAGTCTACATCCCGTGCCTCCCTGGAATGTAAGAAGAAAAAAAAACAACAAATGTGTGTTATTTTTAAAGGGACATTGAAGTAGCAAGCAAGAAACCGAAAATAAAGTGGAACACGAAGAGATCTCGTGAGAAAAAAAGATATGAGGAGGCATATAAATATACATATGTTATTAATATTACGATCTATCTATATCTATATCTATCTATCTATCTATCTATCTATCTATCTATCTATCTATCTATCTATCTATCTATCTATCTATCTATCTATCTATCTATCTATCTATCTATCTACCGGCACCTCTCTCTCTCTTTATATATATATATATATATATATATATATATATATATATATATATATATATATATATATATATATAAACACATTTGTTACGCTAAGATATATTCCAAACAATTTCTCACTGGTGACATTGTTGATCGAAACGTTTTGTTCTTGTAGATTAACATCCTAAGTAGGCCTACTTTGGCTCCCCTGAGGTTTAACATCCTAAGTAGGCCTACTTTGGCTCCTCTGTAGTTTAACATCCTAAGTAGGTTTACTTTGGCTCCCCTGAGGTTTAACATCGTAAGTAGGCCTACTTTGGCTCCTCTGAGGTTTAACATCATAAGTAGGCCTACTTTGGCTCCCCTGAGGTTAAACATACTAAGCATGCCTACTTTGGCTCCTCTGTAGTTTAACATCCTAAGTAGGCCTACTTTGGCTCCTCTGAAGTTTAACATCGTAAGTAGGCCTACTTTGGCTCCTCTGAAGTTTAACATCCTAAGTAGGCCTACTTTGGCTCCTCTGAGGTTTGTTTTCTCTAGAGTTCGCCAGTAACGTGAACGTTGCCTGGTGGAAGGTATCTCACAGAATTCGATTATGAGATTCAGACGTCGAATCTCATTTCTGAAGTCTGAAATTTACAGTGACCAGGTCTTACAAACATACTAGATTATACCACTGGCGGATCCAGTGATCGCCCCCCCACTCGACACCTCTCCATAGTGGCGGGCGTATCTTTTGTGGAGCATATACACAATCTGTGTAAATAAGTAGTTCGTACTTATATAATATATCTGCTACTTATTGATATTTATCGTATGCAATTACGCGTCGATACTCCTCTGAGTCCACTCTCTACCCTATACAAAAAGAGTTACTGGATGGCCATAGCAGAGCCCGGCAGTTCACGCAATAATAGGAAAACCTACTTATTAATTGTTGTTTTAAATTATATCCACAACTTATATGCATACTAAATAGATTTTGTTCTCTTTAAAAAAGTTAACATTATTTTTGGGTAAATGTATTAGCTAGTAGGACAGAACTTACATAACCTAGCAATACAAATGTTAAAAATTTTTTTAAACAAAAAGTCTAAAACCATTTGCATAAATGTGTTAAAAATATGATATGTATATGTTTCCCCTACTAAAGAGCCTCCCATGTTTGTTACTATTAATAGTGAATAGTTTTAAAAGTGGTGTATTTTTATGAAAAAACTGCTTGCATAAGTGATTTAAAAAATTAGAGTTTTCGCTTTTAGAAAAGAAAAAAGTAGCCGTTGCATCAGAACTTTGAATGGACTAAAATATTATGATGTCGGATTTTCACAATCTTTTCTAGTTTACGAGATCTAAACGGGACGGACAGACGGACAGACATTTCACACAAAACTAATAGCATCTTTTCCCCTTTCAGGTGGCCGCTAAAAAAACCTGGATAGTCCATTATGGTTTCAATGCTTGCATAATTTCCAAGGATACAAAACCTGTATTTTTTTTTACATCAATTAATCATCAGTAATCATAGAAAGGTCTTTTTACTCATCTCTACAATATTTTGTCCCTACTTGACAAAATCGAAGGTTTGTATTGAACGAAATGAATTGCTTGAGATAATGAGCTTGTTTGCATGTTATAGATAGTTGCGAGAGTTCAGTGGTTCTCAGCCTGTGACATGCTGACAAGAGGGGCGTGAAGGTGTTTATTTTAGTTCAAGGGAATATCTTTGCCTTCATTGAATTTATGATCATGTATAAACGAGATTAATGATTAAGAAATATAGATACATGTAATCAAATCAAAAGAAGTTGTCTATCTCTCTATCTATCTATGCCCATAATAAATAAATTACCGCGAAAAAACGAAATCTGGTGAAAGTCGACAGTCAACATTCACATAGTCTCTTGGCGTACATCCGACACATTTGCTAAAAACCCTTTTTTTCTGACTTACATCGGCAAATGTCGACCTTCTCCACGCATAGTGACTGTTGAATGGTGACTGTTGACTAGGTCGGAGATTTCTGGTTTCTACTCCGTATTTCAGTCGCTGTAAAACGTTGACAGTTAAAACGTCACATGGATGACGTCACTTTTTCGCCTCTTTTTCTGAGAGGAGTGACCAATCAAGTTGAGGAGAGTGATTCGTCACTCTGTAGAGAAGTTTTTAACTAACCCCAGAAAATTTAAATGCCTAGGTCAATTTATAGGACAGTTTGATAGCGTGAGTAGAAGGGATGCTCGCTCTTCCTTGCCTTCTAAATATTGATTACAGTAGTACTTGAATAAAGTTAGGGCTTCAGATTTTATTGTGTAAGTTTGTTCCAATAAATGTGTACCGCGGTGGACATGTCTTCTATGGATCATACTTTATTAGTAAAATACATTGCACTATTTGTCCAAAGTGAAGAAAGTTGAAGTAACAGCACATGGACAGAAACTATCGAACTTACAACAGTGCATTGTCAGATTGTAATGGAGAACAGAAAATAACAGTAATAAAAAAAACACGTACTAAGTTCAGTGATTGAAGTCTTGTTGATTACAACTGAAACTTTGAGGACGTTTTGAAGTGCACAAGAGTCTCTTGCTTTTACTGCATTTATTTGTGGGGCACTTGCATTTTTATTTGCCAGTTTATAGAAGTTGGAATCTCCAATTCCTACAACCGCTGACACACCAGGGACTTGTATTCATACAGTATCACCAATTTGAGCAGGAGGAAATTGTTTTTGTCAGGTTCGTAACATTTTTGTTGCTTGCAGTAGAAGAATCTCTTTCGCGGCCCCGCTCTTTTTCTAGAAATATACTCAACGAGCTGTTGAGGCAGGACTTAACTAAAGACGTAGATAGTAGGTCATGTTGTTTAGTCAGTACTTAACTAAAGACTTAGATAGTAGGTCATGTTGTTTAGTCAGTACTTGTGTGATGACGTAGATAGTAGGTCATGTTGTTTAGTCAGTACTTGGTGTGAAGACGTAGATAGTAGGTCATGTTGTTTAGTCAGTACTTAACTAAAGACTTAGATAGTAGGTCATGTTGTTTAGTCAGTACTTGTGTGATGACGTAGATAGTAGGTCATGTTGTTTAGTCAGTACTTGGTGTGAAGACGTAGATAGTAGGTCATGTTGTTTAGTCAGTACTTGGTGTAAAGACGTAGATAGTAGGTCATGTTGTTTAGTCAGGACTTAACTGAAGACGTAGATAGTAGGTCATGTTGTTTAGTCATGACTTGGTGTGATGACGTAGATAGTAGGTCATGTTGTTTAGTCAGTACTTGGTGTGAAGACGTAGATAGTAGGTCATGTTGTTTAGTCAGTACTTAACTAAAGACTTAGATAGTAGGTCATGTTGTTTAGTCAGTACTTGTGTAATGACGTAGATAGTAGGTCATGTTGTTTAGTCAGTACTTGGTGTGAAGACGTAGATAGTACGTCATGTTGTTTAGTCAGGACTTAACTAAAGACTTAGATAGTAGGTCATGTTGTTTAGTCAGTACTTAACTAAAGACTTAGATAGTAGGTCATGTTGTTTAGTCAGTACTTGTGTGATGACGTAGATAGTAGGTCATGTTGTTTAGTCAGTACTTGGTGTGAAGACGTAGATAGTAGGTCATGTTGTTTAGTCAGTACTTAACTAAAGACTTAGATAGTAGGTCATGTTGTTTAGTCAGTACTTGTGTGATGACGTAGATAGTAGGTCATGTTGTTTAGTCAGTACTTGGTGTGAAGACGTAGATAGTAGGTCATGTTGTTTAGTCAGTACTTGGTGTAAAGACGTAGATAGTAGGTCATGTTGTTTAGTCAGGACTTAACTGAAGACGTAGATAGTAGGTCATGTTGTTTAGTCATGACTTGGTGTGAAGACGTAGATAGTAGGTAATGTTGTTTAGCCAGGACTTAACTGAAGACGTAGATAGTAGGTCATGCTGTTTAGTCAGGACTTAGCGTGAAGACGTAGATAGACGTGGTAGATTGTAGGTCATGTTGTTTAGTCAGGACTTGGTGTGAAGACGTTGATAGTAGGTCATGTTGTTTAGTCAGTACTTGTATGAAGACGTAGATAGTAGGTCATGTTGTTTAGTCAGGACTTAACTGAAGACGTAGATAGTAGGTCATGTTGTTTAGTCAAGACTTGGTATGAAGACGTAGATAGTAGGTCATGTTGTTTAGTCAGTACTGGTGTGAAGACGTAGATAGTAGGTCATGTTGTTTAGTCAGTACTTAACTGAAGACATAGATAGTAGGTCATGTTGTTTAGTCAGGTTTTGGCGTGAAGACGTAGATAGTAGGTCATGTTGTTTAGTCAGTACTTGTGTGATGACGTAGATAGTAGGTCATGTTGTTTAGTCAGTACTTGGTGTGAAGACGTAGATAGTAGGTCATGTCGTTTAGTCAGTACTTAACTAAAGACTTAGATAGTAGGTCATGTTGTTTAGTCAGTACTTAACTGAAGACGGAGATAGTAGGTCATGTTGTTTAGTCAGAACTTGGCGTGAATACGTAGATAGTAGGTCATGTTGTTTAGTCAGGACTTGGCGTGAAGACATAGATAGTAGGTCATGTTGTTTAGTCAGGTTTTGGCGTGAAGACATAGATAGTAGGTCATGTTGTTTAGTCAGTATTTGTGTAATGACGTAGATAGTAGGTCATGTTGTTTAGTCAGTACTTGTGTGATGACGTAGATAGTAGGTCATGTTGTTTAGTCAGTACTTGGTGTGAAGACGTAGATAGTACGTCATGTTGTTTAGTCAGGACTTAACTAAAGACTTAGATAGTAGGTCATGTTGTTTAGTCAGTACTTTTGTGATGACGTAGATAGTAGGTCATGTTGTTTAGTCAGTACTTGGTGTGAAGATGTAGATAGTAGGTCATGTTGTTTAGTCAGTACTTGTGAAATGACGTAGATAGTAGGTCATGTTGTTTAGTCAGGACTTAACTAAAGACTTAGATAGTAGGTCATGTTGTTTAGTCAGTACTTGTGAAATGACGTAGATAGTAGGTCATGTTGTTTAGTCAGTACTTAACTAAAGACTTAGATAGTAGGTCATGTTGTTTAGTCAGTACTTGTGTGATGACGTAGATAGTAGGTCATGTTGTTTAGTCAGTACTTGGTGTGAAGACGTAGATAGTAGGTCATGTTGTTTAGTCAGTACTTAACTAAAGACTTAGATAGTAGGTCATGTTGTTTGGTCAGTACTTGGTGTAAAGACGTAGATAGTAGGTCATGTTGTTTAGTCAGTACTTGGTGTAAAGACGTAGATAGTAGGTCATGTTGTTTAGTCAGGACTTAACTGAAAACGTAGATAGTAGGTCATGTTGTTTAGTCATGACTTGGTGTGAAGACGTAGATAGTAGGTAATGTTGTTTAGCCAGGACTTAACTGAAGACGTAGATAGTAGGTCATGCTGTTTAGTCAGGACTTAGCGTGAAGACGTAGATAGACGTGGTAGATTGTAGGTCATGTTGTTTAGTCAGGACTTGGTGTGAAGACGTTGATAGTAGGTCATGTTGTTTAGTCAGTACTTGTGTGAAGACGTAGATAGTAGGTCATGTTGTTTAGTCAGGACTTAACTGAAGACGTAGATAGTAGGTCATGTTGTTTAGTCAAGACTTGGTATGAAGACGTAGATAGTAGGTCATGTTGTTTAGTCAGTACTGGTGTGAAGACGTAGATAGTAGGTCATGTTGTTTAGTCAGTACTTAACTGAAGACGGAGATAGTAGGTCATGTTGTTTAGTCAGAACTTGGCGTGAATACGTAGATAGTAGGTCATGTTGTTTAGTCAGGACTTGGCGTGAAGACATAGATAGTAGGTCATGTTGTTTAGTCAGGTTTTGGCGTGAAGACGTAGATAGTAGGTCATGTTGTTTAGTCAGTACTTGTGTGATGACGTATATAGTAGGTCATGTTGTTTAGTCAGTACTTGATGTGAAGACGTAGATAATAGGTCATGTTGTTTAGTCAGTACTTGGTGTGAAGACGTAGATAGTAGGTCATGTTGTTTACTCAGTACTTGTGTGTTGACGTAGATAGTAGGTCATGTTGTTTAGTCAAGACTTGGTATGAAGACGTAGATAGTAGGTCATGTTGTTTAGTCAGTACTGGTGTGAAGACGTAGATAGTAGGTCATGTTGTTTAGTCAGTACTTAACTGAAGACGGAGATAGTAGGTCATGTTGTTTAGTCATGACTTGGTGTGATGACGTAGATAGTAGGTCATGTTGTTTAGTCAGTACTTGGTGTGAAGACGTAGATAGTAGGTCATGTTGTTTAGTCAGTACTTAACTAAAGACTTAGATAGTAGGTCATGTTGTTTAGTCAGTACTTGTGTAATGACGTAGATAGTAGGTCATGTTGTTTAGTCAGTACTTGGTGTGAAGACGTAGATAGTACGTCATGTTGTTTAGTCAGGACTTAACTAAAGACTTAGATAGTAGGTCATGTTGTTTAGTCAGTACTTAACTAAAGACTTAGATAGTAGGTCATGTTGTTTAGTCAGTACTTGTGTGATGACGTAGATAGTAGGTCATGTTGTTTAGTCAGTACTTGGTGTGAAGACGTAGATAGTAGGTCATGTTGTTTAGTCAGTACTTAACTAAAGACTTAGATAGTAGGTCATGTTGTTTAGTCAGTACTTGTGTGATGACGTAGATAGTAGGTCATGTTGTTTAGTCAGTACTTGGTTTGAAGACGTAGATAGTAGGTCATGTTGTTTAGTCAGTACTTGGTGTAAAGACGTAGATAGTAGGTCATGTTGTTTAGTCAGGACTTAACTGAAGACGTAGATAGTAGGTCATGTTGTTTAGTCATGACTTGGTGTGAAGACGTAGATAGTAGGTAATGTTGTTTAGCCAGGACTTAACTGAAGACGTAGATAGTAGGTCATGCTGTTTAGTCAGGACTTAGCGTGAAGACGTAGATAGACGTGGTAGATTGTAGGTCATGTTGTTTTGTCAGGACTTGGTGTGAAGACGTTGATAGTAGGTCATGTTGTTTAGTCAGTACTTGTATGAAGACGTAGATAGTAGGTCATGTTGTTTAGTCAGGACTTAACTGAAGACGTAGATAGTAGGTCATGTTGTTTAGTCAAGACTTGGTATGAAGACGTAGATAGTAGGTCATGTTGTTTAGTCAGTACTGGTGTGAAGACGTAGATAGTAGGTCATGTTGTTTAGTCAGTACTTAACTGAAGACGGAGATAGTAGGTCATGTTGTTTAGTCAGAACTTGGCGTGAATACGTAGATAGTAGGTCATGTTGTTTAGTCAGGACTTGGCGTGAAGACATAGATAGTAGGTCATGTTGTTTAGTCAGGTTTTGGCGTGAAGACGTAGATAGTAGGTCATGTTGTTTAGTCAGTACTTGTGTGATGACGTAGATAGTAGGTCATGTTGTTTAGTCAGTACTTGGTGTGAAGACGTAGATAGTAGGTCATGTTGTTTAGTCAGTACTTAACTAAAGACTTAGATAGTAGGTCATGTTGTTTAGTCAGTACTTAACTGAAGACGGAGATAGTAGGTCATGTTGTTTAGTCAGAACTTGGCGTGAATACGTAGATAGTAGGTCATGTTGTTTAGTCAGGACTTGGCGTGAAGACATAGATAGTAGGTCATGTTGTTTAGTCAGGTTTTGGCGTGAAGACGTAGATAGTAGGTCATGTTGTTTAGTCAGTACTTGTGTGATGACGTAGATAGTAGGTCATGTTGTTTAGTCAGTACTTGGCATGAAGACGTAGATAGTAGGTCATGTTGTTTAGTCAGTACTTGTGTGATGACGTAGATAGTAGGTCATGTTGTTTAGTCAGTACTTAACTAAAGACTTAGATAGTAGGTCATGTTGTTTAGTCAGTATTTGTGTAATGACGTAGATAGTAGGTCATGTTGTTTAGTCAGTACTTGTGTGATGACGTAGATAGTAGGTCATGTTGTTTAGTCAGTACTTGGTGTGAAGACGTAGATAGTACGTCATGTTGTTTAGTCAGGACTTAACTAAAGACTTAGATAGTAGGTCATGTTGTTTAGTCAGTACTTGTGTGATGACGTAGATAGTAGGTCATGTTGTTTAGTCAGTACTTGGTGTGAAGATGTAGATAGTAGGTCATGTTGTTTAGTCAGTACTTGTGAAATGACGTAGATAGTAGGTCATGTTGTTTAGTCAGGACTTAACTAAAGACTTAGATAGTAGGTCATGTTGTTTAGTCAGTACTTGTGAAATGACGTAGATAGTAGGTCATGTTGTTTAGTCAGTACTTAACTAAAGACTTAGATAGTAGGTCATGTTGTTTAGTCAGTACTTGTGTGATGACGTAGAAAGTAGGTCATGTTGTTTAGTCAGTACTTGGTGTGAAGACGTAGATAGTAGGTCATGTTGTTTAGTCAGTACTTAACTAAAGACTTAGATAGTAGGTCATGTTGTTTAGTCAGTACTTGGTGTGAAGACGTAGATAGTAGGTCATGTTGTTTAGTCAGTACTTGGTGTAAAGACGTAGATAGTAGGTCATGTTGTTTAGTCAGGACTTAACTGAAGACGTAGATAGTAGGTCATGTTGTTTAGTCATGACTTGGTGTGAAGACGTAGATAGTAGGTAATGTTGTTTAGCCAGGACTTAACTGAAGACGTAGATAGTAGGTCATGCTGTTTAGTCAGGACTTAGCGTGAAGACGTAGATAGACGTGGTAGATTGTAGGTCATGTTGTTTAGTCAGGACTTGGTGTGAAGACGTTGATAGTAGGTCATGTTGTTTAGTCAGTACTTGTGTGAAGACGTAGATAGTAGGTCATGTTGTTTAGTCAGGACTTAACTGAAGACGTAGATAGTAGGTCATGTTGTTTAGTCAAGACTTGGTATGAAGACGTAGATAGTAGGTCATGTTGTTTAGTCAGTACTGGTGTGAAGACGTAGATAGTAGGTCATGTTGTTTAGTCAGTACTTAACTGAAGACGGAGATAGTAGGTCATGTTGTTTAGTCAGAACTTGGCGTGAATACGTAGATAGTAGGTCATGTTGTTTAGTCAGGACTTGGCGTGAAGACATAGATAGTAGGTCATGTTGTTTAGTCAGGTTTTGGCGTGAAGACGTAGATAGTAGGTCATGTTGTTTAGTCAGTACTTGTGTGATGACGTATATAGTAGGTCATGTTGTTTAGTCAGTACTTGATGTGAAGACGTAGATAATAGGTCATGTTGTTTAGTCAGTACTTGGTGTGAAGACGTAGATAGTAGGTCATGTTGTTTACTCAGTACTTGTGTGTTGACGTAGATAGTAGGTCATGTTGTTTAGTCAAGACTTGGTATGAAGACGTAGATAGTAGGTCATGTTGTTTAGTCAGTACTGGTGTGAAGACGTAGATAGTAGGTCATGTTGTTTAGTCAGGACTTGGTGTGAAGACGTAGATAGTAGGTCATGTTGTTTAGTTATTACTTGTGTGTTGACGTAGATAGTAGGTCATGCTGTTTAGTCAGTACTTGTGTGATGACGTAGATAGTAGGTCATGTTGTTTAGTCAGTACTTGGTGTGAAGACGTAGATAGTAGGTCATGTTGTTTAGTCAGTACTTGATGTGAAGACGTAGATAGTAGGTCATGTTGTTTAGTCAGTACTGGTGTGATGACGTAGATAGTAGGTCATGTTGTTTAGTCAGTACTGGTGTGATGACGTAGATAGTAGGTCATGTTGTTTAGTCAGTACTGGTGTGATGACGTAGATAGTAGGTCATGTTGTTTAGTCAGTTCTGGTGTGATGACGTAGATAGTAGGTCATGTTGTTTAGTCAGTACTGGTGTGATGATCTAGATAGTAGGTCATGTTGTTTAGTCAGGACTTGGTGTGATGACGTAGATAGTAGGTCATGTTGTTTAGTCAGTACTGGTGTGATGATCTAGATAGTAGGTCATGTTGTTTAGTCAGTACTGGTGTGATGATCTAGATAGTAGGTCATGTTGTTTAGTCAGTACTGGTGTGATGATCTAGATAGTAGGTCATGTTGTTTAGTCAGGACTTGGTGTGATGACGTAGATAGTAGGTCATGTTGTTTAGTCAGTACTGGTGTGATGACGTAGATAGTAGGTCATGTTGTTTAGTCAGTACTGGTGTGATGACGTAGATAGTAGGTCATGTTGTTTAGTCAGTACTGGTGTGATGATCTAGATAGTAGGTCATGTTGTTTAGTCAGGACTTGGTGTGATGACGAGGTAGATTGTAGTTCGTGTTGTCTGCTCACTATGCTAAAAAGACGATGCTATACCTTTTATTTGATTTCATGCCAAACATGGCTTCATGAAGAATTTGTGCAATTTAATTTTTTTTTTTACAAATTGAACAAATGGCACACCATCTTATCATTTATTTGATTTGTTATCATTCCTATTCTCTAGATCTTGATTGGTTCTATCCTCTCTGTACGACCTTCACCAGGGCGTATTGTGCTTGTCGACAAGCACCAGTGAGAGTCCGAATGTACAAGTTTGTAATGAAATACTCGCTCTTTCACTGATGTATATGGTGTGTGACTGTGTGTTGACATTCACCGGTGAAAACCAATACCTATACTCTTCGGTCTTTCATAGTAAGAAACATACACACACACACACACACACACATACATACATACATACATACATACATACATGCATACATACATACATACATATGTAGCTGGTGAGACCTACTTGAGCCCGGAATTGTTCGGCTGCACACTGGGCAGGTTATTCCAGCTGGAGCTTGTGTCTCTGGTCTTGCTTTATGTTCTCTCCAACGTTTTTGTCTTCTGCCAGCGCTGTTCTCTTGTCCTCTGCAATTTGTGCGACAGTTTTCACAGCGCGACGCCATGATGCTCTATCATGTTCTTCCATCTCTCACGTGGCAGGTTCAATGCTGAAGGCTTTCAGAGAAGCTTTGAGGGTGCCTCTGAAGCTTTTTCTTTGTCTAGCTTGCGATCGCTTCCCTTAAAGGAATGGTTAAGGAATGCGAGAGTCTTAAATTCTGTCGATGTGGCCTGCCCATAGCAGCTGGGACTGCATCAGAACACACTCATAATTTACATGTGAAAAAGTTCATATCAAATTGTTTCTATTTAATGATCTGATTGCCAGGGGACAAAAGAGTGTTTGTGTCTGTTTGTCTTTGCTAGCGGTGTATCTCTTTTGTGCTGGAAAAAACTATCATATAGTTATATTGTTATATTTTTCTGAAACTTTTTGCCTTGGCTAGTTGTGAACCTTTGGGAACACTGAAAGCTCTCACAGTGAGGTAGGGCAATATATTGAAAATGAAAAGAAACTTACACTTATAACACAATTTTCCTGTTAAAATTTACACAAATATTTAAAATATGTTACAATAAATTCCTATCGAGAGTTTCAAAGAGTTTTATAGAATAGAAACGTTTCTTTCTGGAGTATTGAAAAAGCAACAGATTCACTCTTCATCCAGTATGGAGGTCTGGAGAAGCGCTGTAAGCTATCTCAGTGGGGTCAGGTGGGGTCAGGTGCGGAGCGTTTTCTAACGTATGAGTGGAACTAGTGGGAACGTAGATTTTGTTTCAATAGTTATCATGTATTTGTAATGTACAGAATGTATGGCAAATGTCCTAATGGATAATAAAGATTATTATTTTTATCGTAGAAACGAATGATTATTCATTCTCTGACATGCTGCTAGGGTCGAGTTTCTGTAAGAGAGAAACAAAATTCATTGTAGTCTCCCTTTTTCACTGTCTCCTCTGGTGATGTGGCAGGTCTGAAGCTACCGCCCTCTGACAGCCAACGAGAATCTATCTATCTATCTATCTATCTATCTATCTATCTATCTATCTATCTATCTATCTATCTATCTATCTATCTATCTATCTATCTATCTATCTATTTATCTATCTATCCTACCGACACCTCTCTCTCTCTTTATATATATATATATATATAAACACATTTGTTACGCTAAGATATATTCCAAACAATTTCTCACTGGTTACATTGTTGATCGAAACGTTTTGTTCTTGTAGGAATGTTAAGGAGCAAGGGCTTTGAAGATATCTTATCTTCTTATCTTATATAATACAGACGTTACTTCAAAAAAAAAAGATGATGATTACGTCCTACGCGTCATGCATCTAGTCATGCATGTTAACCAATGACTTAAATTCTTGGCTGGCTCTGCCGCTCAGGGCTCAGGCAACCCATTCCATGCTCTAATAACACTAGGGAAGAAGGAGCATTTATACAACTAGTCGACTGGCGGCGTAGCATACGCCGCTATTTTGCAGGGCCATTATGCGACCTCAGTGGGCCCAGCACTTTTATAGGACCCGCGCTAATGTTAGGTGTATATATTATTAAATTAAACCATTTTATAACTTATAACTGATTACCCGCGGCCTCCAGTCGATTTAACAGGAGGTCCTGGAAATCTCCTGAAATTGCAAAATATACGAAAAAGTCCTGGAAATATCCGGAAAATTATTAAAATCTTTTGAAAACTCATATAAATCTCCTGAAATATACAGACAAAAATTGTCTTTTTTTTCGCTCTTAAATTACTTAGGATAACTCCCTCCGTCCGAGTTGCAAAAATAAGAGTGATCTTTCCATTGTGTCCAAACTCTTGAGAGTGCTCTGTCGCCTCGATACTTACTAGAAAGTAGATTACTCCCCCCCCCCCTTTTTTTTTAAACATGAGGTAGAAATAAATAAAAAAAAAGAGTGACATTGCAACGGTCCTGCCCTGCTATGTTGTGACTACGTGTTCTCTCTCCCCCCCCCTCTTGTTTTCTCGTGGACTATCCGCAGAGTGATCTTTCCTTTACTTCTTACTACTCGACAAAACTCTTGAGGGAAGAAGAGAATTATATATATAGATTTTGTCCTAGCATGTGGAAAGAGGAATGTGCCTTTATCTTTGTGTCTTTCTGAGTATTTTATTAGATTTTGTTTTTATATTAGAGGATTATGGTTCAGTGTTTTATGTATAATTGGTACTTTACTTTTGAGTCTTCTATCCTGAAGGCTTTCTAAATTTAGTGATTTTACTAAAGGTGTTACTCTAGTCAAATGTGAATATTTGTTTGTTATGAATCTCACTGCTCTATTTTGTGTCTGTTCCAGTTTCTTAATGTTTTCTTGAGTTGAGGGGTCCCAAACAGAGGATGCATAATCTATTATTGGCCTAACCAAGGTTAAATAACATTTTAGTTTTATGTTCTTATTTGATTTATAGAAATTTCTTTAATGCTTTGTTTGATTTTTGCCCAATTTGATTCCCATTTCTGTAATTTTCTTGCAAAATTTCTGCATCTTGTGTTGTTTTTATTGTTCTATGTATTATGCAACTAATCAGACTTTTGTTCCCGAACTAATGCAATTTGGTAAATCTTTTATGTAAATTAAAAACGAAAACATTAAAATTAAAAATGTTGATTTAGAGCCATTGATTATTACAGTTTGTTTTCTCCCTATCAGAAAATCTTTAATCCTCTGACGCAATGGACGATAAATGCCAAAATATATTATTTTTTTTAAGCAAATTATGGTGGTGAACTTTGTCAAAAGCCTTGGAAAAATCTAATAAGATAGCATCCATTTGCTCACTATATCTGGGGGATCAGTTGTCATTATCTCCTCTGTTGATATTATTATTATTATTGCATCTATTCGTAAAACTTTTGGCCTGTTATTGGCTAGGTAGAAAGTCTTTGCAGTGTAACTTCTCAAATGGTTACGTTCAGACATTTCATATTGCAATTAGTATATTCATTATGGCTTAAGTACGAAACATCAAGTGACGTCTCACTTCGGACTGAAAGCCGTTAACAACTACATAATGAAAAAATAATCTAAGGCGATAAAGTTCCAACCCTGGCACTAGTTTCATGTTCAAACTAGATATACAAAACAAACAAAAACAACCCTGGAATAATGAACAACAAATCTAAACACTATAGAAACACAAAATGTGACACATTGCCTGTACTTGGATCCGAGCATTTATTGGTGCCACTAAACAAACGCAATTCATAGCATGACTACTTGACCTTTCAACTCTGAGACCCAGCAGACTTGAACATTGCGGGGGACAAGAGTTGAACAGGTTTTAGTTTAAATAGTTGATGCGTTAAAAAAATGTGTTTATTAAGCTATACTGAATTGCTTTCAGGTAGACTCCATAGACTGCAAACCGGAGTGAAACAGTTGGCATCATGCCGAGATTTAGCAATCATCCTGGGCGTTATGGTCCTCTATTTACAAGGTTAGTTTTATATGGTACCAGCAACGTACGATATGCTTTCAGGGAAAGTAGGGAAGATCTTAGCAATATTTTCTTCTTCGCCTAATCTTTGTGTAGTATAGAATGACTAGAACTCTTGAGGCCAAAATATATCATGCATTGTTATTGATTGCATTGTCTATAGAAATTCACGCGATAATATGAAAAACTACTTATTAATTGTTGTTTTAAATTATGTCCAACTTATTTGCATAGTAAATAGTTTTTTTCTTTTAAAAAAAAGTTAACATTTTGTTTGTAAATGTAATATTTAGTATGACAGAACGTAACTTAGCAATACAATTGTAAAAATTTTTTTATTTGACCAAAAATCTAAACAGATTTGCATAAATGTGTTTAAAAAATGGTAAATAGTTATCTCCCTTATTAAAAAGCCTCCAGTGTTTGTTTCTATTAATAGTGAATAGTTGTAAAAATGGTGTATTTTTTTGAAAAAAAAAACTGCTTGCATAATTGATTTAAAAAATTAGATTTTTCGCTTTCAGAAAAAAAAGTAGACGAGCCGTTGCATCAGAAATTTGAATGATCTAAAATATCATGATGTCCGATTTTCATTTTCTCTTCTAGTTTCTGATATCTAAACGGGACGGACGGACAGACGGACAGACAGGCCACACAAAACTAATAGCGTCTTTTCCCCTTCGGAGGCCGCTCAAAATGAAATTTATTATATATGTACTGTCTAACTGACTCTTCATTCACCACTCATCACTAACTTTCCCACTTAGGACATAAGTGTAATAGATGTTAAAAAATAGTAATATCTAACCGGTTATTAGTTATCTTATCTTGTGCTTTGAACAACTAAACACTTTTCACGATAGAAACGGCTGTGATTAATATTCTACAAAACGAATTTTTATTCGCCGTTTCGTCCCAGTACGTTTTTATAAAGCCGACACAGAATCTAGTAACGTTTGTTAGCAAAAAAAAATCTCACTTGTTAATTAAGAGTTTAGCCTTACAATACGTCTCTCCAAGACAAATCCTGGCACAAGACGTCGCAGAAATACCTGTGATACATATTGAAAGCCACACCCTTACGGTGGTGCAGGAATTTACTTACATATACTAAGAGTAGGCCTACAGATTGAAGAGTTTCCACTTGCGCTGCACGAGACGTATAATGTGGGTCTCTTGGAGGGATCATGTCTCGAATCAGAAAGTTTTGAAACGGGCCAATATGTACATCATCTATGCTCTCCTAACACAGAGAAGATGTCACCCACATGCCAGATGGTAGAATCCCGAAATATATCTTATATGCTAAGCTTGTGAAGGGAGTCAGACCCAAGGGCCACCCAAGACTAACCTACAGAGATGTCTGCAAGCGAGACATAAGAACCACAGGCATCAACGAAAGTATATGGGAGGAAATAGCCCAAGACCAGACAGCATGGAGACAGACTGAGCGTGTTGGCACGATCCTTGCTGAGAGCAATAGAAATGAAGCGGCCCTTAGTTAAGAGAAAGAAAAAGAAAGTTGCTCTATCAGCTAGCCCTAAAGCAGATGCATATACATGCTCGAACAGTGGCAAAATATGCCGCTTCAGAATTGGCCCGATTAGTCACACCAGATTATGCCTGTCTCAAGACGAAACCAAAACCAGTGACTCATCTGGGCGCACCCTTTGTCTTTCGAGACAGAAGGAGCCATATATATATGTAATTAAAACTCTAAATATTAAAATTCGCTATAAGTTTATTTTTTGTAACTTATATAGATTTCAGAAATCTTTTCTTTTTTTTTTTTGGGGGGGGGGGGGAAGTTGAGCCTTCGTGAGGACTAGATAGTCCTTGAAGGATTAATTGGTACGACATTGCCTAAAATTGTTTTAGATATTTCAGATGTTTTTTTCAGAATTGACAATTATTACACCCTTGCCGATACCTTCCTAATGTAGGCGAGGCCAGACTGTGGGCAGGCTTCGAACACGGGGTCATCGAGACGAAAGTTACCACATGATGTACCAAAGTAACCGGGGCAGGGGGGAGAAAAAGAGCTACTAGAATTCTCGGGCCAAAAGTCGGTGTGTGTGGCGAGGGGTGGGCGTGGTATGATGTACAGATGCAAATTTAAAAAAGGGGGTTTTCCTTTTTATTATAAGTGGAAAAAATGGGTGGGGGTATTAGTCAAAATAAACCAATAAATAGCCTGGGTACAAATCAACGGGTGTTGTGTAATGCTAGTAGAAGGTATAACAGTAATTAGTCTAGCAATAGTTCAAGTAGTAGTGGTCATGAGGGACATCAAACTTTCACCCACCTTGTAGTAACCTTTTAGACTTTAAACCAATTTATGGGTATGCAAAGACCTAGCTCCGTCCGCCCGATTTATTGGTCTCGAGTACCTCTTAGACCACGGTGCCCGTAATAAAAAAAAAACGCACTATGATCAGGAATATTCCAGCTGACGTCGCCTCAGCTTGGCGCCTCCGTGGAAATGTCCGCCTGGTGAAGTGGATAGGCTAAGAACGAGAGTGAATATTGCCTCCAGTGGGCTACCAAAGTTATGTGCTGAGGATGGAAGAAAGGCTTGCTAACTCAGTCCGGTCCATCGCATCGTTACCCAGAGGGGACCATACGGGTGGTGTTTATCTGCACTTCTTGACAACGACAATTATTTCATGTCAATGTTGTGACAATATTCATCACCCGAGTGGCCGCTGCAGAAAATTCTAGGAGAGGACCATTCTAAGTATTGGGTCACCTAAACAGGCGTAGTAAAATCTATCTATCTATCTATCTATCTATCTATCTATCTATCTATCTATCTATCTATCTATCTATCTATCTATCTAATCTATCTACATGGGCGTAGCCAGGATTTTTTTTCGGGGGGGGTTTGGGGGGGATTTTTTTTCTCCCCCCCCCGCGACCCCCCCCCTCCCGAGAATTTTTTTTTATATGTCTTTATGTGTGTGTGTGTGTGTACATAATCTTTATTGCATTCTGACTCTTCATTCTTTCGGAAGACGTTTATTGTGCCCTAGAATAGGTTCTTCCATGAGTTAGTGGAAAAATTGTAGATTCCCCGCGAATACTAGCAAAGGGGGTCTGGGGGGAGCGCTAGGAGCTCCCCCAGCGCGGGGCGAAGCCCCGCCGACAAGCACTACTTCTGATATTGAAAGCCAACAAAATGCATATTCTGAGGTATCTACAGTGCATTTTCCTGCTATTAAAAAGTTTTATTTCAAATACCTAATGTGCTATTTTACTGACTTAGACCCTCCCGCGCCATTTGGCGCATTTGCCGTCAAGCTGTTTCCATAAAATTGTAGATTCCCTGCCATTACTAGCAATGGGGTCTGGGGAGCGCTAGCGCGGGGCGAAGCCCCGCCGCCAAGCACTATTTCTGGTATTGAAAGCATATTCTGAGGTATCTACAGTGCATTTTTCTGCTATTAAAAAGCTTTATTTCAAAAACCTAATGTGCTATTCTTACTGACCCTACCGCGCCGTTCGGAGCATTTGACGTCAAGCTGTTTCCATAAAAATCTGTCACTGGTAATGTCTGAAGCCTCCTCCCACCTGCCATGAGGACATCAATGAATGAGTGGCGTCAAGTTGTACTAGGATATCATTGCAACTCTTCTTATGCGTAAAATTCATTTTGTCGGAGAACATGTCCCGCAAACCTCATGCGTCGCTCTCTCACAATCCTACTAAAGGATCGACTCCCAGTTCGGCATAGGATTTCCTTGATTTAAACCCGATCTCTATAACGGACTTCTAAAATCTGTCTTAGCCATCTTTATTGAGCCACTGTACATTTAGTATTATTCAATTTCGGCAGATGACTATTCACTGTAGTTTATTAAGGGAGCCCTGCC
Source organism: Biomphalaria glabrata (assembly GCF_947242115.1). Classification (NCBI taxonomy): domain Eukaryota; kingdom Metazoa; phylum Mollusca; class Gastropoda; family Planorbidae; genus Biomphalaria; species Biomphalaria glabrata. Next base: position 17,311,538 of record NC_074717.1, read on the forward strand.
ACTGGTAAAAATGTGTAACCACTTGTACGCTCTTGGAATTAAGTGACTGTAGTTTGCTTTAGATTTTATATCGAAAAGAGAAATTTTATAGTCAAAATCATCTGTTGGGGGTTTTCCACCTCAAAATGCTCTGTAGGGGGATCTTAAACTCAAAACCATCTGAAGGGGTTTTAAACTTTAAACAAACGCCATCTGTAGAAGAGGGGTTTAAACTCAAAACCCCCGATTGGATTGGCTACGCTCAAATAATTTTAGTGTGTAATTTGCTTTTTATTTTTATATTGAAGAGGTATTTTTAGCATTAAACCCCTCTGAATGGGGGTTGAAACTCAAAACCCCTTTTGGCAACGCTCATAGCATTTTGAGTGCGTAATTTGCTTTTTTTTTTACACTGAAGATGTATTTTTTAGCCTCAAACCCCCCTGACGGGGGGTTTAAACTCAAAACCCCTTTGGCTGCGTTCATAGATTTTAGTGTGAGTAATTTGCTTTTATTTATATTGAAGAAGTACTTTTTAGCTTCAAACTCCACTGGAGGGGAGTTTAATCTCAAAACCCCTTTGACTACACACAAAACATTTTGAGTGTATAATTTGCTTTGTTTTTATTATTAAAGAGGTATTTTTTACCTTCAAACCCCGCTGAAGTGGGGTTTAAACTAAAAACTAAGTCAAAACCCATTTAGCTACGCTCATAACATTTTGAGTGCGTAATTAACTTTTTTTTTATATTGAAGAGGGGGTTTATCGTAAATTTTGGAGGGGGTTTTAAAATCAAAATCTCCCTTAACTGTGCTCTTGGAATTAGGGGATTTTCGCTTACATTTTTGTTTTGTTTTGTTTTATAGAAGAGGGGGGGGGGTTAACTGCAAAAACCCAAGTAGGGGGTTTAAAACTCAAAACCCCTAGTAGGGGGTTTTAAACTCAAAACCCCATTGGTTGTGCTGGGGCAATTGATGGTTTAGTATTAAAATCTCATCTAAAATAAACAAAATCAAAGCAAAAAATCATTCACTAAATTCCGATCCCCCCCCCAAGGGGGGGGGATTTCATTTCAGGGGGGGTTTGAACCCCAAACCCCCCCCCCTGGCTACGCCCATGTCTATCTATCTATCTATCTATCTATCTATCTATCTATCTATCTATCTATCTATCTATCTATCACGTAGCATAATGAAGCTAAGTTTAATTTTAGTTCTCTGCAACGTCTACATAGCAACGTCATGGTTGATTGTCGACAGGATCTTGCAGCTATCTTGGAAAACAAAAAATTCAATGACCATAAAAGGAGAAGCGAAGATATAAGCTTTATAAATGTTGCTTTTAATGGGATATCAACATAACAAGCCTCATAGTGTCCATTGTCTCTTGCAGTGTCGGTTTCAGAAGCTATTTTCTTAAACTGATTTTTCTTTGAAAAATACGTCACCGTACCCTCAGTCAAGCCGTTTAAATGAACTCAACCGTACCCTCAGTCAAGCCGTTTAAATGAACCCAACCGTACCCTCAGTCAAGCCGATCTGTCCACTTTCTGGTAATTCTTCCTCGCGCATTGATGACTCCGAGCCCTATGGGTTTAATTGCCCCGTTAATTGTTCAAGAATTATTTTTGTAAATATCTTTATCTACAAACTGAGCCTATGAAAGGTGTAAGCCACAACTATATCTGACAAATAAAAAATACATATCAACATTTTCTGTTTACAAAGACCCATAAAATACATTACTTATCATTAAGGTCTGTTTACCTGGATCCTTGCGGATCCAAGGTTGAAGGTGGATACCTGCTACACGTATTGTTTGTTTAGAAATGACTCAAGTAATCTAAAATGTATTGACCAATCTATTGCTTTTTATTAAAGTCATATTTTGACACATTCTTATATTGTATCGCCCCCACCCCCCAGTTTAAAGTTAAATTATTTGTCAACATAAATGAAGGGGAGCGGTACTGTTCCGACGCCAATTCAAAGTTAATGGTGACCTTAGTATATAAGATAAGATAATTTTTATTGGTCCGAACAAATGATAATAAAAAAGTTAGACTACAATTTACCACCTATGCTATTGCAATAGACCCCACCCCCCATTTGATGTACCTCATTCCTATGAAGGAAGGTGCGTATTTCTATGTAACAATGACACAATTTGTATACAAATGCTGTTACCAAACTAAATGATCCATGCATTGGATTGATTTCAACACGTCGCCTCCTACGCTATAACTAACCCTAAGTCTACGATAATATGGCATATATTCTTAATTGAAACTTTATCATTGGTGTTTAAAACTCTAGCTACTTATCTAAAATATCTAAGCTATTTATTTATATTTGATCAGATTCTTTATATTTTGACGCCCGAACCCTCTCCATCTAAAATCAATCAATAGTAAATATAATTTGAAAGGGGAAGTCGATGTACCCATCAACCTTCCCTCTCCCGTGGGGACCAAAAAGTTAATCATAATATTAGTACAGGCGGATTGGGGATGGGCGTTAGATAAAATTTACCTTTTTTTGGGGGGCGGGGGGAGGGGAGGAAACATATTTATGTGGAGAAATTACACACTTGGTGTAGACAAAGAAATTATTTGTTTGAGTTAGGAATGCTACATATGACATTCTTTAATTGTCACCCATCTTTATAATATACAATCATTAGTAATTGTAAAAAGGAGATAAGAGGGCGGTACCAATTGTTTTCAACCATCTCCTTACGCCATAAACACTTTGTACATTTGTTCAATATTTATACAATTTTAATATTAAGATACCATTTATCGTACTTTATAAACTCTTCAGAATCTCAGGACTTTGTAAAACTTCTCAAAAAGAAGCTACATAAACACGTAACGATGAAACTCAATTGCTTCTGGACAGCCAATGACTTGGCAGAGCCTAAGTCATGGATTAACATGCATGACAAGACTGACCGAGGGACACGCGTAGGACGTAATCATCTTCTTTTTTGAAATAACTTCTGTATTTTATAAGATAAGAAGATAATATGCAGGGTTTTTACAAAGCTTGTTCCTTATATTGACACACTCCATTTGTCTGTCTGGGTGAATTTTTTTAAAACGTTTTTTTCTCCCACTTCCCATTCTCAGACCGAATGGACATTGTACACAACACGTAAAGCAATAACACAATTAACCAATTAGTTAATCGATAAGTGGAAGAATTCATTTTTAGTTTTAAATAGAAAAGAGGAGATAAACCTTACAATATTCAGAGATATGGTATTATTTAAACGGTGATTTCCCTTCACTCCATGTAAGCACTTCTACTCTGTCTGTCTGGCCAAAAGTTTGTTCACGTTATTTCTCCTACACCCAATCTCGGATCAAGCTGAAATTTCGAACAATTATTTCTTTTCCATGCCAACACAAGAATCAATAAAAAAATTGACTGATTAGTTAATTAACTATTGGTAATTAATTATTTGTTTGGTATCTATAACAAGGGAAAGACATTTTACATGACTGATAAGGTGGTATAAATTGAATTAGTCCCCTTTAGTGTTTGTAGAAAGAAAAGTTGTAAGTTACTATAAAACATATTTCCAAAAGCAGCTCCCTGGCACAGTGGTTACCTTACTGGCTTGTGGAAGCTAAAGAGGTCTTAGCCCTCAAATTCAGGTGGCTCACTTAAAAAAAAACATTTAAAAAGCGATCACCCAAATACTCCCCTTCTTTCTCCCTTCTCCCCCTTTCCAACTGGTCCAGAAAAGTGATAGGATCATAGCGTAGTGAGAAAGTTAAAAGCATGAAATTGTGATAAACAAAAACATATTTATTTTTGATAGTCTAGATTGACTCTAGATCTATTACAAATTAAACTACATCACTGATCCAAACAAATTTGATACAGCTACTCTTAATATAAGTTTTTGCGGTCCCCGAAAGTGGAAAAGACGCTATTAGTTTTGTGTGGCCTGTCTGTCCGTCCCGTTTAGATGTCAGAAATATATTTTAGATCATTCAAAGTTCTGATGCAACGGCTACTTTTTTCTTTTCCGAAAGTGAACCATCTAATTTTTTAAATTATCTATGCAAACAGATAAAAAAACAACAACCCACTTTTAAATGAAAAACTTCAGGGGAGGTAAGACATTTAAAAAGGTCACAGACTTCTTCATTAATAAATCAAGCTTCATTCATAGATTCGCGCACTGGTACAAACAATTTGAATGTAAGTATAGGTCACAATGGAAAAAGTATCAATGGATCATTATAAAATAGATTTTCCATTTATTAACTAACTCATGGAATAGAATACTGATTCAAATGTTGTTTTTAAAAATAATTTGAATACGAACTTCGTTTTAGTTGAAAGTAAAAAAAAAACAACTACTTTTATAGCGCGTAGTTTTGACATCTTCATGATACACTTGACAACAATACTCAATAGAGGCCAGATGTAGATCTAGATTTAGATTTAAACGCATTAAACAATTTGAACAAAATTTACATCTATAAATTATTAAGGAAATAGTTTATCTTCCTACAGTTTAGGGGTGCAAATTTATTTATTATGTAAACAGTAGTATCACAATAAGAAGTGAATGTGATGCGAACAGCATAGTGCATTATTTTCCAGTAGTAGGCCTACTCAATCTACATCTAATCATGATCATACTATTGGCCTAACTCTAGGTCTAGTAATTTTAAGATTTAATGTCATACGAATTCTATTTTAGATCTAGATTATATATCTAGATTCTAGGTCTAGTCTACATTCTAGTCTAGATTCTAGATATAGCCTGGATTCTAGATAGTAACTAAATATTTACACAACTTGCATAAACATCAATTTAAAAACTCACGAGTCAACATTAGGCCTATAGGGGCTGGTGATGGACTAAAGCAATGAGCGAAGAATCATCTCTACCTCCCCTCCCCTGAATCCTGTGATGTCTATATTATATAATGACTTAGGAGTCATTTTTCCACACATTCTCATGATTGTCATTTTTTCTCCATTTTGTTAACCTTTCTTTAGTTAGAATCGATATAGTTGCTATTTATTATAACGTCACTGATAGCCCATAGCCTAAGGATAAAATATACCTTAACATTTTAAAATTATTTTCAAAATTAAGGTCGCTAATTAAAGAGTGCCTAATTATCCGGTGCCTAATTTTCCGCCTTGTCAAAAGAGCCTAATCTTTCGGTGCCTAAATTTCCGGGTGCCTAATTATCCGGGTGTCTAAATTTCCGGGTGCCTAAATATCCGGGTGCCTAAATTTTCGGGTGCCTAAATATCCGGTGCCTAAATTTCCAGATACCTACGTCTAGACATAGATATCTAGACTACATCTAGAGCTAGTCTAGAAATCTAGATCTATTCTAGCTCTAGATTCTATATATATTCTATATTCTATATTCTGGAGCTATAGCTAGACTTATAAAGTAGATAGAGCGATTATGATCAGGATTAGTAGGCCTACTAGTGGGTAATAGTGCACTATGCTGTTGGCAGTGGAAACTGGTTATTTGTACGGGCTATTTTTTAAAATTTCCTAGCCCGTCTACTCCAATATATCAATCTACATTGTTGGGGAGAGGTACGTACGTATCTGGGAGCAGTAGCGTCACTAGGAGATGCGAAGGGTGCGGTCGCACCGGGTGAAACCATTTTGGGGATCACAACCAAGTTGAAAAAATTATATTTTGACAAAAGCAGACACATCGGAAAAGATAATTAATTAAAATCTCTAGATATATGCCCAAACATGTCTAGGCACGTCTAGATGGTAGCTTAAGTTGAAATGTCAAAGCACAACGTTATACCACTTCTGTCATAAAGTATAACAAAAGAAACCTGTTCAGGTGATGTTAAGTCTGTTTCTAATTTTAATTAAATATCATTGTAAAATTTGCAATAACAATTGAATAAATGTCATATACAGTGGTATTTTAAAATAGAATCGACACTTATTTTACATTTGAGTAAAAATCAATAATAGTAGGTAATCAGCCCACTGTATTTGTTCAACAAAAAGAACTAACTAGCAATAGCGTTTATTGGAACATATTTGAAGAAAGTTGATGGGAAGGGATGACACCCTAAGCTACCGCACCAGGTGCCACCGACACTGTCTGGGAGGTTTCCATTCTGTTTTTAAGTGATCAGTTGGATCTCTACTCTACTTTTTAGGTGATCAGTTGGATCTCTACTCTACTTATTCCAGAAGAGTCTTATCAAAGACGAAGTGTTGTCCTATTTGCGTTTATGTGAAAAAAACGCCCAAATGATTTTTTACAATTTTATTAATTTAAACCATCAAAATAAGACTATGGCTTAAATATTCTGGGTCCATTGGTGACTTTGATCATCATCATCATCAAACTCCATTTGAGTGAGGGCTTGAGAGTCTCAAATCCTCTCTTCCAAAAGCCTGGACAGAAACCCTGCTGTCTTACGTAGTGCATACATGTCACCATACAGGTCGAGAATTTTTGGTTTCCCAGACCTGTCGAGATGGAGATCAGGGGCCGCCTTTGAGTTTGCGTGATAACACAAACTCTCTTTGTAATCGTATTTTTAAATGTAAAGTTGTTTTTTTTTTGTATTTCGCTTGTTTTAAAAAGTATTAGTATTTTTTTTTTACTTTGCTTTGTTTATATTTTAAAGACAGATGTGTTTTTGCATTGTAGATAAAAATCTATATTTGAATATTTAACAAGCATAAGCGATATTACCAATATTTAAAAAATAAAATAATTAAATTAAGAAGCGTCGTTTCATTTTTTAGGGTTTTGGGGCAAGATCAACTCATGACTTTCTTTATAAGAAATTATTTTAATACCTTAACTCCATGTTGTTGTTTTTTATAACTTTCACCTGATTGATTAGTGCGACGCCTTGAGAAAAAGCATTTTAGATTCTCAGAATGTATAAAAACTTTTAAGGGGGAAGGTCAATAGAATTTCTTTTCATTAATTAACACATTTAGGGTCTCGTTCTTAGTGTGTATTGATTTGTATGTTCGATTTCCCCCCACCCCCTCATATAATTAGACGGTGACGGGGTTATAAACAAGTCCAGATAGAGAACTCCCCTCTCTTATGTCTCTCATTTGAGCCAGACGCCAGGTGTGACTCGCTGACACAGACATGTTTAGACTAATACACCTGAAGGTCAAACCACGAATGTAGGTGGTTGTGACTTGGCCATGACAATTATCGTGCCCCTTCCACAATATTTCAACAAATCAACGTGAATGTCTATTTTTGTCGACCACTATACGTACCTGTGCTTCATAAAGTCTAACGAGGAGTCAATGTCTAGAGAAATAGACAATGGTATTGTTAAGGCCAACAACGTGCTTCTTGTCGCCTGAGAGTATGTCAAAAAGATCTCTCGCCTACCAGCACATCTCAATATCTATAAATCATAGTGGTTCTCACACTTTTGCATGGGTGCTTTATAAGGCTCCTCTAACGCTTCCACCAAGGGTGCCTATGCTCCATAACGGACATACGCTAGCAGGACTACCATATAAATAAATAAACAAACATGTTCTGCTGGAGGCTGGCGTGGACAGTATGGAAGCATTACTTACCGTACCTTTTGACAGCTGCACTGAGTCGGATACCTATCTCGCATGCTTGATTAACATATGCCAAAAGAGTAAAAGCGAGCTGAAAAGAAAACGGCGCAACAGAGGTGCCCTACAGTCATGTAGCATAAAGCAGCTTTAGCATTAAGTTTATTTTTAGATTTCTGCAGTGTTGCAGAGCAAGATCATGGTTGTGTTGTTGAAGAGTTTCTCGGAACTGCAAGCTAATTCCAGACCATGAAAGGAGTGGGGGAGAAATAGAGCAGGGCGAAAGGAGATCGTTTGTTTGGTCAAACGTAATTAAAAGACATACATTCGGTTTGGGGCTTCAACGACGACAGTAAATTGTTTAATTAAATTGTATTTACAATGTGTATATATTAAAGTCATTCGTAGATCCAGAATTAAAGCTTTGTTGTTGTAGGATCTTAGTTGTTTTGAATTAATAGTTTACATTTGAATCACCGGCATCACGATATTGTTTGAGTGTTCAATAATTGTTTAAAAGTGGACATTTATACCAAATTATAACATTAGAAACTCATTGTCTGATCAACACCATCTCATCGTAACATCAAAGCATCCTCACATATAGCACTCAATAGAAATATCGTCATACCCACATTAAATCAAGTGCTATTTGCCTGTATGGCGAAGAGGAAAGCAGCTGGCATCTGAAAGAGAAAACTGGAGAGCCCTTACGAAGGTCGCGTGACACCTATTTGAGGCACAGGGAAAATCCCTTCCCGAATACAGGGACAGACAACGGAAAGAAACTTTAAATAGACAACGGTTTCGTCTGCATAAGCGTGACAAAATATGCAGATCGCAATTTATTCCCGTTTAGACAGAGGCGGCTCAAGAACAAAATTTTATGTGGGCGAAGTAAAGTTCTCTTATACCTATATTCTATATACTACTAGATAATGGACACAAAACGGTCAAATTTACTGTCACGAGTCGAGTCTGTGACCTATTTCGACCAGTTTCTAGAAGCTCGAGGTCAAACCAGTGCAAGTGTCCAGCGTAAACAAGTTTAGGTATCCAATCAAAGAAAGAGGTTAAGGGAAAAAAATAGCACACGTCAGTTTCTAGAAGGTCAAAGTTACTAAAATAATTAGGGGAGAAGTTTCCATGATTCTGGAATGTACGATTAAGAAAGTTATAAATTAAGGGAAAGTCAGTTAGACGGGGTCCTCGCTTAGTCCTCGATTAGATATGGTTATAAGTTTTATGATATTAGCGGGTCCATTAATTAAAGTTTTATTAGTTAAAGTTGAATGTTATACTAAGTGAAGTTTCATGTATCTTTAAGTTTTATTTATGAAGTATCAAGTCAAGTTGTTATTGAATTGAGAAGTCATTTTATGTGAAAGAAGTATTATTAAAGAAGTTTTAAGAAAATACTGAGAGATGTTTCTTTCTTTATTTCATTGAGTTGTTAAGTTTGATAATATAATCCCTGGCAAGTGTGATCGTCACATTTACATTCTTAAAAATGCCATTTATAAAAAAAAAAAAATGGAATTCTATCAACATACTATTTTCTTCTCTAGGTCTTATTGAAATGCTTGACTTACAATTACATAGTGTTGTGTATTTCTTGACTTGTAGTCTTCAATCATTTTCTTTTCAGTTGACTTGCGAGCAGTTCCGGACCGCTAGTTTTGATTATGTTTCATTCACTTTTTTTTTCTGTTATAGAATGTTTAAATGTTTAGTAACAGGAACAAGGTTATATAACTCTTCATATGATTAGAAAGGGGAAGCAACCGCTGTAATCCACCCTTTTTCAGACTTTGCAATCTATGGGACAGATGATGTTAAGGTTCTTTTCTGCTATTTTTGAAGTTTGTGTTTGACAAAATCTTAAGATAATCTATGTAGTCAGCCATTATGAAAAGAAGTTGAAGTAATTGATAAACCTTCGAGGCGCGAGGCCGTCTGCGGTTGCCCACCTTGCCTACTTCTTGTGCCGCTTTTGCGTTCAGATGCTCTGAATGAATCCTTCCTTGTTTGCACGTTTATTGTGAAAGCACATCCTACGACTCTAGTCACGTGTCAAGATTATGTGTTAAAAAAATCAAGTAACAGGATCATGAGCGTAGCCAGGGGGGGGGGGGTTTGGGGTTCAACCCCCCCCCCCCCCCGAAATGAAATCCCCCCCCCCCCTGGGGGGGAACGAAATTAAGTGACTCATTTTTGCTTTCATTTTGTTTATTTTAGGTGTGATTTTAATACTAAATCATCACTTACTACAGCACAGCCGAGGGGTTTTTGAGTTAAAAACCATCTACCAGCAGGGGGTTTTAAGTTTAAAACCCCCTACCTGGGGGTTTTGAGATTTAAAAAAACCTAATCAGGGGGTTTTGAGATACAAATCCCTCTACCAGGGGGTTTTGAGTTTAAAACCCCCTACCAGGGGCTTTGAGTTTAAAACCCCCTATAGGGGGTTTTGAGTTTTAAACCCCCTACCAGAGGTTTTTGCAGTTAAATCGCCCTCTTCTATAAAACAAAACAAAAAAGGAAACAAAAATCCACAAATTTCAACAGCAAAGTTCAGGAAAATTTTGATTTTAAAACCCCCTCCAATATTTACGATAACCCCCCTCTTCAATATAAAAAAAAAGCAAATTACACACTCAAAATTCTATGAGCGTAGCCAAAGGGGTTTTGAGTTTAATTCCCCCCCCCCCCTCCAGTTGGGGTTTGAAGCTAAATAGTACCTATTCAATATAAAAAAAGCAAATTACACACTATAAAATCTGTGAGCGTAGCCAAAGGGGTTTGAGTTTAAAACCCCCTGCCAGCTTGGTTTGAAGCTGAAAACTACCTCTTCAATATTTAAAAAAAAAAAGCAAATTGCGCACTTAAAATGCTATGAGCGTAGCCAAAGGGAGTTTTGAGTTTAAACCCCCCTCCTCCAGATGGCTTTTTCTTTAAAGTTTAAAACCCCTCCAGATGGTTTTGAGTTTAAAATTCCCCTACAGAGCGTTTAGAGTTGTAAACCTCTCCCTTCAATATTATTTTAAAGCAAACTACAGTCACAAATTCTATGATCGTAGCTAAATGGGGTTTTGAATTAAAAAAAAAACAAACTCCAGAGATTTTTTAGTTTAAAACCCCTCAACAGCTGATTTTGACGAAAAAACCTTTCCTTTTCGATATAAAATCTAAAGCGAAATACAGGCGTGTAATTCCAGGAGCGTAGTCAATAAAGGTTACACATTTCTACCAGTGGCTTGGGCCCCATTAATAAAGTGTGAAGTCTTCTGCCGAAATTGAAAAACACTAAATGTGGCTCAACAAAGATGGCTAAGACATATTTTAGGAGTCAGTCATAGAGATCGGGACTAAATCAAAGAAATCCTATGCCGAACTGGGAGTCGACCCCTTAGTAAGGTTGTGACAGAGCGTCGCATGAGGTTTTGCGGGACATGTTCTCCGACAAAATGAATTACGCAAAATAAGAGTAGCGGAAACAGCTTGCCGGAAAATGCGCCGAACGTCGCGAGAGGGTCTAAGTCAGTAAGAATAGCACATTAGGTTTTTGAAATAAAACTTTTTAATCGCAGGTAAATGCTCTGTAGATACCTCAGAATATGCATTTTTTTGACTTTCAAGACGAGAAATAGTGCTCGGCGTCGGGGCTTCGCCCCGCGCTGGGGGAGCGCTGCGACCTCCCCCAGACCCCTTTGCTAGCAAAGGAGGGGAGTCTACACGTTTTCCACTAATTCCGAGAAGAATCTATTCTAGGGCACATTAAGCGTCTTCCGAAAGGGTCAGAATGTAATAAAGATTAATATGTACACACACACACATTTTTTTTTCGCGGGGGGGGGGGGATGGAGGTAATTCCCCCCCCCCCCCGAAAAAAAATCCTGGCTACGCCCATGAACAGGATACAACAATTAAAAGTGCACTGGTGTAGACAGTATTCACTTGACATGACCTACAATATAGAATTAGACCTAGCCATGGACGTGGAAAGGAAACACCTTGGAACATATTGAGGCTCGACTGTTGTAGGGAACATGTTCTTTACTTTAGGTTTTAACAAAATTCCTTTCTGTTTTTTTACTCTTTTTTATTTTTATTTTCGCATCACTTTTTACCAAAATTACATTTTCCCCACTTTCTTTTCATTCACTTACTTTTCATTCACACACTTACTTTTCATTCACTTACTTTTCATTCACTTACTTTTCATTCACTTACTTTTCATTCACTTACTTTTCATTCAATTACTTTTCCTTCACTTACTTTTCATTCACTTACTTTTCATTCACACACTTACTTTTCATTCACTTACTTTTCATTCACTTACTTTTCATTCAATTACTTTTCCTTCACTTACTTTTCATTCACTTACTTTTCCTTACACTTTTTTTTCGTCAATTTCTTTAGTCAGATATTTTTTTTTTACCTCTAAAGGATGTAAGTAAAAAAACAACAACATGTTTAACATTTAATTAAAAAAAAGTAATTGTTAACAATGTAATAAATATCTAGACAATTATTTATTTAAACTAAATGCCAACACATTAGCTGACTGACTTATTCATCACTTATTGTCCACGTTTTCAGATGTATTCTAAACACTTCAACTTTGCTCACGCTCGAAATGACTAGAGGATTTTTTTCTATAAATATGTTCTAATTAAGCCGAAATTCTTTCCACTAATCCTTTAGGGCGTAAATCAAAGATATTTCTGTTTTCTTTCCTAGTAACTATCAGGGGCGGACTAGCTATATGGGCAAACGGGCAAATGTCCGGTGGGCCGGTACCAAAAAGGCCGGCCTGGTCGCGACCAAAGAAAAAAAAATTAAATACAGACAACTTTAAAAAAAAGTGACAGCAGCAAGACACAAAGGCCGAACACGTTTTCTTGTTTGTTTGTTTTTACATTCTTATTACAATTAATTTTGTTTGACATTCAACAAGAATATCAAGAAAAATACACTATACACTGTACGTATTATCATTTGCAAAACGTTAGACCGTACTTTCTGCTATGCACGAGCGGCATGGACTGCTTTGATGTCTTCGAGGCTGTGTTTGGCCTAATCATTTTTGCTGGTCGGCATGGACCTTTGATGGCGCTCCCATTTTATTTTGCTCCTTCCCTTCCCCGTCTTCCGATGGTTCCATTGTCAGTTAACGAAAAAGAGGGATGAGAGAGGTTAAGTGAGAAAACATTGATATAACGCAGCAATAGGCGCTACAATTAGCTCTTTAACAATACTTAATAGAAATTAACACATACACACAGCCGCGAAATTGCAAACCGCCCAAATTATTCTAAGCTCAATATGGGTATAAAGTTCTACTTTCTGTGATTTAAAAAGAAGTAGTAAGTTTGTTTTTGTTTATTTTTAAAACATAGATTTAAAAATACTACACTTAAAGCTTACAAAAAAAAATTATTTAATTAAAAAATAAATCTAGATCTAAATAAATTATAATTAATGTCAAACTTATGCTTAGTATGAAGTCATTAATGATGAAAATTATTACAATAATTACAATAATTTATATAGCGCTGTCACATCCGATATTTAATGAAAGGAGATTTAATTTATATTTTAAATAATGGGTCATGGTATATTCATATATATAGAAATCGCGTTTTTGAGAATGTACTAGGAGGAAGCAAGAGCATTTCACATTAAGTAAGTACCTCTTTAACCTTTCTGCTTTCTCTTATCTTTTAATGGAATGGGTTGCCTTAGTCAGACAGGAAACAAATGATTTAGCATATTTTAAATCACAGATGAACATGCTTGACTAGATTGACACATGAAATGCGAAGGACGTAACTATCTTTTTTTTTTAAGAAACGTCTGTAATCTATAAGTAATACCAAAAAGCTTCAAACTCATTCGTCTGCTATTGTATTGTTTATAGTTTCCAGACTACATACATGTATAAATAGAATCCATTATGTAATCCTACGAATGCATCCATCCAGTTTTCGATGCGTTATCAAACTGTATTTATTTTGTAGAGAATTAGGCTTACATCTATACTATAACACATGGGCGTGGTCGGGAGGGAAGGGGTTTAAACCATCACTTGCCTCAGACCTCATTGTCTGAAAAGGAAACTTTACTTACTGCCCCAGTGCAGCCAACTTAAGCAAACTACAGTCACCAAATTTCATGAGCGTAGCCAAAAGGGGTTTTGTGGTTGCACTCCCCCCTCAAATACAAAAACTAAAGCATTTTACCATTTTCTACCAGTCGCTGAACTCCATTGAATAGCAAATTTAGTTTTTGATTTTTTTTAGCAGAACAGTAGCAGGCTAATTGCACTGTATATACCTCAGAATATGCATTTTTTAAAGTTTAAAATAACGGAAATGATGCTTGGTTCCGGAGCTCACAGCCCTCCCCCGGACTCCCTACCTGTCAATTGGCGGTGTGTATTGTCTTTCCATTAATTATAGGAAGAGAATATTCTAGGGTAGAAAAAACCTTTGAAAGAATGAAAGATCAGAATGTAATGAAGATTAATTACATATACACACACACACTAATATATATAATATAAATTGCGGAGTGGGGTAAAAATCCCCCCCCACCGAAAATATATGACATGCCATTTGTTGGCCGGTTTATATGGTAATGCCGGGCCAATTTTGATACCCAGTCTGCCCCTGGTAACTATAGGTGTGTTTATGAGAACAAAGTTGAAATGTTGAACGGGCTAGATTTACATCTAGATATAGAATTGGAAGCCGAAGTATGTAGGATTTGTTTTGGCCGGGAGGAGGCACGGGTAAGTGATACCATAAATCCATAATTCACGAGTTAAAACTATGTGCGTGGGAGGGTTATAATGTGGGCTGTTCCATTAGGGCAGTGGCTCTCAAATTTTTTGAGAGCGTAGATCCCTTACCGTGTTTTTCGATTTTAGGTAGACCTCTAATAATGCAATTTACCTCTTAGACTTTTAGCGACTAAATTCTTTCAATGAATAACGTAGTGTAGTTCTAACATGGAATAGTTTGTTTTTAAAGGCTTTCAAATCCACAGCAGCGCCCAAGCATAACCTATTGGTTCTCCATCCATTGCTGCTCATTTAAATTTGATAAAGGGATTTCTTTTTCTTAAATCGATTCTCTAAAATACTCAATATGTTTGTTCGACATCGAGACTATCGAACGACAGTCCAGTGCGCACACACCTCTGAACTTTATTGTAGCTTAAAGGAATTCTTTTAACAAATACAAAGACTCAAACTCCATTTATTTATTCAAAAAACTATCAAATTTTACTTAATGTGACTATCAAACACCGCCAGTGACGTCGCTAACAAACAGCTCTCAAAATTTAAAGAAACTATCAAAAATGTTTTATTTATTTATTATTTTGTATCACTTGCAGACAGCAGCCCCCCTCCACTCTGGTGTTCAGAAACTCAAGTTTACCTTTTTATAACTATATGACGACTGCTCATTACTACATCTATGGCAATGAATCAACAGAAGCCTTAGTTACACCTGCTAGACCCAATGTAGAACTGAAACAGGAAGCAGCTAGTAAGTTTTTGTTCATATACTTCTAAATATACGAGCAAATATAGGATTAAATTATAACAAAATATTTGTGTCAAAACTGTGAAGCGTTCAAAGGGCAATGCAAATAATGGCAAAGAAAGTAACTAGAAAATAAAGTTCCATCATCTGCGCTCATCACAAGGTCTGAAAGGGGAACTTGACTTACTTTACATCTGCACTTATTACAAGGTCTGAAAGGGGAGCTTGACTTACTTTACATCTGCGCTCATCGCAAGATCTGAAAGGGGAACTTGACTTACTTTACATCTGTTTGACTTACTTTACATCTGCACTTATCTTAAGGTCTGAAAGGGGAACTTTACTTACTTTACATCTGCACTTATTACAAGGTCTGAAAGGGGAACTTTACTTACTTTACATTTGTTTGACTTACTTTACATCTGCACTTATCTTAAGATCTGAAAGGGGAACTTTACTTACTTTACATTTGTTTGACTTACTTTAGATCTGTTTGACTTACTTTACATCTGTTTGACTTACTTTACATCTGCACTTATCTTAAGGTCTGAAAGGGGAACTTTACTTACTTTACATTTGTTTAACTTACTCTACATCTACACCTATCTCAAGGTCTGAAAGGGAACTTTACTTACTTTACATTTGTTTGACTTACTCTACATCTAAATCTATCTCAAGGGTTGAAAGGGGAACTTTACTTACTTTACATCTACACCTATCTCAAGGTCTGAAAGGGGAACTTTACTTACTTTACATTTGCACTTATCTCAAGGTCTGAAAGGGGAACTTGACTTACTTAACATTTGCACGTATCGCAAGGTCTGCAAGGGGAACTTGGCTTAATTAACATCTGCACTCGGCTTATTGAGCAGCTCAATAATATAAACTAGCACACCTTCCTTGTTGATTTCGTCTAGAATTGACATCATGCAACAACTGGCCATTTCATACTGTATCAAGTACTATAGAGAACACCCGCTTTTATAATACTTAAATAAACAAAATAAAAAATACAACTCTGTTTGTCTGTCTGGTAAAAAGTTTGTACATGTTATTTCTCCGACACCCAATCTCGATTAAGCTGAAATTTGGCACAATTATTTCTTTTACATGATAACACAAGAATCAATATTTTTTTTCTTAACCATTTAGTTAATTACCTATTTGTAATTAATTATTGTGTTTGGTTTATTGAACAAGGGAAAGAAATCGTACTTGGCATATGTGGTAGTATAAGTTGAATAAGTCCCCTTGTGGACTCTTGAGCCCTGAGCAGTGGCGTCACTAGGTTGGGTGTCACCCGGTGCGGTCAGCTCAGGGTGTCACCCCCGCCCCTTCCCTTTTTTTTCGTTTGTTTGTTGCGCTGTAATACATATAGTTTATAATGACCTACGTTATTCGATTGTTCAACGACTATAAAATGAGTGTCTATGAAATTTTAAAATTCAGTTGTTTATTACAGTTTAACTAAAGGTTTATGGGCTTACATAGTCATGTGTAGCTCTGCACGCATCCTTAATCTTTGGAATCGAAGACATTGCCATTAATCTATAGTTCACTTTTTTTTTCTAGATTTCAAACTTGAAAACTTATCATTAACTGTATCACAATCAATGTCTCTAACGATTTCATTTTTAATAAAATTGCCCGTTGTGAAAGTGTCGTTTGTTCCTATGTCTCAAACAGTTCTTAATTTTAATTTTTGAAATCCTTTTCCACATGAGACGCCATAGATAAGCAAGTTTTAAGAAACGGTTGAAGGCTTTGTTAAAGGATTTAGACATTTTATTTAAGGTCTTAGTGGCATATGAATCATGCACTGTCAACTTTTATTTGCTTCAAGAATAACTTTTGTTGCCTTTAGATCTCTTCTCAGTCATCTTATTTCTGTTTGAATGTCGCCTTTTGAAAAATCTTATGTACGCCAATATTTTGAAACGGACATCTACAATACTTCGTCGGTTGTGGAGCTAAAGAATTTTTGGTTGGATTGCTCCAAATTTATCTGCTACATCAATGATTGCTTCCAGTAGAAGTTGAAGCTCTGATTTAAAAAAAAAAAAAAAGATCAACGCACAACATAAGAATGAACCTCTTTTTCTCTTCTTACGCAGTGAGTCCAGCATCTTGGGATTGTTCGCCTGACTTTTTTCTTCTTGTTTTTAATATTTTTTTCTTCTGAATCACAGTGCTTTATTTTAGAAGAGCTAAAATGTTATGCCTTTGTTAAAGAAAAGGTTCAATTAGTCACAACATTGTCAATAGTTTAATGAGAGGCCTTTACTCTTGTGTGTCTTTCACCTTCTTTTACATCTCCCCTCCCCTTTCCACCAAAAAAAAGGGAAGAAAGGTCAAAAAAAAATCTTAAGCTGCACCTCTAGTGGCTATAATTCCAGAACGAAGAAAGTATTTCAATCGTATAAAAAATGCTAGGCAAAAAGCTAATTTCTGAAAAATAATGTTGACCACATAGATTGAGTGAATGTTATACACATCCATTAAATAGCCATTCTGTTGGTTCAAAATAAATTTCCTGTACTCCTCCATGGCTCCAGATATTGAAGCTGCATTTTCATACCTTTGAGCTCCACATATAAATTAATGCTCAACCTTTTCTAGACATTTTAAGATTTAAGTTGATCTACTCAGCTTTTTAGGTCTCCCTTAAAATTGTATAACTTCTGGATCTGATCAGTGTATGCTATGTAAGGTGTGCTATGTCAGGTGTGTTGTCAATCAAAATACAAAGGTGCTTACTGTCATTCTGACTCTAATATCTTTTAAGTCGTTTGTTAAAACATTTATAAACTTTTTAACATTACAGATGTACTTTCAGCAATGGGTCTGATCTACATAACATTTCTATCATCTCATGGAAATTCTATATTCAATAAAGACTCGTTGGTAATATGGTCACAAAATGTTAAATATTCTGCTTTTATAGAAACAGTCCGTGCAATTTATCCTTCCATTGTTTTTCTTCTTTACATCAATCACAGCAACGACTTCCTTGTCAATTGTATTTGTTGCCGGATGCTCTTGTTTTCCAATTTCCCAATCCAGATGAATTCTTCATACGTCTTTTATTATTCCAATTTCGGACATTATTTCAACCACACATTAGATTAAGTTACAAATTCCTATTTCATTTCAATACAATTAGTTTAAAATAGTTGACAACAAAAGAATACATTTTTTTTCTATTAAATGACTAAATCGTCACCATTAGGAAGCATCAGAACCATTCTTAGCACAAGCCAAGAAGAGAAATCCTCTGCAATATTCAAGTATAACATTCGACTGACACATTGTAATAATTCCTTCATCTTGGCTACAGCTTCCTTAACAGAAAAATGAAATAACATCATTATCTTCAGAAATCTCAATTTCCACTTATTTACTTTCCAATTCTACAAAATTTACATTAATCACATGTGAGATTTTAATATTTATGACTGAAGAATGTCTTCATTTGTTAAACAGTGACTATTGGTTGGCATCCTGATATTACGGTGCTAGTTACTAATGCAATAGATTCAATTAAAACATTTATTTGAATCAAAGCAGTGTTCATAAACACACACGCAGCTGGTCTACAATGGAAAGTCAGGTGTCACGTTTTCCTTCTGGTATTAAGTATGATATAATAATTTAAACCTTTTGATAGAATTTCATTAGAAAATTAAAATATGTTTAGTCGAAATGAAAAAAAAAAGTAGATAGATCTATTGATTCAGTAAGAATAACATGTTCCAATATTTGGCCACTGTCGTTTTTTTTTTTTTGTTAAATTGTCAGTTATTCACAAAGTTGCATTTTTTTACTTGGGTGTCACCCCCCCCCCCAACGGGTGTCACCCAGTGCGGACCGCACCCCCTAGTGACGCCACTGGCCCTGAGTGAACCTTTTTTAAATGCATTTAAAAAAAACGATCATATAAACATTGACCAAGATACCTCCTTCTTACCTCCCCCTTTCCCAACTGGTCCAGACACGTGATAGGATCACAGAGCATTCAGAAATCTAAAAGCTAAACAAAAATAATTGGTACAAATATTTCTCATCGCACAGATTTATTATGTTTAGCTCCACCATGCATATAATTCAATGACTGATCCAATTCTAATTGATACTATTACACTTAATATAAGATTTGTTTTTTAAAATGTATTTTTGAATGTTTTCTTGTTGTTAAGATTGAGTACTAGTCTGGTGTGTTAGTTCTTACTGCTGTGGTCTTTTGTTTTCTTACTTGATTCAATGCATATGTTCTTTGCCTAAATAGTTCCCCGTGTTTACACCCTGACCTATGAAAATGTTGTTCAGTGTTGTGTTTGAAGTTTACAGCGGGAACTATGTAGATTATTGATTTGTCCCCACATTCTCAAGAAATAAAAATGTGTATAACATAATCGCTGCTTAGGATTTTGACTTCCTGTATTAGACTAGTTTGAAAGAAGTGTAACAGTTGATGAATATCTCCTAGAAAGGAATGACTAGCTCCTTGGCCACATTTGGAAATCTCTAGTTTGTCCGTTATAATTGTTCAAAGAAAAAAGAAATACATTTAAATTTGACTAGAGAACTAGGACTAGATATAGATCCAACATCCGTTTTGAAAGGACTATCAAGTACGCACATTTCTGAATGTAAGAGTTTAATAAACTAATGTTCAGTAAAAATAGTGCGCATCGTCTGCAAAGTCTAGATCTAAAGGCCTAAAATTGGAATATTATGAATTGTAGTAGATCTAAAAAAAAAAAAGTCGCTCTATGAGTTGTTTCAAGGAGGTAGTGTCTTTTTGTTCTAACTTTAGAAACACAGTCTCCTGGAAGATGTAATTCTAAGTAAACAAAATTGCATGTTGCTTATTGAATAACCTCACTACTCACGTTGGCTGTCTATGTAAAGAGTCAACAAACGCCGTGCAGTGTCAGGACTGCGGTTAATAATCTTACCAGTGCTCTAGTGATCTCAGGCAGTGTTAATAAGGCATACAGTTTACGTGCAGAAACGTTTAATTGGAATTATTCGTATCTTATTGTTTGTGATATGCTTTCTTGAAGGTTTCCTATTTCTTGTTAAACCAATTAGTACTATAAAAAGTTGCTACTTACTTATTGCTATTTCCAAAGTGATAAGAACTAATGAAAACTTATTTCATAATTCACTTGCTCCAACTATCAGCACATACCCATTTAAGTATAATATATAGTCTTCCATTCTGCTTTAATCATGGTCCCTGCGCTCTGGTCTAATATCTTGGGTAGACATGTGGGTTGAGGATGTTCTGCAAACACAAGAGACAAATCTCAATAAAAAAAAAAACTGTCTAGTCTACATCAGGATATGAACTCTAGCTCTTTTCGTTTGAAATGATATATGCCACTCAACCACACATAACTTTGACCAACTTATACTCCTAAAAAAACGACTGACTCAAGAGGCGCCCTCCAAGTTTGTGTGAAAACAGAAACTTCTTATGTTCTCTTGTTTCTTTAGCTTTTGATTTGACTTTCCATTGTGGACGTTCTTTTTTTTTTTCACATTTTTAAAATTATATTATGTGATTTTATGTTCGTTTGATTTCACTTTCCACTTACTTTGCTAGTTCCACTGTTTTGTTACCTCTCACAATGTCAATCATTTGCATGTGTTCGTTGCATATCATTGTAACTTGTGGCCTGTCTTTCTGTTTCGTTGAGTGCAACATTGGGCTGGGTTACTCTGTTACCTGTCGAGCTCAATTGTTTCAGTCAAATAAAATAGGCCATGGGAAGGAGGTGTTCTCAATTTCTTGAAGTATGTGCCTCGTTACTATGCTCAAACTAAAAGACACCTTAAATTGCTGTCTATCTATTCTTCCACCCATCCATGCAACCAACTATTAATCCAATTCACGAATACACCCATAAATAATATTTTTAAGCCTGGGGGCTTGTCCAGGTTTAATTTAGTTTAAAAATGTATGAATTTGAATTAATGAGTTACAATGTGAAATTACAATATTATTAGTATTAGATCTATATTATTATACTTAAATATACAGTTTCAACATGAATGTGTCATCAGCATCATCTGGTGAGGTATAAAGTTAAGTAAGTAGGTCTTATGTAATTAGTGCAACAATTTACATTTACATTGAGCATGAACAGTACTAATCCAAACATCGACACTGGCATGAAACTCCACCACTAAGATCAACTCCTACACTAACATCAACTCCTACACTAAGATCAACTCCTACACTAAGATCAACTTCTGCATAAAGATCAACTCCTACACTAAGATCAACTACACCACTAAGATCAACTCCACCACTAAGATCAACTCCTACACTAAGATCAACTCCTACACTAAGATCAACTTCTGCATAAAGATCAACTCCTACACTAAGATCAACTACACCACTAAGATCAACTACACCACTTAGATCAACTACACCACTAAGATCAACTTCACCACTAAGATCAGCTCCACCACTTAGATCAACTTCTACACTAAGATCAACTCCACCACTTAGATCAACTCTTACACTAAGATCAACTCCTACACTAAGATAAACTCCACCACTTAGATCAACTCTTACACTAAGATCAACTCCTACACTAAGATCAACTTCTACACTAAGATCAACTCTTACACTAAGATCAACTCTTAGACTGGCATGAAACTCCAACAGTAAGATCAACTCCTACAATAAGATCAACTCTTACACTAAGATCAACTCCACCACTTAGATCAACTCTTACACTAAGATCAACTCCTACACTAAGATAAACTCCACAACTAAGATCAACTCCACCACTAAGATCACCTCCACCACTTAGATCAACTCCTACACTAAGATCAACTCTTACACTAAGATCAACTCCACCACTAAGATCAACTCCTACACTTAGATCAACTCCAACACTAAGATCAACTCCTACACTACTTACACTGGCATTAAACTCCACCACTGAGATCAACTCCTACAATAGCATGAAACTGCACCACTAAGATCAACTTCTACACTAAGATCAACCCCACCACTAAGATCAACTCCACCACTAAGATCAACTTCTACACTAAGATCAACTTCTACACTAAGATCAACTTCTACACTAAGATCAACTCCTACACTAAGATCAACTTCTACACTAAGATCAACTTCTACACTAAGATCAACTTCTACACTAAGATCAACTTCTACACTAAGATCAACTCCTACACTGGCATGAAACTGCAAAGATCAACTCCAACACTGGCACGAAACTCCACCACTAAGATCAACTCCACCACTAAGACCAACTCCTTCACTAAAATCAACTCCACCACTAAGACCAACTCCTACACTAAGATCAACCCCATACACTAAGATCAATTCCTACACTGGCATGAAACTCCACCACTAAGATCAACTCCACCACTAAGACCAACTCCTTCACTAAAATCAACTCCACCACTAAGACCAACTCCTACACTAAGATCATCCCCATACACTAAGATCAATTCCTACACTGGCATGAAACTCCTTCACTAAAATCAACTCCACCACTAAGACCAACTCCTACACTAAGATCAACCCCATATACTAAGATCAATTCCTACACTGGCATGAAACTCCACCACTAAGATCAACTCCAACATTAAGACCAACTTCTACATTAAGATCAATTCCTACACTGGCATGAAACTGCACCACTAAGATCAATTCCTACACTGGCATGAAACTGCACCACTAAGATCAATTCCTACACTGGCATGAAACTCCACCACTAAGATCAACTCCACCATTAAGACCAACTTCTACATTAAGATCAATTCCTACACTGGCATGAAACTGCACCACTAAGATCAATTCCTACACTGGCATGAAACTCCACCACTAAGACCAACTCCACCACTAAGATCAACTCCACCATTAAGACCAACTCCACCATTAAGATCAACTCCACCACTAAGATCAACTCCACCATTAAGACCAACTCCACCACTAAGATCAACTCCACCACTAAGACCAACTCCTACACTAAGATCAACCCCATACACTAAGATCAATTCCTACACTGGCATGAAACTCCACCACTAAGATCAACTCCACCATTAAGACCAACTTCTACATTAAGATCTCCTACACTGGCATGAAACTGCACCACTAAGATCAATTCCTACACTGGCATGAAACTCCACCACTAAGATCAACTCCACCATTAAGACCAACTCCTACATTAAGATCAGCTCCTACACTGACACCATATAGAAAATAAAACACAAGCCAGCTCCAAGTCAAAAGCAAGAAAGACAAATGCTAAGGCCAGAAGAATGACGTCATTTCTAAAAAAAATTAAACATGTGTTCAATAAAGAAAACGAGTCACCCGACCAAGAAATTACAAATATAGAAGTTCATAAAGCATATAATCTCTAAGCCACACTTAAAGCATATAATCTCTAAGCCACACATAAAGCATATTATCTCTAAGCCACACATAAAGCATATAATCTCTAAGCCATACATTCGACAGTGCCATATGATGTCTGTTAGAACTAGCTTCATAATCATTAAGCACTTCGAAGTTTCGTATGACTAAATAAATGTGATGTAATCTTTCAGTACACTAACGCCTCATTTTATTAGTAATATCCCTCAACACAATAGGAAAATGGTAGTCCAATGTAAAAAGAGAACCGCTGTAACCTTTGAACCCGACTCTAACCTTTTTGCTCTGAATCACTGAACAGGAAATGCTGAGTTAAGTTTGAGCTACTTTGAGAGACTGGGAAGTAAATTAACCTTTGAACTCTCGACATGGAGAATAATAATGTATAACACAACTGGGGTCTACGTGTAACTACTACAATGCTCTCACTTTCCCCCCCCCCCCCCCCGCTAACTAGCTTACTGTTAGATCACTTGTGTTTTTAATATTGAGTGCAGTAGAGTAGAGTACTGTTAGATCATTTGTGTTTTTAATATTGAGTGCAGTAGAGTAGAGTACTGTTAGATCACTTGTGTTTTTAATATTGAGTGCAGAAGAGTAGAGTAATGTTAGATCACTTGTGTTTTTAAGATCGAGTGCAGTAGCTTACTGTAAGATCACTTGAGTTTTTAAAATTGGGTGCAGCAGAGTACTGTTAGATCACTTGTGTTTTTAAAATTGGGTGCAGTAGAGTACTGTTACAACACTTGTGTTTTTAAAATTGGGTGCAGTAGAGTACTGTTACAACACTTGTGTTTTTAAAATTGGGTGCAGTAGAGTACTGTTACAACACTTGTGTTTTTAAAATTGGGTGCAGTAGAGTACTGTTACAACACTTGTGTTTTTAAAATTGGGTGCAGTAGAGTACTGTTACAACACTTGTGTTTTTAAAATTGGGTGCAGTAGAGTACTGTTACAACACTTGTGTTTTTAAAATTGGGTGCAGTAGAGAACTGTTACAACACTTGTATTTTTAAAATTGGGTGCAGTAGCTTATTGTAAGATCACTTGTGTTCTAAGATCGAGTGCTATGATCTTAAGATTGGTAATAAGAAGTACTTCTCTCTCTCTCTCTTTCTCTCGAAGCCGATCTGTGGTAGCGCTGTAAGCGACATTCTACTTGTGTCTTTAAAGCACACTAAGAAAAAGAACGCAGGTCCCATAAAGAGGCTGCGAAATGACGCCACGATGTCACGATGTGAGAGACACACACGTTTGTACTAGGCTGGAGTGTCAGTCAGATTCCTGGCAATATGTCTCTGGACACGGTTTATTTTTGGTATCGCAAAAGATAACAGAAGGGAGGTAAGGCGCTAAGTAAAAAAAAAAATTGTCCTTTTTGACATATAAACAAGGCCGCCGCGAGGGTTGTGGCCTCCTGCGTGCGAAATTTTAAAATGCCGCCCCCCCCCCTTTTTTTTTCTAGAAAATGAAATTCATTAGACTGGGCTGGACACTGGACCAAAAGCGTCCTTTGATTTAAATCCATTTTTGTAGACCGTTCCTTTCCTATTCGCACCGTCGTCGTATCACTCATGCCCTCTAAGATGTTTTATTTCAAATTCTGACCTTCATTTTTTTTTTTTTTTTTTTGTACGATGTCACAAAGTCCTTCTCCAGACTCAAGTAATTGGGCGAAACCGCAGAAAATTTTCATGTATTTCAACATTAGGTTATGAGGACCATAAAATGCAGAATAAATTCCTTGAA
The DNA here is from genome assembly GCF_947242115.1 of Biomphalaria glabrata. Lineage (NCBI taxonomy): Eukaryota > Metazoa > Mollusca > Gastropoda > Planorbidae > Biomphalaria > Biomphalaria glabrata. The sequence goes on from NC_074717.1 coordinate 17,336,820, forward strand.
ATATAAAAGTCATTGATAGTGAATCTTTTTCTTTTTCCGTAATTTTTTATAATAATTATCACGATTGTATTTTGGAGAGACGTGCATTGTCTCCACAATCATCTGACATACGCGGATTCGGAAGTGCGTACAAATTTATCCAATACACCAACAGGACAAAATGAAGCAACATAGCGCTGAATATTTTTCTTGCGTTAATACAAAATAAATAATCAAAAGTACAGGTTACTTATACAATGATTTGAAATAAAACAGAGTAAGGCAGTGTTTCTCGGACATTGCTGAGTGCGACCCCACATGACAAAATGATCGCTCGAGCCTTCCTTAAAAGCTGTGGATCTAGAGCAGCGCTCCCACAGTGAGGTACGAGCCTTCCTTAGAAGCTGTGGATCTAGAGCAGCGCTCCCACAGTGAGGTACGAGCCTTCCTTAGAAGCTGTGGATCTAGAGCAGCGCTCCCACAGTGAGGTACGTGCATTATTTTAAAGGAAGTCATGAAAAAGAAAAGAAACTTATTCATAATTTCTTTTTATTGTTTCAACTTATAGTAATTTAACGCTATGTTTAGAATCGAAATTAACATAATGAAATTTCACAAAAAGAGTCCGTCGTTGATTTTTGTGTGTGTTCAGAAATAGTGTTGCCTATACAAGTTTTAGGCGTTGTAAAAATTTCTTCCTGGAGATAGAAATGAAGATGCGGATGGTTTCCGCTAAAGTCAGCAAGGCGTCTGATGTCGGGACGGAGCCCTGGCGCATTCCGGCGTTTTCATCTTCAGAAATTCTTTCTCCTAGCGTCTACAGCTCATTTTGTCTTGTAGTAAGAAGAGAGTATATCGAAAAACGCCAATGTTGTTGTGTTTTCGTTCAGAAACTTAACCTAGTAAAAAATAAGTTGAGGGCCATATCAAATCTAATAACAAAGAGGCAGCCCTGGTCAATAGTGTTATGTGAGGGACATTCTAGGTACGTATATCGCACGGTCGTCTGTAATGGGCGTGATGTTTTTTAAGACCATCTTTGTGTTAAGTTCATCTGTCGTGGACCATTTTTTTCCCACACAAATTCGAAACTATAATAAAGTGCTATGGTCGGAATAGATTCGACAATTCTGAGACAAGAAAATCTGGATGAATCACACTAGCGGAAACATTTTGCAATGTTTTCTTCCAAAAGATTTGACCATAGCGTTGCAAACAGCTCTCGAGAAAATGGTCTACACCTGACAGGGTCTTATTAGAAATTGAAACGGTGCCTCTAACTTATGATATTTTAATTTGTTAATAATTGGTAATTATGTAACTTTAATAATATTTTGACATGGATTAACAAGTTGCCCTCCCCCTCCAATACATTGTTGTTGGTCGGTAGTTGGCTTGTAGCTCCGAGCAGCTAATACAGGTGAACCGATGTAGGCTTATTATATTTTAAATAAATAAACTTTAAATAACTTGAAGAAACTTCTTTTGTGTACGAAAAACTCAATATAACTGTTATAACAATACACTTGCTTAAATAACAGCCATTAAAAAAAAAGTGAAAACATTGACTTTTGAATTACTAGATCTACTTACAGGGCGGGCAATTCGACTTAACAATAGTAGTTATAGATCTATGTAGTAAGTAGATACTAATAAGAAAAAAATTGTTGACTGATCAGCTTCTCTAAGTGTCATTCAAAACAAATATTACAAACCCGTAAAATTCAAGGCCAGAAATGAGTATGCGCCTATGGAAAATTCCGCCCCTGCCGCTCCGCCCTATTTTTTTTTTTTTTTTTTTTGATAAATTTCCAAAATAACTTTTATGCACGAATATCGTTTTTTTTTGTTTAAGTTATTAAAAGGATGCTGGAATAATTAGAACTAATATAAAATATTTCAATATTGAAGTATTTAAAAAAACTATTTAAAAAATAATAATGAAGAATGATTTGGCCGCCCCTTAACTTCGGCCGCCTGCGTGCAATGCACACATTACAGAATAGTTAGCGGCGGCCCTGCATATAAACAATCTACTATTAATATTACAAATTGCATACAACGTTACCTAAATACATAAAAAAAAATGAACAAACCCGTGGTGCTTACGCAGTGAATAAAAAAAATATTAATGCTAAATTACACCGGGAAATTCTAGTTTGACCTTTTAATTTTTGAAAGTATAAAAAGAAATAAAATTAAATTTGGCTAAAAAAGTAGAAAATATTGATCTTGAACGGACTCTGTGTATTGGTGTATTTCTGCATTCATTGAAGAGTTTAATAAATTAATGTTCAGGATCATTTTGTGAATCGTATTCTAAATTTAGATCTTGGACTCTGGAGTATTAAAATGTCTAGTAGACAAAACGCTTGGCTTACAAACAGAGAAGGTCCCGAGTTCAAACACTGGGATTTTAAATTTCGGGATCTTTTGAGTGCCTCTGAGTCCACCCAGCTCTAATGGGTACCGGACATTAGTTGGGGAAAAGTAAAGGCGGTCGTTCGTTGGGCTGGCCACATGACAGCCTCGTTAACAATGGGCCACAGAAACATATGGCCTATACATCATCTAGTCCTTTAGATCGCAAGGTCTGAAAGAGGAACTTAACTTACTTTTGTGCTGAGGTCAGTGTTAAAATTTTAAGCTTACTTACTGCTAACACATTGATGTTTGGTAATAATGAATATTGAACCCAAATAAATAGAAGACATTGGAGAGTTTATATCTAACCTGCATACAGTAGCCTGCAATACAGTAGCCTGCATACAGTAGCCTGCATACAGTAGCCTGCAATACAGTAACCTGCATACAGTAGCCTGCATACAGTAGCCTGCATACAGTAGCCTGCAATACAGTAACCTGCATACAGTAACCTGCATACAGTAGCCTGCATACAGTAGCCTGCATACAGTAGCCTGCATACAGTAGCCTGCAATACAGTAACCTGCATACAGTAGCCTGCATACAGTAGCCTGCAATACAGTAGCCTGCATACAGTAGCCTGCATACAGTAGCCTGCAATACAGTAACCTGCATACAGTAACCTGCATACAGTAGCCTGCATACAGTAGCCTTCAATACAGTAACCTGCATACAGTAACCTGCATACAGTAGCCTGCATACAGTAACCTGCATACAGTAACCTGCATACAGTAGCCTGCATACAGTAGCCTGCAATACAGTAGCCTGCATACAATAGCCTGCATACAGTAGCCTGCAATACAGTAACCTGCATACAGTAACCTGCATACAGTAGCCTGCATACAGTAGCCTGCATACAGTAGCCTGCATACAGTAGCCTGCATACAGTAGCCTGCATACAGTAACCTGCATACAGTAACCTGCATACAGTAGCCTGCAATACAGTAGCCTGCAATACAGTAGCCTGCAATACAGTAGCCTGCATACAGTAGCCTGCATACAGTAACCTGCATACAGTAACCTGCATACAGTAACCTGCATACAGTAACCTGCATACAGTAGCCTGCATACAGTAGCCTGCATACAGTAGCCTGCATACAGTAACCTGCATACAGTAACCTGCATACAGTAGCCTGCATACAGTAGCCTGCATACAGTAGCCTGCATACAGTAGCCTGCAATACAGTAGCCTGCAATACAGTAGCCTGCATACAGTAGCCTGCAATACAGTAGCCTGCATACAGTAACCTGCATACAGTAACCTGCATACAGTAACCTGCACACAGTAGCCTGCATACAGTAGCCTGCAATACAGTAGCCTGCATACAGTAACCTGCATACAGTAACCTGCATACAGTAGCCTGCATACAGTAGCCTGCAATACAGTAGCCTGCAATACAGTAGCCTGCATACAGTAGCCTGCATACAGTAGCCTGCATACAGTAGCGTGCTTACAGTAACCTGCATACAGTAGCGTGCTTACAGTAACCTGCATACAGTAGCCTGCATACAGTAGCCTGCATACAGTAGCGTGCTTACAGTAACCTGCATACAGTAGCCTGCATACAGTAGCCTGCATACAGTAGCGTGCTTACAGTAGCCTGCAATACAGTAGCCTGCATACAGTATCCTGCTACATTTCCAATGTAACCACTTTGGTCTGCGCATGGTTCAAAATCCTACACGATTTCAATATGTTCCTTAAATTTGCATTTGACCTTAGGTCAAACCTTGACTTGATTTTCACGTGTGCTGTCTCTTTAAGCAAATGTTTTACTTTTATCTAATCTCCAGGTGATCAGTAGTTTTTGTCTACATCACCTGTTGAGTAAATCCGCCACTGCAAACAGTAAAAAAAAAGATTCTGCTTTTTATGTGCACTGCATCTTGTTGGTGACGTTGCAGTGTCAATGTACCGCATGCAGACACAGTAGCTACGTGATGAGACTACATAGGGTTCTACTTTAATGAGCTATACTAACATCTAGTTGTACCTACAGCTGTGTTAGCACTGAAAGAGATGTGTCGGAGGGAATTTGACTTGTAGTATATGTACATCTATTAGCAGAGTGTGTGGTTTTAAAGAGTGAACTTTTGTCTTCATTTGTGGAATGATTTCAAAATGTTTGGAAACTTTGTAGTTTATTTTTCAAAAGTGATTGGGATTAAGATAAAGTGCTCACGTGTATAACTAGATTGAATTAAAAGCAACAGTTGCAGAGTTGTCTGAGCCATTGTTTGTTTTGATGAAGTGTTCGCACTACCGTGACGTCGTGTCTTAGCAACTTAATGTTTTCTTCTAGTCAATAGTTAAGTTTCTATTTAGTAATGGAATATGGAGTTTCTCTAGTTGTCAATGTTTAGATGTGATCTGTAGCATTTCATTAGATTCAATTTAATGTCATTCGGGCTCCGATTATTTATTCACTAACAAATTATGGCTTTTTTTTTTTGGATTTGATGATTTCTGACTATTTAAACTACGGCCCTAATTACTGGGCCTTCTGATTGATATTTGCTCCTGCCCACAGTATGCAATACGTCTGATTGTTTTCACAAGTTCAATTTGATGACCCAAAGTCCACTGTATGCCGGGATAAAAAAAATAACAAAATTTCTCTTGAGGAAATAAACCAATGTCACTCTCCTAGTATTACAGCATGAAGACACGCTAGAACTTTGTTCCAGTAGATACACTGATGTAGAAACTGAGCCTGAAGTCATTTATTTACTTCTCTCACTTCTTGAAGTTATATCCTCCCTAAACTTATCCATTACGTTGCAAAGAACCAGAATCTTCTATTTGAAATATCTTGAATGATCTCTATTTACTTTAAAAACAAAACAACTCCCTAGGTTTATTACAAAGCTTCTATCAACTCACTCTGTCTGTCTGTGTGATAAAAAGTTTGTACATATTATTTCTCCGACACCCAATCTCGGATCAAGCTGAAACTTTGCACAATTATTTCTTTTACCTAACAACACAAGAATCCATAAAAAATATCAATTAGTTAATTAGCTATTGCTAATTAATTATTTTGTTTGTTATGGTATCTCGAACAAAGGAAATAAATTGCATTTGACTGACGTGTTGGTATAAGCTGAATTAGTCCCTTTTATAGGTCGCTGCTTTAAAGTATGTTTGAAGCAAACAATAGATGAAACAAACAGGATACAACCTCCTAGTTTCACATTAGCAGAGTGGTTAGAATGTCGGCTTGAGGAGGCTTGAATCAATGAATTCGAATTCAGGTCGTTCCCACCCCTTTTTTATGAATAAATACTTTTATAAAAAGATTAAGTCTCACAGATATTCCTTTCACCCTCCCCATTTTCCTAATTGGTCAAGACAAGTGTTAGGATCATAGCGTAGTGAGACAAGTGATAGGATCATAGCGTAGTGAGACAAGTGATAGGATCATAGCGTAGTGAGACAAGTGTTATGATCATAGCGTAGTGAGACAAGTGATAGGATCATAGCGTAGTGAGACAAGTGTTAGGATCATAGCGTAGTGAGACAAGTGTTAGGATCATAGCGTAGTGAGACAAGTGTTAGGATCATAGCGTAGTGAGACAAGTGTTAGGATCATAGCGTAGTGAGACAAGTGTTAGGATCATAGCGTAGTGAGACAAGTGATAGGATCATAGCGTAGTGAGACAAGTGTTAGGATCATAGCGTAGTGAGACAAGTGTTAGGATCATAGCGTAGTGAGACAAGTGTTAGGATCATAGCGTAGTGAGACAAGTGTTAGGATCATAGCGTAGTGAGACAAGTGTTAGGATCATAGCGTAGTGAGACAAGTGTTAGGATCATAGCGTAGTGAGACAAGTGTTAGGATCATAGCGTAGTGAGACAAGTGTTAGGATCATAGCGTAGTGAGACAAGTGTTAGGATCATAGCGTAGTGAGACAAGTGTTAGGATCATAGCGTAGTGAGACAAGTGTTAGGATCATAGCGTAGTGAGACAAGTGTTAGGATCATAGTGTAGTGAGGCAAGTGTTAGGATCATAGCGTAGTGAGACAAGTGTTAGGATCATAGCGTAGTGAGAAAGCTAAAAGCAAGAAATAGCGCTAAACAAATACGATGGGTAAAAATATTTATAATCTCCCAGATTTATTCTTGTTAGTCTAGATCTATTATAAACTTAATGACATGACTGATCCAAACTAATTGCTACAACTACACTTCGTATAAGCTTTTTCTAAAAAATATTTTGTATGCTTTTTCTTGTTATTTATACAATTAAAACAACCTTGACAAGTGACAGTTCCACTTAGACTATGAAACGACGTCACTTCATTCAATAATTTTATTTTTTGAAACATTAATGTCGTTTTGACATGATTAATAGTCAAACAGGAATTGAGTAGTAGAATGAGTATAACCAGACGCCCCCCCCTCCCCCGCTTGATTGCAGATTTTGTTTTCAGACTTTTTAGTTCAGAATTTCGGCAATTTCATGATTTTTAGGTCTTTTTTTTTCCAGCAGAAAAAACGCTCACATTTACACTATCTGGTTAATAACTCATTAATAAAATGCTAAGACTTAGATCCTTCCGCGCCGTTCGGCAAGCTGTCTCCACAAAGATCTGTCATTGGCAATGTCTGAAGCCTCTTCCCACCTGGTGTTCACTGCTCTGAAGTCCTCCATGACAGTGTAGCGCCAAGTTATAGGAAGATGTCCCTATTTGTGCTTTCCTCGTATTGGCCTTCATGTCATCGCAACTCTTGGTATGCGCAACTCGTTTTGTCGGAGAACATGTACAGTATACCTCATATGACGCTCTGTCACAACCTCACTAAGTAGTCGACTCCCAGTTCAGCATAGAATTTCCTTGTTTAAGACCCGATCTCTAAAACTGACTCCTAAAATCCTCAGGCATCTTTGTTAAGCCATATTTGGTCTTTCCTCAATTTTGGCTTAAGACTTTCATGTATCGCTTGCATATATTGCTGTTGGGATGACTATTGTATCAAGTAGGTGTATTTTTGTCTTAAGTCCAATATCTTGACTTGTCCAAATAGGTCGCAGCCTTTGGATAAACTACTTACCTTTCCTATTCGGCACGCTACGTAATGGTAGGCATCCCCCATCGTTTGTTATGATGCTGCCTAGGTAGGCCTATGTTGTTGAACTCTTCAAACTCTGACTCACCAAGTCTGAGGGGGGCACACTTTATATCCCACTCGTATAACATAATAAACAAAAGTTTTTAAAAACTCACTAAAATGGAAAATAAAAAAAAATATAATGATCAAAACGTTGGGTTTGTTTCGTAGGAGTGAGAATGAAATTCATACCAAACGTTTTGATTAACTATTTTCCACCCCTGATGTTTGTATGCAGCTAGGACTAATAATGATCAAATTTAATAGAACATTAATACAAGACAATGTTAATTACCAAATCCATTACAAAGGTTTTTTTTATAATTGATATAATGTTTACATTTTGATTCTTGTATTAACTCTATATATCTCTCAATGCTAAACTCTCATTTTCTACATAAGGCTGAGCTCCCCTAAACTTTGTACACTTTCTATAAATAACAAGGTTACAAAGACAGTTTGTAGACAGTTTGTGTGGAAACACAAACTCAAAATCGGCCCCCGAAGTGGTCCCTCCAGGCTGGTAAAAAGGCAGGTTTCAATATTTTCTGAAAGAATATCAGGATGAAATTCTATCAAAGACATTGACAGATAAGAATGGAGAAAGAACGTTGACAGATCTTGTGTGGTGCCTCAGCGTTCTAGCAGACCAAAGGATAGGTGAAAGTGAATGTAAAGTTGTGAACCTGGCCTAACTGATGTCTTATAATGAATATCTAATTGATCTAATTGTTTTGTAAATGGTCAATCTCTTATTCAAATCCTCAAGAAAAGAAAAACATTTCCGTAAAAAAAAATTCCCTTTGATTAAGTGTTCTATAGTATAAGTGTGGAGTTGCAATTCACGCGATAATATGAAAACCTACTTATTAATTGTTGTTTTACATTATGTCCAACTTATATACTTAAATTTTTTCTCTTTAAAAAAAGTAAACATTTCTTTTGTGTAAATGTAGTAGTTAGTATGACAGAACTTACTTAACTTAGCAATAAAAATGTAAAAAAAAAAATTTGACAAAAACCATTTGCATAAATGTGTGGAAGATATGGTATATAGACATCTACCCTACTAAAGAGTCCCGTGTTTGTTACTATTAATAGTGTATAGTTGTAAAAGTAGTGGATTTGTTATGAAAAAACTGCTTGCATAAGTAATTTAAAAAATTAGATTTTTCGCTTTTAGAAAAGAAAAAAGTAGCCGTAGCATCAGAACTTTGAATGGTCTAAAATATTGTGATGTCGGATTTTCTCTATCTTTTCTAGTTTACGAGATCTAAACGGGAAGGACGGACGGATGGACAGACATCCCACACAAAACTAATATATAGCATCTTTTCCCCTTTCGGGGGTCGCTAAAAAACAACTAAATCATCTAATTACGACCAATTCATCAACTTAGTGGTTCCTTTTTTTTTATTGATTCATGTGTTGTCATCAAGCATGAGCTTTTTGCAAAATTTGTTGACGATCGAATGAGTAGAAAATGGATAGCAAAAATCCAAACATGCACACAAAAAAAAGATACAAAACATACAAGAAAGATACACCGCAAGTTACAAACAAAATAGAAAAGAGAGATGCTACAGTACAACTAGGACATGGTAATGAGTTTCTATGAAAATTTCAGTGACAAGCTTTCGTTTCTTCCTACTGCTGAGGACGACGCAGCTGTCCTAATCTAACACTAACTATGAACTACATGTATATACCGTTGATGTTACACTATTATTGTTTCTATCATTTAAAGTACGACTTAGTTCATTAGTATTAACGAGTAAGGCTGCACATACTATTCGCTACGAAAGCATATTGTAGTGTATATAATATAATACATAGGCGTTTTCCAACTGCAAAATTTTCTGATCCGTGGGAGGGGAAGGAACGTAACCTCCACGTAGAATAGTTTTTTGCTGCCCTTGAAAAAATATAAGACCGACCTCGAGCCTCCGCCCCCGGCGCTCACCACAATTTGAGAAACGCTACTACATAGAGTAACCGAGTTGCTGTGAACACATTTACTTGAAAATAGGTGGTTGCTGTCCATAAGGTCTGAACACTTAGCTTTGGAGCATTGTTATAGACTAGATTCATTTTGTGATCTTCCCTTTAAGAAAAATGTGCTACTAGTTAATGTCTGTAAGATATAGACTGGCTTCATTGTTCATTACAAGTATGGAACTAGAGAAAAATTCAAGCTTTTAAGGTTCTATACAACAATGGGCTGTGCTTCAAGCGTATGTTGTAAACATTCTCTTATAAAGGACTGTGTCATTATAACTTGCTTAAAGAAAAGTCAACCTGGTGACTCCAGAACTACGGTGTGGGATTCAGTTCATGGTCCAGGTCGGCGCACGCCTCTGCCTTCAAGTGGAAACGAGTTACCTTCAAACATAATATTAGGTTAGACCTGTTATTTACTTGCAATAAATATAAGACAGAACACTAGGAAGCGTAATAGCAGTTTCGAATTAAACCTTTTATGTTCCTTCAAACTTTTTAGATGAGACATTTATTGTTCTACTTTTAAGCAGATTAGTTTTAAAATTTCATTTACCCCCAACTATTAGTATTCTCTCATTGTTTGCTCAACGTATTATTGTGTAATGCACAATTGTCAAATGTACTCACGGATAGTAAAGATTATTATTATTTTTATTATTAGAAATTCTAAAGTAAAAAAAAAAAGTTTTCCTTACAGACCTTGTGTTGTATAGGGCAGATGATGTAAAGGTCAAGGGTTTCTTTGACCGACGGTTAATGAGGGTGTCATGTGGCCAGCACAAAGACTAACCCTCTTTACTTTCCCCAACTAATGTTAGGTAGCCATTAGTCTTACGTGGGCTCAGGGGCTTCGTGAAAATCCCGAAATACTTGTAAAGTCGATGACAACACATGAACCACTGCAAATTTGAACACGGGACCCCTCGGTTCGGCAGCTAAAGACTTTACTACTCAGCCCCACTCAGCCCCACCTCAATTAGTAGCTTTAAGGTGGTCCACAATATTTATTATTGGGGTCTCTTAATATGTATGACAGTCAACGCCTTAATTACTTAGATAATATTACGTAAGACCTTATTGACCATTCAATGTAATATTCAGTTCAACATTGAATGTATACTACTAAGTCTCAGACATACACATCGATTACGTTGTTGACATTCAAACTTAGTAAGTTAGTAGATAGCATTGTTCCAATAGACCTAGTTTGATTAATGTACGTACGTGGCATCGTGAGATCGTGGTGACTTTCCATTCGATAGGACAGACCTATTGTGTTGAGTTCAAAGGTGTAATTTGATAACACACATTTTTGTAAAGGTAAATCTAGTAAGTAAATGAAACTGATCTGTTGTAATGCATTTAGGAAGCGACTTTATTGCCTATTAGAATATTTGTCTTATTGTTACTTTACAGTTACCTAGTATTATGTGTAATTTCCTACAAAGTAGCATATCAAAACGTATATATTAGAGAGAGAAGTAACTTTAAGATGGTCAACAGTATTTTTTTTTGTCTAATAATATTTAGCGCGGCTTGGGCACCAACAATGTGATGACTTCTGACACGTCAATTCTTTAAATTAGTCCTTTGAAGTAACACAAATTGAACTAAAGAGAGTCCCATTAGTTATTGACAAGGTGATCTAAAAAAAAGCTCCCCTTTCAGACCTTTTGGTCTATAGGGCAGATGATGTAAGGGTCAACTTTTTCTGTGGCCTACGGTTAACTAAGGTGTCATGTGGCCAGCACAACGACAAACCGCCTTTACTTTTCCCCGGGTAATTTCAGGTACCCATTAGAGCTGGCTGGACTCAGAGGCGCCCAAAGATCCCTAAATAAAAAAAATCCTAGTCTTTACCAGGATTTGAACCAGGCACCCCGGTTCGGAAGCCAAGCTCTTTACCGCCCAGTCACCGCACCTCCATTGTGATCTAAAGAGATTCCCATTAGTAGTAGAAAAGGTGTTCTAAAGAGATTCCCATTAGTAGTAGACAAAGTGATCTAAAGAGATTCCCATTAGTAGTAGACAAGGTGATCTAAAGAGATTCCCATTAGTAGTAGAAAAGGTGTTCTAAAGAGATTCCCATTAGTAGTAGGCAAAGTGATCTAAAGAGATTCCCATTAGTAGTAGAAAAGGTGTTCTAAAGAGATTCCCATTAGTAGTAGACAAAGTGATCTAAAGAGATTCCCATTAGTAGTAGACAAAGTGATCTAAAGAGATTCCCATTAGTAGTAGACAAAGTGATCTAAAGAGATTCCCATTAGTAGTAGACAAGGTGTTCTAAAGATATTCCTATTGGTAGTAGACAAGGTGTTCTAAAGATATTCCCATTAGTAGTATAGTATACAAGTTGTTCTAAAGAGATTCCTATTGGTAGTAGACAAGGTGTTCTAAAGAGATTTACGTTAGTAGTAGATAAAGTGTTCGAAAGAGATTCCCATTAGTAGTAGACAAAGTGTTCGAAAGAGATTCCCATTAGTAGTAGACAAAGTGTTCTAAAGAGATTCCCATTAGTAGTAGACAAGGTGTTCTAAAGAGATTCCCATTAGTAGTAGACAAGGTGATCTAAAGAGATTCCCATTAGTAGTAGAAAAGGTGTTCTAAAGAGATTCCCATTAGTAGTAGGCAAAGTGATCTAAAGAGATTCCCATTAGTAGTAGAAAAGGTGTTCTAAAGAGATTCCCATTAGTAGTAGACAAAGTGATCTAAAGAGATTCCCATTAGTAGTAGACAAAGTGATCTAAAGAGATTCCCATTAGTAGTAGACAAAGTGATCTAAAGAGATTCCCATTAGTAGTAGACAAGGTGTTCTAAAGATATTCCTATTGGTAGTAGACAAGGTGTTCTAAAGATATTCCCATTAGTAGTATAGTATACAAGTTGTTCTAAAGAGATTCCTATTGGTAGTAGACAAGGTGTTCTAAAGAGATTTACGTTAGTAGTAGATAAAGTGTTCGAAAGAGATTCCCATTAGTAGTAGACAAAGTGTTCGAAAGAGATTCCCATTAGTAGTAGACAAAGTGTTCTAAAGAGATTCCCATTAGTAGTAGACAAGGTGTTCTAAAGAGATTCCCATTAGTAGTAGACAAGGTGTTCTAAAGAGATTCCCGTTAGTAGTAGACAAGGTGTTCTAAAGAGATTCCCATTAGTAGTAGACAAAGTGATCTAAAGAGATTCCCATTAGTAGTAGACAAGGTGTTCTAAAGAGATTCCCATTAGTAGTAAACAAGGTGTTCTAAAGAGATTCCCGTTAGTAGTAGATAAAGTGTTCGAAAGAGATTCCCATTAGTAGTAGACAAGGTGTTCTAAAGAGATTCCCATTAGTAGTAAACAAGGTGTTCTAAAGAGATTCCCATTAGTAGTAAACAAGGTGTTCTAAAGAGATTCCCATTAGTAGTAAACAAGGTGTTCTAAAGAGATTCCCGTTAGTAGTAGATAAAGTGTTCGAAAGAGATTCCCATTAGTAGTAGACAAGGTGTTCTAAAGAGATTCCCATTAGTAGTAGACAAGGTTTTCTAAAGAGATTCCCATTAGTAGTAGACAAGGTGTTCTAAAGAGATTCCCATTAGTTTAAGATCAAACTTGTGTGTTTCTTTCAGACCCAGATACAGACAAAGTGTTGACAGTCGTGTTGGTTGATTTCAAAATTCCAAGCAACACAAAAACTCACAAAACAGATAAGTTCGACATAGTCAAATCAAAGACCAACCCAAAACTTGTTGTTAGGCGTGGTCTGTCATTCTTAATTGATGTGACATTTTCAAAAGATTACGATGAAAGTAAAGATGATGTCAGAGTAGTCTTTGATATTGGTATGTACACACTACCTTTACTGTTTCAATTAATGCTAAAATAAACATGAACTCTAACCTCAGAACACATGGTATCTGTAGTAGAAGAGTGTATATACCTTAAAGCACATCAAAGCTTTGATAACTCTGTTCCCCGCATGTACCATTGTTATACTAGATAGGTTTAATATCTCATTACTTGTAAAGTCTGAATCAAATCTGTCTACTGTCTGAATAATTCCAACATTTTTATCCATTCTTTTTATTCCTAGTAGTCCGATGTAATGCCCCATTACTTAGAAATGATGGGAGGGGTATCCAGTGCTCTCGTATTACCTGGACTGAGGGGGTAACCAGTACTTTTGTATTCCTGCACTCATAGGTGTTGTGCTTTCGTATTCCCTGCAATGAAACTTACTACATGAAAAGAAAGTATTCAATCAATACTTCAAGTGCAAAGAGTCCATCAAGCATTGCATGTCTATTAAATCTAGGAATCAATAGAAGTCTGACGTTCATTATCTTTAGATGAACAGTGGACAATTACATTTACCCAAACAATAAAATTTAGACTCAATGTTAACATTAAAAGTAGAAATAGTACAAATGATACTAATTTTTTATATTCAATTAATATTTGTGCAACCATTGTCAAGAAGTTGTATCTTTATCTTTTCATATTCAGGTGAGAATCCTCTGGTCAGCAAAGGAACTAATGTAGAGTTTATTTTATCTGATGAGGATAGACCTAAAGAATGGGGAGCTAAAATTGTCTCTCAAAAGGTAAGAAAACAATTATTTTAAAAATATTCTAGTCTTTGATCTATTTATGTTGCAGATAGATTCAAATATAAGAAAGCTATTGAGCTATTGAGGCTATAAACAAGTACCATAACTCAATACTCAACTCTTGAGTTACACATGTTTGTAATTTCAGGGCAAAGTTTTGACTTTGGAGATCTTCACACCGCCATCATGTCTAGTTGGCAAGTGGAAACTGAAACTTGACGTCGTGAAGAAAGAAAACAACACAGTTAGCATCTATAGATATGAGCATAAAGATGTTATTTATATCCTATTTAATCCTTGGTGTAAAGGTAGGAACTTATAATTGACATGTTTTTATAATGTATACTCATCAATGATATTACCACATTTAAGCTATTTAACATAGGTTTTACTTTATAATAGTACATGAAACGTTGAAAGTATTAGTCCTAGGTTTTACTTAACAATAGTAGGCTACATTCATACTAATTAAACTATTAGACATAGGTTTTACTTAGCAATAGTGAGTACAAGTTATAACTATATAACTATTTCACAATGGCACGTACACATTAAATATATTCTGTAATTTCTTTTCAAAACAATTATCTCCCCTTAATCTTTTCCTAGAAGCACAAGTATAGCCCCAACAACACAGGTCGATACGTGACGTTTCGGCGCGACCGTTTTGGCGCGAGACGATTTGACGCAAGAGACGTTTTGGCGCGAGACGATTTGACGCAAGAGACGTTTTGGCGCGAGATATTCTGACTAAAATTTAAGAAACACGTATTTTTTTATAATAAAGTTTATTTCACTCTACTATATTATTGTATGTATATTATTTTTTTATATTATGAATTCTAAGTCAGATTCCTACCTGAAACAATGATATGCTTCCCTCTCCCCTTAAATTGTATGCGAACTCTGCTGGGTGTACACAGGATTAGGATCTACATCAATTCATTTCTATTTCTATTTCCAAAAGACGTTTTAAAACAAGTATTGACATTAGTTTCATGTCCGTACAAGTTAAAAAACAAACAAACAAGAAATAAACTAAAATAAAATAAATTGGAAAAAACTATATTGTTCTCTTGACGCAGATAAAGACGAGCAACTGAAGAGAAGATTTTTTCAGAGCATAGTTTAAATATAGAGCTAGACGTTCTCAGCAATTACAATTCTTGCTTGAAAAAGTTGCTGGACAGCCATGCACCTCTTGTCACTCGTACAGTCTCAGTTAGGCCATCTGCACCCTGGTTGACGGAAGACATAAAGACTGCCAAACTTATTCGCCGACGTGCCGAACGTACATTTCAAAAGACAGGTCTGACGATACATCGACAAATATACATACGAGAAAAAAACAAGGTTAACCGTATGATTAGAGACGCAAAAGCTAGTCATATTCGACAAAAAATCGAAAATTCTGGTTCTTCAAAGGAGCTATTCAGGATCACCGCTGAAATGTTAGGGGGAGCAAATAACGAACGTTTGCCGTCATCTATCCCATTATCTGAACTTCCTGATTCCTTCAATAGATTCTTCATTGGGAAGATTGAGCAGATTAGAAATGACATGCCATCCCTCTCATCACAGCTTGACCACTCTCCAATTTTTCAAAATACTCCTTTTTGCGAGTTTCAGCGTGTATCTGAAGATTATGTCAAAAGTACTATTTTGAAGATGCCAAATAAGTCATGTGACCTTGATCCCATTCCAACCTCCTTGCTCCTTGAATGTTTAGATGAGCTTGTACCTACAATTACCAACATTGTGAACTCTTCACTGACTTCAGGCATTGTACCACAGCAATTTAAGCATGCACTTCTTATTAAAGAAATCCAGTCTTGACCCGGAATGTCTAAAAAACTATCGCCCGGTTTCAAATCTTCCCTTCCTGTCAAAGCTTCTGGAGCGCATCGTGTTAGTGCAAATTCTTTCTCATCTTGAACAGTACTGTCTCTTGGAAGAATTTCAATCTGCATATAGGAAGTGCCGTAGCACAGAGACAGCAGTGGTCAGGGTACTAAACGACTTACTTCACAATTCCGACAAAGGCCACATATCAATTCTTTCTATGCTGGACTTGTCCGCAGCCTTTGATACGCTAGACCATGAAATTATGATGGCCAGATTCTCTGCAACTTTTGGTTTAGCAGGAGTCGTCCTAAAGTGGCTTGGATCCTACCTGACGGAACGCACCCAAAGTGTCGTTGTTAGCGGGACGGAATCAACAAGCTTACTTTTGAAGTACGGAGTACCCCAAGGATCAGTTCTAGGCCCAGTACTGTTCACTATGTACACATATCCACTCAGCGGTGTCATACGGCCAACCGGCATCTTATACCATTTCTTTGCCGATGACTCACAGTTATACGATTCATCAGTACCCTCAGAGGTGTCCCATCTGGCAGAGAATATCAGTGGTACCGTTGCAAGGGTGAGCGATTGGATGGTTGAAAATAAACTCAAGATGAACGAAGACAAGACAGAAATAATTAAGATTGGCACTAGGAACAATGTCTCAAAAGTTAAAAGCACAGATTCTCTCTTTATCACGAACTGCCATGTTCCTTTTGTCCATGTAGTGCGGAATCTTGGAGTTTTCTTTGACTCAACACTATCTTTCGACCCACACATAAATCAGCTCTGCAAAGGTCTTTATCTGCAGATTATGCGCAGATTAGGCCAGATCCGACCATATTTAACAACGGAGTCAACAAAAACGCTAGCTGTGGCATTCATACTCTCCCGCCTTGACTACTGCAACGCCGTGCTAGCAGGTATACCTGATGACAAAATAGCCAAGCTGCAACGTATACAGAACAACGCCGCTCGAATAGTCCTTAAAAAAACTAGACAAGATTCTGCTACTACGCTCTTGCGCACGCTCCATTGGCTTCCCGTGAAAGCGAGAATCGATTACAAGGTCGCCACACTTTGTCATCAGTGTATATATAACAATGAGATGCCCTTGTGCCTTAGCGAACTGATTACTCCATATGTCCCCCAGAGAACCCTGCGCTCAATGGACTCAACGCTTTTAGTAGTGCCACGTTTCTCCCTCAAAAGCTACGGTCTGCGTGCTTTTTCAGTTCACGGACCAAAGGTTTGGAACTCACTCCCCATTGATCTCAGACAGACAACATGCTATACCACTTTTAAGAAGAACATTAAGACCTACTTGTTTAAAACTTTTTTAGATTAACTGTTATTTCGGCAGTTGTGTTTATGTTTGTAATGTTGTTACAGCGCCTTGAGCCTACATTTTGTTTGTTAACAGCGCTTTATAAATAAAATTATTATTATTATTATTAATATTAACATAACTAGACCTAGTGTTTTAACCAATATTATGATCATGATTAGTAAACCTACTACTGGATAATAATGCACTATGCTGTTGGCATCACACTCACTTCTTAATGTGATACTACTGTTTACATAATAAATAACTCTGCACTCCTAAGCTGTAAGAAGATAAACTATTTCCTTAATAATTTATAAATATAAATTTTTTTCAAATTATTAAATACGTTCAAATCTAAATCTAGATCTACATCTGGCCTCTATTGAGTCTAATTTAGATTGTTGTCAAGTGTATCATGAAGATATGTCAAAACCGCGCTATAAAAGTAGTTTTTTTTTAAATATTTCAACTAAAACGAAGTTCTTATTAAAATTCTTTTTTTAAAACTGCATTTGAATCAGTATTCTATTCCATGAGTTAGTTAATAAATGAAAAATATATTTTATAATGATCCATTGATACTTTTTACATTGCGACCATAGATGCAAAAATTTTGTACCAGTGCGCGAATCTATGAATGAAGCTTGATTTATCAATGAAGAAGTCTGTGACCTCTACAGAATACTTACCATCCCTAAAGTTTTTCATTTAAAAGTGGTGTATTTTTTTGAAAAATCTGCTTGCATAGAAAATTTTTAAATTAGATGGTTCAATTTCGGAAAAGAAAAAAGTAGCCGTTGCATCAGAACTTTGAATGATCTAAAATATCATGATGTCCGATGTTCATTTTCTCCTCTAGTTTCTGAGATCTAAACGGGACGGTCGGACGGACAGGCCACACAAAACTAATAGCGTCTTTTCCCCTTTCGGGGCCGCTAAAAATAACACAATAAACATAAACGTGATCAGAACATTTCGCACTAAAACGTCCCCTGCACCAAAAGACCATCGCGCCATAATGGCAGATCCAAAAGGTCCTTCTTTGAGCACAGGTATAGCTCCAACAGCACAGGTATAGCTCCAACAGCACACGTACAGAAAGTACAGCCCCTACAGCACACGTACAGAAAGTACAGCCCTTACAGCACAGGTATAGAAAGTACAGCCCCTACAGCACAGGTATAGAAAGTACAGCCCCTAAAGCACAGGTATAGAAAGTACAGCCCCTACAAAACACGTATAGAAAATACAGCCCTTACAGCACAGGTATAGAAAGTACAGCCCCTACAGCACACGTAAAGCCTCAAAAAAAAGATCAAGCAAATACAAAAACACAATTCGTCTAATTCCCCCCCCCCCCACACACACACACTTTTAATGGCCTTTTTTTTTTTGTAAAGCTCATTCGATGTTTTACTTGCATGTACAGATGAATACCATTTTTTTCCCTAGATGATTCTGTATATATGAGTAATGATCGACTCTTGAAAGAATACGTGTTGAATGAGACTGGATTTATTTACTCTGGAAATAAAAACAGCATTACTCCCAAACCATGGAATTTCGGACAGGTAAAAGTCAACCTTGTAGTTCGGCAATGAAATACGCTTTGTTAAAGCAAATTCATGTACATCTTTGAACATATTTGTGTACGTTTGTATTCGTTACTTTAAGCAACTATGTGATTATGTAGTGTACGCTACATAGCCTACTGATTGCTTATGAGCATGCTATTCAGTGGTGGATTTAGAGCATAAATATTGGTACTATTGAATAATTTTATCTTATACCAGACAGACAGATAGACAGAGTGAGTTGATAAAAGCTTTGATAAAATGATTTAACGTATTGTCACGTCTGCCGGCTGTAAAGAACAACAAATGTTCAACACGTGCTCGTGTAAGGGAAACACGCAGGGGCGTTCTCAGTGACTGCACGTGTAGACAGTAAAATAAAGGAAATACTTGATACTTGTTACTTGTATCTTAAATACAGAGGAAATCATTGTTAAAATTACCGACACCTCACATATTTTATTACAAAATTCTCAATAATATATTTTAGTATAAATGTGACAATTTATCACACGGACAGTTTTTGGGGGCCCCCGATAAGTTTGTGTTGCCCACTGGTAAAACATTAGCCAGCATTGGTCACCGAGCTCTCTGATACAAGCTTTCAAGCATCCACTGAAGAAACACTCATTTAGTCCCTACTATTTTGTTCACAAAGCTTGCATCATCTCTGTCTGGCAACATTTGTGCACACGTTGTTTCTCCCACGCCCAACCTCGGATAAAGCCCTTTTCCAACTGGTCCAAACAAGTGCATTGCGCATTGAGAAAGTTAAAAGCTGAAAAAAAAATCAATTGGTAAAATATTTCTAATCGCACAGATTTATTATTTCTACGTTACTCAGGAGTACAATGACACGACTGATCCAAACTAAGCTACTCCTTACACTTCATATAAACTTTGTTGTTATTTTTGAAACATGTTGTTCTTGTTTGTACTCTCCTGTCCTAAAAGTACAACAACAAACTGAGTTTTATTGAAAGAAACTTGTTAGCAGGCCACGTGACGGGCACAAAGTTCAAACCAGCAACACTCTCTCGCTTGTCTCTTCCACAGACGAGACACAAACGTACAAGACAAGACCAATAATTTGACACTGTGAACAGCCTGCAAAGACACATTCGTTACAAAGATCATACAAAAAATTTGTTTTTTTACTTCATAACATAGTGTTTCATATCATTTTTGGTCCTTTCTCTGCGCGTTAATGTTTTTGATTGAACTAGACCTTGGCCTAGTCGCAGTTCTTACCTACACCTTAGTACACTTATCATCGTTCATGACGATTACCGCCCTTTTACCCGCTACCAAGTCTTTTACCCCCCCCCCCCCACTGCCCCTTTTCAAACCGAAATGGTCGATTTATTTCTACAAAGGCTTTACAAATTATGTCGCTAGATCTTATCCAGCGTTTCTCAAACTGTTACTTCCTGACATGTGGGGAGGGGGGGACGAACCAATTCATTTTTCACGAGTCAAACTTTTGCATTGTTAGTGTAATGGCATTAAAATATAAATATAACTAAACTATTTGAAGTAAGAAATATGTATACTCTTCTTCGCGAGAGGCGTTTCAATTATATCGATTCAAAACTCTTTGAACGCCTCTCCGCTAAAGTGATTCTTTGCGACTTTCTTGTGTCAGAATGGTCAAAATTATGAGCGCTATTTGAGCTGGACTGTCGTTCGGACTTCTTGATGGTCCCGGGTTCTAACGCTGTCATCTGGCATCTCCCGTCGTCCTGCGTGATGTTTGGACTAGGAAGTAAATTATCTTCAACTCTAAAGGAACATCCCAAACATGTAAAGCATTTTACAAACATATGATACTTTTTGGAATGTCTCTCACATATTGCCACCTCTATATTTATTAGACTTTTTTTACTGGGATGAATAGTGCAAGAAAACATAAGTTCTGACTACTTACTGTTTCCAGCCCTATGTCTGACTTCTTCTAGATCTGTTACCAGCTCTGACTAGGTCTACTAGGCCCTGACTTCTTCTAGATCTGTTACCAGCCCTGACTAGGTCTACTAGGCCGTGACTTCTTCTTGATCTGATACCAGCCCTGACTACGTCTACTAGGCCCCGACTCCTTCTTGATCTGATACCAGCCCTGACTACGTCTACTAGGCCCCGACTCCTTCTTGATCTGATACCAGCCCTGACTACGTCTACTAGGCCCCGACTCCTTCTTGATCTGATACCAGCCCTGACTACGTCTACTAGGCCCCGACTCCTTCTTGATCTGATACCAGCCCTGACTACGTCTACTAGGCCCCGACTCCTTCTTGATCTGATACCAGCCCTGACTACGTCTACTAGGCCCCGACTCCTTCTTGATCTGATACCAGCCCTGACTAAGTCTACTAGGCCCCGACTCCTTCTTGATCTGATACCAGCCCTGACTAAGTCTACTAGGCCCCGACTCCTTCTTGATCTGATACCAGCCCTGACTAAGTCTACTAGGCCCCGACTCCTTCTTGATCTGATACCAGCCCTGACTAAGTCTACTAGGCCCCGACTCCTTCTTGATCTGATACCAGCCCTGACTAAGTCTACTAGGCCCCGACTCCTTCTTGATCTGATACCAGCCCTGACTACGTCTACTAGGCCCCGACTCCTTCTTGATCTGATACCAGCCCTGACTACGTCTACTAGGCCCCGACTCCTTCTTGATCTGATACCAGCCCTGACTAAGTCTACTAGGCCCCGACTCCTTCTTGATCTGATACCAGCCCTGACTAAGTCTACTAGGCCTTGACTGCCACGTCTACGATACCAGAGATTTTCTGTCGCTCCCCGATTTTGTATCACGTGATTGTGACTTGATGTGCTTGTATTGGTCTCCAATAGTATTTAGCTGATCTTCACATAAATACAACTCAATACTAAATACCGCACAGAAGATATTCCTTACATAGTAAATCAATCTTGTGAATGAAATACATTGAACAAGTGTAGTGTTGTCTTGGAATCACACCAATTCAATTCCAAAGAAATATCTCCATGAGTATTTCTGGTCTCGTGTTTCCCCAATTTAGCTCGATACGAGTTAAACTGTTGAACTGAAAGTCAGATTATTTGCAGACAATTGCATAATATATAGAACAATAAAAACAACACAAGACACAGATATTTTACAAAGAGAATTAGATGAATTACAGAAATGGGAATCAAATTGGAGCATGTCTTTTCACCCAGAAAAATGTCAGTTGTTAAGAGTAACAAAAAAACTAAAACAAATTAATTCCACTTATCTTATTCATGGCAAACCAGTAACACAGACTAAAAACGCAAAATACCTAGGTGTTATAATAAATGAAAAACTGTCATGGAATCCACATATTGATGAAACTATAAAAAAAAATCAAACAAAGCAATAGGGTTTATTAAAAGAAATTTCTATAAAATCAAATAAGAACATGAAACTAAAATGTTATTTAACCTTGGTTAGGCCAATAATAGAATATGCATCCTCCGTTTGGGACCCTTCAACTCAAGAAAACATTAAGAAATTTGAACAGACACAAAATAGAACAGTGAGATTCATAACAAACGAATATTCACATTTGACTAGAGTAACACCTTTAGTAAAATCACTAAATTTAGAAAGCCTTCAGGACAGAAGACTCAAAAGTAAAGTAGCAATTATACATAAAATACTGAACCATAATCTTCAAATACAAAAACAAAATTTAATAAAATACTCTGAAAGACACAAAGATAAAGGCACATTCCTCATCCCATATGCTAGGACAAATTTGTACAAATACTCCTTCTTCCCTAGTGCTATTAGAGCATGGAATGGGTTGCCTGAGCTAGCCAGGAAAACCAGTGACTTGGCAGAATTTAAGTCATTGGTTAATATGCATGACTAAATGCATGACGCGTAGGACGTAATCATCTTCTTTTTTGAAGTAACGTCTGTGTTATATAAGATAAGAAAGAAGAACTGTAACGTCACAGTAATATTTTGTTCTCAGAAACTTATTTCAAATGAGCATTTTATTTTTATTTCAGTTTGAGACTTGCATCCTTGATGTGGCGTTGTATTTGTTAGACATTTCTGAACTCAAATGGGAGGTCAGGGGGAATCCTATCAATGTTGTCAGGAAAATTTCAGCTTTGGTAAGAGACCAAAACTTTATCAATAGTTTTGGTAATTTATTTAGTTGAATGATGGACTATTACTCTTGATGTAACATTTATATGACTAACTTAATAGCACTTAGATATAAATACATATTTAAATGACCAAATAATTTCTGTGTTTTGTTTGACAGTCTATCCGATGTATCAAGTAACTTAGAATATTCTTATCAATTGTATCAGGTCAATTCCTCGGATGAAGGTGGTGTTCTTGCTGGTAACTGGTCAGGAGACTACAGAGGTGGTCGATCTCCACTGTCTTGGACGGGGTCAGCAGCAATCTTAGAGGAGTATTGGCAAACCAAGTGTCCAGTCAAATTTGGCCAGTGTTGGGTTTTCTCTGGTCTCTCCACTACAAGTTGGTTCTTTATGTTGCCCATTTTAGTTCAATTTTAAAGTACTAGGCAGTAGTATTAGAGTAACTCATCCAAGAATCTGTTTCAACGTGTTCTTATTGTCTATGACAACATTTAGTTTGTAGAGCTCTGGGTATCCCAGCAAGAAGTGTCACCAATTATGCTTCGGCACATGACACTGATGGTTCCATCACAATTGATGTCCATTTCACAAGTGATGGAGCAAGCAATGATGCTCTCAACTATGACTCAATCTGGTAAATATTTCAAGTCTCCATTTCATACGTAAACAGAGTTAAGTTAAAATCATAGTGTCAACTATGACTCAATCTGGTAAATATTTCAAGTCTCCGTTTCATACGTAAACAGAGTTAAGTTAAAATCATACGTGTCAACTATGACCCAATCTGGTAAATACTTCAAGTCTCAATTTCATACGTAAACAGAGTTAAAATCATGCGTGTCAACTTGATACCATGCCCGATAATGAGCAATGGAGGTGCAGTGGGTGAGTGGTAAAGTGTTTGGCTTTCAAACTGGAGGGTTTGAATCCTGGTGAAGACTGGGATTTTTAATGTCGGGATCTTTATGGCTT
The DNA here is from genome assembly GCF_947242115.1 of Biomphalaria glabrata. Taxonomy (NCBI): domain Eukaryota; kingdom Metazoa; phylum Mollusca; class Gastropoda; family Planorbidae; genus Biomphalaria; species Biomphalaria glabrata. The sequence goes on from NC_074717.1 coordinate 17,360,773, forward strand.
TTCCGAGTCCACCCAGCTCTAATGGCTACCTGACGTGACCGTAAAGGCGATTGGTTGTTGTGCTGACCACATGTTACCCTCATTAACCATGGGCCAAAGAAACAGATGGCCTTTACATCATCTGCCCTATAGATCACAAGTTGTGAAAAGGGAGCAATAAAACCCAATATCTCCACCTGTATTTCTTTTAAGTCTTTTCTAATGTTTCTAACATTTAACATTTCCAATGCCAAATATGGACAGAAACTTTGGGCTCAACTATTCAATGATTTTTTTTTCCTGCAATAAAAACCAACATGTTCTCTTTCAGGAACTTTCATGTTTGGAATGAAGCTTGGATGGCTAGACCAGATCTTCCCAATGGATATGGTGGTTGGCAAGCATTTGATGCTACACCACAAGAGGCATCTGACTGTAAATACTTCTTTCATCCTACTTAATGTCTAACTAAGGCAATGTCTTCACAGGACTACACAAACCCATTTGTGACCTACATATTTTTTCCACACCTAATGCAGACAAGGTCGCTATATATTTAATGTAAAAACCAAACACTTATACATTGTATCTGACTAGGGTTTGGTATCCAGCTAGCATATGCATGAAGCAAAAGATATTTATTACAAATAAATTGTTATTCATCATGCTATAGTAAGACTATAGACGATTAGAAAGAATAATTGGACATAAAGTTTGTTTTTAGTTGACACTCTTTGAAATCTATTTAGTAAGAGTTTTTTTTTTCTGATTAGCAAAGTTAAATTTCTAGCTATCGTTAGATTTGTTCAGTAGGCCTATAGGTTTCTACGTGCTTCTATGAGAGATAACCAATATTTCACTAATCTATCTTGATATATAAAGGATGCCCTCCCTTTATTTTCTAATCAATGTGGTGTTACGTTTTGAAAGTTGAAGTTTTTGTTTAATTTAATTCACTTTTGTCTCTGAATACTACGTACACACTCTTAAATTCTAATAAGAATACACTCAAGAACACGGTATGTTTATTAAGAAGAATGAAGTTTACCCCTTATTGGGTGTCACCCAGTGCGGACCGCACCCCCTTAGTGACGCCACTGAGTTTCACTACCTCATGTAGCCAAACCTTTTTAAAAAGCTTATCTTGACTAGTATCACAACCTTGCACTGATTAACTTCAAAAGAAGTGTAGAGAGAGTTAATAATACTCTACTTATTGTCTTGTGTTTAGATGTGTACTGCTGTGGACCAACCTCTGTTGCTGCAGTGAAACAAGGGGAGGTTAATCTTCCCTATGATGGTCCTTTCGTGTTTGCAGAAGTCAATGCTGATCGTATTTATTGGGTGCCAGACTCCGAAGGAAAACTGAAGTCTGTGTACACAGATAAAAGACTGTGAGTCTATCAGACTTTTGTTTCTGTATACATAAATATAATAATAATAATAATAATAATAAAAGTAATTGTAATTTGTTTTGAAGGATTGGAAAAAATATCAGCACTAAAGCGGCCAACTCTGATGATAGAGAGGACATAACACTGACCTATAAATCAGAGGAAGGTAACGAATTTAGTGTTTAGAATTTAATACGAATTGTGCTTTTATTTCTGTTAGAATAAATTTTCACTGGAATAAATAATGAAGTGCTGATCTAAATATAAATAGTCTACACCATTGGAAATATTGTAATAAACCTGTTGGTGACACAGGTGGGGGTAGTGTTGTGTGTAGACACGGGGCCGGCTCTAGCAATTGCGGGGCCCTATGCGAAACGGATTGCACTGGGCGTAGTCTCTAAGTAGAGATAAGCATAATGTCAAAATTATGATTTTTTTTTTATTAGAAAATACTTTCGTCTTTGCAATAAATTTTTATTACATGAAAGCTCACAAAACTGTTTTTATTTATTGGCACTCCAAAGATGACAATCTTGTCAATTTTTCAGGAGATTTGCATAATTTCAGGAGATTTCCAGGACTTTTTCATGTACTTTTCCTTTTCAGGAGATTTCCTTAAAATCAGGAGGCCACAGAAGCCCTGTTATTATATATAGTTATAATGGTTTAATTTAATAATTTACACTTAGAATTAGTGCGGGGCCTAAGAAAGTGCGGGGCCCACTGCAACCGCATAGGTTGCAGTTGCCTAAGGCCGGCCCTGTGTAGACAGCCAAAGCAAATTGCCCCAGTCCAGCGCTAGACAAGAGGTCAACCGTGACAAGTTGCAACGGTCAGCCTAGACAGTTCGGGAAGGATCTGTGTTGTGAATAGTGCTCAGGAGCGTCACGAGGGATGTAGTCATATTATCAACCAGAATGGTCGGGCAATGTTCTGTCCGGTTCTTGAAGGCCAGCAGTGACCCTATATTATAGCGAAGGTGTCAGAGTCAAGTGACTTCATGTTACCTCGCAACTTCACAAGTGCGAGTCGAAGTCTGAGTCAAGAACCAGTCTAGTGTGAAGTCCGTCCGGAACAAGACTGGAGAGGCCGTTGCAAGAGTCGCTACACCGTTAAACAGTTGATACGTTAGAGTGTGAAGCTTTTGTACAGTCAGTATTAAGTTGTTGCCAATTGTACAGTAAAAAGTAAAAGTAAAGTTCCCCTTTCAGACCTTGTGGTCTATAGGCCAGATGATGTAAAGGTTTCTGAGGCCTATGGATAACGAGGGTGTCATGTGGGCAGCACAACAACCAGCCGCCTTTACTTTTCCCCAACTAATGTCAGGTACCCATTAGAGTTGGGTGGACTCAGAGGCGCCCGAAGATCCCGGAATTAAAAATCCCGGTCTTCACCAGGATTCGAACCCCCAGACCTCGGTTCGGAAGCCAAGCACTTTACCGCTCAACCAACACATCTCCAATTGTACAGTATTGGCTGTGATTTCTTTGACATTAAACTGTTATGTTATTTTGGAGCCTTGAGTTGTCAAGTTCTTTAAGTTGGTGGTGTTGTGTGGTACAGTTTGCAGTGAGCCTGGATAGGGAGAAACGTAACAATATGGTTATCCCTGGAAACCTATTTTCTAAGTTAAATACGGGTTGATGAATTAGTTCATTGATTACCAAGTTAAAAACATTAATCTAGATGGATAAGAGTTGTTATGATAAAAGCTAAATGAATGGACATATAGCGGCAGACATAAAGACATATTCATTAAAAGGATAAATTACATTTAGATTACATAAAGGAGATATAGAAACTAGTTTGTAGAAAGTCGGTTGGTAGGCAGGCAGGTAAGTAGATAGATAAAAGAATGACTAACAACTAATCTATCTATCTAATCTATCTATTTTTCCATTAGGTTCAGCTGAAGAAAGAGTTGCAGTGCTCAGAGCTAACCAAGTTGGCTCCAACAGAAAAGATATCTATATTCAAAAATCTAATGTAAGCAACATAAAAAAGATGTTACAAGTGAATAGTCTCTAACTATAAAATGAAAGATATAAAACTGTTTAAACAGTAGACAAAGTTTTTATCTTTTTTGTAGAAACATTCTATTGACATATCATATTTCTTTTTCTCTTTTAATTTTCAATCTTACTAACACAAAAAAAAAGATTTTGTCTTGTGAGCTATTTATAGGAAGTCTTTGTGTATATGTAAATGTGTTTCTAAACAGTAGTGGCGTTGAGAAAGAGAAAAAAAAAAGTTTAAAAAAAAAGAAAGAAGAAAAAAAGGGATAAAAAAAAACAACAAGAGACGCATTAATAGAATCAAAGAAAACGGTAGATGAAAAAAAATAGAATTGAAAGCTGAAAAACAAAAAAAAAAGAGAGAAAGAGAATGAGATAGAAAGGTATAAAGACTAATAAAAAGAAAGAAATATTTTTTTAATCAACACATTAAGAACATCTTTAAGTACTTTTCTTGATGTGTTTATGTACGTATTGAACATGCATACAAAACATACATCACTCATCTTTAAATCAGTCAATCTTTATCAGTCAATCTTTATTTAGACTTTAGACTAACTCCCTAATTGTCTATTTCAAAGGACATTGAGTTTTCTGTTGATCAAGACGAAAGTGCCACATTTGTTGGGGGGAACTTTGAGCTGAGATTTCGAATGAAGAATGGTGGAGTTGAAGTCCGGACAGTAACTGGTCGTATTGAGGTGAAGAGCATGTATTACACTGGCGTAGTGGCTGAACCAGTCACCTCAAACCCTTTTGGTCCTGTTACCATAAACCCAGGGGAAGGTAATCTGGAACTGATTAGTTGCAATTTTACTTACAAGGCTTTTTATTCACATTTTAGAACTAATCAATTGGTCTATATCAATAAAAGAACAACTCAGTAACTATCAGTCATTTAATGAGCAATCATTAAACTAGCAACTTTTTAATTCATTTGTTCACATATTTTGTTTGTTCTTTCTTTGGCTAGAGCAATCCGTTTTTGTTGTCGCTACTCAGGCTGACTACGATGGTAAGCTCAAAGATTGTTGTATGCTGGATGTTACAATTTGGGCAGTTGTACAAGAAACGGAGCAGTATTTCACCAAGAAAGATGATTTTAGACTTCGTAAGCCCCATCTTGCAATTAAGGTAATTTTGTTCTAAATTTGAGTCCTAGTAACTAAATCCGTAATATTGTTTGCCACATAGGCACCAAGTGAAGCAGTAACCTTGTGACAAATACTTTGTTTCATAGGCACCAAGTGAAGCAGTAAGTGGCCAGCAGTTCACTGTTGATGTTTCCTTCACTAATCCACTCAACAGAGACCTCACTAATTGTTATGTTGTTGTGGATGGCTTGGCTCAATCTTTCAAGTTCCCACAAACGTGAGTCCAAGACTGACTGAATAATAAACTATAGTGCTTCAATGCTTACAAGTTGAACAGAATATTGCCTTGGCATAGATTTAAACTTTACTTTAACTTTACACACATGCTTTATAAAACCTATGAGAAAATGTAGGTCCTGTCCAGACAGCAGAAATGGACTCTTCAAGAATGAGAATCTAGTATTTAGAAACTTAAAACAAATATCTAATTTGCATGTAATAGAAATGAAAAGCCATCGAATTGTACAAGTAGACATGAAAAAAAAAGAGTAAAACAGAAAGGTGAATACAAAAAGAAGACATCTTACACTCACTATGTCACAATATCAAATTACATTTAATTCTTAATTTGGAATTGCCTGCTATTTGATGTGCTAGTGTAGATGCACAAACAGCCCCCTCCCTGCGCTGATATTATTATAGTTCTTTTGTATTATACATTAAGCCCAATTTTGTAATAACCCTTTTGTCATTTCTATTTTTTCTCCCAGTAATGTAGCAGCTAACAGCACATTTATGGCAACTCTTCCTATAATTCCTACCAAAGTTGGCAAGACTGACCTCATTATCAGCTTTAATTCAGACCAATTGGAAGACATCAATGTGTCACACCACATTCTCTTGAAAAAATAGTGAGACAATATTAGCAGACCAAAAGTATTGGATGCTTGCTTTTCAATAAAATGCTTTGAATGTATGTATTTAATATAAACAACGAAATATTGTTAATGTCTAATCTAGTGTTGATGAATCATCTTGTTGACCATCGCTGTGACAGTATTGTAGAATTAGATCTTTGAAGTACTCCTTCTTTTGAAATTTTCTATCTACACTTTGTGCTGTTCAACACTCTAGAGCCTCGTTTTAGTTAATTTTTGTTTTTTCTTTTGAGAAATTTCTACGAATGTCTAGACTAAATGTCAGATAGACAGTCACAATGCTATGTTGCACAATTGTTAATTTTAGCAATTGGCCTACTCCATTAGGGGTCACGATTGAACTTTGAATTTCAAATTTCATTTAGGGTTTCTAAGTAATAGATGGATAGACAGTATTGGAAGGTTTTTAAATGATGGATAGTGATAGGATTGAAGGAAGTTTCTTTTAGAAATGAAACAGACTGATATGCATTCTATACAAACTTCAAGAAGCAATGTGTAAAAATCGGCTGGTCCAGAAAGTTTATACCAAGCATGATCAGTTTAGACCAACAATATTGATGCATATAACTTTGATTGTTTTAATTACAAAGTGATGCAATGTTTTACTAATCTAATATTATAATGTGTTTCATACATCAATTTTCTAGCACTCATTTCTTTGACTGAACTAGGTTCAAACCTTCAAATAATCCCTTGTCCATGTCGCTAGTATCATTTTATTCTGACATAGTCTTTATCCTTTGGCATTGAACTTGCTCATGGCTTATTTACTTGTCAGACACTTGATTTAACAAACACAGCACACTATGATGGTCATGCATGCTGCTATTGTTGTTGTGTAATATTTACATGTACTTCATGTTATTATCAATACAGAATTCAGTGTCCGAAAAATCTGAAAGTTTTAAAAATGTTTTTTTTTAATTGAACTACCATTTCATTGTTAAACATGCCAGTAGGCAATGTAGGCTACATTAGTACAGCCAGTAGGCAATGGAGGCTACATTAGTACAGCCAGTAGGCAATGGAGGCTACATTAGTACAGCCAGTAGGCAATGGAGGCTACATTAGTACAGCCAGTAGGCAATGTAGGCTACATTAGTACAGCCAGTAGGCAATGGAGGCTACATTAGTACAGCCAGTAGGCAATGGAGGCTACATTAGTACAGCCAGTAGGCAATGGAGGCTACATTAGTACAGCCAGTAGGCAATGGAGGCTACATTAGTACAGCCAGTAGGCAATGGAGGCTACATTAGTACACATTAAAAGTACGTTTAGAGCTAGGGCGCTGTTATCACCCCTAATAAACTCAGGTAAACGCCACCCCGGGCAATGCATCTCAATTTCAATGTGGTGCCCAGGTGGAAAGGTTTGTTAGAGGAGACAAATAGGCCAACAAGGAAACAGAATCTCGCGCCCCACCCCCCAGCAGGACCAAATTGAATCGAAACAAATGAGAGTGGCGGGAGGTCAGAATCAACAAGTCGTGTCCATGGTTGACTCCCACACGGCAGTTGAGGTGGACAGAGGGAAAATGAGAGCCGTGTATCTGGAATGATTGACCTTTGGCCTTGCGTCTAGTCCCGAGTACCTTAGGAAAAAAACTGGTTTAACGAATTTGCATCTGCTTGTAACCTGTCAAATAAAAGCTTTCGCTCAAACCTGGTTTAGAGCTGTTGAGAGCAGTTGAGAGCTGTCTAACCAAGTGAAATGGGGGAGGAGAGCTTCCTCTGATCTAGAGCAGTGAGCAAGTTTCTAACACACCAATCACTGGTAGTAAGCAAGTTTCTAACACACCAATCACTGGGAGTAAGCAAGTTTCTAACACACCAATCACTGGGAGTAAGCAAGTTTCTAACACACCAATCACTGGGAGTAAGCAAGTTTCTAACACACCAATCACTGGGAGTAAGCAAGTTTCTAACACACCAATAACTGGGAGTAAGCAAGTTTCTAACACACCAATCACTGGGAGTAAGCAAGTTTCTAACACACCAATCACTGGGAGTAAGCAAGTTTCTAACACACCAATCACTGGCAGTGAGCAAGTTTCTAACACACCTATCACTGGCAGTGAGCAAGTTTCTAACACACCTATCACTGGCAGTGAGCAAGTTTCTAACACACATTTCACTGGCAGTGAGCAAGTTTCTAACACACCTATCACTGGCAGTGAGCAAGTTTCTAACACACCTATCACTGGCAGTGAGCAAGTTTCTAACACACCTATCACTGGCAGTGAGCAAGTTTCTAACACACCACTCACTGGGAGTGAGCAAGTTTCTAACACACCTATCACTGGCAGTGAGCACGTTTCTAACACACCAATAACTGGGAGTGAGCAAGTTTCTAACACACCAATAACTGGGAGTGAGCAAGTTTCTAACACACCTATCACTGGGAGTGAGCAAGTTTCTAACACACCACTCACTGGGAGTGAGCAAGTTTCTAACACACCAATCACTGGGAGTGAGCAAGTTTCTAACACACCACTCACTGGGAGTGAGCAAGTTTCTAACACACCTATCACTGGCAAGTTCACTGCAAAAAAAAAAGTTAAATTGTACCCGAGCCTCAACACTTCATATAATTTCATGGGTCTTGGCCGTATGTACATTTATAAAAAAAGGAGAACGACCTGAATTGGAACTCATGACTCAAACCTCCTCAAGCTGACATTCTAACCACTCTGCTAGAGCGGTGTGTATGAAAACAGAAGATCTCATGATTCAAGCCTCCTCAAGCTGACATTCTAACCACTCTGCTAGAGAGGTGTGTATGAAAACAGAAGAACTCATGACTCAAACCTCCTCAAGCTGACATTCTAACCACTCTGCTAGAGCGGTGTGTATGAAAACAGAAGAACTCATGATTCAAACTGACATTCTAACCTCTCTGCTAGAGAGGTGTGTATGAAAACAGAAGATCTCATGATTCAAACTGACATTCTAACCACTCTGCTAGAGAGGTGTGTATGAAAACAGAAGATAGTATACTTATCTGTTATTTGTTTCAAACTTGCTTTAAATCGGCGACCTATAAAGGGGACTAATTTAGCGTATACCACCACATCTGTCAGTACCATTTCTTTCACTTGTTCGAGATACCAAACAAAATGATTAATTACCAATAGTTAATTAACTTTTTTTTTTACATTTTTGGTTGTTGTTTTGTCAGGTAAAAGGAATAATTGTGCAAATGTTTAGTTTAATCCGAGATTAGGTGTGGAAGAAATAATGATTCCAAACTCCCCCCCCCCCACCTCTACCTACACCACTGAATTGTTAGTCTAGATCTATTAACAATTAATTACATGACTGATTCAAAATAAATGATGTAATTACTTTCATTATAAGCGAAGTTTAATTTTTTTTTTAAAATTTCCATCTTCCTTTTTTTGTCTTGAATCGACACAATATCAAGGGATGTAACTGTTGGCTTTATTGACTTTCTTGTAAAGATGGCTTGAATTGTCTTCATTGATCTAAGACTTTAGAGACATTCCTAGTTCAAAGTAGATCATGCACAAGGACTAAAATGACACTCGATTGCTGAACTCTACAGTAGATTGTAGTCTAGACTGTGATTTAGCAGGAAATAGAGAAAAAGTCATTTAACAGTGCCCAGGGGCATTCCTTGCAATGAAAGTGTGGGTCCTGTTATTGACACAAAACTCAATATCTGACTGATAGAACTGGGACGATTTAATCCAATAGTACAAGACTTATACAAGGTTACGTTATTTATTTTAGATTCTCCTGATAAATGACTTTCTGTTTTGTGTGTTGTGAAAAAACATAGATATAGGTCTTGATCAACATTATTAAAGGGAGTTAATACAAGATATGAAAAGCTTCATTTCATAACCCCAGAAAAAAAAAGTAGCAGAAGAGGGGAAACGAAAATGTGATCTGGAATGAAAGAATAAGAAAGAGATGGAGAGAAGCTAGAAAGTCAACCCTAATAAAATTACCGAAAGGAAAAAAAAGAGATTGAGAAAATAAACAAGAGAGCAGTCATTCTTCCTTTCTTTCTCAAGGTTTTTTTTTGTTGCTTATTGTTATTATACTTTGAATGTATTACTTCGTCTGTGCCATTTTTTAGCGGCCCGCGAAAGGGGAAAAGACGGTAGTGTTTATATGTGTGGCCTGTCTGTCCGTCCGTCCTCCCGGTTAGATCTCAGAAACTAGAAGAGAAAATGAAAATTGGACGTCAAGATATTTTAGACCATTCAAAGTTCTAATGCAATACTTTTTTCTTTTCCGAAAGTGAATCATCTAATTTTAAAAATTATATATGCAAGTATATTTTTCATAAAAATACACCACTTTTACAACTATTCACTATTAATAGTAACAAACACCGGAGGTTTTATTTACGCTGTAACTCTAGCAAAACATATATTCAGCACATTTATGCAAACGGTTGTAGATTTTTTGTCAAAAAAATTTTTTTGTTTACATTTGTATTGCTAAGTTAAGTAAGTTCTGTCATACAAACTACTACATTTACACATAAAAATGTTAACTATTTTTTTTAAAGAGAAAAAATCTATTTAGTATGCATATAAGTTTGACAGAATTTAAAATAGGTAGTTTTTGAAATTATCACGTGAACCGCAGTGTCACTACAATGGCATCGTAACTCAACCAAGAGGAAAAATATTTTTTTTTTTCTTGGGATTTGAATAAGAGATTGTCCCTTTACAAAACAATTAGATCAATTAGATATTCATTTTAAGACATCAGTTGGGCGAGGATCAATTCACATTCACTTTCATCTATCCTTTGGTCTGCTGGAACGCTGGGGCACCACACAAGATCTGTCAACCTTCTTTCTCCATTTTTCTCTGTCATTTGTCTTTGATAGAATTTCATTCTGATGCCCTTTGAAACCTGCCTTTTTACCTGCCTGGGTGGACCACTTCGGGGACCGATTTTGAGTTTGTGTTTTCACACAAACTGTCTTTGTAACCTTGTTTTATGTCATTTTGTTTTTAGTTTTGAATGTAATGAATGGTCTACGTATTCGTCTGTCTGACTGTTCAGATTTCAAAAACTAAATAATCTGGGCTTTCTTGAACGAACGTTTTAAAAAAAATTAATTATGAAAACTATTTATCACGCGAGCCATCATCGCACAAAGCCTGGACTATGAACTCTTATTAGCTTCTCCCGTAGTGCCCTGGCGAGAAACTGTTCGGCGTACTAGTCTAGTGAGTCTGCTGACACGTGCCTCGTAGCTCCCATACAGGTCTAGTGAGTCTGCTGATACGTGCCTCGTAGCTCCCATACAGGTCTAGTGAATCTTCAGATAGATGCCTCATAGCTCACAATACTAGTCTAGTGAGTCTGCTGATACGTGCCTCGTAGCTCCCATACAGGTCTAGTGAATCTTCAGATAGATGCCTCATAGCTCACAATACTAGTCTAATGAATCTGCTGACACGTGCCTCGTAGCCCCCATACAGGTCTAGTGAATCTGCTGACACGTGCCTCGTAGCCCCCATACAGGTCTAGTGAATCTGCTGACACGTGCCTCGTAGCCCCCATACAGGTCTAGTGAATCTGCTGACACGTGCCTCATAGCTCCCAAACAGGTCTAGTGAATCTGCTGACACGTGCCTCGTAGCTCCCAAACAGGTCTAGTGAATCTGCTGACACGTGCCTCGTAGCTCCCAAACAGGTCTAGTGAATCTGCTGACACGTGCCTCGTAGCTCCCATACAGGTCTAGTGAATCTGCTGACACGTGCCTCATAGCTCCCAAACAGGTCTAGTGAATCTGCTGACACGTGCCTCGTAGCTCCCAAACAGGTCTAGTGAATCTGCTGACACGTGCCTCGTAGCCCCCATACAGGTCAAGTGAATCTTCAGACACGTGCCTCGTAGCTCCCATACAGGTCTAGTAAATCTGCTGATACGTGCCTCGTAGCTCACAATACTGGTCTAGTGATTCTGCTGGCACGTGCCTCATAGCCCCCATACAGGTCTAATGAATCTTCAGATAGATGCCTCATAGCTCACAATACTGGTCTAGTGACTCTGCAGGTCTCGGAGCTGCGGACACTCATGCAAGAGATGCGCTACTGTCTTCACTGACTGTTCAGTGTCGGAACCGGGCAGAGTAAGCACCTATGGGTCAGTGTCTCTTTCTGCACTGCGCTATTCTTGTTTATTCCGACTTTTTTTTTTTAGCTTCTACCACGGATCGCCACAGTCCGGAGGACGTAAATGCTGCCAGACACCCTGGCCATTGGATCCATCTAAGGATTTCATAGTCGTAGCCTGGTTAAATGTGCTTGGGGCCACCGCACGGTGAGTGCTCTTTCACCAACTACAGCATCAGCATTGCCCCTCACGCCGCAGTACGCGGGCGGGAGGGTCCAAATGCAAGGAGACCACAGATTCAATACACCACCTGATATTATCTGCGGCGCCGATTGCCTCTTCTACCAAAGGAGACTTTCCTCCAAAGCCACTCATAGCTTGGACCGTGAGTCAGTGACCAGTACAACAGAAGTTGTGACTGTTTCCTTTTTTTTACGAATCTTTTCCCTAGTATGTCTTAATGACTGTAATCGCCGTGATTTCGAGACGCAAACTGCGAGGCCACGTGCACCCGACAAGCTCGAGGTCAGGGTAACTAATATATAGGACCCATGCCCAGTGGATCAAGCTGAAATATTGCACTTATTTCTTTTACCTGACAATAGAAGAACCAATACAAAAAATAAATCACTACTTTGCTAATTAATTATTTTGTGTGATACCAAGTAAGGTAAATAGCTTCGACATTATTGAGAGACGCAGTGGCAAGTGCGGAGTTCTTCCCCTTCGATAAACTTTGTTTTCTTTTACAAATTAATTATTTTGCTTGTTCTAAATGGGAGATAGGTCTACGGTCTACGTCTGACTCGGAAGTCTATGATCTAAGTCTGACTCGGAGGTCTACGGTCTAAGTCTGACTCGGAGATCTATGGTCTAAGTCTGACTCGGAGGTCTATGGTCTAAGTCTGACTCGGAGGTCTATGGCCTAAGTCTGACTCGGAGGTCTATGGCCTAAGACTGACTCGGAGGTCTATGGTCTACGTCAGACTCGGAGGTCTATGGTCTAAGTCTGACTCGGAGGTCTATGTTCTACGTCTAACTCCGAGGTCTATGGTCTAAGTCTGACTCCGAGGTCTATGGTCTAAGTCTGATTCGGAGGTCTATGGTCTAAGTCTGACTCGGAGGTCTATGTTCTACGTCTGAGTCTGACTCGGAGGTCTATGGTCTAAGTCTGACTCGGAGGTCTATGTTCTACGTCTGACTCCGAGGTCTATGGTCTAAGTCTGACTCGGAGGTCTATGGTCTAAGTCTGACTCGGAGGTCTATGTTCTACGTCTGACTCCGAGGTCTATGGTCTAAGTCTGACTCGGAGGTCTATGGTCTAAGTCTGACTCGGAGGTCTATGGTCTAAGTCTGACTCGGAATCCTCTGAGCATACAAAAGAAATGTTTGTGTTTAAATCTCGATGGTTTCACTAGTACAATAGAATAAAACGAAAGACAATGACTTTGAAATATATTTTATTGGAGATACACAATGCAAGTGAGACATAGTTCTAGGTTGAACAGAAAATTGCATACAGTCTTAAACAACAAATATCTGGAGAGAACAGTTTGAGTCGAACATGGAATGTAACAAACAAAAAAAAAGGGGGGGGGGGGAAATGTTCATTTAAAATGGTAGAAACAAAGTTACAATTCACTTGCAAACCACACAATAAAATACTGTAGAGACTTTGTTGCAAACTAGTCTCTTTGTTTCTTTGTTATTTTCTTTATACTTTTGGTGTTAAAGACTCGAGTAGAACAAGTCACTCCATTTTGAACTGAAACAAATTGACTGCGAAAAGCACTTTGTAGAACTTAAGCCTTCACTCGCCCGTTCGTGTAAATATTTAGCCTGTATGATAATTCAATTATCTTATATTATTTTGAGTGTCTATTCCACTCTAATAATAATAATAATAATAATACCAAGAACTTTAGGATTTTTATACTAAGCTAAATGAAAAGAACATGGAGGTTTAAAGAATGTTTTCTAAGTGATAATTCTCTTCAGAAACCTTGGTACAGGTTAGCACCAGTTAAAGACACAATAAATCATGAAATTATTTCGTCTGTAACTAGTGCAGAACTAAAGCTCCGGTACTTTGTATGTATAGAATGTATCAAGACAAGGGAAGAGAAGAATGATCAAAAGCCAAAATCAACCTTGATACTATGTCAAGACGATTTCTATGTCATTCATGATATCGTATCAGTACCTATCACGACAATGTCCCTTAGTCTCATTTATTCCAGTCAATTTCAATGAATATAATTGTATTAGTCGTGATGGGTAGTCAGAGTGCAACAGAGATTCCATTCCTTTGGTTCAAGGAAAGATAATTGGGATACAAGTTAGAGATGATGTCATTAATGTCTGACTTAGGCCGTTGTTGGTCTAAGTCTGACCAATCTTGTGGTTTGTATAAGACGTCCAGCCCCCCAACCTTTGTCCAGTTTTCACGGCACTTCACAAATGACTATTTTCAACGATACCGATGCTACGTAAATATTTGACATTGACCTTGTTTAATTAAGTCATTATTTTTGTTAGGTTGAAAATCATGATGTTTATTTTGAAATGTGATTAACAGCACACACGTAAACCATTCGCATGCCTTTTAGTCTTCAACTCCTAAGAACGTTGTTAAGATGAAGTTCATAAACAAACAGAAACAGCATAGAAGCTGAAGCCACGTGACCAAGAAACCAAGCAGGAGAGGGTGGTAGGCAAGACTATGCGACCGTCTAGAGCTTTCAAATGGTGCTGTTGTATCTATGTGGAAGGGGAGGGAAGTGAGGATAGTGTGTATCAAGTGATGGTAGTGTGTATGAAATGATGGTAGTGTGTATCAAGTGATGGTAGCGTGTATTATCGAAGAAGTGACAGTACTAAAGAGGAAGTGACGTTATAAAACAGGAAGTGACGTGAAGGACTAGGTTCTATAGGGAGACGCCTCTGAACACAATTTCACAGACTTCAGTTCTAAATTCATAATTAAAGCATATTCCTTTAAAATGGCAATACAATAATACTCTAATAATACGAATATCATAAATATACATTTACCGGTATATACATTTTTGGTGCGCCGGTTAGTAGTTGAAGACCTAGCGTAGTGATGCGACAAGGACTGGAGCGGAGTTTAGTCATCAACAACTTAAGAACCAAACCTTGTGCATCCATCATTCTTGGCTGATCATTCAGTTTGCTTTTCAAATCTCTTTGTCCCACACAGAACACACAACACACAGTAAAAATCAAAACAGAATTCGTTCTAAACGAAACAAAGCAAAGTAAGAATTCAATAAATGCTATTAACATACTGTCCACACAGAGTTAGTGACCTCAAAGTAATAATTCAATAAATGCTATTAACATACTGTTCACTCAGAGTTAGTGACCTCAAAGTAAATTCGACAAAATGATCAATGTAATGAAAACCATAAACGCGCCAAAGTGGTATAATTGTTTCCTCTTGGGGACAAAGTTCCAAATATGTCTACATTAGATAGCAATCAAGAGATAATAAACATTCTGCTTACACACATATGTAAGGCAAGTCCCACCTAAACTAAACTTCGGAATTTGACCGATAGGAAATAAATATATAGAAATAATTATATATTCATTAAAAAATTTGAATTAAAAAAATAGAAATGTTTATATACAAAGTTTGAACCATATATGTACACATGCGTTTTGTCATGTTATATTTATACATTAGGGTTATGACTTTTTCCACATTGCAACTGTAAATTCCAGTAACAAATGTCAGAAATAATTGAACTGAATATTTTTTTAAATTTTTATTAGTTACTTTTTCTCAGCTCAGCTTGATTTCAATTTCCGTTTGATTCAACAAACCAGTTCTTAACATTTGAATGCCAATAACTAAACGAGACAATGTATACAAATATGTTGATCTGGTGGCTACAAAGCATACGTTATAGAACTCCCATATTAATTCAACCGTTTTATGTTGTGCCGTGTAAAATGTGTTTTCAAGATGTTCGTCATTACTTATGCCCATCACTTACAGTCCAAATTGATGTCTTCTGCGCCTGTCTTCGGCAAGGGATTCTCTTTGAGTCTCAAATGTGTGTCCCTTGACCTTCGTGAAAGCTCTCCAACTGTCTCTTTCCGATATCATCCGCTGCCAGCTTCTGTCCTCTGTCTTGATCTGTCTATTGCATCGGATAGAACCTCTTTCAATTGCAAGCCCGTCCATTTTTTAATGTTGTCTTCCCATCGCTTTCTCTGTCTGCCAATTCTTCTTTCCCTGAAGGAAGGTCTTTGCAAGCCCCGAAGACCTTGTAATATGGCCATAGAACTCTAGTTTCCGTTTTTTTTTACTATAGCTAGCAGGTCATCGTGGGGTCAAATCGCTGTAGTAACCCTATCTCTAATCTCTTGGTTTGTGATGCGGTCTTTGAATGTGATACCTAGGATCCTTCTGTAGCAACACAATTCCATTGCTAGGATCCTACTCTCTAGCTCTGCAGTCATTATTATAAGTGGACCAAGTTTTTAAAGTCATAACCCTGGTAGATAAATAATAAATAATGTTTTTATCTGTAAAGTTAGGAAAGTTGAAATATAAATTTTAAAGAAACAAAAAAGATATTTACATTATAAGTTATATTTTTTCTTGCATTTTCAACATATATCATTTGCCTACTGTTCAATGTGTAGAAGTTAGTTGATGCTATTCTGATGACTGTGTAGATCCTCTAAAGATTGATACAAGTGAACGCTGCAGACATCCGTCCCTTGCTCAAGTCGATCGTAATTTAAACAATGTTCACAGTCTTTGTCACTGCCACAGCCCGAGTGACAAGATGGCGTCATCAGGAGAGAGTCTCTTTCACACTGGTCGTTAGAGGATGTGATGACCACGCTGTTAGTAGCCAACACTGTATGAACATCCTCACCTGCTGCTTTCTTGGACGCCTTCTGATCTAAAGAATCTTCGGATTGTCTCAGTTTGATACGTCTTTCTTTGGTGCGGCGTGCAGCGAGTGGTGCTTCGTATATGACAGAACATGTGCTGGTGGAGTTAGAGCGAGACACCGTGCTTGTATTTGGGGACACTGTATAAAACTGAGCTGACCTACGTTTATGTTTAGTATCAGCTTTCTCAAGAATGTGTTCGCCTGCTGAGCTCTTGATGATTTCCAGTGAGGAGGGTACACTGGATCTATTCTTACGATGTTTTGGTAAAGCTGTTTCTGGATCAGACGCCTTAGTGCCACCGGAACTATGACTGTCACTGCTGGCTCGCTTTCTCTTTTTCTTTTCTTTCCCATTGTAATGTTTACTCTCTAAAGAAGCACTAGTAAGTTTCAGAGCGTCGTCTATAAATACCGAATTACTTTTTTTACATACACTTTGCGATGTGTTGTAAATATCCGCCTTTTTTAAAGAGGGGTCAGAATTAATGTAGTTGTTTGAGTTGACCTCTGAATATAAAGGTGGAGCTGAAGCCTTGTTAAATGGATCTTCGCGTAGCTCCAGACTGTCTTTGAAGATATCTGTGTATCTAGGCAAGCGATCACCTATTTCTGCATAATCAGCATCACACGCTTTTTGGTCGGTGTCACTCTCCTCGGGGGACGACTTTTCATTGATCTCTGTTGCCTGTTGAGTGTCGTCTTCATCTACAAGAAAAAAAAACAACAAATTTTATAATTAAAGTACAAAATTAATAACTAAGTGAAATAAAAATACATGTTTTAATATGAACGTTTCTTTCAGCACAAAAAGTCCCAGCTCTCTGTCTAGAGAGCAAGTAAACCAACTTATACAATTGTATACAACAGTGATGCCCAACCTAATTCGACCTGCGGGCCATTTTAATTTCTGACACTCGTGTCGTGGGCCACATGAACGAAAATGTACACATTAAAAAAATGAAATTGACCTGAATTTGAAACTATTAGATTAGAAAAACACGTGGAGCTAGTACTTACATTAAGGAATGGGATATCTGGAGTGATTTGTTTTTTTCACGCGTCAGAAAATGGCTGAATTTCTGTACTTAAAAAAAGAACAACATTGTAGCTACCTTTGACGTCGACTCATTTTCTTGTCGCTTTTTGGTAAATATTTCCAACAATTCTCCAATCTCTAGGCGTAGTCTAACAATCTTTTTATTCGAGGCTCAAACCAAGAATATTTGTTTCATAATGACGTTTATAATTTGTTCTTTTTAGAAACAGCCACACTTTTTTTTATATAGATCAAATAAGATCCACAAAAAAAAAGTTAAGATCCGTTCTCTTTTTCAGGTAGATTCTCATTTCATAAACACAATAATGTTAAAGGTCATTATACCAATCAATTAAAGAAAAATTAAGGGCCCTAACATAGGTAAAGATACATAAGTCAACTTTTTTTTCGATGGGGTTGTCTACACTTTGTGCCGACATTTCGGCGGGCCGGATGGAACCACGTCGCGGGCCGGATCTGGCCCGCGGGCCGTATTTTGGGCATCACTGGAATGTATTGTTGCCATTTTTTATCAAAGCAAAGGATAGCTGCTCTATAAATGACATTTGAAAAACATTGCAGTGTTGTAGAAAAATCAACCTTAACTGTAAAAAAATCATTATTGATCAGTACACTTCAATGTTTTTCAGTACACATTAATGTAAACCAATGAAATCAGTGCATCACAATTTTCAATCAGTATATTCACTTCACATCCATGAAAATGCGTACACCTTACACCTAACTGAAATAGCGTAGACATAAAGTGGATAATACATTTCAACCTAATGTAAGTCCAAATAGTTTGAAGAGCAATCAACAACTGAAACAGTTGCAACAGTTGATACATTTTAATTAACAATCTAATTCTAAACTTGAATAACATTTACAGAAAAGAATAAAAAGATGCTGGTGATCATAAAATCAAAGAGAATAAAGAAGATGTGAATGCACACGACAGCTAAGTCCTTGGCATTGACTTGTACATTTTCATTGTTCAAACAAGATATCAACGCTTTTACCATAACATCATAGTGGGTAACATGATCCTTAACTACTCAAGTCTCAGCTTTCTAAGAGTTCATCTTTATTCAATCAATCTTAAGTTTAAACATTCAAAGTAGTAATGTTATACAAAGATAAAACACAAACTTCTTTTTACAAAACTTATATCAATTTAGTTATAAACGTGTCAAAGCAAAGAACAGACTTGATAGAACAGACTTGATAAAACAGACTTGATAGAACAGGCTTGATAGAACAGACTAGATAGAACAGACAAGATAGAACAGACTTGATAGACTAGACAGACTTGATACAACAGACTTGATACAGCAGGCAAGATAGAACAGACTTGATAGAACAGACAAGACAGAACAGACTTGATAGACTAGATAGAACAGACAAGACAGAACAGACTTGATAGAACAGACTTCATAGAACAGACTAGATAGAACAGACTTAATAGAACAGACTAGATATAGCAGACTAGATAGAACAGACTAGATAGAACAGACTTAATAGAACAGACTAGATAGAACAGACTAGATAGAACAGATTTGATAGAACAGACTTGATAGATCAGACTTGATAGAACAGACGTATCTTACCAGCACTTGCATAGATATGGCTAACAGGGTCGCAAGGAGGCTGACACCTAGTGAAGAATCAATTTAAAAAGTTATTCAAATGACTATTACTATTATTACTATGCAATACCTATAGATGAATATGATAAAAGAGGTACCTGGATTTCTTAGTGTAAAATGTGATGGCAAAAATAATGATGACTATAACAACACAGGCTGCTGTTGAGCCCAGAACGATGGCCAGAAACTTTTCATCCGTGGAGTC
Source organism: Biomphalaria glabrata (assembly GCF_947242115.1). Lineage (NCBI taxonomy): Eukaryota > Metazoa > Mollusca > Gastropoda > Planorbidae > Biomphalaria > Biomphalaria glabrata. The sequence goes on from NC_074717.1 coordinate 17,380,138, forward strand.
AAAGTTGGTGGCTTGTATTCCTTTAGCTGTCAAGAGAAAATACAAAGAATTCATGAATAAAACAGTTTAATTTTTCTAAAGCATATATCAACTCATTGGGTCTGTTTGGTAAAAAGTTTGTACGCGTTATTTCTCCCACACCCAATCTCGGATCAAGCTGAAATTTTGCACAATTATTTCTTATACCTGATAAAACAAGAATAAATGAAAAAAAATTAACATATTAGTTAATTTACTATTTGTTTGGTATCGAACAAGGGAAAGAAATTGTACATGACTGATGTGGTCGTATAAGCTGAATTAGTTCTCTTTATACTTTATGGAGAGAAGCAGGTCGCCGCTTTAAAGTTTGAAACTTACAAACAAATGAATATAAAAAAACTTCTATTTTTATTAACAATTGGTAAAAATATTTCTAATCGCTAAAATGTATTTTTGTTAGTCTAAATCTATAACAAGTTTGATTATATGACTGATATAACTAATTGATACACTTTTGTGGTATTTTACGCCTCGGGGTATAATCTCTGCCAGTTGCAACTTCTTGTGTGACTAAATAGACTAATCCTTGATACACAGCTGCGGTCACAAGTTGGTATATGTAATCTTCAGGGGCTGTTGCACTTTCACCCTTCTATCTACTACGGTTCTGTACGACATCTGCAATCCGGGACCTTTCCTTTATGCTCTCTCTCTATGTGGATCTATCCAGTGTCACGTTTTCCCAACTGTTAGTATCGATTTTGAAGAGCTTCATTTCGCGTTCGCATATATATATATATTCCTTAGAAGAGGTTAACCAGCGTCTCTCCTGTCTTCTCCATCACCATACAGAATGTCTTGTGGAATTCTATGAATGTGGCCAAGCCAGCCAAGGCGTCTGCTGCTGATAACAGCGCTGATGTCCTGGCAGCCTGCTCTTCGCAGCACTGATACAATGATACTTGGCATAAGCTTTGTTTTTCTTATATTAATCAATGTAATCTGTCTGTCTATTTATCTAAGGTTATGTAATATCGCTTTTGTTGTAGCTATTTTTTAAACTATTAAGCTCATGGTGAGTATTGTCTACATTTCTAGTCCAAGGAACTTTGAATGTAGGAATGATAGAGCCAGAAGAAATGTAGACGTTGTTAGAATGATGTCAAATCTTCAAAACTCAAGTCTAGAATCTATAAGCCACACTAAGAGAAAACCTAAACAAATGGCGTCTAAAACGTGTCCTTGTTGTGTCAAGTACTGTTTGCTTAAAGTGTCTAGTTCAAACCTTCTTTGCAATCTGTGTCTCCTTCACAACAGCCGTACTCCAACTTGTACTGCTTGATTTCTCGTGGTGGCACGGTCACGTGATCCAATCTACAGGGAGGAGAAATCATGCTGACATTAAAATTCTAACGACTTTCTTTGGTCAGAAAAAAAACAAATCAGCTGATAAAAAAAATATTAAAACTTTCTGTCATGTTTGATTGCATTACTAGTATGGTCGTATGGTATGCGCTTTGACTATCGATCAATGGTCACAATAATCCCGGGTTTGAACCTTGCCCGCCGCCATCCACCATCGTCCTGAGGGAGATTTGGGCTAGGATGTCATTACTCTAAAATCTAAAGGAACAAGTTTCAAACCAACGAAACGATGATTGATCGAAACGTTTACAGGAAAGAGCTCGGTAACATTGGTATCTAACAATTTGTGATTTCGAAGATGAATGAATGAAACAAATGCATGTACAGATCTCCTCGTAAAATCAACTATTTGAAGTTCGGCAATATGATACGGTAGATTGATTTTCATAATAAACATGCATGTATTCTTACTTATTTTTTTAGACAACAGTAATATATACATACATGCTATAAACTCCAAAATTTTCATACTATTTCATTCCATTTAATTTCACGCTTTTCAATTGGCATTTTAAAAAGACTGAATAAACTGTTAATAATAGGACAGTTTCTTCTAGCTCAAAGATAAAGGAAGAGTGCACGCAGAACCAAGACAAAATTATTCATTTCTTTTTTAGGTCGTACTAAAGGCATTGGGAACGCCCCTAATATTATATTATATTTCTAACTTACCACTGACTGACTCATTGATCAAGAGATCTTTTAAACAACCGTAGTGATTCGCATGAAATTTCGTACACAGGTTCCATTTATATCCTAGGCGATTGGTAAGAACCAGTTTTGACAGATTCGCAACTTGACCACCGCAATTCACGAAAAAACGCAAACTTTCTATCAACCCTTTGTATTTTATTTAAGGTATTTCCCTAAAAGGTGCAGTCTATATATAAAGTTTAAATAGAAGAAGTAGCACAATAATAGGACTCCCTGTATAGTATTTCTTTTCCCCTAAGTAAACTTTAAACTTGCCTTACGTCACTTCCGCTTCCCTTTAGATCCTTACTAAATAAAATATAAAAAAAAACTAAACCTAATAGCATCCAAAAGATAAAACTATATTTGTTGTCTACATTTGCTACATTTAAAAGGCTCAACGAGTACAATTAATAAAGCCAAATGAATAGTTCTTTGATTTAGAGGACACAAAACCAAAACAAAAATGTCGAGTGGGGAACGGGCATTCAATCTTCGGAACATGTCCAGTTATTTTCTTCAAGCCCCGGGATGTAGTTTAATGTTTGCCGAGTCTCCGTTCATTGCTTACTCCAAGATTAAAGGAGGATAAACAAATAAAAGGAAAAAAAAAACAACCACAAAGTTGCTGGATACAGAAATCAAATGCTGTGTGCTCTCTCAGTTCTCAAAACAGTACGAAGTCGTCTCACTGGTCAGACCTGATGGAACTTGTTACGATATGGTCATATGTATCGGTCACTCATGCATGATACCAGGACGTAAGTCACTAGCGGATCCAGAACTTTGGAGTGGGGGGGGGGGGCGATTTTTTTTCCAAACCCTAACCCTAACGCCCAGTAAGCCCTAAATCTAAGCATAAACGCGCGTACAGCATATATATATATATATTTATTTATTAGAATGTTTAAAAAAAAGCAGTGTTTCTCAACCTTCGGCTTAAAAAAAGCACAAAATAGTCATGTGGAGGCCTTTCTGTAGACAGCAAGGGGGTCTGGGGGAACGCTGTAAGCTCCCCCAGTGGGGATCGGGGCGAAGCCCCGACGTCAAAATCGTTTTCTTGCATTCTTCACTGCAGAAACGCATTCTCCTGACAAGTACAGCTCATCTTTCATCAGTGGGGTTCGGGCGAAGCCCCGACGCCAAAAACGTTTTCTTGCATTCTTCACAGAAGAAACGCATTCTTCTGAACTAAAGCTCATTATTCATACTATTAAAAAAAGGACCTTTTAAATAATGTTGTACTTGAAAAATATTCTAATATGAATTTATAGGCCCTTAATACATTGCAAATAAAACCGATTTGTTCCTTGAAAAGATAAGATACCCCACATATTTAGATTTTGGTTTTGAGGATCGCCGCCGAAAAAAAATTATTCGATAAATAACATTCAATAAAATTTGAGAATAAGTTGTGAGTTATAGTCTCAAATTTATTTAACTAGAAAAATATCCGATTGAGTAAAGGTTGGGAAACGGCGACTATGAGTGCATTTTTTCGGTTTAGAACTCATCTCAATCATGACTCTTATACTGAAAAATTTCGTTTGAATTCTAACTTTTCCAATGCAAAGTCTTTCTTAAAATAATTATGATAAATTCATGTGAAATTACATAAACTCTGGAAATGGGAGGGGCGGTTTAATCCTAGCTTAATAATTTCTGCTAAAGATTGCATTTGGCATTAAAGAATAAAAAAAAAGTAGGGCGACTCGATATAAGAATTTAATTTATAGTATATATAAATTATATTACTGACAGATTTTTTGAATTTTGTAATTTCTTAACTATAATACTAAAAGAAAAAGTATTGGTTTGTCCGATGGGGGAAATGCGATTGCATGTATCGCCCCTCCCACCTGGTACAACCCTTTTTCATTTAAATTTACTAATGATAAAATTTGAGATTAGAGTGTGGTACGACATAATATACAATGGGTTGACATATCAATACGTAGTTTATATTATATAGATATACCACTAATTTTGTTCACAAACTATGATTCTCCATAAAAATAGGACCGCCCCCCCCCACTCAGACGGCTAGTACATGCAATCGCCCTCCCCTCAACCCCACCGAATCGGCCAAGATACCAGAACGGGAGCGACATAATATAAAATTTATATATTAATTCAACTAATTTTGTTCACAAACTACGATTTCTCAATAAAAGTAGGACCGCCCCCCCCCTCAAAAGGTTTATAGTGGGAAGGGCAGTAGAGGTATTAGCCCCCCCCCCCCCAAACCGGCAAACAGGGAACGACATAATATAAAGATCGGTTAAAATATCAATAACAAGTTTTAATCATATAGATATTTAATTGATTCTGTTAGCAAGCTGTGATTTCTACAAATAAATTGGACCGCCCCCCCACTCGAAAGTGTATGGGGGGGCGGGATTGATACCATCGCCCCTCCCGACTCCACCAAATCGGTCAACATACTAGAGGGGGGGGGCGAAATAATAAAAAAATAGGTTGAAATATTAATAATTAGTATATATTATTAACATAAGTAATAAATTCGTATACAAATTGTGTGAATTCTATACTAAAATTCGCCCCTACCGCCCGCCCCCCCCCCTGGATCCGCCAGTGACATAAGTTCAATTAAAACAATAATAAGGTATAGCAAAGTAGTCACCCTTTCCCTCTTCTACAAAGTATATTTCTTATTTGACTAGACTCCAATTGGTGTTATGATATTATAATTAAAATCTTATCCCGTCTGTTAATGATCATTGCCAAGTCACTTTCTCAACTTTGACATGATGTAGCAGTAAATCTAACTTTGTGTTGAATGATTAAATTTTGTGTGAGCTTCACGGCAGCCCATCTGGTTTAGAAAGCTCTGTCTTGTGTCAGCTTCACGGCAGCCCATCTGGTTTAAAAAGCTCTGTCTTGTGTCAGCTTCACGGCAGCCCATCTGGTTTAAAAAGCTCTGTCTTGTGTCAGCTTCACGGCAGCCCATCTGGTTTAGAAAGCTCTGTCTTGTGTCAGATTCACGGCAGCCCATCTGGTTTAAAAAGCTCTGTCTTGTGTCAGCTGAATGGAATTTCAAAATGTGAGAATTCCTATAAATATCAACCCATAGAAAATATATGCTTCAAAAGAAAAAAAAAAAAAAAACTTGCGATGTCAATAAACGCATTGTGTATGTGGTCAGTGATTCCTGTAAAACCTTTGAATAATGTCAGTGTACAGAAACTAGATTATAGCTGAGATTATATTCATTGCTTTGATAAACACTATTTTCTATTGCAATCGATTTCTACATATTCTGACAATTTTAGAATCAATAACGCTTGAGATTTCATCTAATATCGTGAAGCTGTCGGAAATAGCCAAAGATACGAGTTGATACGCATGTTTTCATGTGTTTGTATCGACAACATGAAGAAATAATCAATGCGGTTTTATTGATTCCTTTGAGTTTGATCTGGCTTGAAGTAGAACTAAATAAGTTGAGATCATTGCACAAAGGTTACACACTAGCAGACAAAAGTCTGAGAAACATGGAAATATGTAATGTTATGTAAGGTCTTCATGCGCCAAGTGTGTGCAATAAACTCAGTCATACGTCAAGTGTGCAATAAATTCAGTCATGTGTCAAGTGAGCAATGAATTCAGTCATGTATCAAGTGAGCAATGAATTCAGTCATGTGTCAAGTGAGCAACGAATTCAGTCATGTGTCAAGTGAGCAATGAATTCAGTCATGTGTCAAGTGTGCAATAAATTCAGTCATGTGTCAAGTGAGCAATGAATTCAGTCATGTGTCAAGTGAGCAAGTTAAGCACATAAAATGTTGACCACTCGCTATCCCATAGATTTCATGTTAGTAAACATTGTGTAAAACACAAACATATAAATTAAGTAAGTGAAACTGAGTGAAGACTGAAGAAGTTAAACTGAATAAAGACAGAAGAAGTCAAACTGAGTGAAGACTGAGTGAAGACTGAAGAAGTTAAACTGAATAAAGACTGAAGAAGTTAAACTGAATAAAGACTGAAGAAGTCAAACTGAATAAAGACTGAAGAAGTCAAACTGAATAAAGACTGAAGAAGTCAAACTGAATAAAGACTGAAGAAGTCAAACTGAATAAAGACTGAAGAAGTCAAACTGAATAAAGACTGAAGAAGTCAAACTGAGTAAAGACTGAAGAGGTCAAACTGAGTGAAGACTGAAGAAGTCAAACTGAGTGAAGACTGAAGAAGTCAAACTGAGTGAAGACTGAAGAAGTTAAACTGAGTAAAGACTGAAGAAGTCAAACTGAGTGAAGACTGAAGAAGTCAAACTGAGTGAAGACTGTATGGGCGTTACAAATGTTTAGCAGGTATGTGGTGAGACTGAGACCTAATGACAACAGTAAAATGTAGATATCATCAACATTGATGCAAAGTAAAAGGATTCTGACTTCATTGAGTGTTGATCATTTAGCAAAATAAAAAAAAATACATATAAATTAGTTGGTTAATTAGAAGTTCGTTGATTTAAAAAAGTAATAATAAGTTAGTTGATTATTTCAGTTGAGATGTCAAGCCATTCTTAGTTATTTACCTTAACGGCTTAGCAAAGTTGTATATTTAGCACTTGTGAATTTTAAAAAGACTTAAATCGTAATAAATATCCGACGAGTCCTCGAAAGAAAATTTCTCATTAAATGTTAGATCCAGTTGGCCCCTGCTCCATGACTTAAGATTTTGTTTTATTGCCCTTAGGATGTTGAGTCCTCTTGAAGTCAAAAACAAACTTAGGACATTGCAGCAGACATTTGTATTCCTTTGTATCTTTGTTCATTCAGAAGTGTAAGAAACCCAATAAGTCTGCGGCCCAAATTTCGTCCTGGACGTGAAAATGAAACATGTGACTAAATATTTGACCATTTTGACTCCATGACTCATCATTGTGTCTGTGTGTTTGGGAGGCAGACAACTCAAGGTAGACAACCATGTTATCTCATCAGTAAGGAGTTGACAAGGAAATAAGCCTTAGAGAATTTCGTAGATGGATTTTTTTTCAACTGTCAAAATGTAGCCCCCTCCCTTTCCCAATCGCTTTCCCGTAGAAAAAAAAGGATAGTTAGGAGTGTGGGAAAAACAATTATCGTGGGCTACGATCAATTCCGCCATCTTTTCTCTCCTGGGATTTCATTCTGGTGTGAGATCGCGTTTCTAATCTGTCGTGTTGCCCCCAGAGGAGAGAGAGAGAAATAGAGCGACAAGAGTAGAAGTAAACTAGGCAGGATTGTATTGCACTAGCTCCAGACAAATGTTTCCTTGTGGCGCCACGCTGTTTTAGTACAAACACTTCTGACCATAATATATGTGCATATGAGGTTGAAAGAAAATGACTCAATGTTTTTATAATCAAGATAACTAATAGAAGAAAGGTTTGACTATCACATGAATAAACATCGCTATGTAACGATAGGTCTGCTTTCAACACACACAAATAGGTGAGGTGCGCGAAACCGAGGCCAATCTTCATAGAAGGCCTGAACACTGATCTGAAGGATTGAACACTGATCTGAAGGCCTGAACACTGATCCGAAGGCCTGAACACTGATCTACAAAGTCGCAACCTGTGGGCAGAAAAGAACTATAGCTCGTTGCCATGTATGCGGCCCCGACTTTTTAAAGCGACTGTTGGCCATATTCGAGTTCATAGGCTATGAGATCCAGAAAGAGGAGGGGGGGGGGGAGCTGAAGGTCGTGCACGCGCAGACACACCCTGAATTGGGAGTCGCCGAATTGTAGCTATTTTTTCATTTTCAAATTTCTTTAACGTTTTCTAATGGCAACTGTAGTGCTTCCACTGGAGAAATTTATTTTTGTCAATGTCGCTATAGCACTATCGAGATTGATTTCAATTTGAGGATCCAATAGTTGGGATGGCGACAAAATTCATATTCACCAACCACATTATGATATGATCATATTGGGGGCTTGTTTCTTGAACTATCACGTCCAAGGAAGATTAAATCTCAATCCGTAGCTCGTTTTTATGTGTTTATACAAAATCTTCACCTTTTTCGCTTGGATTCTTTTTATTGCTGCCAAACGTCTTTGATGTTCTGCATTAATCCTTAGATCAGAGTACTTACTTTCGCTGAAGGTAATAATGGCTTCAGTGTTGCCCTTCCGTGCACTTAATATCGTATAAGGATGGGGGCTCTTGTCGTTTTGTTCAAGGTCGCAACTTGCACCCCCCTGCACAAAATCTAAATATATATAAAGGAGGAGGGTTGGGCGCGCAGGGCTAGCTACCTTACCCTGTAGAAAAACCAGTAGCAACAGAAACACCAAACAGCAAATCAACAGACCTGGGAGAGGATGGACCTCCTGCTGGAAGGCTTATGAGACCATCATCTCTACCAGAACCACCACTACCATTGGTACATGGAATGTTCGGACCATGTATGAGACTGGGAAGACAGCGCAAGTGGCAGCTGAGATGAAAAGGTACAACCTCACCATCCTAGGAATCAGTGAGTCAAGATGGACTGGTTCCGGGCAGAAAAGACTGACTTCGGAGGAGCTACTTTTATACTCAGAATATATATATATATATTGAAAATCTCTAATAAATTAAAATACCATTTTACGATACGAAAATCTTGAATTTTTACATTGCATCTGGTAATTTTTTAAAATTTTGATTTTAAAGTATGTGACGGGCCGAATTGAACCTTTCACTGGTCATCATTGCTGGACAATGTGATTCTCATCATAAAACACGTTCTTACAATATAGATTATCTTAAGTATCGGTTCTAAGTCCAGTGCTGTTTACCATGTACACTTGATAACTCAAAGGTGTTACATAGATCACTGGTATTTCATTTTTTCAGCAATGATGACCCAATTAGAGCTCGATATCCCGTGTCTGGCAACCAAACTGAGTGAAGTTGTCGCAGCCAAACTTAGTGAAGTTGTCGCAACCAAACTGAGTGAAGTTGTCGCAACCAAACTGAGTGAAGTTGTCGCAGCCAAACTGAGTGAAGTTGTCGCAACCAAACTGAGTGAAGTTGTCGCAACCAAACTGAGTGAAGTTGTCGCAGCCAAACAGAGTGAAGTTGTCGCAGCCAAACAGAGTGAAGTTGTCGCAGCCAAACTGAGTGAAGTTGTCGCAGCCAAACTTAGTGAAGTTGTCGCAACCAAACTGAGTGAAGTTGTCTCAGCCAAACAGAGTGAAGTTGTCGCAGCCAAACAGAGTGAAGTTGTCACAGCCAAACAGAGTGAAGTTGTCGCAGCCAAATTTAGTGAAGTTGTCGCAGCCAAACAGAGTGAAGTTGTCGCAAGTGTAAACACCTAGTCAACCATCAAGTCAAGAAAAACGAGGATAAGACTGACATTCAAATCATCGCCATTCGGAACAATAAAAGGAAGTACAGACTCACTTCTCATCACGAATCCTAACACTTTGTAATTCTAGAGTTCCCTTTGAATTAACAATGAGGTCTAATGATGCACCGTATCTTAATGCAGCTACGTAAAGAACGATTCTGCAAGTTTCTGAAGCACACACAAAGCTGGAAACAAAAAAGCCTCTTAAGGTTTTTAAGAACGCTCTTCAAATAGCTGGAAAATGGAAAAAACTGTCTGTGTGGGGGGGGGGGGGGGGCAGTAACAAGCTTTGTGAGTTTTGCAGTGAACTACTGTTGGGGAATTTGAAGGCATAAATTTCTGACAGTTACTAAGATTCCAACAACAAACTATTTCCATATATTGTTGGTGTTTTTTGTTTTCACTTGTAACAATCCTTTCTATTAAATAACTTCTTCTATTCATTCATCAAATAAGAATAAGGCTTGTCTTTCAGTCCGAAGATGAATCAGGAATGCAGTATTTCCCATGGCTACGCGGCCTCATCTGTGACTAACATATTTTGACACATCTAGCCACAATGGCCTGCGCTAATTAATAATTAGGACTCTTAAAGTAGTATTCAACACTATCATTTGACAACATAACAATGTGACACTGACAAAGAAAACAATATCTATCCAGGTAACAAATCGGCAGGATTGGCCGGTGTTCAATGCTAGTATATACAGTAATATGTATGTATGTATATGTATGTATGAGTGTGTGTGAGAGAATGTATGTATGTATATGTATGTATGAGTGTGTGTGAGAGAGAAAGTGTTACTAAACATTTGTGTGTTTTCATTAGATGCTTGGCTTCTCATACATATACACTTGATTTTTTGTTGTTATACTTTATTCGCATCAGATGCCAGGATTAAATTAATTGCAAATAATAATAGTACATTTGTTTCCCTTTAACGAAATTATATATACTGGCAGTGCCAGAGAAGGTTATAAATCTATAAATAAATTTATAATAATAATAAAATTAATAAAAATTTTTAACATTTCAACTACTACGATTTTTTTGTTATCAGGGCTATTTCCCTTATCATACTCTGTTAGATTTTGAGTAAAACAGCAACAAGGCAGCAGGAGCCCGGAGAACGACTTGAAATAAACGTTTGAAACTAGTGACAACTTTGAGTCATTTTCTTTTCTTTCAATGTCCTCGTTTGAAAACAATCATGGATAACGTTGTCGGTCTAATTGATTAAAGAAGACTATTTGACTGACAAGAGCACTAATCAATTTGCTTTTTAACGTAGTACAGTGAAATGTTTTGACACGCTAGTTCTTCTTTTCCTTTTCCTAATGTAATTGAAATAAATGTGTGTGTGTGTGTGTGTGACTCCAATGTGCAAAGTGAAGTGACTTTGTAAGAGAGCGTACATCTAGCAGTAGTCGCTCCTCGTGTTCCCCATCTCCCCCCCCCCTTTTATTTGATCCAAAAGCTGAGAGTGTTATCCTCAGTGGAGCAGATATTGATTAGACCGCCACAGATCTCATCACAAAACGATTTTTATTTCCCCTTTTTTCTGTTTTGGCAAGACTGGCCTTTGGCATATATGGGTTCAATTTAAACTGATGGGAGCTCAGGGGCTAGGAGAAGGGTAAGGTGTGGGTGTGCAGGAACTTTTGAATAGATTATAGGTTTTGATGTGAAGGCATATCACAATCGTTTTGATGGACTGACTTCCTTGAAGGGAATGTCATTAAAAACACAGTGCACAATAAAAGTCCATCAAGATTACACCTATTTTCTCTCTCTCTCTCAATCTATTTATCTGTCTCTCCCCCCCCTCTCTCTCAATCTATTTATCTGTCTCTCCCCCCCTCTCTCTCAATCTATTTATCTGTCTCTCCCCCCCTCTCTCTCAATCTATTTATCTGTCTCTCCCCCCTCTCTCTCAATCTATTTATCTGTCTCTCCCCCCTCTCTCTCAAACTATTTATCTGTCTCTCCCCCTCTCTCTCAATCTATTTATCTGTCTCTCCCCCCTCTCAATCTATTTATCTGTCTCCCCCCCTCTCTCTCATCTATCTATAAAGTTTGCAAACGTGATTTCTCCTACACCTTATCTCGAAGCAAACAAAATTTCGCACAATTGTTTCTTTTATCTGACAAAACCAGAATCAATAAAAAAAAAACAATTAGTAATTGACTATTGGTAATTAATTATTTTGTTTGGTATCAAACATGGGAATTATTTTGTTTGGTATCAAATATGGGAATGAGATTATACTTGACTTCTCTGGTTGATTTAGTCTGAGCCTTAGTGAACACACAAATATGGGAATGAGATTATACTTGACTTCTCTGGTTGATTTAGACTGAGCCTTAGTGAACACACAAATATGGGAATGAGATTATACTTGACTTCTCTGGTTGATTTAGTCTGAGCCTTAGTGAACACACAAATATGGGAATGAGATTATACTTGACTTCTCTGGTTGATTTAGTCTGAGCCTTAGTGAACACACAAATATGGGAATGAGATTATACTTGACTTCTCTGGTTGATTTAGTCTGAGCCTTAGTGGACACACAAATATGGGAATGAGATTATACTTGACTTCTCTGGTTGATTTAGTCTGAGCCTTAGTGGACACACAAATATGGGAATGAGATTATACTTGACTTCTCTGGTTGATTTAGTCTGAGCCTTAGTAAACACACAAATATGGGAATGAGATTATACTTGACTTCTCTGGTTGATTTAGTCTGAGCCTTAGTGGACACACAAATATGGGAATGAGATTATACTTGACTTCTCTGGTTGATTTAGTCTGAGCCTTAGTGGACACACAAATATGGGAATGAGATTATACTTGACTTCTCTGGTTGATTTAGTCTGAGCCTTAGTGGACACACAAATATGGGAATGAGATTATACTTGACTTCTCTGGTTGATTTAGTCTGAGCCTTAGTGGACACACAAATATGGGAATGAGATTATACTTGACTTCTCTGGTTGATTTAGTCTGAGCCTTAGTGGACACACAAATATGGGAATGAGATTATACTTGACTTCTCTGGTTGATTTAGTCTGAGCCTTAGTGAACACACAAATATGGGAATGAGATTATACTTGACTTCTCTGGTTGATTTAGTCTGAGCCTTAGTGAACACACAAATATGGGAATGCGATTATACTTGACTTCTCTGGTTGATTTAGTCTGAGCCTTAGTGAACACACAAATATGGGAATGCGATTATACTTGACTTCTCTGGTTGATTTAGTCTGAGCCTTAGTGAACACACAAATATGGGAATGCGATTATACTTGACTTCTCTGGTTGATTTAGTCTGAGCCTTAGTGGACACACAAATATGGGAATGAGATTATACTTGACTTCTCTGGTTGATTTAGTCTGAGCCTTAGTGGACACACAAATATGGGAATGAGATTATACTTGACTTCTCTGGTTGATTTAGTCTGAGCCTTAGTGGACACACAAATATGGGAATGAGATTATACTTGACTTCTCTGGTTGATTTAGTCTGAGCCTTAGTGGACACACAAATATGGGAATGAGATTATACTTGACTTCTCTGGTTGATTTAGTCTGAGCCTTAGTGGACACACAAATATGGGAATGAGATTATACTTGACTTCTCTGGTTGATTTAGTCTGAGCCTTAGTGGACACACAAATATGGGAATGAGATTATACTTGACTTCTCTGGTTGATTTAGTCTGAGCCTTAGTGGACACACAAATATGGGAATGAGATTATACTTGACTTCTCTGGTTGATTTAGTCTGAGCCTTAGTGGACACACAAATATGGGAATGAGATTATACTTGACTTCTCTGGTTGATTTAGTCTGAGCCTTAGTGAACACACAAATATGGGAATGAGATTATACTTGACTTCTCTGGTTGATTTAGTCTGAGCCTTAGTGAACACACAAATATGGGAATGCGATTATACTTGACTTCTCTGGTTGATTTAGTCTGAGCCTTAGTGAACACACAAATATGGGAATGCGATTATACTTGACTTCTCTGGTTGATTTAGTCTGAGCCTTAGTGAACACACAAATATGGGAATGCGATTATACTTGACTTCTCTGGTTGATTTAGTCTGAGCCTTAGTGAACACACAAATATGGGAATGAGATTATACTTGACTTCTCTGGTTGATTTAGTCTGAGCCTTAGTGAACACACAAATATGGGAATGAGATTATACTTGACTTCTCTGGTTGATTTAGTCTGAGCCTTAGTGAACACACAAATATGGGAATGAGATTATACTTGACTTCTCTGGTTGATTTAGTCTGAGCCTTAGTGGACACACAAATATGGGAATGAGATTATACTTGACTTCTCTGGTTGATTTAGTCTGAGCCTTAGTGGACACACAAATATGGGAATGAGATTATACTTGACTTCTCTGGTTGATTTAGTCTGAGCCTTAGTGGACACACAAATATGGGAATGAGATTATACTTGACTTCTCTGGTTGATTTAGTCTGAGCCTTAGTGGACACACAAATATGGGAATGAGATTATACTTGACTTCTCTGGTTGATTTAGTCTGAGCCTTAGTGGACACACAAATATGGGAATGAGATTATACTTGACTTCTCTGGTTGATTTAGTCTGAGCCTTAGTGGACACACAAATATGGGAATGAGATTATACTTGACTTCTCTGGTTGATTTAGTCTGAGCCTTAGTGAACACACAAATATGGGAATGAGATTATACTTGACTTCTCTGGTTGATTTAGTCTGAGCCTTAGTGAACACAAACAGGAAACAGAAACAATAGATAACTACACGAACTGACATGTTCCTAAGCTCCTCGATAGCAGAGTGGTTATCGTGTTGGTTTAGGAAGCCCAAGAAGGCGAGTTCGATATTAGATCTTTCCCCCTTTAAAACAAAATACATTTAAAAGCGATCACCCCAATACCACGTTCTTTCTCCCCCTACCCCTTTCCAGCTGGTCCAGAAAAATGATAGGATCATAGCGTCTTGAGAAAGCTAAATGCATGAAATTGCGCTGAACAAAAACAATTAGTAACACTATTTCTAATGGCACAGATTTATTTTCTCGTTGGTCTAGATCTCTTACATAATGAATGACATGACTGATCCAAAACTAATTGATACAACTAGACTTAATGTACGTTTTGTTTTTAAACGTATCTCTTATGTTTTTCTTGTTTACTTTGTACATCCTGTATATTGAGTGTATATCATAATGTTCACATAATACTTTGTACATCCTGTATATTGAGTGTATATCATAATGTTCACATAATACTTTGGGCGTAACCCCCCCCCACACACACACACCAACCACCACCACCACCTTATTCAAGTAAGTGATACTTTTAATTGGAATGGCTGCTTTAAAACGCCCTCCGAATCAAAGACTTTATGAAGCTTTTCAGCATGAGCTTTTTTTATTATTGCATTCAGCGCATCGAACACTCACATGAACGCATCGAACACTCACATGAACGCATCGAACACTCACATGAACGCATCGAACACTCACATGATATATCTTTGCTGAGCCCCCCTCCCCCAATTTTAACTCTCCCTAAAATAATTATGGAGGCTCGGTGACTGAGTGACAAAGCGCTTTGCTTCCGAACCAGGGGTCACGAGTTCCAATCCTGACGAAGACTTGGATTTTCAATTTCGGGATCTTATGGCGTTACCCAGCTCTAATGGGTACCTGATATAAGTTGGGGAAAGTAAAGACGGTTGGTCGTTGTGCTGGCCACATGACACCCTCGTTAACCGTGGGCCACAGAAACAGATGACCTTTACATCATATACCCTATAGATCGCAAAGTCTGAAAGGGGAACTTTACTTTAAAATAATTATGGCCCATGATTTACAGTTTGTTACATTGAATAACAACGGCCCGCTTATATTGCCCTCCCACACACAAACACATACTTCTGGACTGAGAATTTTAGTTTCACATTTTTATGATGGGATATCTAATTTATACTTGAAACTTAAAATCTGTCCTGATTTGTCACAAAATGTCACAAATGTTGTTGTTCTAGTTTGAACGTCTATGTCTATCACATCAAGTAAACACAAGCTCAGGAAACTGATTCAAAACCAACTTTAGGGCATTAAAGCGGAAGATCAACTGAAAAAAAAAGACCATTACTGAGTGAAAACATTATTAGAGGTCATTTAGAGGTCTTGACAGTTTTCAAATCTACAGATCATCTTACCAAGACATTTCGGACTATTCCGAACAGAAAATACCTTAAAAATCTCATAGAGTACAGTATTTAGTAAAAACATAATATACAGTGTATCTCATGGCGTACAATGATTTTCTATTTTTCACAGTGTTAAAATGTTACGATAATTGTGAGAATTGTATTTCTTACAGGATACGTTTTTTTTTTTACTTTTTTTTTCAGCCATTTTCCATTTCAAGATTTTTTCTTAAGAGATTATTTTTATTGCGTTTTTAACGCTTCTTTCTATTTCTGTGAAATGTGTGACAAGGATGAAGTACCGAGATAAAGTATTGAGATAAAGTATTGAGATAAACTACTGAGATAAAGTACTGAGATAAAGTACTGAGATAAACTATTGAGATAAAGTATTGAGATAAAGTATTGAGATAAAGTATTGAGATAAAGTATTGAGATAAAGTATTGAGATAAAGTACTGAGATAAAGTATTGAGATAAATTACTGAGATAAAGTATTGAGATAAAGTATTGTGATAAACTACTGAGATAAAGTACTGAGATAAAGTACTGAGATAAACTATTGAGATAAAGTATTGAGATAAAGTATTGAGATAAAGTATTGAGATAAAGTATTGAGATAAAGTATTGAGATAAAGTACTGAGATAAAGTATTGAGATAAATTACTGAGATAAAGTATTGAGATAAAGTATTGAGATAAACTACTGAGATAAAGTATTGAGATAAAGTATTGAGATAAAGTATTGAGATAAAGTATTGAGATAAACTACTGAGATAAAGTACTGAGATAAAGTACTGAGATAAACTATTGAGATAAAGTATTGAGATAAAGTATTGAGATAAACTACTGAGATAAAGTACCGAGATAAAGTATTGAGATAAACTATTGAGATAAAGTATTGAGATAAACTATTGAGATAAAGTACTGAGATAAACTATTGAGGTGAACTACTGAGATAAAGTACCAAGATAAAGTATTGAGATAAACTACTGAGATAAAGTACCGAGATAAAGTATTGAGATAAACTATTGAGATAGAGTATTGAGATAAACTATTGAGATAAATTACTGAGATAAACTATTGAGATAAACTACTGAGATAAAGTACCGAGATAAACTATTGAGATAAAGTATTGAGATAAAATATTGAGGTAAAGTATTGAGATAAAGTATTGAGATAAACTACTGAGATAAAGTACCGAGATGAAGTATTGAGATAAACTACTGAGATAAAGCACCGAGATAAAGTATCGAGATAAACTACTGAGATAAAGTACCGAGATAAAGTATTGAGATAAACTACTGAGATAAAGTACTGAGATAAACTATTGAGATAAACTACTGAGATAAAGTACCGAGATAAAGTATTGAGATAAACTACTGAGATAAAGTACCGAGATAAAGTATTGAGATAAACTATTGAGATAAAGTATTGAGATAAACTATTGAGATAAAGTACTGAGATAAACTATTGAGATAAACTACTGAGATAAAGTACCGAGAAAAACTATTGAGATAAACTATTGAGATAAACTATTGAGATAAAGTATTGAGATAAACTACTGAGATAAAGTATTGAGATTAACTACTGAGATAAAGTATTGAGATAAAGTATGGAGATAAACTATTGAGGTAAAGTATTGAGATAAAGTATTGAGATAAAGTATTGAGATAATTGAAACGGTACTAAAGATGTACTCATTATCAACAGTTGTTGGCTATTGTCTGTACACTTATAAAACTATAATGGACATAAGTCTAAACCACTTTATATTAATTAAAGATGTTTATAGGTGCTACAATGATGCTATCAGAAGCAACACATCCTAGGACAGACAGGTTCAAGTTGTTGTGTCTGACGTGCCATTCTGTTCAATCTCTCTTTGATTCAACTGGAGGCTTCACTAGATCTAGGGATCAGTTCTCTCAGTTTGTTTTTCAAAACATTTTCAACATTCATAACTTTACAGAAACTGCTAAATTATTAGGGAAACAATATTCTGAAACAGCATTCACTGCAACCTTCTTTCGCATCACTTCAGACACACTTTTAGATATTTAGATTTTAATAGCGTCCGTGAATACAACACATTTACTGGGGATAAATGTTCAAATATCGTATTGTTATGATTTAAGAGAATCAGTGACTTACCTATATTTGGTGCCACAGTCAACCTTAGTCAGCCACGCCCAGGCTTTGTCCCAGTTTGAGCAAGTAGCTGGTACACGTCTCAGTACAGTCACTTTTTTGGTAGGAATTGTTTGAACTCTGGCCAAAAAAAGATGAACATTTTATTATTAGAGCTCTACACCTAGTCTATGTTGTAGATAATATTCTTATTTTGCATCCATCAAATCCTCAATAGGGAAATTGAGAGTCTGTCGCATTATTTTTAAATCATAGTGTTGTTTGTAGTTGATATTAGGTCATGATACAACATATTTTTTACATTATTATTTGTGTATAAATGAGTATTTTAGAATATTTGAATCGCTTCGGAAATTCTATTTTGAAGTTATTTCCAAAAACTATTTTTGAATTCTACCAAAAAAATAGTTCATTGCCCGGCAGTGTTTCTTTTTAAATTATTTGTGTATACAGTAGAGAGGTTATTCAGTTATTTTTGGGAAAAATTTTGTAATTAGCATTACCCACCGGCTTCGCCCGTTGATTTGTTCCCAGGCCATATATTGTTTATTTTGCCATGAACTTCTGCCATTTTGTGTTACTCATAACAATATAATGATAAAGTAAAACGCTCCCACATACTTCATTGAAATCTTGTTCTAATATCAATTACGTTGAATTAGAAAATAGTCCTATGTCTATATTGTAAACTTGTTCCCGCCAACTGACCACTTTTTCCACGTGATAACTTTTTGAATTTTGTTTATGGTTGAAGGCGAAACTGACCTGAGCGAGTGTGCTGATGTGTAAAGTAACTGGTGTTATGATCGCGGATTTTTTTCGACGGAGGATTTGTTTTTCTTGAATCGGTGTTTGTGAATAGGGTATCTACATTTTATTAGGAGAACTGTGAAATTATTTCTATTACTTGGAGTACTGACTGTTCATAGTGGATTGCGCTTCTGCAATCAGAACCTGACAATCAGTGAGTTAACTTTCTTTAGTCTACTCCAAAGTCGTAACAATATTATAATCACAAAGGGCCCTGAGTGATCGATTCATTCAGTGATTCTGCAACTTGCATTGGACGAAAAAATACGAACATTTAACCGGCTACTACTTTCTGTGTGCATACAAGAACTAAGCATTTCTCACGGTTAAGTTTACCGTTTTTTGAAAATCCAACATTTTTTAAAATGACAAGATTATACTTTTGTTTACGTTTTGTGCTTTCAATAACACCCCCCCCCGGGGTTTGCTCCGTCAGACTTTAGAGATCATCAGTTCAGTGGTTCACATTTCTAAAGGGTTTACCCGTTTAGCTGACATATTGATATGCCGTTAGCCGCTTTTTTCTGTAACTTTTATGTATACATATTTATATATCAATTGTGTTATTGCACAATTTACGTTTAGTAATTCGATCTACATAAAAGTTGAAAGGGAATTCGTAAGAAGTATGTATGTCCCGCAGAGAAATTAAAACCATTTGACCAGTCTTGATAAAACTTGGCATAATAGTTTTTAGATCATGGCGGAGACCGCAGTGTAAGTTTAATGTCCCTCCCGTAACCGAAGGCCCGAAAAATAAAAAACAACTAAATTTATCTCTATTAAAGAACAAAATCTGGTAAACCCTTTTTCAAAGTATTTTATAAGTGATATCAATACGTCGGCTAAACTGGTAAACCCTTTTTCAAAGTATTTTATAAGTGATATCAATATGTCAGCTAAACGGGTAAACCCTTTTTCATAGTATAGTATAGTATTGTTATAAACCTGGTGGTGGCACAGATGGGGGTAGTGGTGTGTGTGTAGTCAGCCGACGCAAATCGCCCCAGGCCAGCGTTAGACGAGCGGTCAACCGTGACGAGCTACGACGAGTCGAGTGTCAACAGGTCGGTTCGGGCAGGATCGCCGTCGTGAACAGAGCTCAGAAGCGTCACGAGAGTTGTAGTCATCTGACCACCTAGAAACGTCGAGCGGCGTTCTGTCCGGTTCGAGAAGGCCAGTAGGGACCCTATATAAGAGAGGAGGTGCCGCAGTCAAGATGGTTGAGAAAAGGGGCTCAATACAGCGAGGTTCACGACAGAAGGTCCACTACAGCCCGGTTCAATACAGTCCGGTCGACTACAGCACAGTTCAACAGTGTGGTTCTGTACGGAGCATTACGACGGTTCAGTGCGGAGTACTGTCAAGTACAGTTGAGACGAACGGCGTCTTGATCTTGGTCTGCGATCGAGGGCTTTGGCGTATATAACAGATAGAGAGACATTATGCAATGCAGTCATTCTGGGGAAATACCGAAAATTAAATATAAAGATTGCAAATCTAAATAAACATTGTCATGCAACTTTGTTCAGTTCGTGCATTTTTACGCGCCCTCCCAAAATATTTAATGCCCTTGAATTCGACTATTTGTAACGATTAATTAGAACGGACCGACTAATAAGAACCGTCACACACCAATACTATGAGCCAGTGAATTCTAGTATCACGTTTATCTCCATTCCTCCAATCCACCCCCCCCCCCAAAAAAAAAAATTTAATTCTACATAAATTCTCTGATTATTTCTTCTCAATTCTGATAAGTGGTAAATGAATCAGTCAGCTACGACTTTTGCGTATATATTGTAGATAGTTGACATGGGCGCCCGCAGCATTTTTTGCAGGGTGGTGCAAATTGCGACCTATGGCTCATTGTCGTAGCTTTAACTTTCTTATTACTGTCTAGTTACGCAGATTATAAAAGAAAAGTGATGATTTAGTGCCCTAATCCTTATGGGATATTAAATTTACTGTAAATACTTGTTTCATGAAATTTATATAAAAAGCTAAGCATATGTAGGCCTACGCGTTGTTAAGTTTATCCGTGCGGCTCGAGCCTTCATGAGGTCGATCAAAGGAAAACTAAAAACGTGGCTCCCGAAACTGTCTATAACTTTACTGAGGAATTGCTTCTTGTCGCGACAGTCTTCGTCAAGTTCCAGCTCTTGTAGTGTTGAGACAAAACAACTCCTGATTAGTTTATTGCAATAACAGCTTCTCCTTGAAACTGTGCTTCAATGGAAGAACTACTGGTTAAGATGCTACTTTCAAGAAGTTCATTGATTGAAGGTGCTACAATTCAGAAAGGGAGAGGTGTTGTGCACGTACATGGTCCGCGGATAATCCTGGAGAGTAGTTTTTGTTTGGTGTAATGTACGACATTGTACGACAAATTTCTTTATGGATAATATAGATTATTATTAATAGTACTAGTAGTACTATTAGTCTAATACAATACCTTTTCCTTACAGCTGTACTTCAGTGGAAGCACTACGCTGGAAGTACTATAGTTGCACTACAGTTGCAATACAGTTGCTTCTTAGAAGAATTTAGCGGATATGAAGGTGTACAATTTGTCTACAATTTGGTTCATCAGAATTCAAAGGGGTGCACGACCTTGCATCCTCCTACAGGCGCCCATGATAGTTGATCTAGCTCTAATAAAATACAGTACTTTACATGGTCTAATGCTTTAACACCTACACATATACATGTCTATGAAATAACACCTCATACTCTAGCAATATTGCCCCCACACGTGAGCGCGCCATCCGTGTTTTCGAAAAAAGACAAAATCCAATTGGCTATTTTAAAATGTTTACGTTTATTTCGATCGTTAAGGAACGAGAGTAGTTTATAAGAGGATAGGAAGAAATAAAAACACAATATGACGTAATTAAAAAAGTGTAGGATCACAGGTCTATATATATATTATATCTGGACTGGAAAACGGAAACAAATTCTTATTCGCTATTGACAAATTCACTGATCTATATATAATTATTGTTATGTTACGTAGCACTTTTTCAAGCTGTGAAATCGCACCGAATCTAGGAAAATCGATATTTTCTGTCTTTGAAAAGTAATGTTCTTTAGTTTTCAAAGTTTAGACACAATGCAATACCATTTTCTCGGATTTTAATTAAAATGGACTATTAATCACAGAACTATATATTCATGTAAATATATGAAACAAAGTCATTTCCTGCTAGTTTTCATTGAGAAAATCCTAGGTGTCTGATGATTTTAATAATCGTATGCACATTTAAATAGATTGATTACCTAGATGTTTTTAGATTATTAATCGAATCGAAAAATTGCAAAATAATAATTATGAGTGCTCTTATTCTTGATGCTCAATTACTAGATCTAGATCTACAAATTAAATTGTATGTTACATAGGTTAGGGTTGAACCAACAACAATGTAACTTCTTAGAATGACTTTCCAAAACAACGCCTTGATCCAGCTTTTTTGTTTTTCACGACTTTTTTTTTTTGCAGCTCTCCATGTCCAGTCTAGATATAGTAAATCTAGTATATAAAGGTCTGTGTGTAGGATTAAATATTAAAATTGGAAGGAAATAAAACGTACAATAATCAATTTGGAAAAAAAAGGACCCAAGTGTTCACATATTGTCCGAAGTTCAACTGGTTTCTAAAAGTTAATGTTAAGAATTACTGAGTTTTAAAAAAATCTTTTTAGCGCTTCTAAGTAGGAGAATCAGTGAATCGGCTTCTGGCTTCTATCTTGAACTATTTGATAGGCTCTATGTTTATTGTAAACAAAAAAAAAAGAGAAAGAAGATGTATTTGCTATTCAATTTGACTCTTTAGGCTTTATAAAACATACTGGGACAAAACATAGAATAAAAAATCGTGTTTGGAAAAATGAACCGCTGCCAATTTGATTTATGCCAGGGATTAGTTGTTCTAGTCACAAGGAAAGTCATTACATTAAATTATCTTATTTATTCGTCCAGCCCAAGAGGAAGTAAAGAGTGAGTGTCTATACTAATTTATAATAGATTTCAACGAAATAGGCTTCTACTTACGGGACTGCTTTTGTACATCTCTCAGCCAGGGCCGTCACCACCAGAATCAGCTGAAGTACCCAGGTTTGGACCATGTTTGGCGAAGGCGTATTTGACGATGGAGTTTTTGCAATGGATATGTCCATATAAGTACATCCAGCCTAGTGTTAGACCATTTATCACTAGTACTACATACAACGTAGCGTTAAAAGCTATGACCATATCACTACTTCCAGTGTAGCATTAGAAATATATATATATTGTCATAATTACATCCGACGAGGCTTTACACTAGTTCGTCACATAATCACATCCAGTGTAGCGTTGCAGTAGTTCTTCACATAGTTACATCCAGCGAAGGTGTAGACACGTTTGTTGAACTAAATTGAAATAAATCCCCCAAGAGCATCTCGTTTTCGCTGATCTTGATTTATTTCAAATTGCTGAACTGCGTTGTGATTGTTACATCCAACTGAAAGAAATGTATCATGGCCATGCTATGTGTCAATACCGGTGGCAATCACTTCATTTTGTTATCAATTATTTCGATATAATGTTTACTATTGAAACTTATAAGGCACATTAAGCCTAGATCTAGATGTTTATCATATCACTTTCAGCAGAAAGGGAACATTTCCTCGTGGTGTTTATGGACATAAATAGAAGTTATACCTGGAGAAACAAAAAGAAATAAAAGAAACTTCAGGTCTATATATTATACATACATATATATATAACAGACACACATACACACAATAAATGTAAACATATAATTAAAAATAAAAAGATAGTTAAGATGTACGCATGTGAACAATAGATTAGAGCTAGTTTAGATTAGAGATGGGAATCGAACCCAACTTTTAAAGTTCGGGGATCGGTTCGGTTCGATGACGAGTATAGTTCGGGTTCGATTCGGTTCAGTCAGGTCTAAAGTTCGGGTTTGGTTCGATGTTATGAAATTAGGTAATAGCAAAATTGTGTACATATAATAATGTACAATTCAATTGTTAATGACATAAAACAGCAATGTGTAACCTTACTTTAATTTCCCACACTCGTGTCGCCGGCCAAAGATACAAAAATCATTAAATAAAAAAATTGAGCACTTTTTATTAAAAACCAGTGGATATAATAAAAAAAGTTTCCTTTCAGACCTTACGACCTATAGGGCAGAGGATGTAAAGTTCATCTGTTTCTGTGGTCCACGATTTAACGAGGGTGTCATGTGACCATCACAATGACCAACCGTTTATATTTTTCCCCAAAATAAACATTAGAGTATGGTGGACTCAGAGGTGACCTTAAGATCCCGAAATAAAAAATCTCAGTCTTCACCAGGATTCAAACCTGGAACCCCTCGGATCGCAAGCCAAGCGCTTTACTACTCAGGCACCGCCGCCACGTGAATATAATATTTACACTAATTCATGGGATGTAGGAATATATAAAACCAACTTCAGAAGATCCCACTGCACCATGGTGAAGCACTGAATCTAGATGCTCGTCTGTGGGGCGATTACGTCACATTGGTTTCACCTCTTATCGCGACCTAAATGAAGAGTTACTATTTCGTTTAGAAAGCGCTTAGGCTTAATTCAACTTCTTGCCACCAGATCGCTACAACACTCAGACATACTTCTGGTGGTATTATTGGTCACTCCCACTAATTGTTCCCAAAGGAAAGAAGCCTCCTCCTCCATGATGTCTGAAACTTCTTTGCCAGTGCTGGTCCCAATGCATGTTCCTCATAGCAGATCTTTTCTGTGATTTAAACATTGCTTTTCATACCGCAAGAGTTGAGCGCTATCAGATATGTCGGCGCTGATGGTAAACATTTCCGACTTTGATGCTCTTAGTTGTTAATTGAGATTTCTAATTACCATGCGAGAAAAGGGTGATGGCTTTAAATGTATTTTTATTTTCATGACACATTTCTTCCATCACTGATAGTAACCCTTCTCTAAAGCATTCCCCGCCGTCGAAAACAAGGCTTTTTTCCCAACTGACCAACTCTGTACCATGCCCTTACCGCCGACTCATTTTCTTCTCTCCCATGGTAAATATTTTCGTCAATCCTTTAATTTCTAGGCTTTTCTTAGCAGTCTTTTCTTGGTGAATGCCGAAATATTTATTAATGTTTTTGATTTCATAATGCTGTTTAAAGTTACTTTCCTGGTAGTTTCTACATTCAGAGTGTACTTTAGTTTCTTCGACTCTCCAATTTCATAAACACACAAATATTAAATGTTACGGTAGCATTCGAGGTGAATCAAAAGAAAAAGGTCAAAATCATCCAGCTGAGGTTTACAAAAAATTAAAAAATAATTGTCAAATCATCTCATTGAAACTAAGGTTTTATTTTGTCTTAATAACAGAGATATTGTAAAATCGTTCGGTTCGGTTCGTACTGATCAGTTTTAAAATTCGGGTTCAGTTCGGTCGTAAGTGAGGAGGTTCCATTTCGTTCGTTCGGTTCGGATTCGGTTCGTTTCCAATCTCAAGTTGAGATGTATACATGTGAGCAATAGATTGAAGTAAGTTGAGATGTACACATTTGTGAGCTTTTATAAGTCTTACTTTTGTACAATAAGCTTTACTTTATCTCAATTACTGTATGCTCTACTTTTGTACAGTAAGCTTTACTTTATCTCAATTACTGTATGCCCTACTTTTGTACAGTAAGCTTTACTTTATCTCAATTACTGTATTCCCTACTTTTGTACAGTAAGCTTTACTTTATCTCAATTACTGTATGCCCTACTTTTGTACAGTAAGCTTTACTTTATCTCAATTACTGTATGCCCTACTTTTGTACAGTAAGCTTTACTTTATCTCAATTACTGTATGCCCTACTTTTGTACAGTAAGCTTTACTTTATCTCAATTACTGTATGCCCTACTTTTGAACAATAAGCTTTACTTTATCTCAATTACTGTATGCCCTACGTTTGTACAGTAAGCTTTACTTTATCTCAATTACTGTATGCCCTACTTTTGTACAATAAGCTTTTCTTTATCTCAATTACTGTATGCTCTACTTTTGTACAGTAACCTTTACTTTACCTTATTTACTGTATGCCCTACTTTTGTACAGAACGCTTTACTTTATCTCAAATACTATATGCCCTACTTTTGTACAGAAAGCTTTACTTTATCTCAATTACTGTATGCCCTACTTTTGTACAGAACGCTTTACTTTATCTCAATTACTATATGCCCTACTTTTGTACAGAAAGCTTTACTTTATCTCAATTACTGTATGCCCTACTTTTGTACAGAACGCTTTACTTTATCTCAATTACTATATGCCCTACTTTTGTACAGAAAGCTTTACTTTATCTCAATTACTGTATACCCTACTTTTGTACTGAAAGCTTTACTTTATCTCTCTACATTGTATACAGTATGTCTGTGGTACTCTTGATCCTCATTTGTCTTGGTCCTGTTAGCTGATATGATGGGATGGATCAGATGTAAAGCTGATATGATGGGATGGATCAGATGTAAAGCTGATATGATGGGATGGATCAGATGTAAAGCTGATATGATGGGATGGATCAGATGAAAGCTGATATGATGGGATGGATCAGATGTAAGCTGATATGATGGGATGGATCAGATGTAAGCTGATATGATGGGATGGATCAGATGTAAGCTGATATGATGGGATGGATCAGATGGAAGCTGATATGATGGGATGGATCAGATGTAACCTGATATAATGGGATGGATCAGATGTAACCTGATATGATGGGATGGATCAGATGTAAGCTGATATGATGGGATAGATCAGATGAAGCTGATATGATGGGATGGATTAGATGTAACCTGATATGATGGGATGGATCAGATGGAAGCTGATATGATGGGATAGATCAGATGAAGCTGATATGATGGGATGGATCAGATGTAAGCTGATAGGATGGGATGGATCAGATGTAAGCTGATATGATGGGATGGATCAGATGTAAGCTGATATGATGGGATGGATCAGATGTAAGCTGATATGATGGGATGGATCAGATGGAAGCTGATATGATGGGATGGATCAGATGAAAGCTGATATGATGGGATGGATCAGATGGAAGCTGATATGATGGGATGGATCAGATGGAAGCTGATATGATGGGATAGATCAGATGGAAGCTGATATGATGGGATGGATCAGATGGAAGCTGATATGATGGGATGGATCAGATGTAAGCTGATATGATGGGATGGATCAGATGAAAGCTGATATGATGGGATGGATCAGATGTAAGCTGATATGATGGGATGGATCAGATGGAAGCTGATATGATGGGATGGATCAGATGGAAGCTGATATGATGGGATGGATCAGATGGAAGCTGATATGATGCGGTGGATCAGATGGAAGCTGATATGATGGGATGGATCAGATGGAAGCTGATATGATGGGATGGATCAGATGTAAGCTGATATGATGGGATGGATCAGATGTAAGCTGATATGATGCGGTGGATCAGATGGAAGCTGATATGATGGGATGGATCAGATGTAAGCTGATATGATGGGGTGGATAAGATGTAAGCTGATATGATGGGATGGACAGATGTAAGCTGATATGATGGGATGGATCAGATGTAAGCTGATATGATGGAATGGATCAGATGTAACCTGATATGATGGGATGGATCAGATGTAAGCTGATATGATGGGATGGATCAGATGGAAGCTAATATGATGAAATGGATCAGATGGAAGCTGATATGATGGGATGGATCAGATGGAAGCTGATATGATGGGATGGATCAGATGAAAGCTGATATGATGGGATGGATCAGATGGAAGCTGATATGATGGGATTGATCAGATGGAAGCTGATATGATGGGATAGATCAGATGGAAGCTGATATGATGGGATGGATCAGATGTAAGCTGATATGATGGGATGGATCAGATGAAAGCTGATATGATGGGATGGATCAGATGTAAGCTGATATGATGGGATGGATGAGATGTAACCTGATATAATGGGATGGATCAGATGTAAGCTGATATGATGAAATGGATCAGATGGAAGCTGATATGATGGGATGGATCAGATGGAAGCTGATTAGATGGGATATATCAGATGGAAGCTGATATGATGGGATGGATCAGATGTAAGCTGATATGATGGGGTGGATCAGATGAAAGCTGATATGATGGGATGGATCAGATGTAAGCTGATATGATGGGGTTGATCAGATGTAAGCTGGTATGTTGGGATGAATCAGATGTAAGCTGATATGATTGGATGGATCAGATGTAAGCTGATATGATGGGATGGACAGATGTAAGCTGATATGCTGGGATGGGCCAGATGTAACCTGATATGATGGGATGGATCAGATGTAACCTGATATGATGGGATGGACAGATGTAAGCTGATAGGATGGGATGGATGAAATGAAAGCTGATATGATGGGATGGATCAGATGTAAGCTGATATAATGGGATGGATCAGATGTAAGCTGATATGATGGGATGGATCAGATGTAAGCTGATATGATGGGATGGATCAGATGTAAGCTGATATGATGGGATGGATCAGATGAAAGCTGATATGATGGGATGGATCAGATGGAAGCTGATATGATGGGATGGATCAGATGAAAGCTGATATGATGGGATGGATCAGATGGAAGCTGATATGATGGGAAGGATCAGATGGAAGCTGATATGATGGGATTGATCAGATGAAAGCTGATATGATGGGGTGGATCAGATGAAAGCTGATATGATGGGATGGATCAGATTGAAGCTGATATGATGGGATAGATCAGATGTAACCTGATATAATGGGATGGATCAGATGTAACCTGATATGATGGGATGGATCAGATGTAAGCTGATATGATGGGATAGATCAGATGAAGCTGATATGATGGGATGGATTAGATGTAACCTGATATGATGGGATGGATCAGATGGAAGCTGATAGGATGGGATGGATCAGATGTAAGCTGATATGATGGGATGGATCAGATGGAAGCTGATATGATGGGATGGATCAGATGGAAGCTGATATGATGGGATGGATCAGATGAAAGCTGATATGATGGGATGGATCAGATGGAAGCTGATATGATGGGATGGATCAGATGGAAGCTGATATGATGGGATAGATCAGATGGAAGCTGATATGATGGGATGGATCAGATGGAAGCTGATATGATGGGATGGATCAGATGAAAGCTGATATGATGGGATGGATCAGATGTAAGCTGATATGATGGGATGGATCAGATGGAAGCTGATATGATGGGATGGATCAGATGGAAGCTGATATGATGGGATGGATCAGATGGAAGCTGATATGATGCGGTGGATCAGATGGAAGCTGATATGATGGGATGGATCAGATGTAAGCTGATATGATGGGATGGATCAGATGTAAGCTGATATGATGGGATGGATCAGATGTAAGCTGATATGATGGAGTGGATCAGATGTAAGCTGATATGATGGGATGGATCAGATGTAAGCTGATATGATGGGGTGGATAAGATGTAAGCTGATATGATGGGATGGACAGATGTAAGCTGATATGATGGAATGGATCAGATGTAACCTGATATGATGGGATGGATCAGATGTAAGCTGATATGATGGGATGGATCAGATGGAAGCTGATATGATGAAATGGATCAGATGGAAGCTGATATGATGGGATGGATCAGATGGAAGCTGATATGATGGGATGGATCAGATGAAAGCTGATATGATGGGATGGATCAGATGGAAGCTGATATGATGGGATTGATCAGATGGAAGCTGATATGATGGGATAGATCAGATGGAAGCTGATATGATGGGATGGATCAGATGTAAGCTGATATGATGAGATGGATCAGATGAAAGCTGATATGATGGGATGGATCAGATGTAAGCTGATATGATGGGATGGATGAGATGTAACCTGATATAATGGGATGGATCAGATGTAAGCTGATATGATGAAATGGATCAGATGGAAGCTGATATGATGGGATGGATCAGATGGAAGCTGATTAGATGGGATATATCAGATGGAAGCTGATATGATGGGATGGATCAGATGTAAGCTGATATGATGGGGTGGATCAGATGAAAGCTGATATGATGGGATGGATCAGATGTAAGCTGATATGATGGGGTTGATCAGATGTAAGCTGGTATGTTGGGATGAATCAGATGTAAGCTGATATGATTGGATGGATCAGATGTAAGATGATATGATGGGATGGACAGATGTAAGCTGATATGCTGGGATGGGCCAGATGTAACCTGATATGATGGGATGGATCAGATGTAACCTGATATGATGGGATGGACAGATGTAAGCTGATAGGATGGGATGGATGAAATGAAAGCTGATATGATGGGATGGATCAGATGTAAGCTGATATAATGGGATGGATCAGATGTAAGCTGATATGATGGGATGGATCAGATGTAAGCTGATATGATGGGATGGATCAGATGGAAGCTGAAATGATGGGATGGATCAGATGAAAGCTGATATGATGGGATGGATCAGATGGAAGCTGATATGATGGGATGGATCAGATGAAAGCTGATATGATGGGATGGATCAGATGGAAGCTGATATGATGGGATGGATCAGATGGAAGCTGATATGATGGGATGGATCAGATGAAAGCTGATATGATGGGGTGGATCAGATGAAAGCTGATATGATGGGATGGATCAGATTGAAGCTGATATGATGGGATAGATCAGATGGAAGCTGATATGATGGGATGGACAGATGGAAGCTGATATGATGGGATGGATCAGATGTAAGCTGATATGATGCGGTGGATCAGATGTAAGCTGATATGATGGGATGGATCAGATGTAAGCTGATATGATGGGATGGATCAGATGTAAGCTGATATGATGGGATGGATCAGATGTAATCTGACATGATGGAATGGATCAGATGTAACCTGATATGATGGGATGGATCAGATGTAAGCTGATATGATGGGATGGATCAGATGGAAGCTGATATGATGAAATGGATCAGATGGAAGCTGATATGATGGGATGGATCAGATGGAAGCTGATATGATGGGATGGATTAGATGAAAGCTTATATAATGGGATAGATCAGATGGAAGCTGATATGATGGGATAGATCAGATGGAAGCTGATATGATGGGATGGATCAGATGTAAGCTGATATGATGGGATGGATCAGATGAAAGCTGATATGATGGGATGGATCAGATGTAAGCTGATATGATGGGATGGATGAGATGTAACCTGATATAATGGGATGGATCAGATGTAAGCTGATATGATGAAATGGATCAGATGGAAGCTGATATGATGGGATGGATCAGATGGAAGCTGATATGATGGGATATATCAGATGGAAGCTGATATGATGGGATGGATCAGATGTAAGCTGATATGATGGGATGGATCAGATGAAAGCTGATATGATGGGATGGATCAGATGTAAGCTGATATGATGGGGTTGATCAGATGTAAGCTGGTATGTTGGGATGAATCAGATGTAAGCTGATATGATTGGATGGATCAGATGTAAGATGATATGATGGGATGGACAGATGTAAGCTGATATGGTGGGATGGACCAGATGTAACCTGATATGATGGGATGGATCAGATGTAACCTGATATGATGGGATGGACAGATGTAAGCTGATAGGATGGGATGGATAAAATGAAAGCTGATATGATGGGATGGATCAGATGTAAGCTGATGTAATGGGATGGATCAGATGTAAGCTGATATGATGGGATGGATCAGATGTAAGCTGATATGATGGGATGGATCAGATGGAAGCTGAAATGATGGGATGGATCAGATGAAAGCTGATATGATGGGATGGATCAGATGGAAGCTGATATGATGGGATGGATCAGATGTAAGCTGATATGATGGGATGGATCAGATGTAAGCTGATATGATGGGATGGATCAGATGGAAGCTGATATGATGGGATGGATCAGATGAAAGCTGATATGATGGGATGGATCAGATGAAAGCTGATATGATGGGATGGATCAGATGGAAGCTGATATGATGGGATGGATCAGATGAAAGCTGATATGATGGGATAGATCAGATGGAAGCTGATATGATGGGATGGACAGATGTAAGCTGATATGATGGGATGGATCAGATGTAAGCTGATATGATGGGATGGATCAGATGGAAGCTGATATGATGGGATAGATCAGATGAAGCTGATATGATGGGATGGATCAGATGAAGCTGATATGATGGGATGGATCAGATGTAACCTGATATGATGGGATGGATCAGATGTAAGCTGATATGATGGGATGGATCAGATGAAAGCTGATATGATGGGATGGATGAGATGTAACCTGATATGATGGGATGGATCAGATGTAAGCTGATATGATGGGATGGATCAGATGGAAGCTGATATGATGGGATGGATCAGATGTAAGCTGATATGATGAGGTGGATCAGATGTAAGCTGATATGATGGGATGGATCAGATGTAAGCTGATATGATGGGGTGGATCAGATGTAAGCTGATATGATGGGATGGACAGATGTAAGCTGATATGATGGGATGGATCAGATGTAAGCTGATATGATGGGATGGATCAGATGTAACCTGATATGATGGGATGGATCAGATGTAAGCTGATATGATGGGATGGATCACATGGAAGCTGATATGATGGGATGGATCAGATGGAAGCTGATATGATGGGATGGATCAGATGGAAGCTGATATGATGGGATGGATCAGATGAAAGCTGATATAATGGGATAGATCAGATGGAAGCTGATATGATGGGATTGATCAGATGGAAGCTGATAGGATGGGATAGATCAGATGGAAGCTGATATGATGGGATGGATCAGATGTAAGCTGAAATAATGGGATGGATCAGATGAAAGCTGATATGATGGGATAGATCAGATGTAACCTGATATAATGTGATGGATCAGATGTAACCTGATATAATGGGATGGATCAGATGTAAGCTGATATGATGGGATGGATCAGATGGAAGCTGATATGATGGGATAGATCAGATGAAGCTGATATGTTGGGATGTATCAGATGTAAGCTGATATGATGGGATGGATCAGATGTAAGCTGATATGCTGGGATGGATCAGATGTAACCTGATATGATGGGATGGATCAGATGTAAGCTGATATGATAGGATGGACAGATGTAACCTGATATGATGGGATGGACAGATGGAAGCTGATATGCTGGGATGGATCAGATGTAAACTGATATGATGGGATGGATCAGATGGAAGCTCTAGTAATGACATGAAAAAATAAACAAATCTTCTTCACTACTTTCGAGGTCGATACTTCTGCGTCCTAAAGTATCTTGTTGATAATTTCTGTCACGTGACTTATCATTAGGATTGCGTAACGTCATGTTAAGTTGGCTAGGTGTATACTTTCTAAGTCTGTTGTTATGTTTAATTACTAAGTACATGTTGATCATTATAATGTTTCCCTAATATCTAACCCTACCTAACAAAGACCCATTAGTCTGTTTGTGCAGTTGTTTTTCATTATAGACCAGGGGCGGACTGGCTGTATGAGCATTTGGGCAAATTCCCGGCGGGCCGGTACCCAAATAGGCCGGTAAGACCACCTAAAGGGCCTTATGAATAAGACTATAGAAAGTGTTACATTAACCCATTAACCGCCAAAACTTTATTACTGCATTAAATATAAATTTTCTATTAAATATCAATTTCTATTGGTCAAACTAAGACACAGCAAAAAGAATTTTTGAAAAATTCAATGTAGTAACGATTCTGTGAGATGTACACTGGCAGTGTACATAGCAGGAAGTGGCCCCGTAAGGAACATTATATAAAAAAATTAATATTTTTTTCTTACAATCTTTAAATGAAAACAGATTAGTTTTAACATTGAAAAACACACAAATTAAGCATTTTAATGCAAAAAAAGTTTATTTTAATGCTTTTTTTACATCTGATCCATCCCATCATATCAGCTTCCATCTGATCCACCGCATCATATCAGCTTACATCTGATCCATCCCATCATATCAGCTTACATCTGATCCATCCCATCATATCAGCTTCCATCTGATCCATCCCATCATATCAGCTTCCATCTGATCCACCGCATCATATCAGCTTCCATCTGATCCATCCCATCATATCATATACAAGATGTAAGCTGATATGATGGGATGGACAGATGTAAGCTGATATGATGGGATGGATCAGATGTAAGCTGATATGATGGAATGGATCAGATGTAACCTGATATGATGGGATGGATCAGATGTAAGCTGATATGATGGGATGGATCAGATGGAAGCTAATATGATGAAATGGATCAGATGGAAGCTGATATGATGGGATGGATCAGATGGAAGCTGATATGATGGGATGGATCAGATGTAAGCTGATATGATGGGATGGACAGATGTAAGCTGATATGCTGGGATGGGCCAGATGTAACCTGATATGATGGGATGGATCAGATGTAACCTGATATGATGGGATGGACAGATGTAAGCTGATAGGATGGGATGGATGAAATGAAAGCTGATATGATGGGATGGATCAGATGTAAGCTGATATAATGGGATGGATCAGATGTAAGCTGATATGATGGGATGGATCAGATGTAAGCTGATATGATGGGATGGATCAGATGTAAGCTGATATGATGGGATGGATCAGATGAAAGCTGATATGATGGGATGGATCAGATGGAAGCTGATATGATGGGATGGATCAGATGAAAGCTGATATGATGGGATGGATCAGATGGAAGCTGATATGATGGGATTGATCAGATGAAAGCTGATATGATGGGGTGGATCAGATGAAAGCTGATATGATGGGATGGATCAGATTGAAGCTGATATGATGGGATAGATCAGATGTAACCTGATATAATGGGATGGATCAGATGTAACCTGATATGATGGGATGGATCAGATGTAAGCTGATATGATGGGATAGATCAGATGAAGCTGATATGATGGGATGGATTAGATGTAACCTGATATGATGGGATGGATCAGATGGAAGCTGATAGGATGGGATGGATCAGATGTAAGCTGATATGATGGGATGGATCAGATGGAAGCTGATATGATGGGATGGATCAGATGGAAGCTGATATGATGGGATGGATCAGATGAAAGCTGATATGATGGGATGGATCAGATGGAAGCTGATATGATGGGATGGATCAGATGGAAGCTGATATGATGGGATAGATCAGATGGAAGCTGATATGATGGGATGGATCAGATGGAAGCTGATATGATGGGATGGATCAGATGAAAGCTGATATGATGGGATGGATCAGATGTAAGCTGATATGATGGGATGGATCAGATGGAAGCTGATATGATGGGATGGATCAGATGGAAGCTGATATGATGGGATGGATCAGATGGAAGCTGATATGATGCGGTGGATCAGATGGAAGCTGATATGATGGGATGGATCAGATGTAAGCTGATATGATGGGATGGATCAGATGTAAGCTGATATGATGGGATGGATCAGATGTAAGCTGATATGATGGAGTGGATCAGATGTAAGCTGATATGATGGGATGGATCAGATGTAAGCTGATATGATGGGGTGGATAAGATGTAAGCTGATATGATGGGATGGACAGATGTAAGCTGATATGATGGAATGGATCAGATGTAACCTGATATGATGGGATGGATCAGATGTAAGCTGATATGATGGGATGGATCAGATGGAAGCTGATATGATGAAATGGATCAGATGGAAGCTGATATGATGGGATGGATCAGATGGAAGCTGATATGATGGGATGGATCAGATGAAAGCTGATATGATGGGATGGATCAGATGGAAGCTGATATGATGGGATTGATCAGATGGAAGCTGATATGATGGGATAGATCAGATGGAAGCTGATATGATGGGATGGATCAGATGTAAGCTGATATGATGAGATGGATCAGATGAAAGCTGATATGATGGGATGGATCAGATGTAAGCTGATATGATGGGATGGATGAGATGTAACCTGATATAATGGGATGGATCAGATGTAAGCTGATATGATGAAATGGATCAGATGGAAGCTGATATGATGGGATGGATCAGATGGAAGCTGATTAGATGGGATATATCAGATGGAAGCTGATATGATGGGATGGATCAGATGTAAGCTGATATGATGGGGTGGATCAGATGAAAGCTGATATGATGGGATGGATCAGATGTAAGCTGATATGATGGGGTTGATCAGATGTAAGCTGGTATGTTGGGATGAATCAGATGTAAGCTGATATGATTGGATGGATCAGATGTAAGATGATATGATGGGATGGACAGATGTAAGCTGATATGCTGGGATGGGCCAGATGTAACCTGATATGATGGGATGGATCAGATGTAACCTGATATGATGGGATGGACAGATGTAAGCTGATAGGATGGGATGGATGAAATGAAAGCTGATATGATGGGATGGATCAGATGTAAGCTGATATAATGGGATGGATCAGATGTAAGCTGATATGATGGGATGGATCAGATGTAAGCTGATATGATGGGATGGATCAGATGGAAGCTGAAATGATGGGATGGATCAGATGAAAGCTGATATGATGGGATGGATCAGATGGAAGCTGATATGATGGGATGGATCAGATGAAAGCTGATATGATGGGATGGATCAGATGGAAGCTGATATGATGGGATGGATCAGATGGAAGCTGATATGATGGGATGGATCAGATGAAAGCTGATATGATGGGGTGGATCAGATGAAAGCTGATATGATGGGATGGATCAGATTGAAGCTGATATGATGGGATAGATCAGATGGAAGCTGATATGATGGGATGGACAGATGGAAGCTGATATGATGGGATGGATCAGATGTAAGCTGATATGATGCGGTGGATCAGATGTAAGCTGATATGATGGGATGGATCAGATGTAAGCTGATATGATGGGATGGATCAGATGTAAGCTGATATGATGGGATGGATCAGATGTAATCTGACATGATGGAATGGATCAGATGTAACCTGATATGATGGGATGGATCAGATGTAAGCTGATATGATGGGATGGATCAGATGGAAGCTGATATGATGAAATGGATCAGATGGAAGCTGATATGATGGGATGGATCAGATGGAAGCTGATATGATGGGATGGATTAGATGAAAGCTTATATAATGGGATAGATCAGATGGAAGCTGATATGATGGGATAGATCAGATGGAAGCTGATATGATGGGATGGATCAGATGTAAGCTGATATGATGGGATGGATCAGATGAAAGCTGATATGATGGGATGGATCAGATGTAAGCTGATATGATGGGATGGATGAGATGTAACCTGATATAATGGGATGGATCAGATGTAAGCTGATATGATGAAATGGATCAGATGGAAGCTGATATGATGGGATGGATCAGATGGAAGCTGATATGATGGGATATATCAGATGGAAGCTGATATGATGGGATGGATCAGATGTAAGCTGATATGATGGGATGGATCAGATGAAAGCTGATATGATGGGATGGATCAGATGTAAGCTGATATGATGGGGTTGATCAGATGTAAGCTGGTATGTTGGGATGAATCAGATGTAAGCTGATATGATTGGATGGATCAGATGTAAGATGATATGATGGGATGGACAGATGTAAGCTGATATGGTGGGATGGACCAGATGTAACCTGATATGATGGGATGGATCAGATGTAACCTGATATGATGGGATGGACAGATGTAAGCTGATAGGATGGGATGGATAAAATGAAAGCTGATATGATGGGATGGATCAGATGTAAGCTGATGTAATGGGATGGATCAGATGTAAGCTGATATGATGGGATGGATCAGATGTAAGCTGATATGATGGGATGGATCAGATGGAAGCTGAAATGATGGGATGGATCAGATGAAAGCTGATATGATGGGATGGATCAGATGGAAGCTGATATGATGGGATGGATCAGATGTAAGCTGATATGATGGGATGGATCAGATGTAAGCTGATATGATGGGATGGATCAGATGGAAGCTGATATGATGGGATGGATCAGATGAAAGCTGATATGATGGGATGGATCAGATGAAAGCTGATATGATGGGATGGATCAGATGGAAGCTGATATGATGGGATGGATCAGATGAAAGCTGATATGATGGGATAGATCAGATGGAAGCTGATATGATGGGATGGACAGATGTAAGCTGATATGATGGGATGGATCAGATGTAAGCTGATATGATGGGATGGATCAGATGGAAGCTGATATGATGGGATAGATCAGATGAAGCTGATATGATGGGATGGATCAGATGAAGCTGATATGATGGGATGGATCAGATGTAACCTGATATGATGGGATGGATCAGATGTAAGCTGATATGATGGGATGGATCAGATGAAAGCTGATATGATGGGATGGATGAGATGTAACCTGATATGATGGGATGGATCAGATGTAAGCTGATATGATGGGATGGATCAGATGGAAGCTGATATGATGGGATGGATCAGATGTAAGCTGATATGATGAGGTGGATCAGATGTAAGCTGATATGATGGGATGGATCAGATGTAAGCTGATATGATGGGGTGGATCAGATGTAAGCTGATATGATGGGATGGACAGATGTAAGCTGATATGATGGGATGGATCAGATGTAAGCTGATATGATGGGATGGATCAGATGTAACCTGATATGATGGGATGGATCAGATGTAAGCTGATATGATGGGATGGATCACATGGAAGCTGATATGATGGGATGGATCAGATGGAAGCTGATATGATGGGATGGATCAGATGGAAGCTGATATGATGGGATGGATCAGATGAAAGCTGATATAATGGGATAGATCAGATGGAAGCTGATATGATGGGATTGATCAGATGGAAGCTGATAGGATGGGATAGATCAGATGGAAGCTGATATGATGGGATGGATCAGATGTAAGCTGAAATAATGGGATGGATCAGATGAAAGCTGATATGATGGGATAGATCAGATGTAACCTGATATAATGTGATGGATCAGATGTAACCTGATATAATGGGATGGATCAGATGTAAGCTGATATGATGGGATGGATCAGATGGAAGCTGATATGATGGGATAGATCAGATGAAGCTGATATGTTGGGATGTATCAGATGTAAGCTGATATGATGGGATGGATCAGATGTAAGCTGATATGCTGGGATGGATCAGATGTAACCTGATATGATGGGATGGATCAGATGTAAGCTGATATGATAGGATGGACAGATGTAACCTGATATGATGGGATGGACAGATGGAAGCTGATATGCTGGGATGGATCAGATGTAAACTGATATGATGGGATGGATCAGATGGAAGCTCTAGTAATGACATGAAAAAATAAACAAATCTTCTTCACTACTTTCGAGGTCGATACTTCTGCGTCCTAAAGTATCTTGTTGATAATTTCTGTCACGTGACTTATCATTAGGATTGCGTAACGTCATGTTAAGTTGGCTAGGTGTATACTTTCTAAGTCTGTTGTTATGTTTAATTACTAAGTACATGTTGATCATTATAATGTTTCCCTAATATCTAACCCTACCTAACAAAGACCCATTAGTCTGTTTGTGCAGTTGTTTTTCATTATAGACCAGGGGCGGACTGGCTGTATGAGCATTTGGGCAAATTCCCGGCGGGCCGGTACCCAAATAGGCCGGTAAGGCCACCTAAAGGGCCTTATGAATAAGACTATAGAAAGTGTTACATTAAATTGTTAAATGTTTTATACTATTCTCTTCTGAGCTTCGTGTTTTTTTTACAGACTCTATAGTGTGATTAATACTAATTTAATCTAACACATTTTCCCGAAATAATGTAATAGCCTATATCCGTTGGCAGTGCTACTAGTAGGCTTCATCCTTTTAGGGCCTACACACTTGGCGATTAAAAAGCAACATAAGGCCTATATATTTCTTACTTATGAAGATTCATTGTATGCACGCGTTCAGTTATCGATACATTAGGTAGACCTAGAATTGGATGCCACTCGTATGATATAAGCCTACAATTTGTGAGCCGGATTGTATAGAAATGCCCGGGCCGATCTTAACACCCAGTCCGCCCCTGTTATAGACAGATTAAACCTTCAAAAATATTTTTTTCTGAGGGTATTGTTTTCTTTATATTATTATTAATTAATAATTTATATTAATTAATTCATTAATTTCAGTATGAAGGAAGTATTACAGTTTCAGTCAATGACTTGAAAGTTATTTCAAACCAAATGGTCAATTAACTAGCGGGAATAAAGGAGATTGGTCAAAAAGATGAACTGGCGCTCATTAAGTTGTAACAACTAGAGCTCAATTCTATTTCATTTCTTTAGCAACATCAAGCGTTCTGAACTGTGTTGAGTTGATCATCTGTCATTACAAATATAAAAAAAATTATAGATGTGTGATTGCCATATCTCATACTTTCATGGAACCTGTGAAAAGTAAAGTTCTCCTTTCAGACCATGCGGTCTCTACGGCAGATGATGTGAAGGTCATCTGTTTCTGAGTCCCAAGGAGTGTCATGTAGCCAGCACAACGACCTACCACCTGTAATTTTCATCAACTAATGTCAGGTATCCATTAGAGCTGGGTGGACTCAGAGGCGCCCTAAACTAAAAATTCCAGTCTTCACCGGGATTTGAACCCGGTACCTCTCGGTTCGGAAGCCAAGCGCTTTACCACTTAGCTACCTTCCTTATGGAACCTGGGAGGGCTCAAACAAGCTAGACAGGGAGCTCTAAAAGGACTCTAACGATTTTCCTAGAAATTTGACATTTGCTGTATATCGTTGGGAAAAGAATTACTCGCTTGTTGGCCCC
The DNA here is from genome assembly GCF_947242115.1 of Biomphalaria glabrata. Classification (NCBI taxonomy): domain Eukaryota; kingdom Metazoa; phylum Mollusca; class Gastropoda; family Planorbidae; genus Biomphalaria; species Biomphalaria glabrata. The sequence continues at coordinate 17,420,686 of NC_074717.1, forward strand.
ACTGGGAAAACTCTCGCTTGACCGTTATCATTTGTTAAAGTCAAGAAAAAAAGAACTTTAAGCTTTAATTTGGCTAGAGTATGAGAAAATATTTATCTTGTACGGACTAGACGTCTTCGGACTAGACGTCTTCGGACTAGACGTCTTCGGGTATTTCCGCTTGTAGGCATTATTCCATCTGGAGTTTAATAAATTAATGTTCAAGAAAATTTAGCGCGTCTAGATTGGAAGACCTATTTTTAGAAAGTTTAGTAGAACTATACATTCGCTAAACCAGGATTCTTTCTCGGGAGGGTGTGTGTGTGTAAAAATGTTCCATTTTTTTTCATTGTAATATTCATTAACTATTGAGAGCAAAACAATTGCTCTTTAAATTGTTGAAATGAGGTACCCGGTACTGTCTTTAACAAAAAATGAAAAAAAAAATGTTTTTTTCTTGTTTTGCATGTATTCTGGTAAGTAACTACTAACAGTTTATAGAAAATATTGATTACATTTTTGTTAAGTCTTGCCTAGTGTGCATATATTCATATTGAACACGATTCAATAGGCAGTGACTCGTGCTAGTCATTAACGGCACCACTGCTGATGCTTGGATCAATCATTTCTATCGTTGTCTAATTGTAGATTATCAGACAATGCTTGCGCTGGCTGTATTCAGATAGGCAATAAGCAAGACTTGAGCATTGGAATGATAGCAATCATGCTAAAAATGTTTAGTTTGTATGGAAGAAGATAGGACTCAGGTTGATAGTTTGTATGGAAGAAGATAGGACTCAGGTTGATAGTTTGTATGGAAGATAGGACTCAGGATGATAGTTTGTATGGAAGAAGATAGGACTCAGGATGATAGTTTGTATGGAAGAAGATAGGACTCAGGATGATAGTTTGTATGGAAGAAGATGAGACTCAGGATATTGATAGTTTGTAGATCACTGTTTCAGATATCTACACATACAACTTTAATATAGCTTTTTTTTTTAACCCAAAAGGTTTCGTTTAGTTTTCAGTTTAACCACATTTATAATTACAACTCTACACACGGTCACAAGGGCTATGAGGAACGACTTTTAACAATTAGAGTTTCTTACCGGAGGCCCATGCTTCCCTCCTCTGCTACCATTAGCAGTTCATCCAAGGTTCATGTCCAATGTGTTATGGATTTCGTAACATAATTTACGTATTACAATTCAAATTCATGAATGCGTTATTCAACCTTTTATTCAAACGTACACCGTTATGTCCAAATATCACAGATTTTTCACCGTTGTCTAATGTGACAAATTTAATGTCTAGGACCTTAAAACAATAACATCCATGTTAATTGTAAATGTAATACTGACTCTTGACCTAATAGAATATAGACGACAGACTTATAAGTTTATAAGTAATGATTTATCATGCATTGATCTGCATTAATTTGCACTTATACAAAATATATTTTTTTTTGCTAGACAATTAAAATGTCCCAAATTAATTCTGATTCAGTTGTCTGCAACATCTAGCCTGGAATAACAATAGAGTAAGTAAAGTTCAATGCAGAACAAATTTGTATATGACAAGTTTTACATGTCAGAATGGGGAAAAAATATGTTCGATGATCATAAGCGACCCCTGATAAATTGTCAATCGACCCCCAAAGGGGTGGTGACCCACAGGTTGAGAACATCTGAGCTAGTGGGTCTGTAAGCTACGGGGCCAATCGCTTACCTACAGCTTCCGAAATTCAGTATCTGTTGGTCTATAAGCACACTTTATTCTTAGTAAGAAAAGCGCAAGTCCAAGTCAAATGAAGAAAGTCAAATTAGAATATTATTCGACTTTAAAAGAGCTTTATGAATTGATCTTATTGAAGACGCTTCTCACAAAAACAGTAGGAAAGGTCCTACATAGGAGATGAAATAACTTCACTTTATTTTGTTAAATATTGGTAATAATATCATATTTACTTAACTAATACTGGATATAAATATCAGTTAATTCTTGAAAACAAATTTCGCACCCCTTTGTCAGAGTCCAGAAGGTGGGAGGGGCGGGTGCCCTACGCTGGCTTCAACAATTAAACAAGACAAACAGAATTAGAACTTACATTATTCTAAGTTGTAAACAAAATGTGATTGTAGATCTAGATCTAGCAAATAAAAGTTTCTATTAAATAATTTTATTGAACTCTGTTATAACAGTTTTACTGTTCACTTAACTATAATCTATAATCAGATTTGTTATAAGTACAAGATTTTTACATTTACATTCTAAATCCAATTATATTTCTACATGCCTATTGACAAATTGTGATATACACAGCGCATTGTATCCAACACGGTGAATACATCAGATTAAACTCGGGTGTTTTGTAGAATTAAACTAAACATAACGATAGATCAAGTAACAACATTAGTCATTAGATCTATGCCAAAATGTTTACTAGTTAAACATAATTTTAAAAAATATAAAATATCCTGCAAATCGTATTTGTATTTGAAATCTGTTGGATCCCGTCTGCGTGTAACGCCCCTCTGAGAGTGGTCCCCGGGGTATGATGCCCCTTCTCAATACGCCTCTGGTTCTTACTTGACTGTCTTTGGCCACTAAATTTCGTATAGATAAAATACCATTTCTTTCTTTCTCCGATGGAGTAGTACAATTTCTATGCCCCCCTCTAATGTGTTATATTATAGTGCTATAATATAAAAATAGAGGTGCACCGCATAGTACTTTTTGATATTCGGCAGGAGCCGAATATTGCCGAATAGTAAAATATGATACTCGGCCGAAGCCGAATAGCTACATGTCTTGAAAATAGCTTGTGTTGTTGAACATTTTGCAAAACTGTTCAATAACATATCGTGTTCTTTTTTTTTGTCTTGTATATACCTGATTGTTTAAAACTCTGTGACTAATTGATGAATTAAAGCTTAACAGTATTTATAAACAGATATACTTAACTAATCTGTGTAGCATGTGTGTGTGTTTATGTACGAGGCCACCAACTGTAAAGGGTGTGTGAGGAAAGCTCAATGTAAAATATGTAAGTATATATTTTACTAGGTACTAATGTAAATCTCTCAAAAGTAAAGTGCAATCTGGATGTATGTATTCATGAATTTCAGACCAATAAAACTGATCATCAGGCTTGTAATTTCAAGTCCAAGGACCGGTCCAGATTCTGGCTTCAAGGGCTTAATGCTGATACATCTTCCTTAATTGTTACTGATTTTATCGTGGTTTCTGTAACTGTTACAAAAGGGCACGACAGTAAGCCTATGGGTGTCAGGTGTGTAAAAAGTCGTCCTGGCCTGATACACAGTGGGTAAGTATGCATCGTAAGTAAAAAAAAAACCCAGTAATAACGAGGAGTTACTTGACCCTCTTAAATTATTAATAATATCGTTATCAAATCAAGACACTTAACTGCAGGAGCAATATTCAAGTTAACATGTTAGGTAAAGTAATTCAACCGTAATATTTATTTACAGTGTAGTATGATTTCTTAGCATGTTGTGTTTTTCCATGCTAGCTTAAAAATGCTTAATGTCTATCAATAAATTGAGTGTCAATGAAAAAATAAATAAAATAAGGAGTAGGGGGTGTTTAGCTCTCCCCTTTACACTAATATACACAAATCTGAGCCTTGTAGTTTTTTCTACAAAACTATTAGTTACAGGCTTACTGGGCTATGAAATCGGTTTGTGTTCTGTATAGCAAAAGGCCACTCTTTAGTCCAGCTTAATAATTGAGATGTATATCCAAGCAAGCAAACTAGGCATTCGTGAAGAGGTGTGGCCTGTAGTCCAGCCACGTGATTGTGATTAAGCAAACTCATTGTCCGTTTACCCCTGTAGAGGTGTGGCTAAAAGTCCAGCCCCTAATTAAGATTAGCTAAGTAAACAAACTCAGTTCCCTCTCGTGACCTCTACAGAGTACCTACGTCCATTGTATTTGATTTGTGGTCACCTGTCTATCAATGAAATAAACTTGATGGACTATACAAATAAAAGGGGGTGGGAGTTGTTCATCTCTACCCTTGTTACCTGTGTAGAGGTGTGGTTTGAAGTCCCCCTAATAAAGATTCTTCTCCAAGTAAACAAACTCAGTTCTCTCATAAGGTGTGACCTCTAGACAGTGTCAACATGTTGACATCTGGCTTAATATGGTCAGCTGTTTATCTATGAACTTAACAAACAAACAAACAAAAGAAGGTGGGGGCTGTTCCTCTCTACCTCTGGAGAATGGAGATATACCCGCACATCTAGACAGACGTCTGGTCAGCGTGACAGAGTTACGGAATATTACATGTTAAGTAGCCCACTCAAAGGTCAAGAAAAAAATGATTAAAATGTGTCAGCCATCGCTGCTATGTATTTAATGCGAATTTATAATGTAGAGTTTTATTTCTATTTAGATTAACACACCTTGTCTTTGTACTAAAGATGTTTGGTGCATAGTCATAGTGTTAAAAGCACATTTTTTTTTATTTGAAACATAAACGTTAATGTATTTCTGAATTGACACAATTGAATCATGTCCACTGTAGGAATATTAGCAACTTTTGATTGAGATTGAGATTCTTGTTTGACAACGTTTATCGGCGTCGACTACCTTATATTGTTGGCCTTTCGTCTGCTTTGTTTCGATATTCAAGTGATACCTCCGTTTGACTTATCTGGAAAAGCGAAGGCGCCTAACAAAATTATTAGAAATATAGGTTAGGGTTACGGTGTAGATGTTATTACCCGGCTTACTATTCGGCAGTGATATTCGGCCGAAGCCTGATGTTGTTGAACAGCGTAAATTCGAAGCCGGATTGACTATCCAGTGCATTACTGTAACAAAACATATGTCTACAGATGAGATAACTTGCAGGAGGATCAAGATAGGGTGAAGAAAAGTTGAATCAAATAATTATTGTAGATAGCCAGTTAAATGGGCTAGTGAGTAAAAGTTGTATAAATTTAGATGAAATTAAAAAAAAAATTGATTTACATACACGTAATTTTGTATTAAATTTTAAAATTACGATATTAAAAAAAAAGCAAATTCATGAAAAACAATTGGTACCATTAAAATCTAAAAGAGTGATCTCCCTTCAACTCAGCCAGAGTTACTAAATATAGATCAAGATGTATTATGGGAGAAAACAATCTTCGGTGTACAAAAAAAAAAGAAAAGGTATAAATGAGAAGGTGAAATGAAAACATTTCCCCATGTGTTGAGGTGCCAGCAACAAAAATTTACCAGCTTCGTTTTCACACACAAAAAAACAGGGTATGGACTATATTTACTATCAGCATGCAAGGGTATGGACTATATTTACTATCAGCATGCAAGGGTATGGACTATATTCACTATCAGCATGCAAGGGTATGGACTATATTTACTATCAGCATGCAAGGGTATGGACTATATTCACTATCAGCATGCAAGGGTATGGACTATATTTACTATCAGCATGCAAGGGTATGGACTATATTTACTATCAGCATGCAAGGGTATGGACTATATTCACTATCAGCATGCAAGGGTATGGACTATATTCACTATCAGCATGCAAGGGTATGGACTATATTCACTATCAGCATGCAAGGGTATGGACTATATTTACTATCAGCATGCAAGGGTATGGACTATATTCACTATCAGCATGCAAGGGTATGGACTATATTCACTATCAGCATGCAAGGGTATGGACTATATTTACTATCAGCATGCAAGGGTATGGACTATATTCACTATCAGCATGCAAGGGTATGGACTATATTTACTATCAGCATGCAAGGGTATGGACTATATTCACTATCAGCATGCAAGGGTATGGACTATATTCACTATCAGCATGCAAGGGTATGGACTATATTTACTATCAGCATGCAAGGGTATGGAATATATTCACTATCAGCATGCTAGGGTACGGACTATATTTACTATCAGCATGCAAGGGTATGGACTATATTTACTATCAGCATGCAAGGGTATGGACTATATTTACTATCAGCATGCAAGGGTATGGACTATATTCACTATCAGCATGCTAGGGTATGGACTATATTTACTATCAGCATGCAAGGGTATGGACTATATTTACTATCAGCATGCAAGGGTATGAACTATATTAACTATCAGCATGCAAGGGTATGGACTATATTTACTATCAGCATGCAAGGGTATGGTCTATATTCACTATCAGCATGCAAGGGTATGGACTATATTTACTATCAGTATGCAAGGGTATGGACTATATTCACTATCAGTATGCAAGGGTATGGACTATATTTACTATCAGTATGCAAGGAATATTGACCTATTTATTTCTCCTCTCTACAGGCGCAATGGACGATTTCCAAACTGTTACAAATGTAATGTTTGACATTTCTTATCTTATCATATATAATACAGAGATTTAGAGATGAACAGGGAATTCTTTTTAATTTTTTGACACGAGGGTACAGTTTGAAGTTCAAACAATAGAACTGTCGGTTTCTAGCGGGCCCCGAAAGGAGAATAGCGAATATTTTTTATGTGTGGTCTGTCTGTCCACCCTTTTTATATCGCAAAAAACTAGAATCATACTATTTTGGATCTTGCAAAGTTCTGTTGCAAGGACTACTGTTGTTTTTCTGAAAGCTAGACATTTAATTTTTAAAATTAAATATGCAAGCATTGTTTTTTATTTTATAAAATACACCATTTTTACAACTATTCACTATTAATCATAAAAAAGCATGGAATACTTATAGGTGAGCACATACCATTATGCATTTTTAAAGCATTATGCAAATGTTTATTTTACATTAAATAATACTATAAAAATGTTGGAATTAGGCTACTAAATTTAGTATTTTCTGTTCTATAAGCTACTATCTTTTTACATACAATGTTGACTTATGTTTTAAAAGAGAAAGAATGTCTTTAGTATGTATGAAAGTCAATTATAGTTTAAAACAACATTTACTAAGCAGTGTTTAGAATTATTCAAGTGGAGTGCAGCATGTAGTACAATGTGTCCCTTTAAACACTTAATTTAATGGAAAGGCTTCATCCTTAAGGTTTTGAATGAGAGATTGACGCTTTACAAAACCATCAATTAGATAACATCACCTATACCTATATCTTCAAAGCAAATAATTCACTGGATATCATTACATGTTAACAGTGTGCAATAAACTGTAAAGTATTCTCTGAAGTAGAAAGGTTTTTATTTATTATATATTCATTAAAAACTCGCCTTGATGTCAATCCTATAATACATTTTCGAGGCCTTAAATATAGTTAGGAATGTTTTTGGTGCAATTAAGAGAATGTTATGCTCCTAAATAAAACCCATAAACTACCCCAGCTTGGATACTATTTCCATCCATATGAAACCATGGGAGTAGGCATGTTTCGGGATTCAATCCCCCCCCACACACACACGAAATGATATCCCCCCCCCGGGGAGAATTTAGTCACTGATTTTTTGTTATAGTTTTGCTTATTTTAGGTGAGATTTAAACGTTAAACCATCACTTGCCCCAACGCAGCCAGGGGGTTTTGAGGTTAAAACCCCCCTCTTCTACAAAACAAAAAATAATGCAAACGACAGTCACCAAATTCCATGGGTTTGAGTTTAAAACCCTCTCCAATTTTTTTTTAAATGATAAAACCCCCCTCTTCAATATAAGACCAAAGCATGCAACAGTCACCAGATTCTATGAGCGTAGCCAAAAGCTGTTTTAAGTTTAAAAACTCACTCCATCGGCGTTTGAGGTAAAACAAACAACACCTCTTCAATATGAAATTGAAGCAATCTACTGTCACAAAATTCTATGAGAGTAGCCAAGGGGGGCCCTCTAGTGTCTAGTACCAGAAAAAGAGCGCGATTGATCATCAAAGTCCCTCCAAAGAGTTGTCAACATTTACTATAAACATACCTTGTAACTCTATAGTCAAATGGCTAAATCGAGGAGGCTGTGAAAATAATGAGAAATTTGATTCAGAAAAATGTCAACTGGGAACACACAGGTCTCACTGAATCTATTGGTGAGCTGATCAATGCACTGGTTCAGTTGAAATGTACTTTATAGATGATGACGAGTTAATACTAAAAGCACTAAAAATACAAGTTGAGGGAAGTGATTAATGGAAAAACAACAAGACCAGAGACAAGAAAGAAACATTAGGATCAACAAACAGAAGGTTGTACACTAAACAATAGGATCAACAAACAGAAGGTTGTACACTAAACAATAGGATCAACAAACAGAAGGTTGTACACTAAACATTAGGATCAACAAACAGAAGGCTGTACACTAAACATTAGGATCAACAAACAGAAGGTTGTACACTAAACATTAGGATCAACAAACAGAAGGCTGTACACTAAACATTAGGATCAACAAACAGAAGGCTGTACACTAAACATTAGGATCAACAAACAGAAGGTTGTACACTAAACATTAGGATCAACAAACAGAAGGCTGTACACTAAACATTAGGATCAACAAACAGAAGGCTGTACACTAAACATTAGGATCAACAAACAGAAGGTTGTACACTAAACATTAGGATCAACAAACAGAAGGTTGTACACTAAACATTAGGATCAACAAACAGAAGGCTTTACACTAAACATTAGGATCAACAAACAGAAGGTTGTACACTAAACATTAGGATCAACAAACAGAAAGTTGTACACTGCTAGATTAAGACCAATTGGTGGATTTACATGAATCGCAGAATCAAGGGAGATAATATAGATATATTTTTGACACTGTTGAAGACCTCAGAAAATTTTCTTGACATGAACAATTAAAGTCTAATATGTTTAATTTCTTACAGCATGTAACTTACTTTCTCTATCACCTGTCTGGACCAGTTGCGAAAAAGGGGGTGGCTGAATCAAAGGTATATCTTCAAGGTTACCGTAGTCGCCCTTTAAATGCATTAAACAAAAGTTGTACGACTCTACTTAAAACTAAAGGCTCTAGCCTCTTCAAGGGGACTAATTTAACTTATAACACCACATGAATGAAGTACAATTTCTTTCCCTTGTTTGATACCAACTGTTAATTAACTAACTATTTAATGTTTTAATTGATTCTTGTTTTGTCAGGTACAAAAAAAAATAATTACGCAAAAGTTCAACTTGATCCGAGATTGGGTGCGGGAGAAAAAACGTGTCCAAACCTTCTACCAGACAGACAGACAGATAGAAGCTTTGTAACGAGTCATTCACAATACAGAGAACAATGTAAAAACTTGTATGACATACAACAATAGAGTTGAATTAGAACACAGCGAAGAAACACTCGATCAAATAGGAATCCAGTAAAGATCAAACAAACTAAATAAGCCACATGGAACAATGATGACTAGCTACAGTGACCAATGACTAGTGACCAATGACTAAGTAACCAATGACTAGTGACCTCGATAGAGATGTATTGAAAAAAAACGGTTGAAAAAGCATCCCAGAGCCTATGAAATATTTCACTTAAGAACCGAAAAGCGTAGGGTGAGGAGAGGAGAAGTGATAATAGAAGTCACGGACCGTTCATTTCACGTAATAGATTTCAGAATTTGAGGGGAGGGGTTACTTGCGGGCCTTTCTATTATTATAAATGTAAAAAAATCAAAATAAACAATATAGCCTGGTTACAAATCAACGGACGTAGCCGGCGGGTAATATATTGACAGGTACTGTGCGACTCGTGTGATAATCCTGATTTGTACTTGGCATTACTCGCATTTTCAACTATTCTCTCCCCACTTTTGTCCCACTGCAGGAGGCTTGTTCAACTTGTGCTAGAGATTCTATCACAACATCTGTAGCATTGGTTTACGGCGTCTGTTTCTGGTTTACCTAACACTAATTACAAGATGCCAGTGTTTGTTCAACCAAACAAGAAAGTGCTGAGTCGTGCAAGGGTGTGTCTGGGTGGCCTAGACAAGTTGGGAGATTAGGGGAGACAATGTATCTGGGTGGCCTAGACAAGTTGGGAGATTAGGGGAGACAATGTATCTGGGTGGCCTAGACAAGTTGGGAGATTAGGGGAGACAATGTACCTGGGTGGCCTAGACAAGTTGGGAGATTAGGGGAGACAATGTACCTACCAAACACACGCAAAACAAATGTCGAAAAAAACGATCCCTAAAGAAATCAACTAAATCATTGTTCTAGTCTCAAGTCTATTCCATTAAAGACTACACTGCTGATAAGTTCCTAAACCCTATGGAAGTATGACATCACTTGCAGCGTGCTCCAGACCATGCTCTACAGCGCCAAAGGCAGCGACTACAGTTTATCTGGCACATGTCCCACTGGTTTGACATCAGATCTTTCAATAATGTTCATGGTGTTGATGAATTTAAGTCAACTTTGTTAGACTGATGTTAAGCAGCCAAGTCTTTGTTAAACTGATGTCAAGTAGCCAAGTCTTTGTTAAACTGATGTCAAGTAGCCAAGTCTTTGTTAAACTGATGTCAAGTAGCCAAGTCTTTGTTAAACTGATGTCAAGTAGCCAAGTCTTTGTTAAACTTGTTAGATGTTAAGGAGCCAGAAAATTTCCTAAGTTCTTTGGTACACTATTCACTCAGTATCGTTACAGAGCATATCAAGTGTTGTTATATTTTTGATGTTCAGATAATAATGATTCGTCTAATGTTTTTCGGTTCGATATTTTGAGCTACCATATTCTTGCCCATGGATACTACCATGACATTTGTTTTGGTTAAGCAAAGACTAACAATGACTTTAGGTCACATCATTTCAGTATGACGTCTATGTTGTTAAATTTGTTTAAATAAAAGCAATTAATTTTATGTGCTTTTGATGGAACATGTGATCTCTCGTTTGTATAAGTGTCAGTGTTTCTCCTGACATCTTGTATTTCCCATTAACACTTGTATCTGTGCAGTTTCGTAGCTTGAAAAAGCTTTTCCGTTTTGTTGTGTTCATTCCTAGCATGATGTCAGATATTACACAGAAGTCAGTTGTTGTTTTACGATTGTTAATTTGGACAATTGATTTAAGTTACTTTCAATGAATGAAAAAATGAAATGATTACTCCCACTGCAGAGAAGAGTTGCGAAGAGACACATGCATACACCAGCCTGAAGTGTTAGCTCAAAACAATGACTGTCTATTAACATCAACTGTTTGCATCTCAGGCTGAAGGTTGTACTATGTTGACGTTACTCTTTGAGACAAGATTTACTTCTCAGTAGACGTCATTAGTCATCAATTCAATAGTAACATTGCATGGCTGTGTTAGACACCTTATTTATATAGGTTAGTTAGTTAGTGACGCACCATAGAAGACGCATATTGAACGGGACTAGTGACGTTTGGGATATGTTGGGTTAGAGACCGGAAAATCAGTTAGCGATAGAACACTCCAGGGTAACGACGTGTTTAGTGACAGAGACTTCTACTGTGGCCTTTTATCAGAATAAACCTATGTACAATTGTTCATCAGAGTCGACTACATCTCTTCACTAGTTAAAAACCGATGTTAATTGTTCCTGTCTGTATTGTTGTTCAACTACACGGAATACACCCGAACATCTATACTCAAACGCTTGCAGAGTAATTTGGTTGAAATCCAACAGTCATCCATAGTTGACTTCAAGACAGCCTGAACTAGTAACATCACAGTGGCGACCCCCGACGCTCGAAGCCCGAACCTCGAAGCCGAACATCGTACCGGACCTCGAAGCAGAACGTTTACTCAGGTGAGGGTCGTGCACTCGAAGATATAAGATTTCATCGGAGTACGGCTGAACACAGCATCATCGCAGAGTGACTTTGTTCTAGATCTACATGTTCTTGATCGTACGTTCAACGAGCCGTTAGCTCAGGGTGACCTTCGTCAGGACAGTAATCATCGCAACGTCTGGTCTACTTAACCAGTATATTATCAAAGCCTGATCTTCATATGCTGAATCGACCTACAACCAGAGAAACCGTTCATTCATAACGGGTGAGAGATCGTTAGTGAACCTGTTGGACATATTTTTTCTTCGTCGTAGGAGCCACATCGAGTATCAAGTTTTACCTCGTCAGTTTCGAGAAGGACAGTTTGCCCGCTGTCAGAAGTATTGTGAGTACTACAAGTTAGGTAGCTAACTAAATCGAAACCGCTCTGTCGTCTTACCCTTGGAGATATTCTTGTGGAGCAGTTTGCTCATTGAACCGGTTGCTTGCCACTTTTATAACGGTCACTGTGTTTAACCTTTGGAAGGTTAGTAAAATCGTATTTTTCGTTGCTGGACATTGATATATCTAGTATTCGTCGGTCTAGACCATATCTAGATTTGTTGATATTGAAGTTGTGGAAACAGCTACATCCACTTAATTTCGTTGAAAACCGTTAGTCGTATAACGGAACGTCGTCGGAGGTGACCTTGGTTCACCTAGTCTACATTGGACAGTTTGGTCTAGTGAAGCAGAGTACAACAGCAAACTTCGTCGTACTACCAGAGTAGCAGCAGAAGCAGTGAACTATTTTAGAGAACCGTTATTCGTCAGCCCAGATCAAGTCATCGTCAAGAAAGCCGTTATTCGTCAACCCAGATCAAGTCATCGTCAAGAAATTCGTTATTCGTCAGTCGTCCAGATCAAGTTGCCGTCAAGAGACTGTTATTTGTCAGTAGTCGTCTACACAAATCAAGTCATCGCCAGAAGAACCGTTAACCTATTCGTCAGTAACTGTGTACACAAAGTCGTCGGAACTACACATACGGTCATCAACAGTCGCCGAAGGAACTGAAACATTTTGCTGTGGCATATCAGGACATCTGTGGCATTACGTGGGATACTGGTAGCACCGGAGAACAGAGTCAGAACTGGAAGAGAGGCAGTGGAATTTGTTGTGATCTAGCATATTCGGGAGTCCGAACAAAGGGATCTTTCTTATCAAAAGCTAAGTGCCATTTTTCTTATTAGTATATGTTTAGATTGCCCTTAGAAATAGATTTTGTCTAAATTTGGTATGTTAGCCTGAGTAAAATTCAGGTGGTGCTGAAGCCTTAAACCCGTTCGGGGTAAAGACATAATTTAGATGAAAAGCTATATTATACGTTTAGGGTTGTAATTTGTTTTGTTTGTGTAAACGTCATATCCGTTGTTGCCTAGTTACTTCGTGACGTTATCATTGTGTGCCATATTGTCATATCCCAACCCATAGCGATAGTCTCATTTAATTATTTCATTTGTTTATATTATTTTAAATTATTTATTTTTATTAATTTAATTAGATCTGTATTTTTTTTCACTTAATGATAGAAAGTGCGGGTAGGATTCTTTTACTGTGAATCAGACTAAAATAATTTTAGTTTGAGCGGTTAAAATCAAATATGATTTTGCCATGAGAATAATGCCGAAACTGGCTATGTAGTCAAACACTGTCGTCTGGCTAAATTTAGATCTGCAAATTGTTGTACATCTCTTTGGTACATTTGATTATCTAGACTCGAATTTGGAATATTATCATTAATTGAAAAATGAATGAAGGTAGTACATTCTAGATATATATATCTTGTTGAAGATATATTTGACATTGTATACATATATGTATTTCGTATGGTTAAATAGAACCATAATCTACTCTAGATCTAGACTCTAGACAGTCTTAGAGTCCACGCTAGACACTTCAGTCACATCAGATTTTAAAATTGATCATAGTTATTCATACAAATAGTCATAGTGCTCTTAATAACTAGATCTAAATGGTAATATTATACATACTATAATATACTAGATTTAAATTTGTGTGATACTAGATCTAATATACAGATCTGAATATAACTCAGACTAGACTTACTCATTTACTAAATCTATAGATAGAGACATAACACTTAAAACTTGTATAAAAGTTTGTAAAAACCTAAATATAAAATAAATTTAAAGTATAGCCATAACCAATATAGGCTAAGTAAAAATATATATAAAATATAAAATACAATGGCTACATCATCATATGTGGACCTTAAGGAGGTTAAGGAAACAGCTATGCAGGATGGAAAGGCCATGGAGTTAAAAGGAAAGGACTTAGCAGCTTATGTACAGCAAGTTGTGAGGGAAGAAACAGAACGTCAAAGACAAGAGATAGAGAGGCAAGAAAGGATCAGAAAGGAAGAATATGAGAAGCAAAAAGAGGACCAAGATAGGCAAGACAAAGAGAGAGAAAAAATTAGAGAGCATGAAGCTAAAATGGAAAAGATGAGATTGGATGCAGCACAAGCCAGAACTCAAGCTGAACAAGGAAATAACACAAATAACTCAAATAATTATACCACTCAAAGAGACAACCCGAATTCACAGACATGGCTAAAGAGAAAGATACAAAGTTTTGATGAACAGAAGGATGACATTGGTGATTTCCTGAAAAGATATGAGGCAAAAATGTCTACATTTAATATGCCTGAAGAAGAATGGTCTGAAATACTGATAGACTTCGTTCATGGTCAAGCTCTAACAATATGCCAAAATCATGACCATCATATTGATGATAGCTATCAGGTTTTGAAAAAAGAATTATTGAATGCCTATGGTCATAATGCTACAACTTTTAGAAAGAAATATTTTGACAATATACCATCATTAGGAATAGAACCCCAAACTACTATTAATATGGAAAAGGATTTTTTCAATAAATGGGTAAAATTAGAAAAAGTAATAAACTCTTATGAGGGATTAAAAAATTTTATTTTAGTGGACAACTTTGTAAATAAATGTGATCCTCAATTACAATCTTTTATTAGAGAAAGAAACCCAAAAACTATAGATGAAATAACAGAGATAATGAGAGTATACAAAAATGCCTATCCAAAAAAAACATTTTCTGATAGAGATAAGAGCAAAGTAGATTTAATAGGATACACCAAAGAAAATGTTGATAGAAGTAGAAATAGAAACAGATCAAATAGTGGAAATAGGAAATATAGTGAAATAACCTGTTTTAAATGTCAAGGAAAAGGTCATATAGCAGCTAACTGTAGAAGAGGGAATAGTAGGTCTGGAAGTAGAAATAGATACAATGAACAAAATAACAGTAGATATAGGAGTAGAGATAGGAATGACAGGGAAAATTATAGAAATAGGAGTTACAGTAGGGAATACAAAAATAAAGGTACAGATAGGATATATTTCATGGAAGGAAATAGGAACAATTTTGCAGTGTACCCAGGGTTTGTAGATAGAATTCCGGTGGAATTAATCAGGGATTCAGGTTGTAACACTTTGGCAGTAAAAACTAAATTTGTCAAACCTCATTGGTATAAAGGGTTTACTAAGAAAGTAGAATTAGCAGATGGCACCGTAAGGGAATTTAAAGCTATAAGGGTATACATTGAAACTCCATTTTTCACTGGTTATTGTGATGGCATTGCAATACCAGAAATGAGATATGATATGTTAGTAGGAAACATAAAAGGAGTTAAAGAATGTTCAAGAAAAGAATTAGAAGACTGGCAAAACAAATACAAAAACATAAGACAAAATCATGAAAACATAGAAACACAAAATATAACAAGTATGATAATAACAAGATCAATGGATAAAAAAGATGAGAAACAGGAAAATACAATAAATGTAATAAGTAATGATGAAGAAAAAGAAGCCAGTAATGTAATACAAATAGAAAATACAGATGTTAAGGAAAGAGAGATAGAAAATGAAACACAAAATAGTCTTGAAACACAAATATCTCAAAGTGAAAAAGAAACAATACCCAAATTTGCATTAGAACAAATGAATGACAATATTATTGGGAAAATTTATTCAAGAATATCAGATAAAAACAATAATAATCCAATGGAGAAATTTTGTATAGAGAATAAAATATTATTTAGACAAACAAGTAATGATAACAAGAAAATAAAACAACTTGTCTTACCACAGAAATATTGGAAAGATGTTTTAATCATGACACATGATAATAATTTAGCAGCACATAGGGGAGTAAAGAAATGTTATAGGAATTTGTCAAAACAAGTATTTTGGCCCAAAATGAAAGCAACAATCAATAAATACATAAACTCATGTGACATATGTCAAAAGAGATCTAACAAAAGCCTAGTGAATAAAGCACCTATTCAAGAAATGGATGAACCTACAGCACCATTTCAGAAAGTATCTATTGATTTAATAGGTCCTTTAATTCAAACTGAAAATAATAACAAATACATTCTAACAGTAATAGACATGTTTAGTAGATATCCAGAGGCAATCCCATTATCAAATACAAGTGCAGAAAATATCATTAATGCCATAACTCAAAAAGTAATTACAAGACATGGTATACCTAAAATTATATTGAGTGATCAGGGATCTCAGTTTAAGTCAGAACAATTTAAGAAATGGACTAAACAATATAACATACAACACATATACTCTTCGGTTTACCACCCAGAGAGTAACGGTTTATGTGAACGATATGGTGGTTCATTAAAAAGATCATTAACAAAGATAATTCAGAATAATCAGAACAAGTGGGATCATTACATTAACTATGTACTATTTGCTCATAGAAACAACATCCATGAAGCAACACAATTTTCACCATATGAAATAATACATGGAAGAAAACCCAGAGATGAATTAGATGTTTTTAAAGAAAATCTAATAGACAATGAGAATAAATTAAATAATGACAGTGAAACAACAATCACAACAGAACTGAAAGAAATATGGACTCAAGCATATAACAACAATAAGAAGTACAAACAAAGTGCTCATAAGAATCTAAATAAGAAAAGACAATTGAAAACACTAGAAGTAGGAAACAATGTATTAATATTAATAAATGACCTGAAAAATAAAATTGGTAAACAATGGAAAGGTCCATTTAAGGTGATAAAACAAATTAGTGATGTGAATTATCAAATTGAAATGAATGGGAAAATTAAAACATATCACATAAATAATTTGAAACTGTATCATGATAGAGAAGATGAGTTGATACAAAACATTCAGGAGAAAATAGGAAATACATTTTCAGAAAGAGAAGAATGCTTGATGATAATAACAAATGAAAATCACAATGAAAATGATATTAAGGAAATACCTGTAATAGAAACAAAAGAGAATCAAACTTGGCAAAAGATTAATCTTAATAATTTAACTAAGGAAAAGTCAAAAGATATAACTAAAATAATACAAGAATACAAAGAAAATTTTTCCAGTATACCAGGAAAAACTAATATTATTAAACATGACATTAAAGTAACAGACCCAAAACCTATCAAGCTTAAGCCATATAGAATACCGCTACATTTACAAGACAAAGTAAAGAAAGAAATAGACAATTTACTAGAATCAGGTATAATTGAACCATCAACATCTCCTTATGCTTCACCAATTGTAATAGCCAAAAAGAAGAATGGAGATATACGGTTATGTATTGATTATAGGAAACTTAACAACATCACAGAATTTGACCCATATCCAATGCCAAATATAGAGGATATTTTACATAAATTAAATGGAGCAAAATTTTTTACTAAATTGGATTTAACTAAAGGTTATTGGCAAATACCTTTAACAGAAAAGGCAAAACCTTACACAGCATTTGTAACACCATATGGTATTTTTCAATGGAATTATATGAGTTTTGGATTAGTAAATGCACCTGCCACATTTAATAGAATGATGAACATGATAATTGGAAACAAAGAAAATGTTGTTTGCTATTAGGATGACATATGTATTTTTAATAATAGTTGGGAGGAACATTTGGTAGATGTAAAAGAAGTGTTCAAAATAATAAAAGAAAGTGGACTTACAATTCAAGCAGAAAAAGTAGAAATAGGATTGGAGGAAATAATTTTCTTAGGACATAAAGTAAATAACAACATGATTAGCCCTATTGAAGATAACATAAAGAAAGTACTTAATATTGAAATACCTACAACAAAAAGACAAATTAAAAGCATATTAGGAATAGTAAATTATTACAGAAAGTTTATAAAGAACTTAGCAGAAATAGTGAATCCATTAAATGACTTACTTAAAAAAGGAAAACCTCAAAAAGTAGTTTGCAATGAGGAATGTGTGAAAGCTATTGACAGAATTAAAGATGTTTTTAGTCATGAATTAATATTAAGACTACCTGATAAAGACAAAATATTTTATGTCACAACTGATGCATCTGGTAATGCTATTGGTGGTTGTCTAATGCAGAACTATGATAACTTACATCCTATATTATATGTAAGCAGAAAATTGTCAGAGGCAGAGAAAAAATATAGTGTCATTGAACGAGAAGCCTTAGCTGTAATATGGGTAATTACTAAGCTAGAGAGCTATTTAATAGGAAGGAAATTCATATTATTAACTGATCATAAACCTATTCAGTATATACAGCAAAAGAGCATGAAAAACAGTCGTGTTTATAGATGGTTCTTAGCACTACAGGAATATAAATTTGAAGTGAAAGCTATTAGTGGATCTGTGAATATTGTAGCTGATCTATTGTCTAGAATGACATTGAAGTGAAATAATTTTGTAAATAAACTATGATTATATTGAGTATGTAATATATATTAATATATTGACACCATTTATATGTTATGGAAAAGGGAGATAAGTAAATTTGATGTTAAGCATTTAAAAGTAAGTATGGATATTTTTTTTTTTTTTTGTGTGAATCATTTCATATATCATTGACGAAAGTTAGTTCTATGGAAAAGGGTGAGTATAAAAGAAAAATGGACAAAAGCGTATAAAAGGGTGGTAAGAAAAAATTTATTGAATGTGTAAATAAAGTCTATAATTGTTTTTTTGAAATATTGTATTTTATCAGATTACTGCCAGTGAAGAACATTTGTGATGTATGACGTGCCCATAAGATGCCACATTTTCCTCCATGATGAACTGTGTACTAATGAAGATGATTCTGGAATGTTATGAACATTGACATTGAATATGAGGAACTGTCAAGTCAAGATGAAGATGTCAAGATTTTATGTTTGTTGTCTTCCCCTTAAATTGAAAATGCCCTTGTAAGACTTGACAGTAGTGGAAAAATATTGACATATTTTTTTTTCAAGGGGGGGGAGGAATCTGTTAGACACCTTATTTATATAGGTTAGTTATTTAGCGACGCACCATAGAAGACGCATATTGAACGGGACTAGTGACGTTTGGGATATGTTGGGTTAGAGACCGGAAAATCAGTTAGCGATAGAACACTCCAGGGTAACGACGTGTTTAGTGACAGAGACTTCTACTGTGGCCTTTTATCAGAATAAACCTATGAACAATTGTTCATCAGAGTCGACTACATCTCTTCACTAGTTAAAAACCGATGTTAATTGTTCCTGTCTGTATTGTTGTTCAACTACACGGAATACACCCGAACATCTATACTCAAACGCTTGCAGAGTAATTTGGTTGAAATCCAACAGTCATCCATAGTTGACCTCAAGACAGCCTGAACTAGTAACATCACAGCTGTCATTTATTTAATTGTCATTGTTATTAATGTTTCATACTTCCACGTTGAATAGATGAAGACCTACAAGGCTGTGAGCTAATGTCTGTATGTCTTAAGGTCACACTACAGAGTGTAGAAGAATGTATTCTAATTAAGGACAAGGATGGGTGGGAATCTTTGTGAATAAAATAACATAGAGTCTTAAATGAACCAATGAAAAGAAATGCCTAGTCTAGAGAAAATTATGTTAACACCATTCCGTGGCATTTAGATTGCATATTTAACACCATTTCGTGTCATTTTGATTAACGTTTTGATATAGTTTAATGATGAACTGAGAACATTGAGATCAATTTGTTGAGTGAGTTTTGTTCCAGTCTGTTTGGTCTGCACTTATTGAAAAGTTAGATTTTCATGGTGACCAAGTCACTTAGTTGACCAAGCCAAACTAGTTGTTGTTTTTTTTTTTAACAAAAATTGTGTAATAAACTTAATTGCATAGTTGAGAAAATTCAGAATGACATTTTCATTGGCCCCTGAAAGGGAAATAGCCGCTATTAGTTTAGTGTGGTCTGTCAATCCGCCCCGTTTACATCTTAGAAACTGGAAAAGAAAATGAAAATCGGACATCATTATATTTTAGATCATTCAAAGTTCTGATGCAACGGCTACTTTTTTCTTTTTCGAAAGCGAACCATCTGATTTTAAAAATTAACTATATAAGCTAATAGTTCCAAATGAAGAGGCTTCTTTAATGAGGCTTGATAGAGAGACTGGCACATACAAAACCATCTGAAATTCTCTTTGAAACACCTAAAGTCCTTTTGTAATCTTGCTTAAAATTGTGTTGATTGTATTCTAATTCATAAAGAAAAAAAAAGGTTACACTGTTCAACTGTTAAATGTTAAATGTTTTACAGTTAAACGTCATCTTTGTACATTTGGATAGTTTCTGTGAACTTCTTTGTTATACTACACAATCAATTGATTAGTTGAAGTAAAAATGGAAGAGGCGTCTCCATTATCTTCCCACTAATCAATGATGGTAGTGGATAAACCCATTAGAACGTATATTCTAGATCTACATTCATTGTTAAACACTGGTAGAACACTGTTCATACCAATCGAGGCTTCTCATTCCTAAATAGTCTGACAACAAACAACAACCTACTACCACCCTCACCAAGACATGGTCAAATAATAGCCCAAGCAATTTAGAAAACATGTGGTAAGTCTGTAGAACAGTAATTATTTAGAAGTATTTAGTGGAGTGTTTCATCTCTAACTGGCTGTATCCAATGTACGAACTAAAGAAAGTTTGGACAACTTGTGTATACGTATACGATAATGTATGCATATTTTAGCACTTCCTAATAAAAGAGAGTTGCTAGGAAGATCAACTACTAGGCATTGAGCTAGTCATCAATTATAGCTCTATCTTTTATATTGAGTTGGCAACAGTGAAGTTCATTGAAAAGTCCTTGACCTTTGCAATTGATCGTGATAATCTCCCCTATCCTGCATGTACAGAACAAAAACTCGATTTAATGTATTGTGAAATAATTGAATAAGTCTCAACAATATATTAATTTTTTTTTTTATGAATAATGTAATTCTAATAAATACAAAAAAATAATAGAACAATCTTATGAAAGGGAGGAAAACTGATTCCATACACACTGTATCAATCAATAGTTATTCAATGCATAAAATTGTAAGAAAATCGTAAGTAGAAACAAGACTAACCACAATATTTCTATTTATTATCTACTTTAGGCTAATGGGTTTATAACGAAGAATCAAACAATGCAAACTTTCGTAAAATACATTTACAGAGATCGGGTCTCAAATAAGGAAATCCTATGCCGAACCGGGACATGAGGATTTAGTGACGTGACAGAGCGTTGCATGAGGTTTGCGGGGCATGTTATCCGACAGAATGAATTACACACACCAAGAGTTGCGATGGACATGGAGGCCGATTCAAGGAAAGCGCAAACAAGGACGTCCACATATAAATTGGCGTCACACTTCCATGGAAGACCACAGAGCAATGGACACCAGGCACTAGGGGATCCAGAACTTTAAAGTGGGGGCGGGCGATTTTTTTTCAAACCCTAACCCTAGCGCCCAGTAAACCCTAACCCTATGCATAATCGTGCGTACAGCATACTGAAGAAAAGTATTCTCTTGACATATACAGCTCATTATTAATCAATGGAGTTCGGGGCGAAGCCCCGACTCCAAAAGCGTTTTCTTGCAATCTTCACTGCAGAAACCCCTTCTCCTGACATCTACAGCTCATTATTCATTATTCTTTTTTATTTCTTCAGCTCATTATTCATCAGTGGAGTTCGGGGCGAAGCCCCGACTCCAAAAGCGTTTTCTTGCAATCTTCACTGCAGAAACCCCTTCTCCTGACATCTACAGCTCATTATTCATTATTCTTTTTTATTTCTTCAGCTCATTATTCATCAGTGGAGTTCGGGGCGAAGCCCCGACGCCAAAAGTGTTTTCTTGCATTCTTCACCGAAGAAACGCTTTCTCCTGACCTAAAGCTCACTATTAAAAAGGGACCTTTTGAATAGTGTTGTATACTATTCTAATATGAATTTATAGGCCCTTAATACATTGCAAATAAAACCGATTTGTTCCTTGAAAAGATTAGATACCCCACATATTTAGATTAAGGCTTTGAGGATCGCCGCCGAAGAAAAAATTATTCGATAAATAATATTCAATAAAATTCAAGCGTAAATTGTGAGTTATAGTCCCAAATGTATGTAACTAGAAGATATCAGATTGAGTAAAGGTTGGAAAAGGCTACTAGGAATTAATTTTTCTGGTTTAGAACTCATCTCAATCGTGACTATTGTACTGAAAAATTTCGTTTGAATTCTAACTTTTCCAAAGCTAAGTCTTTCTTAAAATAATTATGATAAATTCATGTGAAATTACATAAACTCTGTCTGGGAGGGGCGATAGAGTGAAAACGCTCCTTTTTATAATTTCTGCTAATGATTGCATTTGGCATTAAAGAATAGGAGTGGGGCGACTAGATATAAGAATTTAATTTATAGCATATATAAATTATATCAGTGACAGATTTTTTTTTATTTTGTAATTTCTTAACTATAATACAAAAAGAAAAAAGTATTTGTTTGTCGATGGGAGGGAAGGCGATTGCATGTATCGCCCCTCCCACCTGGTACAATCCTTTTTCATTTTATATTTTTCATTTTTTTATTTAATAATCATAAAATTTGAGATTAGAGTGTGGTGCGATATAATATACAATGGATTCACATATCAATACGTAGTTTATATTATATAGATATTCAACTAATTGTGTTTGCAAACTTTGACTTATGCATAAAAATAGGACCGCCCCCCCCCCACTAAGAGGGCTAGAGTGGGGAGGGCAGTACATGCAATCGCCCCCGCCCCTCACCCCACCGAATCGGCCAAAATACCAGAAGGAGAGAGACATAATATATAATTTATATATTAATTCAACTAATTTTGTTCACAAACTATGATTTGTCCATAAAAGTAGGACCGCCCCCCCCCCCACTCAAAGGGTTTAGGTGGGAAGGGCAGTAGAGGTATTCGCCCCCTCCCCCCAAATCGGTCAACAGAGGAACGACATAATATAAAGATCGGTTAAAATATCAATAACAAGTTTTAATCATATAGATATTTAATTGATTCTGTTAACAAGCTGTGATTTCTACAAATAAATTGGACCGCCACCCCACTCAAAAGTTTATTGTGGGGGGGGGGGGGGGGGGACGGATTGATGTCATCGCCCCCTCCCGACCCCACCAAATCGGCCAACATACTAGAGGGGGGGGCGAAATATTCTAAAAATATGTTGAAAATATAAATAATTAGTATATATTACTAGCATAAGTAATAAATTCGTATACAAACTGTGTGAATTCTAATCTAAAATTTGTCCGCCCCCCCTTGGGGGGGGGTCGGCCGAGTGGGGGGGGCGATAGCCCCTACCGCCCCACCCCTGGATCCGCCAGTGACACCAGGTGGGAAGAGGCTTCAGTCGTTGCCAGTGATAGATCTTTGTGGAGACAGCTTGCCGCCCAATGCGCTGAACGGCGCAGGAGGATCTAAGTCTAAGTATCATTTTCATTCATAAATTATGTGCTATTGATAATTGGCAAGCTGAAGCATATCTTAAAGTATTTAAATCTATAGTCTCTTTGGACTGACTTATTGTAACATTTCATTTGAAATGGCTAAAGCTGTTTGCATAGTCAGAGTCTCAATTACACGCCTTCGTTTCAAATACATTTATTTTCTGTAGAAATCTTAGTTTCTTCTTGCATACTTTCCAATTTTACAGAATTTATATTAATGAGATTTGAGCTTTGGGAATAGCTAATGTCTGAAGACTGTCGTCAACTGTATGTCTCCTGATGTAACGATGATAGCCTTCATTACAATGGTTTCGATTAAACAATTATGTACATTTAAACAATGTTCATACCCATGCAGTGGCGCATAGCTTTAAATAAAAAAAAAAGATTTACTGCTTCAGTGGAGAACAACTCCATAGAAAAAAAAAATGCAGATAGGAAATCATGCTAGACCAAAGTAAAAACAAAGAACGTTTGTACCACGAGGCCTTGTTGAGATATAAGCCAACAAAAAAAAAAAAACAATGAGCACAAAATAGCTAACTGATCTGTCTGATGTTATTGATATCTAGCGAGGCAGAAATGAAAGACAACACCACTCTGTACCCCCCCCCCACGTGAGGCCACAGATAGAAGGTATGGCCTAGGCGTGTGGTCAATAACGATGTACTTGAAATTAAAAGTGTTTATTCTACTTTGGCCGGCCGAATAGCCGGAAACTCCCTGGCCAATACCCGATGTGCTGATTTAAGACTGTCCGGTAAGCGGTGCAGCAGTAAATTCCTTTGTAATATCGGTTGCTGTGACAATAATTTTTGTTTTGGCCGGTCAAGCAATAACAGCCAGTTCTCGAAACTGAGAATTGATTTGCACTCTACAGACGTTTGTTCTAAACTCTTCTTTGCAATATTGGCCTTTTAATTTAGTGACTTTTTATTTCAAATATTTGTTTCAAAATCTCAAACATTATTCTTTTCATTTTCTTACAGATTTCTGTTGATTCCATTACATCACCCTGTCATTTCTCCACATTGCCTTCTCTTCTTGTTCTTATTAACTAACATTCCAGGCTCACATAGATCTCACCAGCCACACGAGGAGGCACAAAACTCCAGTGCAAAGCCCTCAGCCTCATGGATGACAAAAGTGGTCATCATCGAACCACGATGGACGAACTATATCATTATAGTTGATTAAAAAATCTAAACTGGACCCTGGAAATGAAAATCTAAACTGGACCTTGGAAATGAAAATCTAAACTGGACCTTGGAACTGAAAATGTAAACAAACTGTGATAAAATTAATAAAAATAATAGAAACTGTGGTAAAATTAATCAAGAAAATCTCCAATATTCTATTTTGCAGTTTCTTTAATATTGTGCGAAATTATTCAAATATTCTTGACTTCTTTGTCTTTTCTTCAAAAAAACATTTCTTTTGTCATCTGAGATTAAAGAGCCGTCCATTTTTCTATCAATTTGATTAATTTGATTGTTCCAACAATACGTGTATAAAGCTTGTCTTAACGATTTGATAACAATGTACATTTGTACGATTCCTCTCGTGTGTTGTCTGACAGACAGTCATTAGACAGAAGACAGTTTCTTATCATCAATCGGTGTTGTCACTTTCTTCTTCAATTTCTTGTCTGTAGTTTGAATTCTCTTAATTTCAATCTGGTCAGAAACCCACGTGACAGCATATTATATTTATATATATTATATTATGGGTGATCTGAATTGTTATGATATTAATTAATAAGTAATATTTGCTTTGATAGCTTTCATGGGCGTAGCGGGGGGGGGGGTCAACATTTTTTTTTGTAGCATTCATTAGTTATTAAGAGAAAAATAATTGCTCTATAAATTGTATAAAGGAGGTTTTGTTTGATATAAAATAGTATGTTTTAATTTTTGTTTTATTTTTAGCCATCAGTATACATTTGAATATATAGAAATTACTTATGCCTTTATGTTTTGGCCTCTCTAGCTCACTAGCTTGACCCTGTACCAAGCTCCTTAGCTTGACCCTGTACCAAGCTCCTTAGCTTGACCCTGTACCAAGCTCACTAGCTTGACCCTGTACCAAGCTCCTTAGCTTGACCCTGTACCAAGCTCACTAGCTTGACCCTGTACCAAGCTCACTAGCTTGACCCTGTACCAAGCTCACTAGCTTGACCCTGTACCAAGCTCACTAGCTTGACCCTGTACCAAGCTCACTAGCTTGACCCTGTACCAAGCTCACTAGCTTGACCATGTACCAAGCTCACTAGCTTGACCCTGTACCAAGCTCACTAGCTTGACCCTGTACCAAGCTCCTTAGCTTGACCCTGTACCAAGCTCACTAGCTTGACCCTGTACCAAGCTCCGTAGCTTGACCCTGTACCAAGCTCACTAGCTTGACCCTGTACCAAGCTCACTAGCTTGACCCTGTACCAAGTGACTAGCGTATAGATAGCTAATAAAAAACAGCTACTATTTTGGTATAGACTTGTAAGTGATTATAAAACAATTTGTATTTTTCATTGTTTGAATTTCTAAAGTGCCACCTAGTTCTGAGTTAATGAGAGGATGTCTTGTAACATTTTGTAACTTTGTCAAATATGTAAGTGATCAAGGTACTGTACTCTTTGTAATCGTTAACTTGTACGAAAAAATGTCAGTGAAACTAATTCTATTTTTGGACTCATGGGCGTAGCCAGAGGGGGGGACCCGAAATGAATTTATTGACTGATTTTTGCTTTATTCTATTTATTTTAGGTGAGATTTTAATACTAAACCATCACTTGCCCCAGCGCAGCAAAGGGGGTTTTGAGTTTAAAATCTCGTACCAGGGGGTTTTGCAGTCTAATCCCCCTCTTCTATAAAACAAAACCAAAAAAAAAAAATAATGCAAACGACAATCCCTTAATTCCAATAACATAGCTAAGGAAGATGTTGATTTTAACCCCCCCTCCGAACCCCCCTACGATAAAACCCCCTCTTCATTATAAGACTATCCATACATCAGTCACCAGATTCTATGAGCGTAGCCAAGAGGGGTTTTGTGTTTATAAACCCCCCTTCAGCGGGTTTAGAGCTACATACCAACTCTTCAATATAAAAAAGCAAATGACACACTAAAATTCTATGAGCGTAGCCAAAGGGTTTTTGAGTTTAAATCCCCCTTCAGCGAGGTTTAAAGCTAAAAAAAATACTTCGATATAAAAAAAGGAAATGAGTTACGCATAATAAGAGTTGCGATGACATTGAGGCCATAACGAGGAAACCGCAAACAGGGACATCCTAGTACAACTTCGTGCTACACTTTCATGGAGGTCCTCAGAGCAGGTGGGATGATCTCCAGATATTGCCAGTGACAGATTTTTGTGGAAGCAGCTTGCCGCCCAATTCGCCGAACGCGGGAGAGTCTAACTCAGTAAGAATAGCAGTTTAGGTTTTTAAAATAAAACATTTTAATAGCAGGATAATGCACAGTAGATACCTCAGAATATGCATTTTCTTAGCTTTTAATACCGGAAATAGTGTTTGGCGGCGGGGCCTCGCCCCGCGCTGCGCTTGGGGCGGCTCACAGAGCTGCCTCAGACCCCCTTGCTGGCAGGTGTCTACAATTTTTCCACAAACTCCAGGAAGAACCTATTCTAGGGAACAATAAACGTCTTCCGAAAGAATGAAGGGTCAGAATGTAATAAGGATTAATTATATACACACACACACACGAGTTTTTTTCCTGGAGGGGGGTAGAAAAAAATCCCCCCAACCCCCATCCCCCGAAAACAAAAATCCTGGCTACGCCCATGTTTGGACTTCAAAAGTTCTGAGATACGTTTGAAATTATAATTATCAAAAAATTAGACATGTTCATTGTAGTTTCCATATTTATGTCAGGTTTGAAAGTATGTGTCTCAATAGAGTTTGAAAGTATGTGTCTCAATAGAGTTTGAAAGTATGTGTCTCAATAGAGTTTGAAAGTATGTGCCTCAATAGAGTTTGAAAGTATGTGCCTCAATAGAGTTTGAAAGTATGTGCCTCAATAGAGTTTGAAAGTATGTGCCTCAATAGAGTTTGAAAGTATGTGTCTCAATAGAGTTTGAAAGTATGTGTCTCAATAGAGTTTGAAAGTATGTGTCTCAATTGTTTCATAAGAAATTTTCCTAGTTGAACTAAAGTATCTTGTACTCTCACGCTGAGAGTTCTTCAACCGTAATTTGAAAGTTGAACTTATCCCAAAACAACATATTTAAAGCTTAGTGAAGTTGTAGTTTTGTTTTGCACTTGTTGGATGTGAATCTAGTGAAAAAATAAATTTATACACTAGTTTCATACATCAAAAGCCGAGGACTATTTTTCATCTCGGTTTGTTTGTTTGTTTGTTGTTTTAGTTTTTATTTTCTATCTTTTCTCGATTAGCGTATTGGAATTAACGCTAGAAAGTTTTTCCAAGAGCGTTTAATTTAGTTTTATTTTCTGATGATAATCCACAGGCTTTCTGGCAATTTTAAAAGCTTTTAAGCTGTCGGTATTGAGGAGGATCGAGGATGCTGAGGTTTGAGTGGTGTTCCTGTCACGTGTAAACCAAGACGTCGCTACAAGATACGAAGTTATTTACAGAGAACTGGGAGTAAACAAAATTCACCAGCAATCAGGCAATAGTGTGACATTTGGTTGAATAGATTTGTTGTTGTTGTCAATAGCAATCGGTTTTTCTTTATAAGATTTTAATGCCAATCGTTAATGTATAGGTAAGTGCTAGAGTGCAACACTTTGGAATTCTGAAGTTCTAAATAGAAGTGTAAATAGTGCCATTTGAAATATCATAAGGTTCAAGTAAGTCAGGACAAAAGTAGTTTAGCTTTTAGGTTACATAATAGTCAGTTCAAATATATTCAGAAGTTTTTTTTAAAATCACATTTCCTTGATTATCCATGTCACATATACCCAGATAAGGTTGTGACCACTAAATGTCCACGTTACACTGATCCAGATAAGGTTGTGACCACTAAATGTCCACGTTACACTGATCCAGATAAGGTTGTGACCACTAAATATCCACGTTACACTGATCCAGATAAGGTTGTGACCACTAAATGATCACGTTACATTGACCCAGATAGAGTTGTGACCACTAAATGTCCACGTTACATTGACCCAGATAGGGTTTCGACCGCTAAATGTCCACCTTACATAGACGTAGGTAGGGTTGTGACCAATGAAGTTTTCCATAATTTTAAGTGTTGAAAGATTAGCCTTCAGTTAAGATAGGGTTAACTCTCTTGTTAGATCTTGGATGGCTAAAACATGCCAATAGCCTTATAAGAAATACAATATTAGTTTAAACAATTTTAAAATGCACTAAAACAACTATTAATATTCATTTAACGTCAGTCAGTAGCTTAAGATATGTTCATAATAAGTACTTAGCATTAAATAGTGTAAAGTATCACTTTGCAAAGAGCTTGTTCCTTCTTTGTTGTACTTCATGTGATAATAAAAGCGGTTTGATTAGTTGCCAATGTATCCATATCAGCCTGTCAATTTGTCTGTTTTCAAAACTTGGCACTTCTTCCGGCGACCGAGAAACCTTCCTTGATATATACCTTCCAAGTGAGACAATTCTTTGACATTCTCCTAAAGTTGTTGCTATCGATGCAATGAAATTTAAACACATGACTTGAAAAAAGCGAGAAAATGTGAAGGTTTGCTGACAGGATAAAAATAGACCTGAATTCATTGAACGCAAAAGGTCTTGCGTAAGTTGTCCCTTCTAGACATTCAATGTCTTTGAAATGTCAATAGCTAAAATAGTTTGCACGACTATGCATGCGTTCTGATAAGAATAATTGAAGAATTATTTCCCTAGCAACGACCATGCTTGTATTGATCTGTCAGCAAAGTCTTCGCCTCACTCTAAAGCTCGCCTGAAAGTTTCATCTACTGCAAAACACTCGAAGTACTTGAAGGCACATGAGACTTTTGTTTCTATCAAAACTGTTGGTGGGAAGCGTGGTCGAACTTGGCTTGGCTTGGCTACCTAGGAGGGGGCTCGAGGTTCGACACCCAACTCGGGCAGAGTTGTGTTTACTGAGCGCCTAAAGGCAGCACGGAAAACCAACTCCTAGATACCCCCTCCCCCCCCCCCCAAAGCGCTCTGAGCATGCTATAAGCATGAAAGTAGCGCTATATAAAAGCTATAATAATAATAATAATAAGAAACCTTGATAAAGCTGACCAACAAGCTCTCATTGTGGGAAATTCACAGAAAAATTAGAAATTCCTCCTTTTCACTTAAGTGTAAATACAGAACAATAGATGCTGCTTAGTGTGGCGGGAAGGGAGGTGTTCTAACACTTACTACAACGTCCGAAAAGATCTAAGAAGCATTCATGGCAAGTCTCAGAGAGATCTAAGAAGCATTCATGGCAAGTCTCAGAGAGATCTAAGAAGTATTCATGGCAAGCCTCAGAGAGATCTAAGAAGCATTCTTGGCAAGCCTCAGAGAGATCTAAGAAGTATTCATGGCAAGCCTCAGAGAGATCTAAGAAGCATTCTTGGCAAGCCTCAGAGAGATCTAAGAAGCATTCATGGTAAGCCACAGAGAGATCTAAGAAGCATTCATGGCAAGCCTCAGAGAGATCTAAGAAGCATTCATGGCAAGTCTCAGAGAGATCTAAGAAGCATTCATGGCAAGTCTCAGAGAGATCTAAGAAGCATTCATGGCAAGTCTCAGAGAGATCTAAGGTCAAACAATATGGATTTCTATAAGGGTCATACAAATTTAAAGTGAAAGTTTCCCAAGGCAAATGTAATCCAATGCGATAAATGTTTACCAAAAGACAATGATAACAATGTTCAAAGTTTACCAAAGACAATGATAACAATGTTCAAAGTTTACCAAAGACTATGTGATTGATAAAATTAATGAAATTTCACCAAAGACTCTGTGACTGATAAAGAGAATAAAAGTTTATCCAAGCCTAAAGAATGATTTTGAGCTTTGAGAACACTTAATCTATTAAGCTATTTCTATTAAGAAAACAATGTGTATGAGTAATCTGAATGTCGGTAGGTTGCTAGGCATTGAACATACTGAGTGAGGAAACAAATAACTCCTTTTGTTCTTAAACATATTTATCACGTGACCCTCTGAGGACAAGTTCCTTGCTTAGAGGTCAAAGTTCCCAATGTGTCCCCAAGTTCTGGATCTTGCCAATAAACACCTAGGACTTACAAACTACAGTAAGGGGACAAAACTAACGTTCTACTTTAGCGACTTCATGTCAGGTCTGGAACTTTGTCCAGTGTGATCTATATAGGTGTCATGTGATATGTGATGTGATATGTGTGATTCGATATGTGTACTGTGATAATGTGTAATGTTATATGTGATGTCGTAAGTGCGGTGTAAAAAATTACGATATGTATGATGTGATATAAGTGATTTGGTATTTTGAAAGCGCTATGTGTGACATACCTGTGGTGATAGCAGATCGTCGTGTGACTCAATAGCCATTGTCATCTTGTTTCAAATCCTCTCAAATGAGATGCAATTTTTTGTAGGTGATACCTAGGATCCTGATAAGGCATCTCAATTGCATTGCTAGGGTCCTTCTCTCTGATTCTACAATTAGCGTCCAAGATTAGCATACAAGAATGTGACTAAGACCAAGAAGCGCATCAGTCTGATTTGAGTGTCGAGGGCTGGACCTCTGTCTTGCCAGATTGTTTTAAGCTTCACAAGTCTGTGGACTGTGCAATTCCAGCTCCAACTGTGGTATAATGGATGCAAATGATCTTTAAGAATTTTATGTTTTGGAAAGGAATCTTCCAAAAACTAGTTCAAGAGCTGTGTTCAAGTCACATGTTTGTTTTTAAATGTCTATTCGATATCTTTGTGCCATTGAAGTATTACCAACATAGCAGGCACTAACCAAAGGAATCAGACTATTGGAGGGGCCTGTGTCAACTAAAATAGAAAAGTCTTTGATGTATCTTGGTGTAAAGATTTTGACAGTGCTCATGTCGGCTAGTTGTTTATGATTGTCACTAGATATTTATATTCTTGCACTTGGTCAATCGTTTGATTGTTTGAGTCTCTGCAAGCTGTTCTTTATGCTATCTATAATCCACAGTCATTTCATTAGTTTTCTGGTCATTCAAAATTTTAAATTTATTTCTCATTGATAGAAGATATTAATAATTGAATGGTACAGTCTCTTGCCATCAGCGATGATGTGACGTGTAACGTGATCTATTTATGTTTGATGTGTGGTGTTATATATGTGATGTGAGATGAATAGGTTGTTTGAAATACATGTCAGCTTTGCCTGTTGTATGAGTGATATTGTGTTGTTTGAAATACATATATTATGTGGGTGGGTGTCTTTGGACATTGGTGAATTGACAGAAGATGGAGGCTAATCCATAAATTTCAAAAGTATATAATACAGAAGTAATGAAAATCTAAACCTTTGAAAATCCTCTAATAATCTTCACTGTCTGGTACAAAGCTTATATCAAGTCACTCTGTCTTGTACAAAGCTTATATCAAGTCACTCTGTCTGGTACAAAGCTTATATCAAGTCACTCTGTCTGGTACAAAGCTTATATCAAGTCACTCTGTCTGGTACAAAGCTTATATCAAGTCACTCTGTCTGGTACAAAGCTTATATCAAGTCACTCTGTCTGGTACACATTGTGTACATTCTATTTCTCCTACACTCACTCTGAAATCAAGTTAAAAATTTTCCACTTCCCATTATCGGGTCAAGTTGAAATTTTGCACAATTATTTAATTTAATAAATTTAAATAAAAAATATTATTTTGCTTGTTTAATGTAGAATCAAAACTATAAGCAAAGAGCACGGTGAATAATTTTCAGTTTGAACATCTCCAAATAAATGTCTTGCCGTGATAGTAGGCCTAATAGGATATTTATCCAATAAAGTAATCTCAAGGAATATTTATCCAATAAAGTATTCTAAAGGTATATTTATCCAATAAAGTATTCTAAAGGGAAATTTATCCGATAAAGTATTCTCAATGGAAATGTATCAAATAAAGTATTCTCAATGGAAATTTATGAAATAAAGTATTCTCAAGGGAAATTTATCCGATAAAGTATTCTTAAGGGAAATTTATCTGATAAAGTATTCTTAAGGGAAATTTATCCGATAAAGTATTCATAAGAGATATTTATCCGATAAAGTATTCTAAATGGATATTTATCTGATAAAGTATTCTAAAGGGATATTTATCTGATGAAGTTTTCTAAAGGAATATTTATCCGATAAAGTATTCTTAAGGGATATTTATCCGATAAAGTATTCTTAAGGGATATTTATCCAATAAAGTATTCTAAAGGGAAATTTATCCGATAAAGTATTCTTAAGGGAAATTTATCCGATAAAGTATTCTTAAGGGATATTTATCAGATAAAGTATTCTAAAGGGATATTTATCCGATAAAGTATTTTAAATGGAGATTTATCTGATGAAGTATTCTAAAGGGATATTTATCCGATAAAGTATTCTTAAGGGATTTTTATCCAATAAAGTATTCTTAAGGAATATTTATCCAATAAAGTATTCTAAAGGGATATTTATCCAATAAAGTATTCGGGATATTTATCCAATAAAGTATTCTTAAGGGATATTTATCCGATATAGTATTCTAAAGGGATATTTATCCAATAAAGTATTCTGAATGGATATTTATCCGATAAAGTATTCTAAAGGGACATTTATCCAATAAAGTATTCGGGATATTTATCCAATAAAGTATTCTTAAGGGATATTTATCCGATATAGTATTCTAAAGGGATATTTATCCAATAAAGTATTCTGAAGGGATATTTATCCGATAAAGTATTCTAGAAGGATATTTTAATGAAGAAATAGAATTTGCAAATAAAATGAAAGGGAGAAACTGTATGAAAGACAGAACAGAGAAAGTCATGAGTATAAAAGTACCGGATTATTAGTCAGGTAATGTCCTGGGCATCATTTTCGTTGATGTCTCTTATCTTTTTCAATATTAATAGATCTGTAAGTATGCCATATTTGCATAGAACGAGAGTACTTTAAATTGTATATCATTCCCCGTTTTCACCGTTCATTAAAATGCATAACTTGCTAAAAATAGAATTTTGATATGTGGTGACCCGACAAAATTGGATTGGAAAATACGAAAGTGTGTTATACTATAATTAGAAACTGCGGCATCTTTCTTTGATCAAACATTGGCAAACTTTGAGGTGTGTCAGGATAAGTTAAGATGGCGATAACATTTCTTATCTCGCCAAATGTTTGTTTAACCTCAGGCAGTGACTGACCAATTCAATCACTGATTTTGCTATTTCCTGCCCGTCTTTGTCCATCAAATAGATATCAAATTTAGGAGAGTCCGTTTGGATTGTAGGCCTGAATCAACATGATGATACCATAGCAGAATTATCCCAACACAATCCTAGTTCAAGTGCTGAGAAGATAGAGGTGGAAAAAGCCAAAATGCTTGATTCGTGGAACGATCTGTGGCCACTGTTGAGAGACCAAGACACACCGTCCTGCAGTGCAGCAGTAACCTGTCTGATCAAGCAATAACTATGATACCAACATTTACTGATTCACACAGTCACCTGTCTGATCAAGCAATAACTATGATACCAACATTTACTGCTTCACAGAGAACAATTGAACGTAAACGAACACGCGAACAGGTTTCATTACCGACACCTCAATCTTTAGGGGAAATTAGTACTTACAAATCGCAATGACAATTTTCTACAATGGGACTCGGGAGAAAGTGACGATCGTCGCATGTTTATATTTGGAACAGACATCAACCTACAGCTACTTGAAACACATCCACACTGGTTCATTGATGGTACATTTAAAGTTCCACCTGAGTTATTTGTGCAGCTCTTTACTGATTGATCAATGTGCTGTATCACTTATATATGTACTACTGCCATCTAAACAGGAAGCTGCTGAAGCTAAGACCAACTCTTGTTCCACAGAGTGTGATGTTAGATTTTGAGAAGGCATGTCGGTTGTCTATTCCATCATGGACAAAGTCTCCATCGTAAAGTACAAGATGAAAATCTCGAAGCTACATACCGGGAAGATAAAAATGTACGCATGTTTGTCAAGATGCTGTTAACCCTTTCATTTGTTCCACCTGCCGATGTAAATACTGCCTTTGAAGAATTAAATGAAGCTCGGCCAGATGGTGTATGACTATTGGTGGGACAACTATATTGGTCGCCAGAGACGAAACCGCAGAGTGACTCCAAGAATTCCGATAGCATTATGGAATGTTAGAGATCGTGTGCAGGACAATCTACCACGAACAAACAATTCAGTGGAGGGATGGCACCATGCATTTCAACTGTCTATGGCGGTCATCACTCCAATGTGTACAAGTTAATCTCTCACTTCCTCAGCGAACAGGAGAACACTGAGAACAAGATTCTGAGGTACAATGCTGGAGAACGAAGTAAAGCTGCAAGCAGGACAAAGTACCTCCAACTTAACAGACGACTTGAAGCTATATTGCTAATGTACGGAAACAAGCCAGTCATGGAATTTCTACGTGACATTTCCTACAATTTAACTTTGTGAAAGTTTGTTTGTGTGTTTGTGTGTGTAAATTTGACAAGTATCTTTGCGTGTTTTCGAAGTACACTTTTATAATGTCAATAAATGCTATATTTTGAAATTATTCATTTTACCTTATTATGATTTTTGCTTATTTATGTTTTAAGATATCTAAAGTGTTTCCTGCAAAATGACTGAAAAATTATGATAACATTAGAACAAAACAAAAATTGGCTCTATTCATATTTTACGATATCTAAAGTATTTCTTTCAAAATGACTCAAATATATTTTTTTCTGCGATATTTAGTCGGCGCTATTTTGACGGGGTACCATCTAGATCTGGGTTCTTTTTAGTCTTATTTAGACTGTCAAGTGTAAGCCCCTATAATGAGGATATGTCAAAACTGCGCGCTATAAAAGTAGTTGTTTTTTTTAAAACTTATAACTAAAACGAAGTTCGTATCAAAATAATTCTGTTATAAAAACAACATTTGAATCAGTATTATATTCAGAGAGTTAGTTAATAAATGGACAATATATTTTATAATGATCCATTATATCATGTCATACCATTGTGACCGTAGATGCAAATATTTTGTACCAATGCGTGAATCTATGAATGAAGCTTGAGTTATTAATGAAGAAGTCCATGACCTTTTAAAAACGTTACCTCCCCTGAAGTTTTTCATTGAAAAGTGGTGTAATTTTTTTAAAACCTGCTTGCATATATAGTTTTAAAAAATAGGTGGTTCACTTTCGGAAAAGAAAAAAGTAGCCGTTGCATTAGAACTTTGAATGATCTAAATATCATGATGTCCTATTTTCATTTTCTCTTCTAGTTTCTGAGATCTAAACGGGACGGACGAACGAACAGACAGACACAGAACTAAAAGCGTCTTTTCCCCTTTCGGGGGCAATTAAAAAAATAAAATATTGAATAGACAGTTAAAAAAAGAATAATAGAGACAGAGAGATAGATTTGTAGGTCTCTCTCTTTCTCTCTCTCTATCTCTCTGTATATATATATATAGAGAGAGAGAGAGGGGGGAGAGAGAAAGTGAGAGAGAGTGAAAAGAGAAAGGGATGATGTGGAGTCAGTGAGTAAAAAAAATAACTTGATTTAGAGATCAAGAAAATGTTCTATCCAGGCCTGGCAGAGTGTCATAAGTTGCTACTGTGTAGAACAAGACAAGATAGAAACCCATCCAGCTAGATCAATACTTAGGTCTGCACAACTCACTCTGCAGGTAAACAATGTGAACTGGTTGGCCCATCTTATGATCACACTCCCAGATCTATATTGTTTTCAATGCGATTCTACAAAATGTCTTCCGGTCTTTCAATGCCAAAAGTTGTTAGCATGCTCGAATTGGTATGTATCAACTTGAGCCTGCTTTACTTTTGCCGGCTCGAATCGGTATTTATCTACTAGATCTCTAGAACTAAACTAATTTATTTGATCTCCAGAACCAAACTTATCTACACTAAAAATGTGTACAGCGTATATTGGAAAGTGAAAACTACAACTTTTTAGCACCGCATTGAGATCATTTGACGTCGTCTAGAAGACTGAGCTGGTATAATATCAAACTTTCCAGTTTTTTAGAATTTACAAATTCTCTTTTAAGCAACAAAAGGTTTTGTTTGTTTGTAATAATCTCAGAAATTCTAAACACTTTTGAGATGCAATTAGTTCCCCTACAAATGAACCAATGAAATGAATGAAGACGGCCGCCCAGGCTAATAAGCTTTGAGACACAAGGAAAACGTATGACAACAAGCGACATAGAGGAATAGCTTTCAGTCATGGCATTAGAGGAATAGCTTCCAGTCATGGCAATAAAGGAATAGCTTCCAGTCATGGCAATAGAGGAATAGCTTCCAGTCATGGGAATAGAGGAATAGCTTTCAGTCATGGCAATAGAGGAATAGCTTTCAGTCATGGCAATAGAGGAATAGCTTCCAGTCATGGCAATAAAGGAATAGCTTCCAGTCATGGCAATAGAGGAATAGCTTCCAGTCATGGCAATAGAGGAATAGCTTTCAGTCATGGCAATAGAGGAATAGCTTTCAGTCATGGCAATAGAGGAATAGCTTTCAGTCATGGCAATAGAGGAATAGCTTTCAGTCATGGCAATAGAGGAATAGCTTTCAGTCATGGCAATAGAGGAATAGCTTTCAGTCATGGCAATAGAGGAACAGCTTTCAGTCATGGCAATAGAGGAATAGCTTTCAGTCATGGCAATAGAGGAATAGCTTTCAGTCATGGCAATAGAGGAATAGCTTTCAGTCATGGCAATAGAGGAATAGCTTTCAGTCATGGCAATAGAGGAATAGCTTTCAGTCATGGCAATAGAGGAACAGCTTTCAGTCATGGCAATAGAGGAATAGCTTTCAGTCATGGCAATAGAGGAATAGCTTTCAGTCATGGCAATAGAGGAATAGCTTTCAGTCATGGCAATAGAGGAATAGCTTTCAGTCATGGCAATAGAGGAATAGCTTTCAGTCATGGCAATAGAGGAACAGCTTTCAGTCATGACAATAGAGGAATAGCTTTCAGTCATGGCAATAGAGAAATAGTTTTCATTCGTGGCAATAGAGCAATGCTTCGGGCACGACATGGCCTAAAGTGTGCAGATGTGTCAAACAAATCAAAACTCAAACTCCAATTGGGTTGAATTAATGCAACGAATCTACTTACACACTTGAACAATAAATTGGTTATTACTTAAACATCAAAATCTAAGAAAGGTTTATCCTTATTTTCTTCAAAATATTACATTTCTAAAAAAGATTTACAGAATCGATTAGTCGTGATGAAATTGTTGGGTCTTATTTCTAGAGTTCATAAGTTTTTCACAGAAAAATAATAATTTTGTGTGTGTGCAACAAATGAATTGCTGTGTCTATTGATTAGCGTTATGTGTAATTTTGTTGAACTGGAGAAAGATTTCTTTTGATTAAAAAAACAAACAGGTCTAGAGACTAAGAGTCGAAATGTTATTTTTGTATTACGAACCTATTTCGATGTATTAGAAACCTATTTTGTAGTATTACAGTAGTATTATTTTAGTATTTCAAAAGTCTTGAGAACACATATGTAATAATCCAAAGTGAAGATTATGAAATAAACTTAATGTTTTTTGAGCCGCCCCTAGACCGTCGTTGCATGACTCAGTACGACTCCATACAGTTTGGGACACGCGGCTATACTCAGTACGACTGCATACAGTTTGAGGCACGCAGCTATACTTAGTACGACTGCATACAGTTTGAGACACGCAGGTAGACTCAGTACGACTGCATACAGTTTGAGACACGCAGGTAGACTCAGTACGACTCCATACAGTTTGAGACACGCAGGTAGACTCAGTACGACTGCATACAGTTTGAGGCACGCAGCTATACTCAGTACGACTGCATACAGTTTGAGACACGCAGGTAGACTCAGTACGACTGCATACAGTTTGAGACACGCAGCTATACTCAGTACGACTGCATACAGTTTGAGACACGCAGCTAGACTTAGTACGACTGCATACAGTTTGAGACACGCAGGTAGACTCAGTACGACTGCATACAGTTTGAGGCACGCAGCTAGACTTAGTACGACTGCATACAGTTTGAGACACGCTGCTCTACATCCTAACTGAACGTGGACCGAGCTGAAGCCTTATGTTTCCTCAACTCTACAATCCTCAGACAGTAGCCTAGAAACACTGAAGGTCTACTCTTTTTCAACCTAGTCTAAACTCCACGGCCCTACATGATATATTCATGAGGAACTAATTTACTAATTAGAAGCTTGCATATATCACAAGTACTATAAAATACATTTCACTTTTAATTTAATTTTATTAGATAGATAGATAGATAGATAGATAGATAGATAGATAGATAGATAGATAGATAGATAAATAGTAGATAGATGGATGGATGGATGGATGGATAGATAGATAGATAGATGGATGGATGGATGGATGGATGGATCAACTGTTTGTGATGAGTGTTTAGCTTGGGGTCTTAAGTTCAGCAATATTTTGCTAACATATTTTCTTGTTGGGTTTTTAAATGTCTTTTTCTAGAATGTCTTTTAAGGATTTGTAAAATAGTGTTTCAATGTGGTTTGATAGGTGCAACTAACTTCAACGTGAATTAGCTCTAGCTGGATAGCGGGCCAGGCACTTGTTGACACTAGTACATCTAAAAACACATTTCCTGATTACAGATGTTGGTTTCTTCAATCTGCATTGCCACACGCAGAGTTCGTTAAGGTGTATGTGTTGAGTCTCAGAGCTGAGCAATATGGACTTACTCTCTACCTGGTAACATGTGACGTTCAAGACTCACAGGAAATCAAAAACACAATTTTCTAGAACACTATGTGAGTGTGTCAATGTGCAATAAATACAGTAACACAATGACACAGAAATAAAGAACATCGAGATGCTAAGTATCTACATTAAGGTATAAACAAAACTGTATAGACACCAAATATGTATGTTGTATATCCAGGTATCTGGCTAACACAAATATAGATCCCATGAGTGGATGTGAACTATTGGTCAATGACTGTACGCTTGGTAAGATATTCCGCTGTAGCCCAGTGTTTCTAAAATTGGTTGTGAATGTAGCCTAGCTATAAATTCATATTTTAGGATTAATCAAGTAAAAACGATATTGAAAAACACATTTAATCCTCAAAGTAGGACGTGTGTGTGATAAATGTCTTCAACAAAATCAACTGAAAACCTGATTTCTCGAGTCTCGCCTTCTTTCCAACGTTTTATTCGTCTGAACGGTTCCAATTACTTCCCAGTGAATTAGCAACAGTTCTGTTGGCGTGTTACGTGAAAACCAAAGGCCCAGGACACAATGATCATCTTAGGACACACCCACGCCCATTACAAACGTACATGTCCTACAGACTCGAATGTTTCTCAAAGTTCAGTCCACCGCCCCTTGTCCTGAACAGAAGAAATAGTGCATTGTAAGACAGCAAAAGGATGAATTCCTAACGTTCGAATGCAGGCGCCCCACTGGCGGAGCTTATAGCATTCCGCCATCTTACCAAGTTGGCAAAGTGGTGGGGGCGCGACCGTAAATCCATCCATCCATCCATCAGGAGCGGACTGGCTATAAGGGCGAATGGGCAAATGCCCGGTAGGCCGGCACCAAATGGGTCGCGACCAAAGACAAAAAAATTCAATGCTGACGGTAAAAAAAAGTGACAGCATCAAGACACAGTTGCCTAAACACGTTTTCTTGTGGGTTTTTTTTTTTTGACAACTAATTTTGTTTGAAATTCAACAAGAAAATCAACAAAATTACACTAAATAAATTGTACTTATTATCATTTGCAAAACTTTTGACCGTACTCTTTGCTATGTGTGTACGAGCGGCATGGACTTTGATGTCTTCGAGGTTGTGTTTGGCCTAATCGTTCTGCTTGTCAGCATGGACGTTTGATGGTACTCCCATTTGTTTTTGCTCCTTCCCTCTCCCGTCTTTTGATGGTTACATTGACAATGTTACCGAAAAAGAGGGGAGAGAGAGAGGGTTAACCACTGATGTAACAGAACAAAAAAAAATAAGGGTGACAATTAGCTCTTTAACAATACTTAATAGAAATTAACTTAAAAACACAGCCGCGAAATTGCTAAGCACCCAACTTATTGACAGCTCAATATGAGTATAGAGGTCTACTTTCTGCGATTTGTAAACAAAAAATAAGCTTTCTTTTTGTGTATTTGTAATAACATTATAGATCTAAAAATACTAACGTAAGGCTTACAACAACAAAATGTTTGCTGTATATTTTTAAAAAACCTAACCTACATCAAAATCAAAATCACTTTTTCTGTAGTGTAATTAATGACAAACTTATGCTTAGTTTGAAGTTATTAATGACGGAAATGTTTATAATTATGATCTCATGGGCGTAGCCAGGGGGGGGGGTTCTTGGGGTTCAACCCCCCCCCCCGAAATGAAATCCCCCCCGCGGGGGGGGGGGAACGGAATTAAGTGACTGATTTTTGCTTTCATTTTGTTTATTTTAGGTGAGATTTTTATAATAAATCATCACTTACCACAGCACAGCCGAGGGGGTTTTGAGTTTAAAACTCCCTACCTGGGGGTTTTAGGGGGTTTTAAGATTTTAAAAAACCATATCAGGAGGTTTTGAGATACAAATCTCTCTACCAGGGGGTTTTGAATTTAAAACCCCCTACCAGGGGCTTTGAGTTTAAAACCCCCTACAGGGGGTTTTGAGTTTTAAACCCCCTACCAGAGGTTTTTGCAGTTAAATCCCCCTCTTCTATAAAACAAAACAAAAAAAATGCAAACAACAATCCCCAAATTCCAACAGCACAGTTAAGGAAGATTTTGATTTTAAAAACCCCTCCAAAATTTACGATAAACCCCCTCTTCAGTATAAAAAAGCAAATTACACATTCAAAATTCTATGAGAGTAGCCAAAGGGTTTTGAGTTTAACCCCCCCCCCTCCAGTTGGGGTTTGAAGCTAAATGTGCCTCTTCAATATTAAAAAAAAAAGCAAATTACACACTATAAAATCTATGAGCGTAGCCAAAGGGGTTTTGAGTTTAAATCCCCTTCTCCAGATGGCTTTTTCTTTAAAGTTTAAAACCCCTCCAGATGGTTTTGAGTTTAAAATTCCCCTACAGAGCGTTTAGAGTTGAAAACCTCTCTCTTCAATATTATTTTAAAGCAAACTACAGTCACCAACTTCTATGATCGTAGTTAAATGGGGTTTTGAATTAAAAAAAAAACAAAAAAAAAAACAGAGATTTTTTAGTTTAAAACCCCTCAACAGATGATTTGACGAAAAAACTGTCCTTGTCGATATAAAATCTAAAGCGAAATACAGGCATGTAATTCCAAGAGCGTAATCAAGAAAGGTTACACATTTCTACCAGTGGTTTGGGCTCCATTAATAAAGTGTGAATAGTCTTCTGCCAAAATTGAAAAACACTAAATGTGGCTCAACAAAGATGGCTAAGACAGATTTTAGGAGTCAGTAATAGAGATCGGGTCTAAATCAAAGAAATCATATGCCGAACTGGGAGTCGAATCCTTAGTAAGATTGTGACAGAGCGTCGCATGAGGTTTTGCGGGACATGTTCTCCGACAAAATGAATTATGCAAAATAAGAGTTGCGGAAACAGCTTGTCGGTAAATGCGCCGAATGGTGCGAGAGGGTCTAAGTCAGTAAGAATAGCACATTGGGTTTTTGAAATAAAACTTTTTAATAGCAAGATAATGCACTGTAGATACCTCAGAATATGCCTTTTGTTGGCTTTCAATACCAGAAAATAGTGGGTTGCCTGAGTCAGACAGGAAAACCAACGACTTAGCAGAGTTTAATTTACAGATCAACATGCAGGGCTAGATTGACTCATGAAATGCGTGGGAGGTAATTAACTCATTTCTTGAAGTGTCTGTAATCTGTAAGTAATACCAAACAGTTTCTAAAACATTAAATAATTTATTCATTTCAAACTCATTAATGCTGCTATTGTACTGTTTATAGTGTTCAGACCACATACATGTATAAAACAAATGGCCGAAATAATGAAAGGTCAATATGTAACGAAGATTAATTACGTACACACACGTACACACACACTCATATAAATATATTTGTGCGGAGGGGAGGAGGAAAAAAAAATCCCCCCCCCCCCGAAAAATGCCATGGCTACACTCCTGATATTTGTATGTCAGTTTTGTATGGTAATCTCCGGGCCGAGTCTGATACCCAGTCCGCCCCTGCTATCTATCTATCTATCTATCTAATCTATCTATCTATCTATCTATCTATCTATTTATCTATCTAATCTAATCTATCTAATCTAATCTATCTGATCTATCTATCTATCTATCTATCTATCTATCTATCTATCTATCTATCTATCTATCTATCTATCTATCTATCTATCTATCTATCTATCTATCTAATCTATCTAATCTAATCTATCTTATCTAATCTATCTATCTTATCTAATCTATCTATCTATCTATCTATCTATCTATCTATCTATCTATCTATCTATCTATCTATCTATCTATCTAATCTATCTAATCTATCTAATCTATCTATCTAATCTATCTATCTATCTATCTATCTATCTAATCTATCTATCTAATCTATCTAATCTATCTATCTATCTATCTATCTATCTATCTATCTATCTATCTATCTATCTAATCTATCTATCTATCTATCTATCTATCTATCTATCTATCTATCTATCTATCTATCTATCTATCTAATCTAATCTATCTTATCTAATCTATCTTATCTAATCTAATCTATCTAATCTAATCTATCTAATCTAATATATTCTATCTATCTATCTATCTATCTATCTATCTATCTATCATATGTGTGTGTAAATCTTCATAGCAGACTTAAAGAGACATGTTGAACCATACCTATACCAGATAGAAAAATCTACCATCGCACAGAGTTCTGACGAAATGTTCGCTTTATGAAAGCCGAATGCGCCTTGACAGAGTTGCAATGTAAATATATTTGTTATGTACTTCATCTAATAGACATTGTGTCGTATTACTGTTGTTACAGCTAGACACTCAGTGTAAGAAAAGAATGTTACAAAAAGTATAGTAGGGTAGGACGAGATGAGCTCACCGATTGGATCTGTTCCAGTCCATCTAGTGTCTATTAAGACACACGTCTATTTAAGCAATGCCATTAAATAATTCTAGGGCAAATGAGGAAGGTAGCGCCTAGAGACGCAATAGAGTCAACATTAGGACAAGATAGTTTTTTATTGTATACCATTTTTTTTCTCTCACTGCTATTCTATAAGGAATGGAAAAAATGAAATATAAGATAAAAGATAAGATATAAGA
This sequence comes from Biomphalaria glabrata, assembly GCF_947242115.1. Lineage (NCBI taxonomy): Eukaryota > Metazoa > Mollusca > Gastropoda > Planorbidae > Biomphalaria > Biomphalaria glabrata. The sequence goes on from NC_074717.1 coordinate 17,464,744, forward strand.
TAAGATATTAGATACGAGAAATGTTCTATCTAAAGTACATGCTAGATAATGGACAATTTTGTTTCCTGGCCTAAAGAACATTGAAGTTTTGTTACTAATTCTAGTGTAACTTCATATGTCCATCCCTTCAACTCTTTCTTATAGCATTAAACTGAGTTGATCATCTTTCTAAACAGGCCCAAGAACAATGAGTCTAGTACTGGCCTACTGTTGTTCTAGTATTTACTCTAAAAGAAATTGTGTAAACATACCATTGGGACTAAAACGAACGTAAGAACATAAATCCTGTACACAAAAGGGCAACACACCAAGCACTCACCTAGACATGAACATAATTTCCTATTCTATTGATATATCCGTGACAGTGAAATAAATAAATCCATGACCTATTTTCTCAGGCATCCAACACGCCAGCACGATCATAGCCGCTAGAATACGTGGTCTGTTCCAGAGCAAGGGTTTCACCATGCGAGAACTAGATTGATATCAATTCACTCCACGCGTGCGGGAGACATTGGTGTGGAATGAACGCAGGTACACACAACTGGCTGCCTGCTACCACGCCATCACGTTCAGGCCAAGTAAACTCGATTCTTCTGTCATGATTCAATGTTCTACTCGAGGTCTGTCATTGAAATGTCACATTTTGTCTCAGAGTTCAAGTCACAGATTGGGTCATGTCATCGAGTTCATGTCACAGATTTGGTCATGTTTAATTGTCATGGACTTAGTAAATCTTGACATAGAAGTCTTTATATCAACAGTTGGAACGTCAAAGATGTACTTGTTATTTTGTTGGACCTAACAAAACATAAATCAATAAAAAAAAAATAACCAATTACAATTAATTTTTTTTAGGTAATAAATTATTTTGTTTGATATCGAAAAAAGGAAATAATTTCTACATTATTGTAAGATGTAGTTGTAAGTGTGGCGTTTTTTCCCCCTTACATTATAAAACTAAAATGTGTTGTCCTAACTGATTAGTAATATGTTATGACTTGTAAGTAGAAGCATTTAGTTTCTCAACACTTTTGTCTCCCCCCCCCCCCTTTGTACTGCATGTTCCCAAACAGTGAGAAACAAGAGTATGAAGGTATCAAGCTTAGAATGGACTCTTTACAGTTGCATAAATACTAATCATTGAATACGTTGAATTCTAAGGCTACTATAGTTTTCTATTGGAAAGCAATCGATACGCCGCTGCTGCTTCTTAGAATTGCATTCAAAACTATTTGATTTCCTTTTCTAGGTGAGTCCCTCCATTGAGAAGGTAATCAGATACATGAAGTGCAAACTTACCAGAGCCAGCTATTGAAATTTTGTTACTGTTGTGTATCTAATGAAGTACTGTGTTATATCTATTTAAGTCAGACATTGCACAGACATCCAAGCCGTTATGTTTACATGACACTCTTGTCCACCCTTCAAAGACCAAAAAGATCAAATAGTTCAAGCTCTCTTGTTTTGGAGCTTGTCCAGCTGCTACAGTGCCATTGGCACTGGATTGCCGAGGTTGAGCTATAATGTCACCTGGGAATATGTCGCCAGATCATCGGATTCTGGCGCCCAGATAGCTGTGGGTTGCGCGATGAAATTTTTTTAAAGTGAGGGAGATTTGCGTAGCATCAGCCTCACTCTCTGGCCCCTTGCCAGATAAATCCAGTGGCGGAACAGATTCCAGACAACTAGTGGAGCTGGTTTGGGGTGTAGTGGATGACCAGTGTGCTCTACATGTCCCACAGTGATCCAAAACGTTCCACGGCGTTTGGTAGGTGACGCCTGCTGGCCCTGGTAGTCCAATTCGGCGACTTAAGCGCCTGTGATGTTGCTTGTTCTGGCTGTCTTGAGGTCAACTATAGATGACTGTTGAATTTCAACCAATTACTCTGCAAGCGTTTGGGTTTTATTGTTCGGGTGTATTCAGTGTAGTTGATCAACAATTCAGACAAAACGAGACACATCGGTTTTTAACAAGTGAAGAGATGTAGTCAACACTGAAGAACAATTATCCTATGTTTATTCTAATAAAAGGCCACAGTAAAAGTCTCTGTCACTAAACACGTCATTACCCTAGAGGATTATATCGCTAACTGATTTTCCGGTCTCTAACCCAAGATATCCCAAACGTCACTAGTCCCGTTCAATATGCATCTTCTGTGGTGCGTCGCTAAATAACTAAACTATAAATAAGGTGTCTAACACGCCATAGAGCCGTAACAAGACTTCGTCAGTCAAAACATGCAGACAACTGCTTGGAACCACAAGTGAGAGCTGGTATCTTAGTGGAGACCAAGGTCAATGAGCTGCTCAAGGAGCCCGACTGCCCATTTGACAGAGGTACTACTCCTACAGAGCCTCATACATCCCAGATATCACGCCTCTTGTGAATCTAATGCCTAAATCACGCCTCGTGGGAATCTGATGCCTAGATCACGCCTCTTGTGAATCTGATGCCTAGATCACGCCTCTTGTGAAACTGAAGCCTAGATCATGCCTCGTGGGAATCTGATGCCTAGATCACGCCTTTTGTGAATCTGATGCCTAGATCATGCCTCGTGGGAATCTGATGCCTAGATTAGGCCTCTTGTGAATCTGATGCCTAGATCACGCCTCTTGTGAATCTGATGCCTAGATCACGCCTCTTGTGAATCTGATGCCTAGATCACGCCTTTTGAGAATCTGATGCCTAGATCACGCCTCTTGTGAATCTGATGCCTAGATCACGCCTCTTATGAATCTGATGCCTAGCTCACGCCTCTTGTGAATCTGATGCCTAGATCACGCCTCTTGTGAATCTGATGCCTAGATCATGCCTCGTGGGAATCTGTCCCCCAGATCTTACAAATGGAAATATGATGTCTAGATCAAGCTTCAAGGGAATCTGGTGTCTAGATCAAGCCTCAAGGGAATCTGGTGTCTAGATCAAGCCTCATGTGAATCTGGTGTCTAGATCAAGCCTCATGGGAATCTGGTGTCTAGATCAAGCCTCATGGGAATCTGGTGCCTAAATCAAGCCTCATGGGAGTCTGGTGCCTAGATAAACCCTCATGAAAATATCTCCCAGATCTTACCTCATGTGAAACTGGTGCCCAGATCATGTCTCTTGGAATCTTGGAACCCAGATCTTTTTGCATTGTGGTAGTTGATAAAATTTAAGTAGTAACAGCATTAGGTCTTGCACTGGGTTAGAAATCAACAGTAAAAAATGTTTATATACGGGCTCGTTCTATCTAGGCCCGATGTTTCTTTTCTAGTAACGTTTGATTTCTGCAGTATTTCATATGTAAACAAATTCAGTTCAAGCCTAGATCTAATTGTAGTGTTCACGCTGGGAAGAACGCTACATTATTACACAATAACAGAAGACTACTGCGTCTGCCAATCGATGATGTAGGCACGTCTTGCCCAAGCCATCTTGTTTGGAAGAACAATTCAATACTTTAGCGTTCCATGTTTCTAGCTGATAATAGCAGGACTGATAATAGGGCAATTAGGAATCGGCAAGTTTGTGTGTGTAAATATGGCGACGAGTCGATGCCAAGTAGTGGATGGGAAGGCATTGTAGCAGATCTCTAGTTGAGACTACTGTGTCCCTACAGTGTTATTGATGTCAGAAACCTGCAGTCTAGCACAGTTTCAACTCTCTGGAGCTCTTGCAGCCTAGTCATTAAATCCGGAAATAGAAAAGCATGTTGACTTAGTGATGGACGTCTGCCACAAAAGTTGACTTAAAACTTAGGCCACAAAAATGTACATAAAACGCCTGACACATAAGTTTACATAAAGCCTCTACCACAAAAGTGTACATAAGACGTCTACGTCAAACATTTACATAATACCTATACCACAGTCCACAAGATTACAAACAATATGTACCTTCAAATATATAGAATAGAAAAATGAAGCTCTGTACATAGAAGAGGATTTTTGAATAACTCTCCAGCTTTTCAATCACCTATCATCACAGCAAAATGAGACGCCTATGAAGCCCATGCAATCTGCATGTACTGTACTACTGAAAGAGGCTGGGCTGCGTGCAATGACAGCACAGACACTAGGCCGGGATGGGTCCTGTCAAGCTCAATCATCAGAGGACACGTACGGTGCTTTACAAAACACCTGAAACCAACAAAAAACAATTCAGAACTTCTCAAGTCATCTACAGACAAATGAAAACAGGTGGATACATGGTCTGAAAACTATTCTATGCTACACACAACTAACAATCTGTCTCAGAATCTGATTTTGACGCTGTAAGGAATTCAGTCTAGAAGAACTTAATAAATCCATAGACAAGACCGCTGCAGGTCCTGGCAGCGATGATATCCCATTTCCAGACCTTCCAAAATAAGTGAAGGACTCAATAAGTTGAATCAATGAACTAACTGTTCCTGTAAGCATTGTGAGCAGAATCTTCTCTCAAGTCGTGCAACCGCGGCTGTACAAACTTAGTACTGATAGCCTACTCTTCTCAGATAAATACAATCTCTAACATCTAGAAGAAAACCTCAGAGATTAAAGAATGTCTTTGTGCATTGACTAAAGACATGAAAAAGTCAGCAAAGCTAAATGATAAAACATGAAGAGTTCAACGCTTTGTGCTCAGTAAGTTTCAAGTAAAACGTATAAAACGTACGCAAAACACAAAACAAAGATGTGTCTTTGATCCAAAGCTCTATAAAGTAAAAGGATGTGTCTTTGATCTAAAGCTCTATAAAGAAATAAGGACCTGTCTTTGATCAAAAGCTCTTTAAAGAATAAGGACCTGTCTTTGATCCAAAGCTCTAAATGGTAAAAGGACAGGATGTATTTTTGATCCAAAGCTCTATAAAAGAAAAGGATGTGTCTTTGATCCAAAGCTCTATAAAAGTAAAAGGATGTGTCTTTGATTTAAAGCCTTAAAAAGAACAAGGATGTGTCTTTGATCCAAAGCTCTTTAAAGAATAAGGACCTGTCTTTGATCCAAAGCTCTATAAAGTAAAAGGATGTGTCTTTGATCCAAAGCTCTGTAAAGAACAAGGATGTGTCTTTGATCCAAAGCTCTTTAAAGAATAAGGACCTGTCTTTGATCCAAAGCTCTATAAAGTAAAAGGATGTGTCTTTGACCTAAAGCTCTATAAAGTAAAAGGATGTGTCTTTGATCTAAAGCTCTATAAAGTAAAAGGATGTGTCTTTGATCTAAAGCTCTATAAAGTAAAAGGATGTGTCTTTGATCCAAAGCTCTATAAAGTAAAAGGATGTGTTTTTGATCTAAAGCTCTGTAAAGAACAAGGATGTGTCTTTGATTCAAAGCTCTAAAGAATAAGGACCTTGTCTTTGATCCAAAGCTCTATAAAGTAAAAGGATGTGTCTTTGATCCAAAGCTCTATAAAGAATAAGGACCTGTCTTTGATCCAAAGATCTATAAAGTAAAAGGATGTGTCTTTGATCCAAAGCTCTGTAAAGAACAAGGATGTGTCTTTGATCCAAAGCTCTATAAAGAATAAGGACCTGTCTTTGATCCAAAGCTCTATAAAGTAAAAGGATGTGTCTTTGATCTAAAGCTCTATAAAGTAAAAGGATGTTTCTTTGATCCAAAGCTTTAGAATATTCTCTTTTCGATGCTCATCCACTATGAGTTTGACAATCACAGAAAGAGCTCTAGTCACTTTCATTTCTCTCCTGCAAAGATTATGGTTGAACAATCAGCACAAGACAAATGTCTTGAAGCAGTCAATCCTAAGAAATCCTCCAGATAGAAAAAAAATTGGTTTGTCAGATAGAAACATTGTGTTGTCAGATAGAAACATTGGCTTGTCATATAGAAACATTGGTTTGTCAGAGAGAAACATTGGTTTGTCAGAAACATTGGCATGTCAGATAGAAACATTGGTTTGTCAGATATGGGCATCTGTTAGTGAAGTCCATTTTGATCAATAAAGTGTCAGTGAAATTTTTTTTTTAAGTAAACCATTTTCTGGTGAACCATTTTATAGTGACTAATTTGTATGGGGTCCATTTTATGATTGCCAGTTTGTTTGGCGTATTTGTTCTTTCTATCACTCTTATATATTAGATTTGATTTGATGTTTGATTTGATTTGATGTTTGTGTGTATGTGTTATTTGATTTGGCTCGTTACAGTTTCTTTGAGTCCCCCGACAGGAAACTTTCATTCGTAAATTCAGTGACCATGATGATTAAGCAGCGGGGTGACAAATAATAGATTCAATGATGAACATCGGTACATGATAAAATCCAAGACACATCGATAAATGCTAAAACATTAGCTCATACATGAATAGCTTAACGAATTTATTAAAAACACGCACAGACGCACATACTATTCTTAGGGATATAGAGTCCCTACTCAAAAGTTGTGGATTCGCCCTTGCATAGCTGCCAAGTTTCCTCTCAGTAATTCTAAGGACTAAAGAGCGTAGAGTGCTGGACAGATCCCCCCAGAGTTAAGTAAGATTACTTGCTAGCCCAGGGAGCAAGACGACAAGAGCATATCGTAATGACATGGTTATTCCAACTAACGAGGTCGTTTCAGGAATGGCCAGTCCCTGAGCATCGACTTTAGTTAAAACCCAGGCCAACATTTGAGATGAGCCGACATCCATTGTCCTGTCTACTTAAATCTAGATGTTTTTGTTTCTTCTTGTTTAGAATACTTGAGATAGGATCGTAGGGTATTAATATAGGCATTATCACACCACTATCAGTCTTTAGAGAATGTGTCCTCTATTGAATGTAGTCTATAGATCTTATAGTTCCTGTTTCTTTGCGTTATCTCCTGATAATGGGCTAGGTTTGAAAGGATGCTTCCATCTAGAACTATGAATTGACTATATACATACTTGTCGCTTACCGTCAGCTCCTTGTACGAACGATCCCACCCATTAGGTAAATATTTATTGGTACTTTCATTATATTGACATCTAGAACTAGATCTAGACTTCTGATTTTCTAGACTCCTAAGATCTAGTCTAAATCTAGATCTACTAAATTTAGAATCTAGATTTTAAACTTAGATAATCTATTAATACACTTTAAGCAACTTTACATGTAATAAACAACGGGCTTTGTTGCGCTAAATGCGTTTCGTTTCTTTGATTTAAAACTAGAATTATAAATTGGACCGGAAGCACTAGCGGATCCAGAACTTTGGAGTGGTTGGGGCGATTTTTTTCCAAACCCTAACCCTAACAGCCAGTAAACCCTAACCCTTAGCATAAATGCGCGTACAAGATATATATTTATATCCCACCTGATACAACCCTTTTTCATTTTATATTTACTAATGATAAAACTTGAGATCAGAGTGTGTATGCGACATAATATACAAATGGGTTAAAACATCAATATGTAGCTTATATTATATAGATATTCAGCTAATTTTGTTCACAAACTATGATTTCTCCGTATAAGCAATCGCCCCCCCCCCCCTCACCGAATCGGCTAAATACCAGAAATTAAACTAATTTTGTTCACAAACTATGATTGCTAATTAAATGTAGGACCATCCCCCCCCCAACTCAAAAGGTTTAGGTTGGAAGGGCAGTAGATGTATTCGCTCCCCCCCCACGCACCCAATCGGTTAACAGGGGGATGACATAATGCATAGATTGGTTAAAATATCAATAACGAGTTTTAATTATATAGATATTTAATTGCTTCCGTTAACTAAGTGTGATTTCTACAAATAAATTGGACCGCCCCCACTCGAAAGTTTATGGTTGGGTGGGGCGGGATTGATGCCATCGCCACCTCCCCATCCCACCAAATCGGCCAACATACTAAAAGGGAAGGGGGGTAGAAATAATCTAAAAATAGGTATAGATATAAATAATTAGTATATATTATTAACATAAGTAATAATTTCGTATACAATTAATAAATAATAAATTCGTGTGATTTCTTTACTACTAAAATTCGTCCACCCACCCCCTATTGCAGGGGGGTGGTCGACCGATTTGAGAGAGGGGCGATCGCCTACCGCCCCCCCCCCACCCTGGATCCGCCAGTGGGCCGGAAGTACCTTTGTCCGTATGTATCCTTTGTATTTTTCAGATCTCTTTTTAAATTTAAACTGACATTATTATGCTATAATTGTAAGTGTGCCTGATAGAGAAAAACATTCTGCACAAAAATACGGGTAGTTGGGATAAAACCCGATAGAGGTTATAGAAAGAATAGACCTGAAACTTCACATTTACAGTATTTTATTTGACGATTATTTTACCCAAGATCTGTGTAATTTTTAGGACTAGCTTACTTCAAGTACCCGGCATTTTCCGATACACAATTTCACATACATAAATAATTGTATAGAAATAAAAATTTGTGTGACTTTAAAACTTTTAATGATTTTTTTTTTTAAAAAGGTGTTACTATAATAAATTGTGAATATTCGTTTGTTATGTATCTCACTGTCTATTTTGTGTCGGTTTTAATTTCTTACTTATTTCTTGATTTAAGGGGTCGTGTTTTCTCCTGATGTTTATACCTGATTTCTCTTATCAGCCGTTGTGAGACGTTGGTCAAAAATAATTGTAAGCTTATAAATATACTTTTTTTTTATAGATAAGTCCATTGATTATAGATGATTTGAAACATTGATCTCACACATGCCATGGACCTTGTCATAACAATCATATATCTATAAAAATCTATTTATAATATGTAATCTATATAATCATAAATATTCACGTTAAATTCGAATCGTAACTATAGATTCAGTATAGATCTACTTCTAGAATATATATATATATATATATATATATATATATACTATATAAATATAGTATCTAAGAATCTAAGATAATCAGAATTTACTCTAGACTGTAACTCTAGGCAGTCTAGATCTAGAGTCTTAGACTAAGTCTTTATTTTAGACTGCATTCTAGTGTAGTATACTATATAAACCTATATAAACGCAGCATTCGTGGACATCGCCAAGGCTTTCGACACGGTCAATGGTTTATGAAGGATTTTGTCCAGGCTCCGATGCCCAACTACGCTCCAATCCATTCTCACAGCAGTTTCATGTGAGACATTAGACAAAATGATGACCTGTCGATCATTTCCCAATTTAAAAAAATGGCGCAAAGCAGGGCTGTGTACTTGCTCCTACCCTATTCGCTATCTTCTTTGGCGTAATGCTGGTTCAAATGAGGCAGCGATTGCACGAAGGCATCTACATCAGGTATTGTTCGGACGGCAATATGTCCAATCATCGACGTCAACTATCCCATACAAAAACAAAAAAATGGTCATAACAGAGCCTATCTAAGCCGATAATTGCACCCCGCTAGCCCACAATGAACATGATATCCAGATTGCGGTCAACGAATTCTCATACGCTGCCGCCTCTTTCTGTTTATCTATAAACCTCGGGAAAACAGAGGTCATGTTCCAAAAGTGTAGGCCTATCCTAATTAATGAACTTTAGCCAGGTAGAATAAAAAGCTGAATGTCTTCCACCTCCGATGCCTAAGGCGGAACTTTAAAATAAGGTGGCAAGATAAGATAATCAATGAGGAAGTGCTAAGAAGAGCAGGGTGCCAGGACATCCGCTCTGTTATCAGCACAGACGCCTTGGCTGGTGTGGCCACGTTCGTAGAATGCCAGTCGGTCGACTTCCACAGTACATCCTGTATGACGATCTAATAGAAGGCAGGAGATCCGCTGGTCGCCCACTTTTACGTTATACGGATGTATGCAAACGCGACATGAAGCTCTTCAAAATCGACATTAGCAGCTGGGAAGAGGTGGCACTGGATAGATCCACATGGAGAGAGCATAAAGGAAGGGTCGCGGATTGCAGATGTCATACACAACAGAAGCAGAAAGAAGGGGGAAAATACAACGGCGCCTAGTGATTATATATGCCCAACCTGCGATCGCAGCTGTGTATCAAGGATTGGCCTCTTTAGTCACACAAGAAGTTGCAAAGGGAAAAGATCGTCTCCCGAGATGTAAAATGCCACAGAGTCAGGTAGAGCTAGATCTAGACTAGTGACAATCTAATTTCAAGATAGAATCTAGATTTCTAAACTAGAAACGATCTTAAATGTAGATCTAGATATAGAGTCTACTTAATGACAATGCCAGTGATTCCGAAGATTCGGTGTTTACTATTTATTTGAATGTTTCACGAATCACATGTGCCCATGTGGTGATATGACTAGCCTAAGGTATACGCAAAACCGTCTATGGCGTGAACTGTATACCCAGAACCTATTGCGACTTTACGGCCTTTGTAAGTTTGTCTGCTGTGCTGCACGATCTAATCTCATTTATAATATGTAGCTCTAGATCTACTATATTACAAACGCATTCATACAGATTTTAATATAAAGATCTAATTATACTAATAAAGATATGAAGGCCTAATTTAGATCTATTGGGTGTTAGCGAATAGAAGCGTTACACAAAAAACGAACCTGGGTTTTTCTGAAATCTGATGCTTGGTGTGTAATAGTAAAACAGCACCTACCTAAATAAATCGTAAATAGAGAGCAAATACCTATATTTATTGTAGTATATATAGGTCTGTGGTTTTGATATTATAAAGCTTTCGTAACTTCTTCTATAGAGAAATGACTTTTGTAATTCCTTTTACTGAAAATTTGGGCTATTCACATCTCACACATATATTTTTTATGTGCAGCAACAAAGCCCAATTATGCAATCATTTTACTCAAGTTTTTAGCCAAATTTTTTATTAATTTTTTTTTTTACTTTGAAAACTTCTAAAAGTCAAACCAGAGTTTTCACCGTGTTCTCAACGAGCTAGTCATTCTGTTCTCAGCCATATACAGTAACTGTACAATTTCCCTCCACCTTCCATGAAGTTTTGACTTGAATAGAGGTATTTAAAAATAATCTTAAAAGACAACTCCTCCTTTTTAAAGCTGATGACTATTTTGTTAGAGTGATTACTTCCCTCTTGATACTTAATGAATGATACATAAAATGGACAATGTTTACTCCGTCCTAATTCCCCCGCCACGAAACCAGATGCCTATTACTTACGTGTATCACTCTAGACTAAATCTGTTCATGCTCGACAATGTATTTCTCCTAGTAGTGACTTAATACATGCAGCACTAACTCGTTTTCAAACTAGACACATTTTATTTTATAATAATTATATTTGAAAAATTATAACAGTCAAACCAGAGTTGTCCCTGTCTGGCCAATAATCTGGTATTTTTCTCCCAAATATAATAATAATAATAATAATCTTTATTATCCATAAGAACATTAGTTTTACAAAATGTGCATTACACCAAACAAAACATTATTAATATAGAAAATCGAAATATACCTTCACATCAGACCAGTGCACCCATAGACATAAAGTCTCACTTTTCTAGAGACGTTTTCGAAATCCGTGTCCAGGTTCCAGGAAGGTTCCAAGAATAATGTGCATGCTAATGTGAAGTATTAAACAAAAACTTTAACAAAAAATATGATGGGTTGAGAAAATGCTTTTTTTTTAGGGGGAGAGGGAATTTAGAATTGAATGGGCTTGTGGTACTTGTTTTTTTTTGGGAGGAGAGGGAATTTAGAATGGAATGGGCTTGTGGTACTTGTTTTTTTTAGGGAGAGAGGGAATTTAGAATTGAATGGGCTTGTGGTACTTGCTTTTTAGGGAGAGAGGGAATTTAGAATTGAATGGGCTTGTGGTACTTGTTTTTTTTAGGGAGAGAGGGAATTTAGAATTGAATGGGCTTGTGGTACTTGTTTTTTTAGGGAGAGAGGGAATTTAGAATTGAATGGGCTTGTGGTACTTGTTTTTTTTAGGGAGAGAGGGAATTTAGAATGGGCTTGTGGTTCTTGTTTTTTAGGGAGAGAGGGAATTTAGAATTGAATGGGCTTGTGGTACTTGTTTTTTAGGGAGAGAGGGAATTTAGAATTGAATGGGCTGTGGTACTTGTTTTTTAGGGGGAGAGGGAATTTAGAATTGAATGGGCTTGTGGTACTTTTTTTTTTTAGGGGGAGAGGGAATTTAGAATTGAATGGGCTTGTGGTACTTGTTTTTTTTTAGGGGGAGAGGGAATTAAGAATTGAATGGGCTTGTGGTACTTGTTTTTTTTTTAGGGGGAGAGGGAATTTAGAATTGAATGGGCTTGTAGTACTTGTTTTTTTTTTAGGGGGAGAGGGAAAAAATTGAATGGGCTTGTAGTACTTTTTTTGTGTGTGTGCAAGGAATGTCATCCTATCGTTTCTACGGTTTCTGTGCTCATGTTGTGTGTTTGATAGGGTTTCAAAGAGAGAACTAACTTAGTGGCAAAAAAAAACATTTCTGTTCTAGAGTATTTGATAAGAATACACTGCATCGGCTGCACTAATAACATTCTTAGGCTATTACCAGAAGAGAGATGGTAATACAAAGCAGATGGAAAGGCTAATGGATTGTGTGGAGGTAGGCCAGTGTAAGAACAATGTATGGGAGGCAGTCTCCTGAGACTCCAGCTGAAATATACCAGTAGATCTCTTGTCAGGGAGGTTACAAATTATATGTTGACCTATATACTCCCTTCATCTTGTTTGTTTATCACATAAAGATCAATTGTTTGTTTTAACTGAAGTCTGTAGACGTTCTCCTAGATAAGTAGAGAGAAGAAATAAAGTACAAAATAAATAAGGTGTATACCCAACAGCCTTACATCTAATAATTTGTCCTGACATATGTAACAGTCAATTCCTCTGCGACTTAGTTCCATATGTCCATTTTCATGCCGATAGAATAGATTTAGTTGTTCAGTCGAGACAAACTGAGTTCAGAAATTACTTTGCAACTATTCCGTTATATTAGTTAGTTTCCTGAAATAAATTACTTTGGTTTCATTGAAATGAAATCGGTAATAGAGAGACATTGACAGAGAGAAAGAGAGAGAGAGAAAAGAGAGAGAGAGAGAGAGAGAGAGAGAGTGAGTGAGAGCGCTATTGTATCATTTTTCTCATGTTTGAATGAATTCTTCTTTCTTGTTAATTTTGCCATGTGCTTGTTGAAAGAGCTTACTCCCTAGGAGTTCCATCTTGGCCTCTTCTCTCTGCTATTCTTACGAGCAGACTGTAGAAGATTAATAAATCTTTTTGTCTGCCTGCTTTCAGCCCAGTATTTTCTTAATTGCCAATGACGTAGCTTGTCTTGAATAGAACACAGACAGAAAGTGCATACAAGCCAACACGTAGAACTTGTAGTCATGGCACCACAGAGATGATGGTCAAGGAAACATTTTCTCATTTCATCTAAATCTTGTCCTTACAAACCTTTTTTTTCCCGATTCAATACAATGTACTGCGATACACTTGGCTTATAAAGTCGTTTTATTTCAACCGGAAATTAGAACACTATAGTCGCTTTTTTTAACCTTATAGTAATCATGACATTTTTGTGACCTTTGAACCAGGAGTCAGATACAGTTAGTTTTAGATAGCAACTACGGAGTCATTTTTATTACAAAGCTTGTATCACCATGCACTAGCGGATCCAGAACTTTGGAGGGAGGGGGCCATTTTTTTCCAAACCCTAATGCCCAGTAAACCCTAACTCTGTGCATAAACGCGCGTATAGCACATATATATATATGTGTGTGTGTGCGTGTGAATAAAAAAAAGCGGTGTTTCTCAACCTTCGGCAAAAAAAAACAACAACTATAAAAGACAGCCATGTTGAGGCCTTTCTCTTGACAGCTATGTGGTCTGGGGGAGCGTTTTCTTGCATCCTTCACTGCAGAAACGCATTCTCCTGACCTCTACAGCTCATTATTCATCCTATTAAAAAAGGACCTTTTAAATAATGTTTTACTTGAAAAATATTCTAATATAAATTAACAGGCCCTTACTACATTGCTAATTCAACCGATTTGTTTCTTGAAAAGATAAGATACACCACACATTTAGATTAAGGCTTTTATATAGAAACAGAGACTAACAAAAAAGGTCATATTACAACTAGAGCAGTGTTTCTCAAAGTTCGGCAAAAATAAAAAAGTCACGTTGGTGGCTAGGGGGTTTCGGGGAACTTCTCCCAACGGGGTTCGGGGCGAAGCCCCGACGCCAAGTGTCTTCTGGCATTCTTCACTGCAGAAACGCATTCTCCTGACATCCACAGATCATTATTCATTCTATTTAAAAAGGCAGGTTAAATTTAGTAAAATAAAGTAACGTGGGGACCATGGCCGATACTGAAGTGTGAGTGACAATCGAGATACAATTAGTGTAAGTATATATTTATCCCGCGTATTTATCGTAATATTATTTTCATGGAAAGCGAGACCTCTTTTAGTATTTTTTGGGGTCAGAATAAGACGCCATAAGAACGATGGTTAAACGCTCTTTACATATTGAACTGTTTTGACGCGCGCAAAATGCCTAAATTTTAAGAACCCTTTGAATAATGTTTTTACTTTTAAAAAATTATTATATAAATGTATGGGGCCTAAGTATATTGCAAATACAACAGATGTGTTCCTTGAAAAAAGATACTCTACAGATTTAGATTAAGGCTTTTGTTCAAACACTATGATTTCTGCATAAAAATTGGACCGCCCCCACCCTCTCAAAAGTCTAGAGTGGGGAGGGCAGTAGATGTAATCGCCCCCCCCCCAATCCCCACCTCCACAGAAACAGCCAAGATACTAGAAAAGGAACGACATAATGTAAAGATTTGTTATAATATATATCAATAAGTAGCTTTTATCATATAGATATGTAACTAAATATGTTAACCTGTGATTTCTGTAAAAAAATTTGACCACCCCTCACTCAAAAGTTAAGGGTGGGGGGAGGGCAGATTTATGCTATTGCCCAACTGCTAGACTGAAGTACAGACAACTGCTAGACTGAAGTACAGACAACTGCTAGACTGAAGTACAGACAACTGATAGACTGAAGTACAGACAACTGATAGACTTTGTTAAAACAATTCTTGAATCCAATGGTACAGTTGAACATTAAAAAGTTTCAAGCAAATAACATTTGATGCCATTCTTTTATTAGATATGCTGCAAGATGAACTGACATTTCATAAATCTCGATACTATATTGTTATTTTATTGTTTTTCAAAATATTGGCTTTTTATGCTTCACCTCTAACGAAGAAAAACTTTTTTTTTCACTTCTAGTATTCAAATGTTACAGAAGTTTTTTTTATTTTTCTGTTGTTTTGTTTTTTGTTGTTGTTGTTGGTTTTTTTAACTTTCAGTTTGTGAAGAGGTGAGCATTTAAAAGAAAAAGAAAAGAAACAAACAGACAAAATTAAAAAAAAAGAGAAATTTTGTTCTCTTGGCTGTGCTTTTAAAAAAGATGATGATGATTGCTAGAAGCCATGTGAATGCTGACACAATCATGTTAATTTGTTGACTGGGAAAGGATAATGGTATGAACCGGATGGAAGCTTCTTGCTGAGTCCATTTCGTTCTAGAAGAGGTTATGAGATTAAACTGGGGCGAACACTTAGTGGACCTTAGACCTCATAGTGAGCTCTTGACAATCTCACAGACCTTCTTCTCATCTTTAAAAAGAAAAGTCCATTAGTGGGTTTTCTTGTTATCAGCCAGACTTAAGACATTGTCACATAAACAAAGAAATTCATTCATATTTCTTTTAGAAAAAAAAAATTTTGAACTCATAAAAATGAAAGACAAAACTTCACGTGTATGTGTAGTCTGGTGCTCAGTAGAGTCTGGTGCAGGCAAAAAAAATTCATTACACTTGTATTAGCTTTAAAAAAATTCGTTTAAGGCAGCGCCGCGAGATCCTGACAAGGAAAAGGAGGGGGGGGGGGGGAGAGGAGACGAAGCCGTCAATTTGTTGTACAAAGCTTATATCAACTCAACTCTGTTTGTCTGTGTGGATTATTGTACAAGTTATTTCTTGCATTTCTATTTCTCAGATCGAGTAGAAATTTTACACAATTATTTATTGTCGCTGAATCAATAAAGAACACGATAACAACGAGAGTTTGTGTTATCACACAAACTCAGAGGCGGCCTCCATCGAAGTCACCAAGTTACCTTTGAACCAATGGACCAGGAATATTTCAGCCATAGTCTTGTTTTGATAGTTTAAATTAATAAAATTGTAAAAAAATCATTTGGCGTTTTTTTTTCACATAAAAAATCAAACAGGACAATACTTTATCTTTGATAATACTCTTCAAACTCTTCTGGAATAAGTAGAGATTCAACTGATCACCTAAAAAGTAGAGTAGACATTCAACTGATCACCTAAAAAGTAGAGTAGAGATTCAACTGATCACCTAAAAAGTAGAGTAGAGATTCAACTGATCACCTAAAAACAGAATGGAAACCTCCCAGACAGCGTCGGTGGCACCTGGTGCGGTAGCTCAGGGTGTCATCCCTTCCCATCAACTTTCTTCAAATATGTTCCAATAAACACTATTCCTAGTTAGTTCCTTTTGTTGAACACATGTAACTCAGCTGTTGGGTTTTATGGGTGTGTAGTTCATCTCTTAGTGTTTAGTCAACGCTTGTAAGGCTTGCACAACAAATATTAGAATACACTAGGTAACATACTTGTCAGCAGACGATAGATACATAACATTGTACTAGTGATTCAATAGCTACATAACATTGTACCAGTGATTCAATAGCTACATAACATTGTACCAGTGATTCAATAGCTACATAACATTGTACCAGTGATTCAATAGCTACATAACATTGTACCAGTGATTCAATAGCTACATAACATTGTACCAGTGATTCAATAGCTACATAACATTGTACCAGTGATTCAATAGCTACATAACATTGTACCAGTGATTCAATAGCTACATAACATTGTACCAGTGATTCAATAGCTACATAACATTGTACCAGTGATTCAATAGCTACATAACATTGTACCAGTGATTCAATAGCTACATAACATTGTACCAGTGATTCAATAGCTACATAACATTGTACCAGTGATTCAATAATTACATAACATTGTACCAGTGATTCAATAGCTACATAACATTGTACCAGTGATTCAATAGCTACATAACATTGTACCAGTGATTCAATAGCTACATAACATTGTACCAGTGATTCAATAGCTACATAATATTGTACAAGTAAATCAATAGCTACATAACATTGTACCAGTGATTCAATAGCTACATAACATTGTACCAGTGATTCAATAGCTACATAATATTGTACAAGTAAATCAATAGCTACATAACATTGTACCAGTGATTCAATAGCTACATAACATTGTACCAGTGAGCGAAATGTTCCCTTTTGAAAAAAAAACCTCAAAACCCTTTTTCAGCTACACCTGTGTAATTTAGTTACCCTAGCTTTGCTTTTCTTTTTATTATAAGGGAGTTTTAACCTTTAAAAACCTTTGCTACATTTATGAAATGTAGTTTTTATAGTTTGCTTTAGTTTTCTTAAACTCAAAACCCCATTGGCTACGATTTTGTAACCGGGTGACTATTTCGCTTTCGAATTTTTTAAACACCAAAACCCCATTGAGGGGGCTTTGTTCGGGAGGGGGTTTAAACTCAAAACCTGTTTGGATACGCTTTTGGAATCAGGTGAATTTAGTTTGCTTTAGTTTTTTTTTATTATTGAAGAGGGGTTTGACCCTCAAAACCCCTTAGCAACGCTTGGGAAAGTGTTTGGACAACAATCACAAAAGTCTACGGGTAGTTTTTGTTCATTTCGTGGAGGGGGATTAAATTCCCAAAGCTCCTCCCCCACTGCAACGCCTACTCCTCAAGCAGCATCAGATTAGTCTCTTCCAGGCTTTAGAACGTTTATTTACCGGAAGTCGAGAGAAAATCTTTTTTTGTTTGAATAGGTTGGGGTTCCAATCTTGATTAATTTATACAATTTCATGAATCAATCAATAGATTTTGTTCCTGATGCAAGTCACGACAAGAATGTTTTCATCTTCATCTGATGCTCTTGATTTCAAAACGTGGAATTAAAACTGCCCTAAATACATCTGACGTCATTGCCTCTCTTGGGACCGAGACCATGTTACATTCAATGCGTGCCCTGATTGCTGAGTTCTAGCCAGTCAGATCAGGAAAACATACATACAAAATCAAACGTTTAGTGATAATGAGACTCATTTATTTTGTCCCAGTCGCTGAGCGGTCTTCAAGCTGGCTTGTTGGAACTGGTTGGAACTGGTTTAATAGTCGAGTAACATCCAAGAAAATAGTTTTCAACTTTTCTTTGTGTCCACTTAAGTATTGAAAAGATTATGTAAATGTTATATTACAGTTTTCATTTTATTTAATAAATAAATTAATTTAATTTCTTTTTTTTTTATAGCGCAATGTTCATGCTTACAGTAAGCTCAGTGCTATGGTCCTCTCTCTCTTTTGTGGACCAGTGGGGCCGGGGGGGGGGGTATCTATGGCATGTTTTCCGTGTTGCTTTTAGGCGCTCTGTAAACACAACTCTGCTTGAATTGGGACTCGAGCTCGAGCCCCCTAGTTAGGTAGTCAAGCCACAGCCTAGCGGTTTTGGTCTCTCAGCCCCAGATCCCGTAAAGTTTCTTAACGATAATATGGCAATATATTTTTTTTCTAACTTATAACTTGAACCGACCCGTAAATTTTAGTAACACTCCTCCCCCCTCCCCCAATTCTCCACCTTAATAAATAGTCTTATTTACACTATCTGACTATTCTTATGCTTTTAATATTTCGAAATATATTTTTTTGGCATGGGCATTTTTTACTTTTTACAACCGGCACATCGTCAAGTTTTACTTTGACCATGCCCTCCCCCTCTCTTGTTTTTACACTTTCAATACAACGTATTGAGCAATACACTTTGTATTCTAGTACGTGATACGTTTCATTGGAAAGGCCCGCTTTAAATTGCCCTCCCAAGAACACTTACTTCTGACCTGACAATTCTATATAATTTTTGTCTCCACCCCAGCTTCTATTAAAACCTTGAATTTTATCATCTGTAACATCTAATTGACAAGACTCGCTTTATAACGCTACCCTTCCAACCATATACTTATTACCCTTAAATTCGATTCCCAGTCTCTCTGGAGCCTTATTCTTACTGCATCCTGCGCAGTGAACACTCACATATTTTGGTTGAAACTTTTCCCAGCAAATTTGAACTCTCCCTTGACATAATTTTGGCCCCTGATTTACAGTGTGTTACGTTGAATTACACCGGCCTCCCACACACACAGACTTCTGGTCTGAGACTTTGAGTATCACATTTCTAGCTTTCCCCGTCACCAAAACAATCATTTGAAAGACAATCACGTGACTTTCCTTCTTGGTTTAATATTGAAGTAGTTCATTAGCTTTTGGTCGGACCATTTTAGTCGTGATCACGTGGTAACCATCTCTCACCCAAGAATTCTCTACTTTTTTTTACCTCCACCATCAACACAAAATACTAGAGGGAAACATTTCCTTTTGTTTTATATATTTTTACAAAACATTTCCTTTTGTTTTATATATTTTTACAAAACATTTCCTTTTGTTTTATATATTTTTACAAAACATTTCCTTTTGTTTTATACATTTTTACAAAACATTTCATTTTGTTTTATATATTTTTACAAAACATTTCCTTTTGTTTTATACATTTTTACAAAACATTTCATTTTGTTTTATACATTTTTACAAAACATTTCATTTTGTTTTATACATTTTTACAAAACATTTCATTTTGTTTTATACATTTTTACAAAACATTTCCTTTTGTTTTATACATTTTTACAAAACATTTCCTTTTGTTTTATACATTTTTACAAAACATTTCCTTTTGTTTTATACATTTTTACAAAACATTTCCTTTTGTTTTATACATTTTTACAAAACATTTCCTTTTGTTTTATACATTTTTACAAAACATTTCCTTTTGTTTTATACATTTTTACAAAACATTTCATTTTGTTTTATACATTTTTACAAAACATTTCCTTTTGTTTTAAACATTTTGACATACAAAAACACGTAAGCCAATATCGGCTTCATGTGACAAAAAAGAATAATTTTATACCATGTCTACAAGGAAAAATGTACGCACAAAAACAAAAAAAAAAGTTAAAATAGTGCTTAAAAACAGAAGAAAGTTTAATCGTCTACTTTTTTATATCGGCTTTTAAAAAACAAAACTTATTGGGTAAAATTGCGATTAAAATATCGTTTTCGGTCAAATTAACCACTGCGGTTTTGATTGTGAAAGATGCTTAGTTGTTTGTAATGGGCACACAGAAAGTAGTAACTGGTTAAATTGTCATATTTTTAGTCCACAGCTATTGGGAAAAATTAGAAATATGTCAGTCCGTGAATCAGGGCCCTTTGCGTTGATAATATAGATTGCTTTAGACGTCATCAATTTATCCATGTATTAACAAAGCTATTTTATGTCTAACTTATTTATATACCTATAACACTTCGGAGAGTTAAGTTGGCTCGTAGACTCTGGATCACAGAAACAGATGAGCTTTACATATCTCCACAGATCGCAATTTTTTTTTTTTTTACTTTTTAAAAAATAACTTTTCAATATAGCCTACAAAGACATCATCTGGAGATATTTAGTCATTTTGTTCTCTTATAATATTTTTGCCACTTCTGTGTGTGTTTTTGTTTAGTTCTTTCTTGAGTATTTCGCTGAGACACTCTAAGAGATAAGAATCAATGCACACATACAAGTCAGTTAATCCAACTAACCCTTCAGACATTTCAGACTTGTTCCTACTAAGTAAGTATGTCTCTTTCTCTGTTCTCAGAAACTGAACCACTAGTGGAGGACGTTAGTTTGTATTCAATAGCCAAGACTTTGCTGTCAGTGAAAACAAGACTTGGAAATGATTGGTGTGGGGGATGGGGGCAAAGGTCAACAGAATGTATTGACACAAGATGATCGGCTTTCCTAGTTAAGTAGCCCGGATGTTGAACAGCTCACAGAGTGCTCTGCCTATTTATTGCTCAGTATATCAGGGGCGGATAAATACAACAACATAAGTTTAATGACACAATCTACTTACATTGAAGCCAATTATAAAATACTTTCACTTGGATTGAATACTATCTTGAATTACAAAATATGTTCTTTTTTTAGCGACCTCCGAAAGGGGAAAAGACGCTATTAGTTTGTTTTGTGTGGAATGTCTGTCCGTCTTTACGTCCGTCCCGTTTAGATATCGTAAACTAGAAAAGATATTGAAAATCCGACATCATGATATTTTAGACTTTTCAAAGTTCTGATGCAACGGCAACTTTTTTCTTTTCTGAAAGTGAAAAATTTAATTATTAAAATCAACTATGCAAGCAGTTTTTTTTCAAAAATATATACCATTTTTTAGGGGTGCACCGGATAGTACTTTTTGATATCCGGCCGGGGCCGGATATGACCGGATAGTAAAATTTGATATTCGGCCGGGGCCGGAGCCGGAGTCGGATAAATAAGTGTCTTGTTAATAGCTTGTGTTGCTGAACATTTTACGAAACTGTTAAATAACATACCTATATTGGTTGGTTTTATTTTTTTTCCTTTTATATACCTTATTGTTTTAAACTCTGTTACTGATTGATTTATTTAAGCTTAATAGTATTTCTAAAAATATGTATAGCATGAGTGTGTCTGTGTGTATGTACGATGCCACCAACTGTAAAGGATGTGTGTAGGAAGGTCAATGTAAATAATGTTAGTATATATTTAACTAGTTAATAATGTTAATCTCCTAAATTAAGTGCAATCTGCCTTGTATAGTGGTCGGATGTATGTGTTCATGAATTTCAGACTAACAGCCTGGTCAGATATACCTAGTGAGCCTACACATGTAGTCCTAATGTAGTGTGTATAGTTGTTTGTTTTAACCATCAAGCATTGTTTTTTTACTTGAGCATACGCACGCAATAGAGTTGGGTGTCAGTCAAAAAAGATAACACATAGGCATGGTCAGTCAAGCATATAGATTAAATGCAAAGAACGTATGTTAGAAACATATTCCTTAATTATTACTTATTAATTATTTTATTCGTGGTTTCAGTAACTGTTACAAAAGGGAACGATAGTAAGCCTATGGATGTCAGGTGTGTAAAAGTCGTCCTAGCCTGATACACAGTGGCTAAGAACGCATCTTAAGTAAAAAAAAATAGTAATAACAAGGAGTTAATTGACTGTCACAAATTATTAAGACTATTGTTATCAAATCAAGACACTTAACTGAAGGAGTAATATTCAAGTTAACACGTTAGAAAAATTATTTAACCGTAAAATTTATTGACAATGTAATATCCTTTGTTAGCACGTTGTGTTTTTTCATTCTGGCTTAAAAATGGTCAATGTCTATCAATACATTGGGTGTCAAGGACCAAAGAAATAAAATAAAGAGTAGGGGGTGTTTAGCTCTCCATTTAAAGGTAGCCCAGGTCGTGTCTTCTACAAAATAATTAGTTACTGGCTTACTGGGCTATATGTGTTCTGTGTAGCTAAAGGTCACTCGTTTAGGTGCGTGTGATCTTTAGTCCAGCTTTATAATTGAGATTTATGTTCAAGTAACTCTGCACACTTGAAAAGGTGTGGCCTCTAGCCCAACCACGTGATTAAGATTTTCTCCAAATAAGCAAACTCTTTGTCCGGATACCCGTGTAGATGTTTGGCTTGAAGTCCAGTCCCCCCCCCCAATTAAGATTAACTACTAAGAAAACAAACATAGTTCCCTCGTGTGACCTCTAGAGAGTGCTTACGTCCATCGTATCTGACTTGGGGTCACCTGTCAATCAATGAACTCAATGTGATGGACTAAACAAATAAAAGGGGGAGGGAGTTGTTCATCTGGAAATATACCTAGTCCTAGTTACCTTAGAGGTGTGGCTATGGTAGTCCAGCCCCCGTAATAAAGATTAGCTACTAAGTAAACAAACTCAGTTCCCTCGAAAGGTGTGACCTCTAGAGAGTGTCAATACGCTGACATTAAAACCTACGTCCATCGTATTTAACTTGTTGTCAACTGCCTATAAAAAAAACTTAATGTGATGGACTAAACAAATAAAATGGGGTGGGAGTTGTTCATCTCTACCTCTGGAGATATACCCGCACAGCTAGACAGACGTCTGGTCAGCATGACGTAGTCTAGGAATGTAGCATTTTAACATGTTAACTAACCTACTCAATGGTCAAGACAAATTGAAAAAAGTGTCAGCCATTGCTGCTCTGTATGTAAAGCGCATTTATGATGTAAAGTTTCATTTCTATTTATATTAATAATAATAATAATAATAATGTTACAGCAATACAGGACAGAGTAATCAGGACAAAAAATTACGAGAAGCATATCCTGAAACTCAATGTTGTCGACAAATGCCGAAAATGTGGAAATGTGGGCGAGTTGATTGAACACATTATGGCAGGATGTCCAGCCCTATCAGAATCAGCCTACCTAGGTCGCCATAACCAAGTTGCAAAGTTAATACACCAACACCTGGCTTTGACGTACAAATTGATCGGTAAGGACACTCCCCCTTATTATAAATACTCTCCGCAAGAGGTTCTCGAGTCTACTGAACATCTGCTGTACTGGGATAGGCCTATTCTGACCGACAAAACGGTAGATTTCAATCGCCCGGATCTGCTGTTCATCAATAAAAAAGAAAAAACCGCTACCATTATCGATATCGCCGTACCACTGTCTCATAATTTAAGAAAAACTGAGATAGAAAAACAAAGAAAATATGGGAACCTAGGCTTGGAGATTAAGCGTCTATGGAAATTGTCCAAAATAACAATATACCCCATTGTTATATCAACCGAGGGGATAATAACAACTGACCTCACAGACACCTTCAAAGCCCTTAACATTCCTAGGAACATCTTCGTTGCCTGTCAGAGGGCGGTACTGCTGCAGACCTGCCACATCACCAGAAAATTCCTCAGTGGAAACTGTTAAAGGGACTACGATGAATTTTGTTTCTCTTTAGCGAAACTCGACCCTGGCAGCGCCAGAGAATGACTACTCGTTCATTCCTAACATAATAATAATAATAATCTTTATTATCCGTAAGGAAATTTGTCTTACAATTTGTGCATTACACCAAACAAAAAACATTATAACTATAAGAAACCAAAGTGTACATTCACACCAGACGCAATCATAATTTACATGTGACAAAGTTTATACCAGATTGTTCTTATTTAATGATTTGATTGCCAGGGGAACAAAAGAGTGTTTGTGTCTGTCTTTGCTATCGGTGTCTTGTATCTCTTTTGTGATGGTAAAATCACAAAATCCTGACACAAAGGGTGATTCTTTATTTCGAGGATCTTGTTAGCTTTTTTATAGATGTTTGTCTCAAACAACTGCCCAAATGGGGTTTGTTTTTTGCCAATGATTTTGCCAGCAGCATTTAGGATTCTATTAAGTTTATTTTTATTTTTAATGCTCAGATTGCCATACCAGGCAGTGATATTGAAACTTAAAATATTGCAGATGTGAGCGTGATAAAACATAGCCAAGGCCTTTTCGCTAACATTAAACGAGGACAGTTTTCTTAGTAGTCGTAATCTTTGCTGCCCTTTTTTGCTGATATAATCAGTATTTGCAGTAAAATTTAGTTTATTGTCTAGGATAGTACCAAGGTATTTAAAGGTTTGCACAATTTCAATAGTCTCTCCAGCTACAGAAACAATATCATTTCCCTTCTTGTCCCTACGAAAATCGATTATCATTTCTTTGTTTTTTTTTACATTTAATAATAAAAAATTATCTTTACAGTATTCCTCAATGTGTTCTAGTTCTTTGAAATACTCATTTACGTCTGAGCTCTCTGAGAGCAGGGCAAGAAGAGCCGCATCATCAGCGAATTTTGTGAAGGAGCAACAAGAACTATCGGATTGAAAATCATTGGTGTACAAAATGAACCACAATGGCGATGTTACAGCCCCCTGGGGCGCCCCTGTGTTAACTATGCGTTCATTAGATATAACATTGTTTACCCTAACCCTCTGAGCTCTCTGGGTCAAAAATTCATTAGCCCATAGTATTACGTATGGACTAATCTGCAACGCTTTCATCTTTTCAATGAGTAAATGAAGTTGTATAGTGTTAAAAGCTGATGAGAAATCCATAAAGAGCAATCTTACATAAGTGTTCGGTAAGTCCAGATGTTTGTAGACACAGTTTAAAATATTTAGGATGGCATCGTCTACACCTTTACCCTTTTGGTAAGCAAATTGTAAAGGGTCTAACTTATTACAAAGATCATTCAGAAGAAACATTTTAACCAATTTTTCTAAACATTTAGACACAATGGAAGTAAGTGAAACAGGTCTATAGTCATTCATTTCCTTCGGTTTGGAAACCTTTGGCACAGGTACAATTATAGATGACTTCCACACAGGTGGTATCTCATGGTTTAGTAATGAAGTAGAAAAAATATCTTGGAAAGGTTCAGCTAGTTGTTCAGCACATTCTTTTAAGATTCGCCCTTTTATTCCATCAGGCCCACCAGCTTTCATTGGGTTGACGTTTTTGAAAATGTTACAAACTTGCTCTTTAGTAATCGCTAATTCTAAGCAGTTGTTAACATTGACATCCTCAAGGGCTTTGAGTCTTAGATAATTAAAATCTTTCGTGTCGAAGCGACAATAGAAATCATTTAACTCGTTGGCCAATGTTTTTTCGTCTCTTGTAGCAAGATTATTTTTAAATTTGACTTGTGCTCCTGCCATTTTGTTCATGATGCCCCACGCCTGTCTCATGTCACTTGTATTAATTGAGTCTTCCAGCTTGGTGCGGTAGTTTCTCCTCCCTTCCTCAAGAACGACGTTGAGATTTCGTTGAGCAATTTTCCTTGTCTGTCCATCGCCACTCATAAATGCTCTTTTCTTTTTGATTATTTCCCGTTTTATTTTTGCAGTGACCCATGGTATATTGTTGGGGTATATCTTGATGCTCTTAGTACTGACACACATGTTTTCACAGAATTTGATGTAATTTGTCACTGCGTCGACCCATTCTTCCAGATTTGAAGTGGTCTCTTTGAACAATTAACACGCCTTGTCTTTATAATAAACGATGTTTGGTGCATATTCATAATGGCTCTATTTTTAAGCACATTATTTTGTTTTAGTATTAACATTAATACATTCTACAACAGACATTAATGGAACGAGGTCCACTTTATGCATATTAGATAGGTGTATTTTTTACTATCTGGTTTACTATCCGGTAGTGATATCCGACCGGAGCCGAATAGCACCGGATAGTAAAAAATGCCGGATATTCGGCAGAAGCCGGAGCCGGAGCGACTATCCGGTGCACCCCTACCATTTTTACAACTATTACTATTAATAGGAACAAACACAGGAGGTTTTTTGGTAAGGGAAATAACCATGTACCATATTTTTAAGACATTTATACAAACGGTTTTAGATATTTTGTCAAATTTTTTTTTATGTAAATGTATTGCTAAGTTATGTAATATCTATCACACTAACTACTATATTTACAAAAAAAAAATGGTTACTATTTTTTTTCAAAGAGAAAAAATCTATTTAATATGCACATAATTGGAACATAATTTAAAACAACAAAAATAAGTAGTTTGCCATATTATCACGTGAACAACACATCCTACACCCTATATATAACACACTCCTAATTAAGGATTTTTAAAAAAAGAGGCTTGAGCTTCTTTCACTAGATTCCACAATTACGGATATTGCATAATGCCGTTTTTTTATCGCGCGTAGGATTAGTGTTTTCCATATTGAATGACACCCCAAAATGCCAATTTTGTCTATATATTTCAGGATATTTTTATGAGTTTTCAAAAGATTTTAATAATTTCCGGAGATTTCCATGACTTTTTCGTATATTTTGCAATTTCAGGAGATTTCCAGGAGCTCCTGGTAAATCAGGAGGCCGCGGAAAATCTGTTATATGTTTATAAAATGGTTTAATTTAATAATTTATACACCTAGAATTAGCGCGGGTCCTATGAAAGTGCGGGGTCCACTGCGGTCGCAGAAGTTGCAGTGCCCTAAGCCGACCCTGCAAAATAGCGGCGTATGCTACGCTTACGGTCGACTAGTGCTATATATCATAGCTCGTCCATCGTGGTTCGTTGATGACCACTTTTATCATCCGTGGTGCTGAGGGCTATGCACTCGTGTTTTGTGCCTTCTCATGTGACTGGTGAGACCTATGTGAGCAGGTTATTCGAGCTGGAGCTAGTGTCATTGGCCTTGCTTTTTTCTCTGACGCTTTTCTTCTGCCAGCACTGATGCTATATTGTGTGCTTCTGTCTTCCAGGTGGCTGGGCATATTTTTTTTTTTTGGGGGGGGGATGACTAAGTGACTTTTGAAAATTTGGATTAAAGTGAGGAGGATTCGTGCAACACGTCGACCTCACTCTCTCGCCCTAAAGCCCATCCTTTTCAAGCGACATTTGGTGAAGACATCGGGGACCAGTTTGGGTGTAGTGGATGACCTGTGACATTCTAGTCAACCAGAAATGCTATATATTGAATTCAAAAGCTGAAAAGTGTGTAGTGATCAATCGGAGGGTGCTAAAAAAATTAAGAGTTGACTTTGTAATAAAAAAAGTTAAAAAGTGTGAAAGTCTGTGTGTGGGTGTGTGTGGAGGGGGGTCAACATCGCGTATTTTAAAATAGTGAGAAACCGAAGTAAAAGTCAGATATTGCTCGTAGGACTTGGGGGAAGGATCGGGGGATGGAGGATAGTAAAATATGTGCGTATATGTGTCATGGGGGCTGGCGTTATAGTAAAATTGATATGTGCGTATATGTGTCATGGGGGCTGGCGTTATAGTAAAATTGATATGTGCGTATATGTGTCATGGGGGCTGGCGTTATAGTAAAATTGTTATGTGCGTATATGTGTCATGGGGGCTGGCGTTATAGTAAAATTGATATGTGCGTATATGTGTCATGGGGGCTGGCGTTATAGTAAAATTGATATGTGCGTATATGTGTCATGGGGGCTGGCGTTATAGTAAAATTGATATGTGCGTATATGTGTCATGGGGGCTGGCGTTATAGTAAAATTGATATGTGCGTATATGTGTCATGGGGGCTGGCGTTATAGTAAAATGGATATGTGCGTATATGTGTCATGGGGGCTGGCGTTATAGTAAAATGGATATGTGCGTATATGTGTCATGGGGCTGGCGTTATAGTAAAATGGATATGTGCGTATATGTGTCATGGGGGCTGGCGTTATAGTAAAATTGATATGTGCGTATATGTGTCATGGGGCTGGCGTTATAGTAAAATGGATATGTGCGTATATGTGTCATGGGGCTGGCGTTATAGTAAAATTGATATGTGCGTATATGTGTCATGGGGGCTGGCGTTATAGTAAAATTGATATGTGCGTATATGTGTCATGGGGGCTGGCGTTATAGTAAAATTGATATGTGCGTATATGTGTCATGGGGGCTGGCGTTATAGTAAAATGGATATGTGCGTATATGTGTCATGGGGCTGGCGTTATAGTAAAAATGATATGTGCGTATATGTGTCATGGGGGCTGGCGTTATAGTAAAATTGATATATGCGTATATGTGTCATGGGGGCTGGCGTTATAGTAAAATTGATATGTGCGTATATGTGTCAAGGGGGCTGGCGTTATAGTAAAATTGATATGTGCGTATATGTGTCATGGGGGCTGGCGTTATAGTAAAATTGATATGTGCGTATATGTGTCATGGGGCTGGCGTTATAGTAAAATTGAAATGTGCGTATATGTGTCATGGGGGCTGGCGTTATAGTAAAATTGATATGTGCGTATATGTGTCATGGGGGCTGGCGTTATAGTAAAATTGATATGTGCGTATATGTGTCATGGGGCTGGCGTTATAGTAAAATGGATATGTGCGTATATGTGTCATGGGGCTGGCGTTATAGTAAAATTGATATGTGCGTATATGTGTCATGGGGGCTGGCGTTATAGTAAAATTGATATGTGCGTATATGTGTCATGGGGGCTGGCGTTATAGTAAAATTGATATGTGCGTATATGTGTCATGGGGGCTGGCGTTATAGTAAAATGGATATGTGCGTATATGTGTCATGGGGCTGGCGTTATAGTAAAAATGATATGTGCGTATATGTGTCATGGGGGCTGGCGTTATAGTAAAATTGATATATGCGTATATGTGTCATGGGGGCTGGCGTTATAGTAAAATTGATATGTGCGTATATGTGTCATGGGGGCTGGCGTTATAGTAAAATTGATATGTGCGTATATGTGTCATGGGGGCTGGCGTTATAGTAAAATTGATATGTGCGTATATGTGTCATGGGGCTGGCGTTATAGTAAAATTGAAATGTGCGTATATGTGTCATGGGGCTGGCGTTTTAAAGCGAGTCTTTGCAAATTAAATCAGACGTCTATGTCGGTAAATGGCGATGCGCAGGTGGAAAAAAATAACAAAAAGGTGAGTTCCATAAAAATAGAGAGAGAGAGAGAAGAAAAGAGAAAGAGAGAGAGAGAGAGAAGAGAGAGCGGGCGGTTCTATTTCATTGTAACTTTTAGAATAATTCACGGGCTTGGCTTAAATTTTTGTTAGGAATAGTGAAAATGTGACCCCAGAATTAGTAATTCAAAAATAAAGGAGGGAATGGCCCAGCCAGATAAAATAATAGAAAGCCAGGGAACAAATCAACGGGCGAGGCCGGTGTGTAACGCTTATATCTATCTATATCTATATACCATAGACCGTAGACAAGTCTAGACGTATCGAAGTGTCATATAAAATATATATATAGTACAAAAGACATAGAACCCCAAAAGATCAATTTGAGTGTGGTTTAGCTCCAGTGATTGCTCTAAGTAACTATTCCTATTATTTCTAGATGAAGCTTAAATTTGAAGATTATTTGAAACTGTGTTGTTTGTTGGCCTTCTTCAGTCGTATAACGACCATGGTTCATCTCACACACTTTCTCGTGTTTTTGGGGTTAGGGCTTTGAAAAAGTGAGATGAAAGCCTGGGCATTGTTTATGGTCGGAACGATGTCGCCCACACAGCAGTTCCCCCCTCTCCGCACAGCTGATGTTTATAACTGTACACCAAGTGTAATCATGTTTCAAAACTTTTCCCGGAAGTAAGTATTTATGTCATGCCTATTAGCAAAAAGAAAATGAACAGGTTAGAAACCTTATCTCTGGACGCCCAAGGCCTTTGCTCACGATGGGTTTGAAAGTCTCGCCAGCACCGTTCTAATCTATTGAACTGTTCATTATTGAGAGTTGTTTCCCTTGTCAGTGCCCCAGGAATCCCGTGCTTAAAGTTTGGAAGTGATGGGAGAGCTTGTCCTTTGGCCTTCTGTCTCTAGCTGGCCGCCATTTCAAAGCTGCTGGGATAGAGATCTAGATCTGTTTGTGTATGGAACTCTCCAATAGAGATGGAAATGAAGAGTTAATGTCTCTTGATTGAAATCCGAAGAATCTCTGCGTGTGAAAGAAATCAAACGTTTAACTGGTTACACTTTATTTTATCTTCTCTCTAGTCTCAGAAAGCCTTTGACACATCCTTGATCTCATCTAGATGTAGATCTAACACTTTAAAATATATTTACCTTTAGTTCAAGAACTGAATGTTGGTCATTTATGGAATAGACCTCTAGAACTTCAAATAAATACATTCATTGTGTTTAAATAGTTTATTTACTGAATCAGATAGTTCATCATAGATCTACGCTGTGTTGGTTGAGTAGATCAAATGTGTACAGTTTTAGTAAATGTATAAACAACGTTAGTGCAGCTTGCAAAGTGACCAAGGAATACTCATGTTAACTTAACATGGTGTGTTTTTAAAGAATGGAATCTCTAGATCTAAGCATTCGATAATATCTATTTTGCCATAGCCATAAATTTTATAAATATATTTTTGAACATGTGAACGTATGAGAGCTTTAAAAATATTTTTAAAAAAATAGAGTTTCTACCAGTCGAGCTTTGGAGACTTACGAGTATTTAAAAAAAACCTTGACACATGGTCTTGACACTAAAACGGAAATAAATATCTAGTATTGATTGTTAATGTTTTAATGATATCATATGATAATTTAAGGCTCGATAAACTCTATGACTTCTGTAGAGGATAAAATTGTAGATGTTCGTTCTACTGTTC
This sequence comes from Biomphalaria glabrata, assembly GCF_947242115.1. NCBI lineage: Eukaryota > Metazoa > Mollusca > Gastropoda > Planorbidae > Biomphalaria > Biomphalaria glabrata. The sequence goes on from NC_074717.1 coordinate 17,495,862, forward strand.
GTAGAGATTGGACAATGTTGTGATTTCAGGGTTTCAATTAGGCTAATACTCGGACATCTACTAACAGATGAAGCTGTCTTTGACCAGGTGTCAGTGATGAAGGCTAAGTTCCTGACCAGGTGTCAGTGATGAAGGCTAAGTTCCTGAAAAAGAGATTCCGGATTTAGAATTTGTTATGTATTTACGTCACCCAGTGTGTTTTTTTTTGGGAAGGGGATTTCTTGTTGTCCCCGAAGTTCTATGGTATATTTGTGACAAGTTTAATCTCGGCTGATATTAAAGTATGATCGACAATTTTAATTTTGTCATTTGAGCTTATGTCATCTGGCGATGGTTATGTATGTAGGCCTATGTGTGTTTGTATATTGTAACTGTTATAGTAGCAATGCCATAGTGAACTATTGTAATCAAAACAAGTAAATTTTTTTTTTTAAATTCGCTTATATTGATTGAAATCGCATCCATTATTTTGAATCTAACATGTCATTCATTTTCATAGTTTTAGACTAAAAATAATAAATGTGTGCGATTGGAAATATTTTTAATAATTGTTTTTGTTTAGCGCAACTTTCATGCTTGGAGTATGCTCAGTGTTTTATTGTCCAATCACTTTTTGTACTATTGGAGGGGGGGGGGCAGGTGTGTATCTGGGGGGAGGTTTCCGTACTGCCATTTCAAAACTAATTTTTTTTTGTTCCACTCGGAATTCGAGCTCGAGTTGTCAAGCCTCCGTTATGGAAGTCCGACGTACTAGCCACTTTGTTTTTGAAAGGAACACTTTGCACATTTTGAGTATTTAGCGGAACACTTGGCTTAGTTTTTTTTTTTTTTTTGCAGGGATTAATATACGAGGTGGCCTACTAGTTAATTATTCCAGCAGTTTGTGGATCACCATTCAGGCCTCGCGGAACAGTGGAGTTGCGCGGAACACAGTTTGGGAAACACTGCACTAGGCTATCCAAGTAATCATACAAATTAGATGGTCTTATAGACTATTGTCAGTTTAACATTTTTACCGAACGCCCTAATTCTCTACACAAGGCTCATCTACCCTAAGCTTAGTACATTTTCTATATTAAACAATATTTCATTACAACAAAATGATTAAACAATGGGTTAATTTCTAGATTGATTCATGAGCTGTGAATAATTGTGCAAACTTTCGACTTGATCCGAGAAAATGGGAGATATAACGTGTACAAGAAGACAAACAGTGAGTTCATATCAGCTTTATACAAATGTCCATTTATTTGATACGATCAAGTTGTCTTATGTTATCTTATCACCTGGTTGGTTGGCATTGCAGGTCCAAACAAAGGTATCGCCAGTATTACGAAGATAAAGAAAAATTTAAAGTATAATAGCGTTTGTTTTTTTTTTTACATAGGATTAGTGTCCTATTATAATGAAACTACTTGTTAATGTGAAGAACTAAGCGTCACTTAAGACTCTATAGTTCTGCTGATGTGTGGGTATTAGAAACTAGTTGTTAATGTGAAGAACTAAGCGTCACTTAAGACTCTATAGTTCTACTGATGTGTGGGTATTAGAAACTAAGAACTACACACTATCAATCACTTGAAACCTTCTTCCTACAAAATGTACATTCAACACGACATACTGCCTGTCACTCTACAGTATATGACAAGCTTATGGCGACTCTATCAATAGAAGTAGAATGGAACACTACTAATTTAATATTTTTATGTGTATAAATATGTTTACATAAACAGATATAAAAGTTTCTGGTATAACATGAATACATTATACACCAGTAAAAATATAAATAAGTAACATATAAATAAGTAATATATAAATAAGTAACATATAAATAAGTAACATATAAATAAGTAATATATAAATAAGTAACATATAAATAAGTAATATATAAATAAGTAGCATATAAATAAGTAACATATAAATAAGTAATATATAAATAAGTAACATATAAATAAGTAACATATAAATAAGTAACATATAAATAAGTAATATATAAATAAGTAACATATAAATCAGTAACATATAAATCAGTAACATAAATCAGTAATATATAAATAAGTAACATATAAATAAGTAACATATAAATCAGTAATATATAAATCAGTAATATATAAATAAGTAACATATAAATCAGTAATATATAAATCAGTAATATATAAATCAGTAATATATAAATAAGTAACATATAAATAAGTAACATATAAATAAGTAACATATAAATCAGTAATATATAAATCAGTAATATATAAATAGGTAACATATAAATAAGTAACATATAAATCAGTAATATATAAATAAGTAACATATAAATTAGTAACATATAAATAAGTAACATATAAATCAGTAATATATAAATCAGTAATATATACACAATTATTGTTGTACAAAAAATACTTCACATTGAGATATTAGAAGAAAAGCACAGGCATTATTAAACCGATTGTGTTCTCCTGCAAGGTGTATCCTTCTAATCATTACTATGGCATTCAAATGTTACTGACCAGCGGAATCCTATCTTACTATGGCATTCAAATGTTACTGACCAGCGGGATCCTATCTTACTATGGCATTTAAATGTTACTGACCAGCGGAATCCTATCTTACTATGACATTTAAATGTTACTGACCAGCGGGATCCTATCTTACTATGACATTTAAATGTTACTGACCAGCGGGATCCTATCTTACTATGGCATTTAAATGTTACTGACCAGCGGAATCCTATCTTACTATGACATTTAAATGTTACTGACCAGCGGGATCCTATCTTACTATGGCATTTAAATGTTACTGACCAGCGGGATCCTATCTTACTATGGCATTTAAATGTTACTGACCAGCGGGATCCTATCTTACTATGACATTTAAATGTTACTGACCAGCGGGATCCTATCTTACTATGACATTTAAATGTTACTGACCAGCGGGATCCTATCTATCACATACAAGGATCGCATCACAGAAGAAAAGATAAGAAACAGGATCACAACGGTACATCGGCAAATCGGGCCCCACGATGACCTGCTAACCACCGTTAAAAAAAAGCAAAATAAACTTTACGACCATATCACAAGGTTCTAAGGGCCCGCATGAAGCCAGGAGATTGACTCAAGTCTTCATTAGTCACGATTCTCTGGACTTGTCAGCTCCACTGAGTGAAAGATACAAACTAGAGTCAGGATGTGCCCTAGAGCATCTGGAACTGAGATGTATTGTTGTGGAAACAAAAGAGTTCTTTCCCTTCTTTTTTTTTTGTATCTTGACTTCAGAAGTAGCTCTCACATTTTTCTGGCAGAGTTATTTTCTTTTCATTTACATTTTGAGAAATAGATTTGAACCAATAATTAAAGAACCACTGTTGATATACTAGTACTAAAAGAATAATTTAATGAGATACAAAATCAATATGTTTGACAACAGATGTTTGGTCAAACAATTTAGAACACAATTTTGCCCTTCCTGTCTTGAGAGAGAATCGAGTTTAGGTTGTTTGTTTTTCTAACAGCGTGACTTACATTTAGATGTATCCAAATTTGAATTGACTGAAATACTTACCATGGTTTCGTAAAAGACACAGAAAATACATTGAACGAAATTTTCTTTGACAATGTTTTTCAATATAAATGATGCAAGTATTATCAAATCAAATTCTGCTTCACGATTTATATTATAGTAAAGCTTGATCAACAATGAAATACAATATTAACAAAATTAAAAACAAGTTTAAATGTCTGGATACATCTGCAATATTTGTTTGCAACACTTTGTACTGATCAAATTGCTTTGTAGTCAATGTGCGCTGTTGAGCCTATAAGCCTCAAGGGACATAATGTAATTCACCTGTTTACTTCCCTTGTCTAACTAGTATTCTTTAGCACAACGAACATAACAAGATTCGCTTATTGGCTGTATCTGGGCCAGGCAGTTCTACATCTCGTAATCTGACAAATCAAAGGTTACCTATGGCATGTTACTGACGGCAAGCAATATTTGCTCTTCACAACCAACTGTCTTGTGTAAAAACGTATTCTGTAAAATAAACTCGTACGTCTTGGGTGACTTTCAGTCAGTGTGTCTGTGTGTGTGTTTGTATGTGTGTCTGTGTGTGTCACTGTAGGTGGGGGTGAGGTGTTCGGGTTAATTTAAACGTTTCAACTAAATTTGAAAGCAAGTTAAATAATAAACTGTTTGAAATCTCATTATGTATTATTCTTTCAATGAATCCAAATGTTTAGATATTAAATATTCACATTAAATAGACATCATTCCCTACATAGTTATTGTGACTAACTTTACCCACCGGCTACGCCTGTTGATTTGTTCTCAAATATATCACTCTGTAATCTTGTTTGAAAAATTACAAGAAGCTTTAAGAACCTGAGCCAATATCTATAAAATTCTGTTATCTCTCTCATAAAATGTCACCTCTCATACCATTTCACCTCTCATACCTTGTCAACTATCATCTCTCTTATAACATCTCACCTCTATCACGCCCTGTCATCTCTCTGATAACATCTCACCTCTATCACGCCCTGTCATCTCTCTTATAACATCTCACCTCTATCACGCCCTGTCATCTCTCTTATAACATCTCACCTATATCACGCCCTGTCATCTCTCTTATAACATCTCACCTCTATCACGCCCTGTCATCTCTCTTAAACATCTCACCTCTATCACGCCCTGTCATCTCTCTTAAAACATCTCACCTCTATCACGCCCTGTCATCTTTCTTATAACATCTCACCTCTATCACGCCCTGTCATCTCTCTTATAACATCTCACCTCTATCACGCCCTGTCATCTCTCTTATAACATCTCACCTCTATCACGCCCTGTCATCTCTCTTATAACATCTCACCTCTATCATGCCCTGTCATCTCTCTTATAACATCTCACCTCTATCACGCCCTGTCATCTCTCTTATAACATCTCACCTCTATCATGCCCTGTCATCTCTCTCATAACATCTCACCTCTATCATGTTCTGTCATCTCTCACATAACATCTCACCTCTATCATGTTCTGTCTTCTCTATCATAACATCTCACCTCTATCATGCCCTGTCATCTCTCACATAACACATCTCACCTCTATCATGTCCTGTCTTCTTTCACATAACATCTCACCTCTATCATGCCCTGTCATCTCTCTTATAACATCTCACCTCTATCACGCCCTGTCATCTCTCTCATAACATCTCACCTCTATCATGTTCTGTCATTTCTCACATAACATCTCAATTCTATCATGTTCTGTCATCTCTCACATAACATCTCACCTCTATCATGCCCTGTCATCTCTCTCATAACATCTCACCTCTATCATGCCCTGTCATCTCTCTCATAACATCTCACCTCTATCATGCCCTGTCATCTCTCTCATAACATCTCACCTCTATCATGCCCTGTCATCTCTCTCATAACATCTCACTTCTATCATGCCCTGTCATCTCTCTCATAACCTCTCACCTCTATCATGCCCTGTCATCTCTCTTATAACATCTCACCTCTATCATACCCTGTTATCTCTCTCATAACATCTCAACTCTATCATGTCCTGTCATCTCTCCCATAACATCTCACCTCTATCATGCCCTGCCATCTCTCTCATAACATCTCACCTCTATCACGCCCTGTCATCTCTCTTATAACATCTCACCTCTATCATGCCCTGTCATCTCTCTTATAACATCTCACCTCTATCATGCCCTGTCATCTCTCTTATAACATCTCACCTCTATCACGCCCTGTCATATCTCTTATAACATCTCACCTCTATCACGCCCTGTCATCTCTCTCATAACATCTCACCTCTATCATGTTCTGTCATCTCTCACATAACATCTCACCTCTATCATGTTCTGTCTTCTCTCTCATAACATCTCACCTCTATATTGCCCTGTCATCTCTCTTATAACATCTCACCTCTATCACGCCCTGTCATCTCTCTCATAACATCTCACCTCTATCATGTTCTGTCATCTCTCACATAACATCTCACCCCTATCATGTTCTGTCTTCTCTCTCATAACATCTCACCTCTATCATGCCCTGTCATCTCTCTTATAACATCTCACCTCTATCATGTCCTGTCTTCTTTCACATAACATCTCACCTCTATCATGTTCTGTCATCTCTCACATAACATCTCACCTCTATCATGTTCTGTCTTCTCTCTCATAACATCTCACCTCTATCATGCCCTGTCATCTCTCTTATAACATCTAACCTCTATCACGCCCTGTCATCTCTCTCATAACATCTCACCTCTATTATGTTCTGTCATCTCTCACATAACATCTCACCTGTAATCTCTATCATAACATCTCACCTCTATCATGCCCTGTCATCTCTCTCATAACATCTCACCTCTATCATGCCCTGTTATCTCTCTCATAACATCTCACCTCTATCATGCCCTGTCTTCTCTCTCATAACATTTCACCTCTCATACCTTGTCAACTATCATCTCTCTTATAACATCTCACCTCTATCATGCCCTGTCAACTCTCTCATAACATCTCACATCTATCATGCCCTGTCATCTCTTTCATAACATTTCACCTCTATCATGCCCTGTCATCTCTCTCATATTATCTCACCTCTATCATGCCCTGTCATCTCTCTCATAACATTTCAACTCTATCATGCCCTGTCATCTCTCTCATAACATCTCACCTCTATCATGTCCTATCATCTCTCTCATAACATGTCACCTCTATCATGCCCTGTCATCTCTCTCATAACATCTCACCTCTATCATGCCCTGTCATCTCTCTCATAACATCTCACCTCTATCATGCCCTGTCATCTCTCTCATAACATTTCACCTCTCATACCTTGTCAACTATCATCTGTCTTATAACATCTCACCTCTATCATGCCCTGTCATCTCTCTCATAACATCTCACCTCTATCATGTCCTATCATCTCTCTCATAACATTTCACCTCTCATACCTTGTCAACTATCATCTCTCTTATAACATCTCACCTCTATCATGCCCTGTCATCTCTCTCATAACATCTCACCTCTATCATGTCCTATCATCTCTCTCATAACATGTCACCTCTATCATGCCCTGTCATCTCTCTCATAACATCTCACCTGTAATCTCTATCATAACATCTCACCTCTATCATGCCCTGTCATCTCTATCATAACATGTCACCTCTATCATGCCCAGTCATCTCTCTCATAACATCTCACCTGTAATCTCTATCATAACATCTCACCTCTATCATGCCCTGTCATCTCTCTCATAAGATCTCACCTCTATCATGCCCTGTCATCTCTCTCATAACATCTCACCTCTATCATGCCCTGTCATCTCTCTCATAACATTTCAACTCTATCATGCCCTGTCATCTCTCTCATAACATCTCACCTCTATCATGTCCTATCATCTCTCTCATAACATGTCACCTCTATCATGCCCTGTCATCTCTCTCATAACATCTCACCTGTCATCTCTATTATGCCCTGTCATCTCTCTCATAACATCTCACCTCTATCATGGCCTGTCATCTCTCTCATAACATCTCACCTGTCATCTCTATTATGCCCTGTCATCTCTCTCATAACATCTCACCTCTATCATGCCCTATCATCTATCTCATAACATCTCACCTTTATCACGCCCTGTCATCTCTATCATAACATCTCACCTGTCATCTCTATCATGCCCTGTCATCTCTCTCATAACATCTCACCTCTATCATGCCCTATCATCTATCTCATAACATCTCACCTTTATCACGCCCTGTCATCTCTCTCATAACATCTCACCTCTATCATGTCCTGTCATCTCTCTCATAACATCTCACCTCTATCATGCCCTATCATCTCTCTCATAACATCTCACCTCTATCATGCCCTGTCATCTCTCTCATAACATCTCACCTGTCATCTTTATCATAACATCTCACCTGTCATCTCTCTCATAACATCTCACCTCTATCATGCCCTATCATCTCTCTCATAACATGTCACCTGTCATCTCTATCATGCCCTGTCATCTCTCTCAATCAGGGACGAGGTCTCAGCCAGGGTTGTTCAATCAGAGACGAACCTAGTCAGCCTTAACAATCTTTAACGTCTTCATCCTTATCCCCCCCCCCACACACACACATACTAATCCCTGACCAGTCTCTATTCTCCAACACTGTGAGCTTCATGATGCCTTTGAACCAGAGTTGGCTTCACAGCACTTTCAGATGGGAATCTCAGCAAGTGTGAACATACATTTATTTATAATATAGATAAAAATCAAGTTGATTTAAAATAAAATAAATGTACTAGACTTTTGTAATAATATTTCTGAACAAAATCTAGCTCTCTACAATAACACAATCCTTCAAGTTCTGGATATGCCACATAGCTTGTAACATTCAAAAGCAATGGCTAATCTCTTCCCATTGTCACCATAGAAACACACAACACACACACACACTCACACACAGTCCATAACACTCCGCAATCAGTGATAATACAGACACTACTACTATGGCCTCCTTCAGTCGCGAAGTGACAATGGATCATCTCATGGAAATAGATTGGGCATTAGCTTTGGTCGAAACGATGTCGCGCACACATCAGTTCACGCAGCTGATGTATCCAAAGGAACGGCAGTGCCGATACAGTTTGGAGTCAGCGGCGTCGCAGGTTCTGCCAGGGTGTAGCACTGGGTGCTACAAACTGCCTTAGGGTCGCCAGCTCCTGACTTTCCCTCATGGGAAAGGCTCCGGGTTACAGACACATATGCAACAGACATTTACATATATCTTATAGGTCCTCTTTAAATATTTTAAATTATTTAATGTATGTGTTATACATATTTTTATTATGCACTTAACACATATATAACTTCCTCGTTGTTTGCTCACGGTATGCCTTTTATTGTTGACGAGTTTACATTTCCAAGACAACGACCAAATTCAATCACAATAACACTTTGTGTAGTAGAAATAAAGTTCATAACAACAATACAATCAAATTGATTTAGACAGTGGCGAAACTAGTGTCGGTGTTACCCGGTGCGTTAAGATCATGGTATCACCACCCACATTAACTCCCCCCCCCTCCAAAAAAAAATGTAACAATGTAACAAAAAAATATAAAAGACCTATTATTGAACAGGTTACCATTAATAGACTTTCTTGTTTAATACAATGCATCTTCAAATGTATTTAAAAGCTTATTAGAATTACACAGTCACTTTAATTATTATAGATTATAAGTCTTTATTTTTGGATGATATAAGGAATATTTGACCACTTAAATAATTACTGGATCTAGGTCAAGACTAGATGTAAAAGCGCTGCATTTTTATGTTAGTAAGTCTACTGTTTGACTCCAAAGTTGAACAAGGTCACCTTCAGTGAAGTCCAGTAGGGCGTCGGCACCGTATGCGCCATTATCCCCTTGGTGGTTAGAAAGGCCTTTATCCAACTAACAGGCCTGGGCATGGGGCTCCTCACCCCTGTCCTGTTTGAGGGCTCCTAACGGTAGACGGTCATATCGGTTGACTGGGCCAGACCGGGCCGTGCCGTGTACACAGCGCTCCGTCCCCGTTCCTGGACCCCACTCGCTACAAGTGGCCGAGAACAGAGCTAACTGCGGGGAGCTTGTCTCATATTCCTATACTGTAACCGCCACTGTTCCGTGCAGGGACCGCCACTCCAGCCACGGGTCTCTGATGACGGCCCCCTTTGTGGAACGGCGTGGCGGACTTTTTGGACTGGTGTGCGGGCTACTTGTTCCATCCCTACCCCGAATGAGATAAAAAAAAAAAAAAGCTCACCCAGAGAGTCCCGCAAGGGCCTGATTCGCTACTCGTACTTAGCCTATCTAGGTCCACCTCTAGACGCTTCCACCGGAGGCGCCACGCTGAGGCGACGGGTAACTGGAATCCTCCGGAAAAACAAAGTCACCAATAGTGCCAACCTGTTTCCTATCTCTTCGATGTTTTCTCCCGACACTTCCTGGTTTGAGACCCTTTAGTCGCCATTTAGTTTTGTTTTTGTCTTCAGCAGGACCTTACAGAAACGAGTTCGCGTTAGAGCGACAGTTTTCTATATTTCTAGCTTGTATTTTGTTCATCAGGTCTGATCTTTATTTGCAAACACTTTCAGATGTCTTGATCTACAAAGAAATACTATTACGGATTAGCAAGACATCTGACGGCCAATGATAGAAAAATGAAGGTCAGAGAGTTGGGCACTCTTTGAACCAAACGACAAATCTCGTGCTTTTCAATGTCGGCCCAGAATAAAAATGAATAGTTTAATGATACCTCCCTGCTTTGCTCAGAAACAATGCAATTTTATCTTATGCTGTTCTAATAGTATTTAACATGCAAATAACAACATAAGGAATTAGTTAATAAGTAATAATTTCAACTAGGCTAACACAATTATTTGAATTAACTTTAGCATTGTTGATCAGAAAACTTTGAGAACCTTGAAAACGCCCTGTCAACTCTGGGATTCTGCTATTGATCTGATAATTATCTTAATGAGAAAATAACTTTTGCTTTTCTTTTTTACGGACTCTGTAAAAGAATTTATTTTGTTTAAATAAAGAAAGTGTACAGGATCAAATGAGTAAAACAAGTTGATTGCTTTTGGTATAAAAACAATAAAACAAGTATAGAATGTCAAGTTATGACAAAAAAAAACAACAACATATCTTTGTATGGCCGAAATATCCCATCCTTTTTTTAAACATTTCAATAAACTGGGTAGCTATGAGCATACAAGTTTAAATGATTTAAAAAAATGCAATGTAAACTCTAAAATTGTTCTTATAAAAAACATATCACTGTATTAGTAAATTTATAATTTTGAATGACGTATTGGTTTTCAGATGGTTTAATGATTGGTACACAACATTCAATCTAGATCTAGAGCTGAAAAAACAAACATCAAGGTGGTTGTTGGTATATGTGTTGTACATACCTATGGCCCCTTTCATTCAGTTCCTGTACTACGGATTAGGTTTCACACTGTGAACATGAAGTGCATTTTAAAAAAAAATCTTCTTAAACATCATTAAAGGCGTATGCATACAATATACAGACTTCAATTTAAAGGCAAAACAATGCACACTTTTTAGAAGATAACATGTAGTCTTTGTAACTACTTTTAGCATTTTATATTTAGAAATATCGTGGTCTCATGAAATTTGTAATTAAAATATCTATCTATCTATCTATCTATCTATCTATCTATCTATCTATCTATCTATCTATCTATCTATCTATCTATCTATCTATCTATCTATCTATCTATCTGTCTGTCTGTCTGTCTTTCTGTCTGTCTTTCTGTCTGTTTGTCTATCTATCTGTCTCTGTCTATATTTCTCATTGTCCATCTATATTTACTTTCTTGTCACTTTTCTCGTTCCCTGTTCATCCTTTCATTTTCTACCGCCTTCTCTCTGGCTTTTTAAAATGTCTTTCGCCCTTTCACTGTTTCTACAGCCGCTTTCTCTCTCTGTCTCTCTCTGTCTCTCTCTGTCTCTCTCTGTTTCTTCTCCCCCGCCTCTCATTCTACAAATGCACATGCTGCTGTAGACTTGCGAAATGACATAGTTTGTATTTTTGATTTCTGAACCAATACATTGATATTTGACTGACATTTCGCAAGACGTCTTTCTACTAGCCTACCTCATACACAGCTCCAATAGATAGTACACATGCTTAATACATCGCATTGGGATGGCCGATGTCATTTTAGAACGATTTAGAAAGCAGCTGTAAAACTCAGATGGCACATGCTCCAGTGTAAAAAAAACTGTCAGAATACATTCTAAGTGTAAAACATTCTATTCGCCTAACTGAAACAAATTAAAGCAAAACTAGTCACGAAATTTCATCCCCCTGTATGTCTGGGGGGGGGAGGGGGAAATTTTGTTTTGTTTTAATTTTTAAAAAAATTTTAATTGATTTTAATGTTAAACCATCACTTTCCCCATCCGTTGCCAAAGGGGTGGGTGGTTAAAAAACCTCTTCAATAAAAATAATAGAAATATTTAAAAAATAAAAAATAAAGCGAATTACAGTAACCAAATTTCATGAGCGTAGACAAAGGGGGGGGGGTATTTGAGGCTGAACTGTATCCCCCCCAAAAAAGTTCAACAAATGTATCTTTTTTTTCTACCAGTCATTGGACTCCATTAATAAAGTGCAGTGAATAGCAGATTTAAACTAGATGTAAAATTTTTCAATAAAAGAGTAGCAGAATATTGCACTGTAGAAACCTCAGAATATGCATTAGTTTAGTTTGAAAAAGAGGAAGTAATGCTTGGCTCCGCTCTGACCCTCTAGTTGGTAAGGGAGGGGTGTCTACTGCAGAAGAAATCTACTTTAGGGTACAAAAGACGTCCGAAAAAATGAAGGGACCAGATTTTATGAAGATTACGTAGATATGTAGACTTATGATGGAAGGAAATGACAGGCAGGTTTCCAAGTTTGTACACATTCTTCCTCCCACATCCAATCTCGGATCAAGCTGAAATTTAGCACGATTATTTCTTAGGGAACACAAACAAGAAACCAATGACTATACGGCACGTTCATGTGTGTCTGGAGAAACCAATGACTATAAGGCTCGTTAGGTGTGTCTGGAGAGACCAATGACTATAAGGCACGTTCATATGTGTCTTGAGAGACCAATGACTATAAGGCACGTTCATGTGTGTCTGGAGAGACCAAAGACTATAAGGCTCGTTCATGTGTGTCTGGAGAAACCAATGACTATAAGGCACGTTCATGTGTGTCTGCAGAAACCAATGACTATAAGGCACGTTCATGTGTGTCTGCAGAAACCAATGACTATAAGGCACGTTCATATGTGTCTGGAGAAACCAATGACTATAAGGCACGTTCATATGTGTCTGGAGAGACCAATGACTATAAGGCACGTTCATGTGTGTCTGGAGAGACCAAAGACTATAAGGCACGTTCATGTGTGTCTGGAGAGACCAATGACTATAAGGCACGTTCATGTGTGTCTGGAGAGACCAATGACTATAAGGCACGTTCATATGTGTCTGGAGAAACCAATGACTATAAGGCACGTTCATATGTGTCTGGAGAAACCAATGACTATAAGGCACGTTCATGTGTGTCTGGAGAAACCAATGACTATAAGGCACGTTCATGTGTGTCTGGAGAGACCAATGACTATAAGGCACGTTCATGTGTGTCTGGAGAAACCAATGACTATAAGGCACGTTCATATGTGTCTGGAGAAACCAATGACTATACGGCACGTTAGGTGTGTCTGGAGAGACCAATGACTATAAGGCACGTTCATATGTGTCTGGAGAGACCAATGACTATATGGCACGTTAGGTGTGTCTGGAGAAACGAATGACTATAAATCAAATGTTTAGATCAGAAAGTCAAATAAAACGTGAGACTTCTTTTTTGTTTTAATAATAATAATAATAATAATAATAATAATCTTTATTATCCGTAAGGAAATTTGTCTTACAATTTGTGCATTACACCAAACAAAAAACATTATAACTATAAGAAACCAAAGTGTACATTCACACCAGACTCACTCATAATTTACATGTGACAAAGTTTATACCAGATTGTTCTTATTTAATGATTTGATTGCCATGGGAACAAATGAGTGTTTGTGTCTGTTTGTCTTCGCTATCGGTGTCTTGTATCTCTTTTGTGATGGTAAAATCACAAAATCCTGACAGAAAGGGTGATTCTTTATTTCGAGGATCTTGTTAGCTTTTTTATAGATGTTTTTTGCCAATGATTTTACCATCCGCATTTAAGATTCTATAAAGTTTATTTTTATTTTTAATGCTCAGATTGCCATACCAGGCAGTGATATTGAAACTTAAAATATTGCAGATATGAGCGTGATAAACATAGCCAAGGCCTTTTCGCTAACATTAAACGAGGACAGTTTTCTTAGTAATCGTAATCTTTGCAGCCCTTTTTTGCTGATATAATCAGTATTTGCAGTAAAATTTAGTTTATTTTCTAGGATAGTACCAAGGTATTCAAAGGTTTACACAATTGTCTCTCCAGCTACAGAAACGATATCATTTTCCTTCTTTTCCCTACGAAAATCGATTATCATTTCTTTGTTTATTTTTACATTTAATAATAAAAAATTATCTTAACAGTATTTTTCAATGTGTTCTATTTCTTTGAAATACTCATTTACGTCTGAGCTCTGTGAGAGCAGGGCAAGAAGAGCCGCATCATCAGCGAATTTTGTGAAGGAGCAAAAAGAACTATCGGATTGAAATTCATTGGTGTACAAAATGAACCACAATGGCGATGTCACAGCCTCCTGGGGCGCCCCTGTGTTAACTATGCGTTCATTTGAAATAACATTGTTTACCCTCTTAATCAATATTTGTCCAGCATTTGTCCAGATTGACCAGCATTTGTCCAGATTGTCCAGCATTTGTCCAGCACTTGGCTTTACTATGAAGGTAGTTCAGGTCTTATCTCCTTCTAACAATCAGCATGTCCTCAGGGAGTTCACCACAAGAGGTAAATAACACAAGCCTGGCTGAGACTCATGGGATTTGAAGAAACTAAGTCCTGACTATTTGCTCTGTGGTAAGACATTTCATTTTGTTTCAATGATTTTGTTCGATCAACATTTTAAACTGTTCAGATTTGAAATCTGCCAGCGCGTGTCTTCAACTAAACTACTGAATGAAATTGTGATAACATTTGAGGAGGACATAACTCTGTAATCATTTTGCCTGACGTGACATGGTGCGCACAATCTTTGCTATCTATTTATTGATTTCTTTCGCTAGAAGTCTAGCACGTAGCTTAAGATGTAACTCTCTCCGTGTCGCAGGGCTCAATTTATGGGTCTACTATATCCAGGGATATGTTATAGGGATATGTTATAGGAAAACAATTTGATATCATATACATCTATGTTAATTTGTTTAAATTCCAAAACAATTGTGAAACTCCATACAATACTGATACGTAATTATACGGAAATAATTGACTAGAACTATCATTTCAAAGAGCTTTCTAAAATACAATTCTAGTGTTTTTATTGGTAGTGTTTGTATGGGTAGTGTTTGTATGGGTAGTGTTTGTATGGTTAGTGTTAGTATGGGTAGTGTTTGCATGGGTAGTGGTATGGGTAGTGTTTGTATGGGTAGTGTTTGTATGAGTAGTATTTGTATGGGTAGTATTTGTATGGGTAGAGTTTGTATGTTTAGTGTTAGTATGGGTAGTGTTTGCATGGGTAGTGGTATGGGTAGTGTTTGTATGGGTAGTGTTTGTATGAGTAGTATTTGTATGGGTAGTATTTGTATGGGTAGAGTTTGTATTGGTAGTGTTTGTATTGGTAGTGTTTGTATGGGTAGTGTTTGTATGTGTAGTATTTGTATGGGTAGTGTTTGTATGGGTAGTGTTAGTATGGGTAGTGTTTGTATGGGTAGTGGTATGGGTAGTATTTGTTTGGGTAGTATTTGTATGGGTAGTGTTTGTATGGGTAGAGTTTGTATAGGTAGGGTTTGTATGGGTAATGTTTGTATGAGTAGTATTTGTATGGGTAGTGTTTGTATGGGTATTGTTTGTATGGGTAGTGTTTGTATGGGTAGTGTTTGTATGAGTAGTATTTGTATGGGTAGTATTTGTATGGGTATTATTTGTAAGGGTAGTATTTGTATGGGTAGTGTTTGTATGGGTATTGTTTGTATGGGTAGTGTTTGTATGGGTAGTATTTGTATGGGCAGAGTTTGTATAGGTAGTGTTTGTATGGGTATTGTTTGTATGGGTAGTATTTGTATGGGTAGTGTTTGTATGGGTAGTGTTTGTATGGGTAGTATTTGTATGGGTAGTATTTGTAAGGGTAGTATTTGTATGAGTTGTATTTGTATGGGTAGTGTTTGTATGGGTAGTATTTGTATGGGTAGTGTTTGTATGAATAGTATTTGTATGAGTTGTATTTGTATGAGTAGTATTTGTATGGGTAGTATTTGTATGGGTAGTGTTTGTATGAATAGTGTTTGTATGAGTAGTATTTGTATGGGTAGTATTTGTATGGGTAGTGTTTGTATGAGTAGTATTTGTATGGGTAGTATTTGTATGGGTAGTATTTGTATGGGTAGTGTTTGTATGAATAGTGTTTGTATGAGTAGTATTTGTATGGGTAGTATTTGTATGGGTAGTATTTGTATGGGTAGTGTTTGTATGGATATAATCTACTCTAATTAGTATGTCTCACTTTACTCAATATTTTGAAAAAAAATATTTCTAAAATAAGTTTTAGGAAATTGAATAAAATGTGTTTAGATCTATACTAGTCGAGTTTGTGTTTATATTATACTTAATGTATACTTGTGGGTTTGTGGCTAGATTTAAATATTGTCTTCACTAGTCTTCAAATAAGTGTTGTCATGAAGTTGTGTAATGCAAATAGTTCATTATCTATACTAGACATATATTACCAGCGGCCTGCTGGTCTTAATTTGCGTATCACTGTCGATATAGTCATTGAGAGTGTTTTGTAAACAATTAAACGAAATAATAATGTTATAAGTAAAGCGAATGCGTGAATGTAAAAATATTATGTATAGAGATATCAAAATAGCAAATCGACCTAAATCAATTTAAAAAAAAACAACATTTGCTTGTAGGCCTACATATATTTGATTAAAATATGAAATGAATAGACTTTATTTTGTATGTTCATGTGTTAAAGAATAAAGTAGATCTACCATCTTTGAATTAGATCTTGAGCTAGAGATAGATCTAGACTAATGGACTAGAGTTAAATATTGGCTTGGATAGAGTTTATTCTGCGCATGAAGGTTAATTTTATTAAATAATGAAATCAATAGACTATATGTTGTATTTTCATGTCTCAAAGTAAAAAACTATCTGTGCAAAATGTAGTTTTAAAAATTAGATCTAGATCTAGATCCTTTCGATTTATCCATGGTAAAAATGGCCTAGGCCGATGAAATTATAATACTTTCATAGAGTTTTTTTTTTGGAGGGTCATCCTAGTACAACTTGGCGCCACACATTCATGGAGGTCCTCAGAGCATTTGGGAAGAGGCTTTAGACATTACCAGTGACAGATTGATGTCATCGCAACTCTTATTATGCGTAATACATTTTGTCGGAGAACATGTCCCGCAAACCTCATGCGACGCTCTGTCACAATCTTACTAAGGGGTCGACTCTCAATTCGGCATAGCATTCCCTTGATTGAGACCCGATCTCTATAACTGACTCCTAAAATCTGTCTTAGCCATCTTTGTTGAGCCACATTTAGTGTTTTTTCAATCTCGCAGATGACTTATTCACTGCACTTTATTAATGGAGCCCGCCACTGGTAGAAATGTGTAATCTCTTGAATACGCTGTTGTGACTGTATGTGACTGTAGCTTGCTTTAGATTTTATATCGAAAAGGGAATTTTTATCGTCAAAATCATCTGTTGGGGGTTTTAAACTAAAAAATCTCTGGATTTTTTTTTAAATTCAAAACCCCATTTAGCTACGTCATAGAATTTGGTAACTGTAGTTTGCTTTAGAATAATATTGAAGATAGAGGTTTTCCACCTTTTAAACTCAAAACCATCTGAAGGGGTTTTAAACTCTAAAAAAAAGCCATCTGTAAGAGCGGGGTTTAAACTCAAAACCCCCAATTGGCTTGGCTATGCTAAAATAATTTTAATTTGTAATTTGCTTTTTTTTTATATTGAAGAGGTATTTTAGCATCAAACTCCTCTGAAGGGGGGTTTAATCTCAAAACCCCTTTGGCAACGCTCATAGCATTTTGAGTGCGTAATTTGCTTTTTTTTTTACATTGAAGATGTATTTTTTAGCTTCAAACTCCGCTGGCGGTGGGTTAAAACTCAAAACCCCTTTGAATACACTCATAGAATTTTTAGTGTATAATTTGCTTTGTTTTTAATATTAAAAAGGTATTTTTTTACCTTCAAACCCCGCTGAAGGGGGGGTTTAAACTGAAAACTGAGTCAAAACCCATTTAGCTACGCTCATAACATTTTGAGTGTGTAATAAGCTTTTTTTATATATAGAAGAGGTATTTTTTTAGCTTCGAACCCTACTGAAAAGGGGGCGGGGGTTAAACTCAAAACCCCTTCAAAATTTTGAGTGTGTAATTCCTTAACTGTGCTCTTGGAATTTGGGTATTGTCGTTTGCATTTTTTTGGGGGTTTTGTTTTATAGAAGAGAGGGATTTAACTGCAAAAACCCCTGGTAGGGGGTTTGAAACTCAAAAGCCCCTGGCAAGGGGTTTTAAACAAAAACCATTGTCTGTGCTGGGGCAAGTGATGGTTTACTATTAAAATCTCACCTAAAATAAACAAAATCAAAGCAAAAAATCAGTCACTAGATTCCGACCCATTTCCCAGCCGGGGGGGGGGGGATTTCATTTCGAGGGGGGGGGTTGAACCCCATTATATATATATATATATATATATATATATATATATATATATATATATATATATATTATAAAGTAGAATGTGAGGGGTATGTATGTATGTATGTATGTTACTTATAGACATCAAAACCGCTTGACCAATCTTGATAAAACTAGGCAGGAATGTTCCTTGGGTACCAACTTAGACCTTAGTGAATGTATTGTAGCCCTAAAACAAATGTAAGACCCTCAAAAAAAATAAAGTTGTCCGACTCTACTACAGCTATAGTATTTTATGGATCTAGGCCATGTCTACAATGTTGACATGAGAAAAGATAGAAAGGATTTAGACCTAGATCTAATTTTAAAAAATACACTTTGCGCAGATAGTTTTTTACTTTGACACATGAAAAGACAAAAGAAGATCCATTGATTTCATTATATAATAAAATTAACCTTCAATTTTGTGTTTCAAAAGCATTTTTTACATTAATTAGTTCCTTATATCTGTGACTACAGATTTCCTGACGAACATTCTTTCATTAGACAATACCGTAATGAATCGCGTACTAAAAATTAATTCGTTTAATTGTTTACTTTATAATCCCATCCCTAGATCTAAAACTCTAATTCAACTCTAAGATGATAAAACTTCTCTTCGCACAGATAGTTTTATACTTTAACACATAAACATATTAATTAAAGTCCATTCATTTCATATTTTGATCAAATAAACATTCAAATTTGGTTTTCTAAAGCTACACTCGTTTACGAAAGCTGCGAAGCCGAGTTGAGATAGGCCTAGATCTATATTCATTCATGAATCGCGTACTAAATATTATTTCGTTTAATTGTTCACTTTATAATCCCATTTATTGAACAAAGCTATCGCTCTTTTCGTTTTTAATAGATAAGAATGTATAGACTTCGGGTAAACCATTTTCGCAAACCTAATTTTATTTTCGTAGCGAAAGAGAAATAACGTGAAAGGATCATTAGCTACGTTTAACATACATCTAAATCCTATCCACTAGATTATTCAAACGCAAATGTTTTAATTAAAAAAAAAAATGGATTTAAGCCTATTAGCTATTTTTACATTGACACATTCGCTTTACTTATTACATTATTATTTCGTTTAATTGTTTACAAAACACTCTCAGTGACTAAATCGAAAGTAATGCGCAAATAAAGACCCGCGGGTCGCGGGTAACATATGTCTAGTATATATATATATATATATATTAAGAGACAGAGAGAGAGAGAGAGAGAGAGATACTTGAACTGCTGGCTAGATTTAATTAGGTATCAAATCATAAAGTTACTCTTATCAATCAGACTTGATAACAAATATTTTATTATTTTGTAAACTACAAACTGATATGTACTATTTATTTCTAGCACGTTTCTATTGGTGACAGTAGAAGCAGTGAAAGAATATCTTCGGTTTGGTTTCTCTGAGGGATTGGCGAACACCTTTCAATAAGTCTAGTAGTTAGTTGGCATCATTGAGTAGAGACAATATGGACAGAAGACTTGAAAGTGTATAAAGTCAACACTTTGAACAGTTTTCAGTAATCCTGTCATAAATCTACACTCAATATGTCAGTGATTGCTATTCACTGTCCATAAAAGCAAACACTAAAAATCTTCAAATGTTCAACCTAGATTCATAGTCTGATAGTTCATTAATACTATAAAAAAAAACTTTAACAAATAAAATTAGGAAAAAAAAAATACAACCAACAGAGTAGGTGCTAGCCATTTTATTGATCTCTATAGTTTAAGGTTTTTAAATTAATTTTTTGATCTTCGGATGTGGATATTTTTTTGATTAATTAGAATTAATACTTAACCTGCTCTCTATTTCTCCACTCAGTCATAGAGAGTTGAAAACATCCTTACTAAACTGTTTCAGCAGGGGGAAAGTTATAGATAGTTGACAACATCCTTACTAAACTGTTTCAGCAGGGGGAAAGTTATAGATAGTTGACAACATCCTTACTAAACTGTTTCAGCAGGGGGAAGTCATAGAGAGTTGAAAACATCCTTACTAAACTGTTTCAGCAGGGGGAAGTCATAGAGAGTTGACAACATCCTTACTAAACTGTTTCAGCAGGGGGAAGTCATAGAGAGTTGAAAACATCCTTACTAAACTGTTTCAGTAGGGGGAAAGTTATAGATAGTTGACAACATCCTTACTAAACTGTTTCAGCAGGGGAAAGTCATAGAGAGTTGAAAACATCCTTACTAAACTGTTTCAGTAGGGGGAAAGTTATAGAGAGTTGACAACATCCTTACTAAACTGTTTCAGCAGGGGAAAGTCATAGAGAGTTGAAAACATCCTTACTAAACTGTTTCAGTAGGGGGAAAGTTATAGAGAGTTGACAACAACCTTACTAAACTGTTTCAGCATGGGGAAGTCATAGAGAGTTGACAACATCCTTACTAAACTGTTTCAGCAGGGGGAAGTCATAGAGAGTTGACAACATCCTTACTAAACTGTTTCAGCAGGGGGAAGTCATAGAGAGTTGACAACATCCTTACTAAACTGTTTCAGCAGGGGGAAGTCATAGAGAGTTGACAACATCCTTACTAAACTGTTTCAGCAGTGGAAAGTTATAGAGAGTTGACAACATCCTTACTAAACTGTTTCAGCAGGGGGAAGTCATAGAGAGTTGACAACATCCTTACTAAACTGTTTCAGCAGGGGGAAGTCATAGAGAGTTGTCAACATCCTTACTAAACTGTTTCAGCAGTGGAAAGTTATAGAGAGTTGACAACATCCTTACTAAACTGTTTCAGCAGGGGGAAGTCATAGAGAGTTGACAACATCCTTACTAAACTGTTTCAGCAGGGGAAAGTCATAGAGAGTTGACAACATCCTTACTAAACTGTTTCAGCAGTGGAAAGTTATAGAGAGTTGACAACATCCTTACTAAACTGTTTCAGCAGGGGGAAGTCATAGAGAGTTGAAAACATCCTTACTAAACTGTTTCAGTAGGGGGAAAGTTATAGATAGTTGACAACATCCTTACTAAACTGTTTCAGCAGGGGAAAGTCATAGAGAGTTGAAAACATCCTTACTAAACTGTTTCAGTAGGGGGAAAGTTATAGAGAGTTGACAACATCCTTACTAAACTGTTTCAGCAGGGGGAAGTCATAGAGAGTTGACAACATCCTTACTAAACTGTTTCAGCAGGGGAAAGTTATAGAGAGTTGAAAACATCCTTACTAAACTGTTTCAGCAGGGGGAAAGTTATAGATAGTTGACAACATCCTTACTAAACTGTTTCAGCAGGGGGAAAGTTATAGATAGTTGACAACATCCTTACTAAACTGTTTCAGCAGGGGGAAAGTTATAGATAGTTGACAGCATCCTTACTAAACTGTTTCAGCAGGGGGAAAGTTATAGATAGTTGACAACATCCTTACTAAACTGTTTCAGCAGGGGGAAAGTTATAGATAGTTGACAACATCCTTACTAAACTGTTTCAGCAGTGGGAAAGTTATAGATAGTTGACAACATCCTTACTAAACTGTTTCAGCAGGGGGAAGTCATAGAGAGTTGACAACATCCTTACTAAACTGTTTCAGCAGGGGGAAGTCATAGAGAGTTGACAACATCCTTACTAAACTGTTTCAGCAGGGGGAAGTCATAGAGAGTTGACAACATCCTTACTAAACTGTTTCAGCAGTGGAAAGTTATAGAGAGTTGACAACATCCTTACTAAACTGTTTCAGCAGTGGAAAGTTATAGATAGTTGACAACATCCTTACTAAACTGTTTCAGCAGGGGGAAGTCATAGAGAGTTGACAACATCCTTACTAAACTGTTTCAGCAGTGGAAAGTTATAGAGAGTTGAAAACATCCTTACTAAACTGTTTCAGCAAGGGGAAAGTTATAGATAGTTGACAACATCCTTACTAAACTGTTTCAGCAGGGGGAAGTCATAGAGAGTTAACAACATCCTTACTAAACTTTTTCAGCAGGGGGAAGTCATAGAGAGTTGACAACATCCTTACTAACCTGTTTCAGCAGGGGAAAGTCATAGAGAGTTGAAAACATCCTTACTAAACTGTTTCAGTAGGGGGAAAGTTATAGAGAGTTGACAACATCCTTACTAAACTGTTTCAGCAGGGGGAAGTCATAGAGAGTTGACAACATCCTTACTAAACTGTTTCAGCAGGGGAAAGTTATAGAGAGTTGTCAACATCCTTACTAAACTGTTTCAGCAGGGGGAAAGTTGTAGATAGTTGACAACATCCTTACTAAACTGTTTCAGCAGGGGGAAAGTTATAGATAGTTGACAACATCCTTACTAAACTGTTTCAGCAGGGGGAAAGTTATAGATAGTTGACAACATCCTTACTAAACTGTTTCAGCAGGGGGAAAGTTATAGATAGTTGACAACATCCTTACTAAACTGTTTCAGCAGGGGGAAAGTTATAGATAGTTGACAACATCCTTACTAAACTGTTTCAGCAGTGGGAAAGTTATAGATAGTTGACAACATCCTTACTAACTGTTTCAGCAGGGGGAAGTCATAGAGAGTTGACAACATCCTTACTAAACTGTTTCAGCAGGGGGAAGTCATAGAGAGTTGACAACATCCTTACTAAACTGTTTCAGCAGGGGGAAGTCATAGAGAGTTGACAACATCCTTACTAAACTGTTTCAGCAGTGGAAAGTTATAGAGAGTTGACAACATCCTTACTAAACTGTTTCAGCAGGGGGAAGTCATAGAGAGTTGACAACATCCTTACTAAACTGTTTCAGCAGGGGGAAGTCATAGAGAGTTGTCAACATCCTTACTAAACTGTTTCAGCAGTGGAAAGTTATAGAGAGTTGACAACATCCTTACTAAACTGTTTCAGCAGGGGGAAGTCATAGAGAGTTGACAACATCCTTACTAAACTGTTTCAGCAGGGGAAAGTCATAGAGAGTTGACAACATCCTTACTAAACTGTTTCAGCAGTGGAAAGTTATAGAGAGTTGACAACATCCTTACTAAACTGTTTCAGCAGGGGGAAGTCATAGAGAGTTGAAAACATCCTTACTAAACTGTTTCAGTAGGGGGAAAGTTATAGATAGTTGACAACATCCTTACTAAACTGTTTCAGCAGGGGAAAGTCATAGAGAGTTGAAAACATCCTTACTAAACTGTTTCAGTAGGGGGAAAGTTATAGAGAGTTGACAACATCCTTACTAAACTGTTTCAGCAGGGGGAAGTCATAGAGAGTTGACAACATCCTTACTAAACTGTTTCAGCAGGGGAAAGTTATAGAGAGTTGAAAACATCCTTACTAAACTGTTTCAGCAGGGGGAAAGTTATAGATAGTTGACAACATCCTTACTAAACTGTTTCAGCAGGGGGAAAGTTATAGATAGTTGACAACATCCTTACTAAACTGTTTCAGCAGGGGGAAAGTTATAGATAGTTGACAGCATCCTTACTAAACTGTTTCAGCAGGGGGAAAGTTATAGATAGTTGACAACATCCTTACTAAACTGTTTCAGCAGGGGGAAAGTTATAGATAGTTGACAACATCCTTACTAAACTGTTTCAGCAGTGGGAAAGTTATAGATAGTTGACAACATCCTTACTAAACTGTTTCAGCAGGGGGAAGTCATAGAGAGTTGACAACATCCTTACTAAACTGTTTCAGCAGGGGGAAGTCATAGAGAGTTGACAACATCCTTACTAAACTGTTTCAGCAGGGGGAAGTCATAGAGAGTTGACAACATCCTTACTAAACTGTTTCAGCAGTGGAAAGTTATAGAGAGTTGACAACATCCTTACTAAACTGTTTCAGCAGTGGAAAGTTATAGATAGTTGACAACATCCTTACTAAACTGTTTCAGCAGGGGGAAGTCATAGAGAGTTGACAACATCCTTACTAAACTGTTTCAGCAGTGGAAAGTTATAGAGAGTTGAAAACATCCTTACTAAACTGTTTCAGCAAGGGGAAAGTTATAGATAGTTGACAACATCCTTACTAAACTGTTTCAGCAGGGGGAAGTCATAGAGAGTTAACAACATCCTTACTAAACTTTTTCAGCAGGGGGAAGTCATAGAGAGTTGACAACATCCTTACTAACCTGTTTCAGCAGGGGAAAGTCATAGAGAGTTGAAAACATCCTTACTAAACTGTTTCAGTAGGGGGAAAGTTATAGAGAGTTGACAACATCCTTACTAAACTGTTTCAGCAGGGGGAAGTCATAGAGAGTTGACAACATCCTTACTAAACTGTTTCAGCAGGGGAAAGTTATAGAGAGTTGTCAACATCCTTACTAAACTGTTTCAGCAGGGGGAAAGTTGTAGATAGTTGACAACATCCTTACTAAACTGTTTCAGCAGGGGGAAAGTTATAGATAGTTGACAACATCCTTACTAAACTGTTTCAGCAGGGGGAAAGTTATAGATAGTTGACAACATCCTTACTAAACTGTTTCAGCAGGGGGAAAGTTATAGATAGTTGACAACATCCTTACTAAACTGTTTCAGCAGGGGGAAAGTTATAGATAGTTGACAACATCCTTACTAAACTGTTTCAGCAGTGGGAAAGTTATAGATAGTTGACAACATCCTTACTAACTGTTTCAGCAGGGGGAAGTCATAGAGAGTTGACAACATCCTTACTAAACTGTTTCAGCAGGGGGAAGTCATAGAGAGTTGACAACATCCTTACTAAACTGTTTCAGCAGGGGGAAGTCATAGAGAGTTGACAACATCCTTACTAAACTGTTTCAGCAGTGGAAAGTTATAGAGAGTTGACAACATCCTTACTAAACTGTTTCAGCAGGGGGAAGTCATAGAGAGTTGAAAACATCCTTACTAAACTGTTTCAGCAGGGGGAAGTCATAGAGAGTTGACAACATCCTTACTAAACTGTTTCAGCAGGGGGAAGTCATAGAGAGTTGAAAACATCCTTACTAAACTGTTTCAGTAGGGGGAAAGTTATAGATAGTTGACAACATCCTTACTAAACTGTTTCAGCAGGGGGAAGTCATAGAGAGTTGAAAACATCCTTACTAAACTGTTTCAGTAGGGGGAAAGTTATAGAGAGTTGACAACATCCTTACTAAACTGTTTTAGCATGGGGAAGTCATAGAGAGTTGACAACATCCTTACTAAACTGTTTCAGCAGGAAGAAGTCATAGAGAGTTGACAACATCCTTACTAAACTGTTTCAGCAGGGGGAAGTCATAGAGAGTTGACAACATCCTTACTAAACTGTTTCAGCAGGGGGAAGTCATAGAGAGTTGACAACATCCTTACTAAACTGTTTCAGCAGTGGAAAGTTATAGAGAGTTGACAACATCCTTACTAAACTGTTTCAGCAGGGGGAAGTCATAGAGAGTTGACAACATCCTTACTAAACTGTTTCAGCAGGGGGAAGTCATAGAGAGTTGTCAACATCCTTACTAAACTGTTTCAGCAGTGGAAAGTTATAGAGAGTTGACAACATCCTTACTAAACTGTTTCAGCAGGGGGAAGTCATAGAGAGTTGACAACATCCTTACTAAACTGTTTCAGCAGGGGAAAGTCATAGAGAGTTGACAACATCCTTACTAAACTGTTTCAGCAGTGGAAAGTTATAGAGAGTTGACAACATCCTTACTAAACTGTTTCAGCAGGGGGAAGTCATAGAGAGTTGACAACATCCTTACTAAACTGTATCAGCAGGGGAAAGTCATAGAGAGTTGACAACATCCTTACTAAACTGTTTCAGCAGGGGAAAGTCATAAAGAGTTGACAACATCCTTACTAAACTTTTTCAGCAGGGGAAAGTCATAGAGAGTTGACAACATCCTTACTAAACTGTTTCAGCAGGGGGAAGTCATAGAGAGTTGACAACATCCTTACTAAACTGTTTCAGCAGGGGGAAGTCATAGAGAGTTGACAACATCCTTACTAAACTGTTTCAGCAGGGGGAAGTCATAGAGAGTTGACAACATCCTTACTAAAATGTTTCAGCAGGGGAAAGTCATAGAGAGTTGACAACATCCTTACTAAACTGTTTCAGCAGGGGGAAGTCATAGAGAGTTGACAACATCCTTACTAAACTGTTTCAGCAGGGGGAAGTCATAGAGAGTTGACAACATCCTTACTAAACTGTTTCAGCAGGGGGAAGTCATAGAGAGTTGACAACATCCTTACTAAACTGTTTCAGCAGGGGAAAGTCATAGAGAGTTGACAACATCCTAACTAAACTTTTTCAGCAGGGGGAAGTCATAGAGAGTTGACAACATCCTTACTAAACTGTTTCAGCAGGGGGAAGTCATAGAGAGTTGACAACATCCTTACTAAACTGTTTCAGCAGGGGAAAGTCATAAAGAGTTGACAACATCCTTACTAAACTTTTTCAGCAGGGGAAAGTCATAGAGAGTTGACAACATCCTTACTAAACTGTTTCAGCAGGGGGAAGTCATAGAGAGTTGACAACATCCTTACTAAACTGTTTCAGCAGGGGAAAGTCATAGAGAGTTGACAACATCCTTACTAAACTGTTTCAGCAGGGGGAAGTCATAGAGAGTTGACAACATCCTTACTAAACTGTTTCAGCAGGGGGAAGTCATAGAGAGTTGACAACATCCTTACTAAACTTTTTCAGCAGGGGGAAGTCATAGAGAGTTGACAACATCCTTACTAAACTGTTTCAGCAGTGGAAAGTCATAGAGAGTTGACAACATCCTTACTAAACTGTTTCAGCAGGGGGAAGTCATAGAGAGTTGACAACATCCTTACTAAACTGTTTCAGCAGGGGGAAGTCATAGAGAGTTGACAACATCCTTACTAAACTGTTTCAGCAGTGGAAAGTCATAGAGAGTTGACAACATCCTTACTAAACTGTTTCAGCAGGGGGAAGTCATAGAGAGTTGACAACATCCTTACTAAACTGTTTCAGCAGGGGGAAGTCATAGAGAGTTGACAACATCCTTACTAAACTGTTTCAGCAGGGGGAAGTCATAGAGAGTTGACAACATCCTTACTAAACTGTTTCAGCAGGGGGAAGTCATAGAGAGTTGACAACATCCTTACTAAACTGTTTCAGCAGGGGGAAGTCATAGAGAGTTGACAACATCCTTACTAAACTTTTTCAGCAGGGGGAAGTCATAGAGAGTTGACAACATCCTTACTAAACTGTTTCAGCAGGGGGAAGTCATAGAGAGTTGACAACATCCTTACTAAACTGTTTCAGCAGGGGGAAGTCATAGAGAGTTGACAACATCCTTACTAAACTGTTTCAGCAGGGGAAAGTCATAAAGAGTTGACAACATCCTTACTAAACTTTTTCAGCAGGGGAAAGTCATAGAGAGTTGACAACATCCTTACTAAACTGTTTCAGCAGGGGGAAGTCATAGAGAGTTGACAACATCCTTACTAAACTGTTTCAGCAGGGGAAAGTCATAGAGAGTTGACAACATCCTTACTAAACTGTTTCAGCAGGGGGAAGTCATAGAGAGTTGACAACATCCTTACTAAACTGTTTCAGCAGGGGGAAGTCATAGAGAGTTGACAACATCCTTACTAAACTGTTTCAGCAGGGGGAAGTCATAGAGAGTTGACAACATCCTTAAAAAATGTTTCAGCAGGGGAAAGTCATAGAGAGTTGACAACATCCTTACTAAACTGTTTCAGCAGGGGGAAGTCATAGAGAGTTGCCAACATCCTTACTAAACTGTTTCAGCAGGGGGAAGTCATAGAGAGTTGACAACATCCTTACTAAACTGTTTCAGCAGGGGGAAGTCATAGAGAGTTGACAACATCCTTACTAAACTGTTTCAGCAGGGGGAAGTCATAGAGAGTTGACAACATCCTTACTAAACTGTTTCAGCAGTGGAAAGTCATAGAGAGTTGACAACATCCTTACTAAACTGTTTCAGCAGGGGGAAGTCATAGAGAGTTGACAACATCCTTACTAAACTGTTTCAGCAGGGGAAAGTCATAAAGAGTTGACAACATCCTTACTAAACTTTTTCAGCAGGGGAAAGTCATAGAGAGTTGACAACATCCTTACTAAACTGTTTCAGCAGGGGGAAGTCATAGAGAGTTGACAACATCCTTACTAAACTGTTTCAGCAGGGGAAAGTCATAGAGAGTTGACAACATCCTTACTAAACTGTTTCAGCAGGGGGAAGTCATAGAGAGTTGACAACATCCTTACTAAACTGTTTCAGCAGGGGGAAGTCATAGAGAGTTGACAACATCCTTACTAAACTGTTTCAGCAGGGGGAAGTCATAGAGAGTTGACAACATCCTTAAAAAATGTTTCAGCAGGGGAAAGTCATAGAGAGTTGACAACATCCTTACTAAACTGTTTCAGCAGGGGGAAGTCATAGAGAGTTGCCAACATCCTTTCTAAACTGTTTCAGCAGGGGGAAGTCATAGAGAGTTGACAACATCCTTACTAAACTGTTTCAGCAGGGGGAAGTCATAGAGAGTTGACAACATCCTTACTAAACTTTTTCAGCAGGGGGAAGTCATAGAGAGTTGACAACATCCTTACTAAACTGTTTCAGCAGGGGGAAGTCATAGAGAGTTGACAACATCCTTACTAAACTGTTTCAGCAGGGGGAAGTCATAGAGAGTTGACAACATCCTTACTAAACTGTTTCAGCAGGGGAAAGTCATAGAGAGTTGACAACATCCTTACTAAACTGTTTCAGCAGGGGGAAGTCATAGAGAGTTGACAACATCCTTACTAAACTGTTTCAGCAGTGGAAAGTTATAGAGAGTTGACAACATCCTTACTAAACTTTTTCAGCAGTGAAAGTGAACTGTCTCAGACTGGAAGTGAACTGTCTCAGACTGGAAGTGAACTGTCTCAGACTGGAAGTGAACTGTCTCAGACTGGAAGTGAACTGTCTCAGACTGGAAGTGAATTGTCTCAGACTGGAAGTGAACTGTCTCAGACTGGAAGTGAACTGTCTCAGACTGGAAGTGAACTGTCTCAGACTGGAAGTGAACTGTCTCAGACTGGAAGTGAACTGTCTCAGACTGGAAGTGAACTGTCTCAGACTGGAAGTGAACTGTCTCAGACTGGAAGTGAACTGTCTCAGACTGGAAGTGAACTGTCTCAGAGTGAAGGTGAAACAATGATCATCGCTTTCCTAAAAATATAGAACAAGATTTGGCAAACAGAAAAGTGAAACGATCAATGAACACAAAACTCCGCCATGTTAGCTTACAATGTCATTACGTCTACTAACTCTGATAGGTACCGGGAACCTTGTAGAAGTAGAGGCGATTGGTCGTTGCTCTGGCCACATGATACCCTTGTTAATCTCTGTCCTAGAAACAGATGTGAATAAGCCTTACATCCTCTGTCTCCAAAGATCATTTATTTCAGCAAGAAACAGTCAAAGCGAAAGCAAGTCATAAGAACGTCCAAGTTGCTATCAAGGAATAGACAGAACTTCTGAGATTAAATGTTAACAAATAGACAGAACTTTTGACATAACATGTTAACAAATAGACAGAACTTCTGAGATAAAATGTTAACAAATAGACAGAACTTCTGAGATAAAATGTTAACAAATAGACAGAACTTCTGACATAAAATGTTAACAAATAGACAGAACTTCTGAGATAAAATGTTAACAAATAGACAGAACTTCTGACATAAAATGTTAACAAATAGACAGAACTTCTGACATAAAATGTTAACAAATAGACAGAACTTCTGAGATAAAATGTTAACAAATAGACAGAACTTCTGAGATAAAATGTTAACAAATAGACAGAACTTCTGAGATAAAATGTTAACAAATAGACAGAACTTCTGAGATAAAATGTTAACAAATAGACAGAACTTCTGACATAAAATGTTAACAAATAGACAGAACTTTTGACATAACATGTTAACAAATAGACAGAACTTCTGACATAAAATGTTAACAAATAGACAGAACTTCTGACATAAAATGTTAACAAATAGACAGAACTTCTGAGATAAAATGTTAACAAATAGACAGAACTTCTGAGATAAACTCCAAATTTGTCAAATTATTGACAATAAACTCCAAACTCTAATGGCCATTTTTTTTTTAAATTTTGTATTTTTTTTTTGTCACCTTCTTTTTTTTTTTTTAGCGTCCCTCCCGTTTAGATGTCGTAAACTAGAAAAGATAGTGAACATTTGAAATCACGATATTTTAGACCGTTCTGATGCAACGGCTACTTTTTTTTTTTTTCTGAAAGCGAAAAATTATTTTTTTTAAATCAACTATGCAAGCAGTTTTTTCATTAAAATACACCATTTTAACAACTATTTACTATTAATAGTAACAAACACTGGAGGCTATCAAGTAAAGGAGACAACTATATACCATATTTTTAACACATTTATGCAAACCTTTTTAGATTTTTTTGTTAATTTCTTTTTTAACAAATGTATTGCTTATTTAAGTAAGTTCTGTCATATTAATTACTACATTTACAAAAAGAAATGTTTACGTTTTTTTAAAGAGAAAAATGTATTTAATATACATATAAGTGAAGCATAATTTAAAACAACAATTAATAAGTAGTTTTTCATATTATCGCGTGAACTACAGTGTTGCCATGCACGAATAGGACACTTAACTAAAGGAGGTCTACGGAAATGTTTTTTTTTTGAGATATTGACCATTTACAAAACAATTAGATCAATTAGATAATCATTATAGGCCAAGTTTACATTGAACTTCACTATTACCTATCCCTTGGTCTGCTGTTCCGCTGGGGACCACACAAGATCAGTCAACATTCTTTCTCCATTCTTCTATGTCATTTGCTTTTGATAGAATTTCATTATGATATTCTTTCTGAAAATATTGAAACCTGCCTTTTTACTTGCCTGGGTGGACCACTTCGGTGGCCGATTTTGAGTTTGTGTTTCCACATAAATTGTCTTTGTAACCTTGTTTTTTTTTTGTTTTTTTTTTTTAAAGTTCAGCATTTCGAACGTTTGAGCAAATTTTCAATTCAATACACTTGATCTATTCCAAAAAAACTTGGTTCAAATCTGTTCATTGCCTAAAAACGTGGTTCAGCCTAAAAAAACAGTTTAAATCTGCTCATTACCTACAAAGACGATTCAGCTCTGTTCATTGTCTAAAAAAACGTTTAAATCTGCTCATTGCCTAAAAAGACGGTTCAAATCTGTTCTATTCCTAAAAAGACGTTTTAGATCTGTTCATTGTCTAAAAAGAAGGTTCAATATCCCCAAGAAAAAACAAACAAAAACAAGATTACAAAGAGAGTTTGTGTTGCCTCACAAACTCAGAGGCGACCCCGGGGGAGACGGATCCCTGGTCGACTGAGGATGGCATCGAGCAGGGTATGAAACCGAGACCGTAGAGATAATCAGTCCTGCGCGCTAACCGCACGACCAGGCATTGCTCTTAATCTAATGACAATCTGGTTACAAACTAATAGCCTACTGTTGATAATATACCTACACATTACGGAATGACAACTACCGGATATGTACAATATGTCAGAAGAGCGATTTTAGATAATCTTTTGGTATTGAGCATTTTCATTTAGGCCTAAATGGAACTAGAATGAGGATGTAAATCTACCTAAATTAAACTACTAATTTAGCACTCTCAATATCTATATCTACTAGATCTAGATCTAAAATATATATTTGGGATAATGTAGATGTAATTTAGATAAGATTTATAAAAAAAAAACACTAGATAATCAATTCATAGACTAATTGCAATATGAAATATTAAAATAGTAGATTAGTTTTAGTATTTTATAACATTACAATATTGACATATTGACAATCTAGACTTTAGAAATAAAAATCTACACTTTAAGCCTAGAAATTAAAATTATAGATCTTGATCTAGTCTAAATCATGGCTATCTGGTAGTGCGGTTTGCGCGCTGAACTGTCGTTTGGATTCATCGATGGTCCCAGGTTCAAACCCTGCCCGCTCCCATCCCCGTCGTCCTACGGGAGGTTTGGACTACAACTCTGAAGGAACATCCGAAACATGTAAAACAACAAACATTCCAAACTAGATCAAGAAATTCTAAATCTAGATTCTATAATGATTTTAATTAGAACTTAAAATCTAAATCTAGTGTAAAAAATCTAGCTCTAGTGTAAAAAAATAATCTAGATCTAGTGTATTAAATCTAGATTAGATCTAAATCTAGCTATTATGTCTTTTTAAAATGCGAGTAACATTACGAGGTTTAATAAACATTACTATACCGAGTTGTTTTAGCATTTTAAGAATTTATTCCATATGACGTCAAAGGAAAAAAAATCCACAACGTGACACGGCCTAGTTAGACTAAAAAATATCATCTAAACGAGCAGCTTGTTGAGGGTTCATAGACATTGGTGCACCGAGTGAGATCTTTTAGCATTTCATTTAAAGAATTAACTCCATATGACTTCAAAGGAAAAAAAATCCATTACGTCACACGGCTTATATATATATATATATATATATATATATATATAGATATATATATATATATATATATATATATATATATATTATATATATATATATTATATATATATATATATATATAAGAGGATTAAAGACGCTTTTTTTTTTGTTTTGTCTGTCAGTCTGTCTGTCCGTTATGTTAATAGCGAAAAAAAAAAAGACTAAAAGCTATTGAAAATCTGATTAAAATCTAATTTCCCTTCCGAAACATCGCATTAGTTTTAAGTTTCTACAATAGATTGTTCCGGATGTTTATATCTTTATAGTGAGAGAAAATAAGAATTCCAGATTTATCAAATGCCGTTAATTAAATTTGTGGGATGGTCTGTTATGAAAATTAGATTACCATAGCCTTATGGAATTTTTTTCAAACCATACTTTGGTGTTAGAAAGTTGTTTTCCTTAAAAATCTGAGCATAATATTAACAATAATTACAATTTCTAACGTTTTAGCTAGAAAGTTAAATGTAGTGTAAGAGAGAAGTGCTATTTTACATAAATAGAGTTAAATTATTTTTCATTAAAAATCCGGAACAACCAATTTTCCCTAAATGAGAAAATTATGTGTTTTATTTATTAGAAGAGGGATTTCAAACATTTATTAGCGTTATTAGATTTTTCATATAAAATTCGGATCATTTTTTGGCGACGATTTGTAAGAAAATTAAGGTAATGTAGGTCGATTTCTTTTTCGAAACAAAATCCGGAACATTATTTACCGATTAAACAACTTTTATTATGTTTCGGCAAGAAAATATCTGTAAAATAAGTCTAAAAATTGATTTTCAATAATCGTTTCTAGTAAATTACTTTCTTATTTTAAAATCCAGAATAACCTATTGTCGATATTTAAAAAAAAATAAAATTATTTGACATAAAGTTGTTTTAAATTAAAAATTCGGAACAATTGATATTAATAAATAAACTATAGTTACGTAGTGTCAAAGAATATAAGTGTAATATTAGTCAATTATGCAATTTCAAACAATCATTTGACATAATTTATTTTTTATAAAACAATATCCGGAACAACTTTATAGTTAATGAAATATAAATCAGTATAGATATTTTTATTTAGCATTTATATGCTATTTACATTAAAAAACCGGAACAATATATTAAAGATCATGTGTTTCTTGCAACGTTTAAGCATGGAAATAAAATCTAATATAAGTTAGAAGAGCAAACAAATATTCGTTGGCATGATTTTGTTTTTCACAAAACATCCGGAACAATCTATTATAGATACTTAAAACTATTGCAATATTTCTGAATGAAAAATTAAAGGCTAAATCAGATTTACAATAGCCTCTAGTGTTATTTATTAATCTAATCGTGACGGACAGACAGACCAAAAGACAAAACGCACAAAAATAATCTTCTTTTATTCGGATGGGGGCACTAAACAAAAAATAAATAAAATCTGATTTTTTAAAAAAGTTTAAGGAATTGGTTCAGCACCATAACATGTTGCGGCGTTACGAAAGTCGCTGCATAAAAAGACCATTTTAAAAAATGTGCGTGATATTTACATACAAAATGCATTATTAGCCTTTATAAACAAACAGAAATGTTTTCTTTTAATTTTAGCAGCTAGTTGACCAGAAAAAACACCTTTAACTATTATTTATATTAGTTGTAAACATTTCTTGTACATTTTATAAACATATTTGACTTAGTGATACTGAAAATACACAAAAATTGTATATCTTTGTTAGCATATTGTAACATTGCCTCCCTTACATTTACCTAATTGTTTTAGAATTGGTGTATTTTTATGTAAAAAAAAAAACGCTTGCATAATTAATTTTATAAATTAAACGGTTTGCTTTTTGAAAACCAAAAGTAGCCGTTGCACCTAAACTTTTCAAGCCGCATTTAATGATGAAATAATATTTTTCATATCTCTTCTAGTTTTCAAGATCTGAGTGTGACAGACGGACAGACGGACATTTTGCACAAACCTAATAGCGGCTTTTTCCCCTTACGGGGGCCGCTAAAAAACGAGCAATTTGCTTATATCTCTGTAGTATTAAAAATATAATTGTAATAAATTAAAATCTCACTTTGAAAATGTTTAAGTTTCAATAGACCTCAACTTTGCTTTAGATAAATCAGTTTTTCTTTTAAACTTGTTTCAAATAAAATAGAAATTGTTTTAAGCCCAGCCCCGCGCATCAAAAGTCAAATCAATGGTATTTTGATAAAATGTCAATAAATTATTTTCGTACAAAAAGAAGTGTGTATATTTTTAATTCTCTGGTCAATGAAATGTCTTTACTGAAAATATCTTTCTATTCTACTGTTGTTCCAACTGGTTGTCAGGTTAGTCTAGAGTCATTTGAGTTGTAATTTCTTTATTAGTATTCAGAGTGGACATAAAATATAAAGCCAACAAGAGGCGGGAGAGGAAGGACAGCGTCTCCTCAACATGTGCCATAAAATACATTTTCACGGTTTCCCGGGCACAAATTCGTTGATGAGTGTGCTGTGCCGGCAGCTAGGAAAAGGCGGAACTGATTGCATTCAGTGCGATCAATTCGGCACCGACAGTAAGGGGCGGTAATTGTGTCTCGTCTCCTGGGAGGTGATAGCTGGAAGTCCTAACCTCAGTTAAACTAGGCACTCCAATACTTTGACACAACTAGCTTACTATTACATTCTTATTTAGGTCGAGGTGAAAACAAAACAACAAATAAAGTTGTAGTATTTTATGTAATACTGTAATCATTTTGGGAACTATTTAATAATTGCATGTTTGTTTACACATAAAATTGTTGCTTTAGCAGCTTTTAAAACATTATACAACACAGTTAAATATAATCTCACATAATGTCCATCTAGGTTTTCATTTCAGTGATCATTGACTAGTCATTACTTAAGAAGTAGAAAACTCAATCAAAGCCAATAGACATTGTTCTAGAGCAGAAGATCGACTCACGTGACCAAAGAGTAGGCTACTTATTCGCCTTTCAAAACTTCGCTTAAACGAAAAGCTGTGTATCTGTGTGGTGTCCCTTGGTATGACCTAAATAATTTCTTTACTTTTTACAAAGTCACTCTGTCTGTTTGTCTGTCTAGCAAAAAGTTTGTACACGTTATTTCTCCGACACACAATATCAGATCAAGCTGAAATTTCTCACAATAATTTCTTTTGCCTGACAACACAAGAATCAATAAAAAAAAAATAACCAATCCAATTAAGTAATTAACAATTGGTAATTAATTATTTTGTTCGGTTTCTCGAACAAGGGAAAGAAATTGTAATTGACGGAGGTTGTGTTATAAGCTGAATTTGTCCCTTAAATTAATGTTGAAACAAACAATAGATAAATATACAATCTTATATTTACATCCTCACATATAATAACAAAATGGTTATATTACACTTGCGGATCGGGGGGGAGGGGGGGGCGGACGAATTTCGGTAAAGAAATCACACAATGTGTATACGAATTTATTAGTTATATATTTTGCCGAATGTTGAGAAATACTGCTTTATTTTTTAATTCTTATAGTATATATATATATATATATATATATATATATATATATATATATATATATATATATATATATATATATATATATATGCTGTACGCACGTTTATGCTTAGTATTATGGTTTGGAGAAATCTCTCCCCCCCCCCCAATCCAAAGTTCTGGATCCGCTAGTGTTAGAATATCGGCTTGAGTCATGTGTTCGAATTCAGGTCGTGCTCCCCCCCCCTTTTTTTAAACCATTTTTTTTTAAATTTATTGCGGTAAAATTTACCCAGACATGTACTAGTATCACTTGTGGCACCAGTTTCTAAACACTAAATGATACATTATAGTTTCATGTATGGCCTACTAGCGTCACTTGTGGCACCAGTTTCCAAACACTAAATGATACATTATAGTTTCATGTTCTAGCGTCACTTGTGGCACCAGTTTCCAAACACTAAATGATACATTATAGTTTCAAGTTCTAGCGTCACTTGTGGCACCAGTCTCCAAACACTAAATGATACATTATAGTTTCATGTACTAGCGTCACTTGTGGCACCAGTTTCCAAACACTAAATGATACATTATAGTTTCATGTTCTAGCGTCACTTGTGGCACCAGTTTCTAAACACTAAATGATACATTATACATATATATAGAGATAAAAAGATACATATAAAATAACTTTCAGTACGACTCTAATTGGTCCCTGTGACCAGCCACAGAGAAATTGTTTCTGAACAGAAACTCCCGATATACTGACTCTAGCAGACAGGATTTCCACCTTGATGATGAGGGAGTAGTTTTCCAAATCTCAAGGGAGGAAATCAAAAATTGTCTTTAAAAGGGAGACAACAAAAGAAACAATATAAAAGTTTAAATGCCTATGTTCGCATACGTGTGTACACACATAGATGTGTATGTATGTTCGATAGAAGTTAATATAAAGAACTGGGGTAATGTAGCAAAGCACAAAGGAAACAACCATAAGCAATGTAGACAAAGTGGGAAAAAAATGTGACTACGATGTTTAAAATGTTTTAATATCATTTAAGTTTCTACTTTCACTCTTTGATTGTTTCTATTTAATTACCTATTGTTGACATTCTCACCACATATATTTTAAGACCTTAAAGTTCAAAAATATTCATTATATGCTATTGGAAAAAAATAACGCCATATACAAAGCAATTTAAAACATTAAAATATTAGGACAACCTAAATGTAACTATATGCATTGCTATGTTTTGCAAACATTGTACTTTAAAATGTAACTACTTAATTTGTACGCTTACTAATAAAATATGCACCTTTTTTTTATTTAAAAAAAAAAAAAAAAAAAAAAAAAAAAAAAAAAAAAAAAAAAAGCCCAATAAAGAGGCAAATAGCCCAAAAAAGAGGCAAAGAAAAGAGGCAAAGGCCCAAGGATTCCTAGGATGTAAAAAGCTCGACAACTGAAGTCAAAAGCTAAAAAGCTGAGGTATCCTAAAAAAAAAAAAAAAAAAAAGTTTCATGTACTAGCGTCACTTGTGGCACCAGTTTCCAAACACTAAATGATACATTATAGTTTCATGTTCTAGCGTCACTTGTGGCACCAGTTTCCGAACACTAAATGATACATTATAGTTTCATGTACTAGCGTCACTTGTGGCACCAGTTTCCAAACACTAAATGATACATTATAGTTTCATGTAGGGCCTACTAGCGTCACTTGTGGTACCAGTTTCTAAACACTAAATGATACATTATAGTTTCATGTTCTAGCGTCACTTGTGGCACCAGTTTCCAAACACTAAATGATACATTATAGTTTCATGTAGGGCCTACTAACGTCACTTGTGGCACCAGTTTCTAAACACTAAATGGTACATTATAGTTTCATGTACTAGCGTCACTTGTGGCACCAGTTTCCAAACACTAAATGGTACATTATAGTTTCATGTACTAGCGTCACTTGTGGCACCAGTTTCCAAACACTAAATGATACATTATAGTTTCATGTTCTAGCGTCACTTGTGACACCAGTTTCCAAACACTAAATGATACATTATAGTTTCATGTACTAGCGTCACTTGTGACACCAGTTTCTAAACACTAAATGATACATTATAGTTTCATGTTCTAGCGTCACTTGTGGCACCAGTTTCTAAACACTAAATGGTACATTATAGTTTCATGTACTAGCGTCACTTGTGGCACCAGTTTCCAAACACTAAATGGTACATTATAGTTTCATGTACTAGCGTCACTTGTGGCACCAGTTTCCAAACACTAAATGATACATTATAGTTTCATGTTCTAGCGTCACTTGTGACACCAGTTTCCAAACACTAAATGATACATTATAGTTTCATGTACTAGCGTCACTTGTGACACCAGTTTCTAAACACTAAATGATACATTATAGTTTCATGTTCTAGCGTCACTTGTGGCACCAGTTTCTAAACACTAAATGATACATTATAGTTTCATGTTCTAGCGTCACTTGTGGCACCAGTTTCCAAACACTAAATGATACATTATAGTTTCATGTTCTAGCGTCACTTGTGACACCAGTTTCCAAACACTAAATGATACATTATAGTTTCATGTACTAGCGTCACTTGTGACACCAGTTTCAAAACACTAAATGATACATTATAGTTTCATGTTCTAGCGTCACTTGTGGCACCAGTTTCCAAACACTAAATGATACATTATAGTTTCATGTAGGGCCTACTAGCGTCACTTGTGGCACCAGTTTCTAAACACTAAATGATACATTATAGTTTCATGTTCTAGCGTCACTTGTGGCACCAGTTTCTAAACACTAAATGATACATTATAGTTTCATGTAGGGCCTACTAACTTCACTTGTGGCACCAGTTTCTAAACACTAAATCATACATTATAGTTTCATGTTCTAGCGTCACTTGTGGCACCAGTTTCCAAACACTAAATGGTACATTATAGTTTCATGTACTAGCGTCACTTGTGGCACCAGTTTCCAAACACTAAATGGTACATTATAGTTTCATGTACTTGCGTCACTTTTGGCACCAGTTTCCAAACACTAAATGATACATTATAGTTTCATGTTCTAGCGTCACTTGTGACACCAGTTTCCAAACACTAAATGATACATTATAGTTTCATGTACTAGCGTCACTTGTGACACCAGTTTCTAAACACTAAATGATACATTATAGTTTCATGTTCTAGCGTCACTTGTGACACCAGTTTCGAAACACTAAATGATACATTATAGTTTCATGTAGGGCATACTAGCGTCACTTGTGGCACCAGTTTCTAAACACTAAATGATACATTATAGTTTCATGTTCTAGCGTCACTTGTGGCACCAGTTTCCAAACACTAAATGATACATTATAGTTTCATGTTCTAGCGTCACTTGTGGCACCAGTTTCCAAACACTAAATGATACATTATAGTTTCATGTTCTAGCGTCACTTGTAACACCAGTTTCGAAACACTAAATGATACATTATAGTTTCATGTAGGGCATACTAGCGTCACTTGTGGCACCAGTTTCTAAACACTAAATGATACATTATAGTTTCATGTTCTAGCGTCACTTGTGGCACCAGTTTCCAAACACTAAATGATACATTATAGTTTCATGTTCTAGCGTCACTTGTGGCATCAGTTTCCAAACACTAAATGATACATTATAGTTTCATGTTCTAGCGTCACTTGTGGCACAGGTTTCTAAACACTAAATGATACATTATAGTTTCATGTACTAGCGTCACTTGTGGCACCAGTTTCCAAACACTAAATGGTACATTATAGTTTCATGTACTAGCGTCACTTGTGGCACCAGT
Source organism: Biomphalaria glabrata (assembly GCF_947242115.1). Lineage (NCBI taxonomy): Eukaryota > Metazoa > Mollusca > Gastropoda > Planorbidae > Biomphalaria > Biomphalaria glabrata. Next base: position 17,536,064 of record NC_074717.1, read on the forward strand.
TTCCAAACACTAAATGATACATTATAGTTTCATGTACTAGCATCACTTGTGGCACCAGTTTCCAAACACTAAATGATACAGTATAGTTTCATGTTCTAGCGTCACTTGTGACACCAGTTTCCAAACACTAAATGGTACATTATAGTTTCATGTACTAGCGTCACTTGTGGCACCAGTTTCCAAACACTAAATGGTACATTATAGTTTCATGTACTAGCGTCACTTGTGGCACCAGTTTCCAAACACTAAATGATACATTATAGTTTCATGTTCTAGCGTCACTTGTGACACCAGTTTCCAAACACTAAATGATACATTATAGTTTCATGTACTAGCGTCACTTGTGACACCAGTTTCCAAACACTAAATGATACATTATAGTTTCATGTTCTAGCGTCACTTGTGACACCAGTTTACGTTTAGAAAAAAAAAAAGACACCCAACTGGACACTATTAAATTGAAGCATGCAAAGTTTGTTGAGTCGCGATAGTTTGTAACTGATCTTAATTCACTTGATGTATGAAGTAGATGAATACATTTTCTCCATAACTTCCAATGTGGCAGGTGAAACTCTTAGATCTGTGTCTAACATACACTTAAGATCCACGAGCTAATGGAACACGATTACAGGAGAACATTAATCAAACTAACAATTGTTTTCTGTTAACATGTACTTACTTCTAACAAATGTTTTCTGTTGTATTGTAAACATGTATTTACTTCTAGCAAATGTTTTCTGTTGTATTGTAAACATGTATTTACTTCTAGCAAATGTTTTCTGTTAACATGTATTTACTTCTAGCAAATGTTTTCTGTTAACATGTATTTACTTCTAGCAAATGTTTTCTGTTAACATGTATTTACTTCTAGCAAATGTTTTCTGTTAACATGTATTTACTTCTAGCAAATGTTTTCTGTTAACATGTATTTACTTCTAGCAAATGTTTTCTGTTAACATGTATTTACTTCTAGCAAATGTTTTCTGTTAACATGTATTTATTTCTAACAAATGTTTTATGTTTATATGTATTTACTTCTAGCAAATGTTTTCTTTTAACATGTATTTACTTCTAGCAAATGTTTTCTGTTTATATGTATTTACTTCTAGCAAAAAAGTTTTCTGTTAACATGTATTTATTTCTAGCAAATGTTTTCTGTTAACATTTATTTATTTCTAACAAATGTTTTCTGTTTATATGTATTTACTTCTAGCAAATGTTTTCTGTAATACCGAGCAGGTTGTTGTTTGTAAGGATGTACCAAAGCGAACTCCTCACTGGAGCTATTTTATCATCTGCGGCGGTGGTCAAATGTAGACTTCAAAAGAAAGACATTTTTATGGAGTGGTGACACTTAGGTTTGTGTAGCTTCCAGAAGCATAGAGTTGTTTGTATATATGAAAAGGGAGAAGAATTTCATGCAGTTAGTTATAAGTGACTTTCTATTCTAAAGGTTTGTATGTTATTTCGTTGAAGTTCATTTTATTCTATTAAACTACCTGTTCATATACTTAGATTATGCTTCAACTATTAGCGTTCAGGTTATTGTTTTATCAGCCCTGTTCCAAACAACATATTTGGTGATTTGTTTTCGCATTCTCTGAGACTTAGCACATTCGATTATGTGAATACATACTATGACAAGGTTACATCTGGAATACAAGCTAGATATTCTTTTTCTCCAAGACACCAACAGAACTAGATGAACTGCCTGCAAGATGAAGTCTAAAGAGTATAGAAAGAAAGTATTTATTGATAGACTACTATAGTGTCAAACCCGTTCTACTAAACATCCTAGTTAGATCTTCCCAAAGTGTTTCTATTGTTGACACTTGATTGTTCCAGTTTGGGCTCTACCATGCCATGAGAACTGCCGATCCTTGTTCTACAGGAGAACACTATTAATAACGTCACGCGATAATATCAATGTCATTGTTGTGTATACGAGTGAACAGTCGACCAGTTTCAATAACCATCTCTCCTATAACTCACACACGTCAGACAACAAAACAACTTCATGCTATCGATCCAACCCACTCACGCCCTGCCAGTTCACAATGGACAAAGTCGGACGTGCCACAAGCAAGAGACATGCCAGATAAAAGCTATTCATTTCTACACGGACCATTTTTTAATCTAGTCTGAGTTTCTGAGCAACCAATATATATTCCTATATAGGACAAACACATTTTAGAATATCCGACATAGTTGACATATTTGAGAACGTCTACTCTGCGTTGACAAAAACTTGTAAGAACTAGATCTCGTCTTTTTTCCCTTGCTAAATAGATAGAACAGAGAGTATTATTTATTGGCCAACGAGTTCAACGAGGCTCCCATCATGCCACTTAACATCTTAGCGGCAGACGAGAGTGTTAGGAAGAAAGAAATCTACAAGCACGCTATTGTTCCACTGCTGGCGGGTAATGCTGGTGTGCTGTGTCAGGGCGTATTCGTCAGAAAGAAAAAATCAATGACATTTTCGTAAAACTAATTTCATCTCGGTTTCATTTATCTCATTACACAGTTAACACATCGACTTTATTGACGTGATCATTTCAATACAATAACACTAAGACTACTGCCGCGACTTTATTGACGTGATCATTTCAATACAATAACACTCAGACTACTGCCGCGACTTTATTGACGTGATCATTTCAATACAATAACACTCAGACTACTGCCTCGACTTTATTGACGTGATCATTTCAATACAATAACACATCGACTACTGCCGCGACTTTATTGACGTGATCATTTCAATACAATAACACATCGACTACTGCCGCGACTTTATCGACGTGATCATTTCAAGACAATAATACACAGACTACTGCAGCGACTTTATTGACGTGATCATTTCAAGACAATAATACACAGACTACTGCAGCGACTTTATTGACGTGATCATTTCAAGACAATAATACACAGACTACTGCCGCGACTTTATTGACGTGATCATTTCAAGACAATAATACACAGACTACTGAAGCGACTTTATTGACGTGATCATTTCAAGACAATAATACACAGACTACTGCCGCAACTTTATTGACGTGATCATTTCAAGACAATAATACACAGACTACTGCAGCGACTTTATTGACGTGATCATTTCAAGACAATAATACACAGACTACTGCAGCGATTTCATTGACGTGATCATTTCAAGACAATAATATACAGACTACTGCCGCGACTTTATTGACGTGATCATTTCAAGACAATAATACACAGACTACTGAAGCGACTTTATTGACGTGATCATTTCAAGACAATAATACACAGACTACTGCCGCGACTTTATTGACGTGATCATTTCAAGACAATAATACAAAGACTACTGCAGCGACTTTATTGACGTGATCATTTCAAGACAATAATACACAGACTACTGCCGCGACTTTATTGACGTGATCATTTCAAGACAATAATACACAGACTACTGCCGCGACTTTATTGACGTGATCATTTCAAGACAATAATACACAGACTACTGCCGCGACTTTATTGACTTGATCATTTCAAGACAATAATACACAGACTACTGCAGCGACTTTATTGACGTGATCATTTCAAGACAATAATACACAGACTACTGCCGCAACTTTATTGACGTGATCATTTCAAGACAATAATACACAGACTACTGCAGCGACTTTATTGACGTGATCATTTCAAGACAATAATACAAAGACTACTGCCGCGACTTTATTGACGTGATCATTTCAAGACAATAATACACAGACTACTGCCACGACTTTATTGACGTGATCATTTCAAGACAATAATACACAGACTACTGCCGCGACTTTATTGACGTGATCATTTCAAGACAATAATACACAGACTACTGCCGCGACTTTATTGACGTGATCATTTCAAGACAATAATACAAAGACTACTGCAGCGACTTTATTGACGTGATCATTTCAAGACAATAATACACAGACTACTGCCGCGACTTTATTGACGTGATCATTTCAAGACAATAATACACAGACTACTGCCGCGACTTTATTGACGTGATCATTTCAAGACAATAATACACAGACTACTGCCGCGACTTTATTGACTTGATCATTTCAAGACAATAATACACAGACTACTGCAGCGACTTTATTGACGTGATCATTTCAAGACAATAATACACAGACTACTGCCGCAACTTTATTGACGTGATCATTTCAAGACAATAATACACAGACTACTGCAGCGACTTTATTGACGTGATCATTTCAAGACAATAATACAAAGACTACTGCCGCGACTTTATTGACGTAATCATTTCAAGACAATAATACACAGACTACTGCCGCGACTTTATTGACGTGATCATTTCAAGACAATAATACACAGACTACTGCCGCAACTTTATTGACGTGATCATTTCAAGACAATAATACACAGACTACTGCAGCGACTTTATTGACGTGATCATTTCAAGACAATAATACACAGACTACTGCCGCGACTTTAGTGACATGATCATTTCAAGACAATAATACACAGACTACTGCAGTGACTTTATTGACGTGATCATTTCAAGACAATAACACAGACTTATGCACAGATTTTTTTGCTGTAATCATTTCAATACAATAACTTACAGACTGCTGCACAAACTTGATTAAATTGATCATTTCAAGACAATAACACAAAGACTACTGTACAGACTATTGACATGATCATTTCAAGACAATAATTTTCTAATTTCATTTATTTTAAAAAGAAAATCATTGTTTGATTGTCTTTTTTTTCAAATGTTTAAAATAGAAAGTAATAGAGAAATATGTCATGAAAGTTTTCCTGATAAACTAGAAAGTGTGATACATTTCATTACGTTTATTAAAAGTTTACGATCTGACTTTCGTATCAAAATGTCATGAAGCTTTGATGATATGGTAAAATCAAAAAGCTTTGATCATATGGAAAACTAAGAAAGCTTTTTGAAAAGACAAAAAGCTTTGATCAAATGAAAAGACAACCAAAAAAAAAATCTAATCCCACAGACGATATGGTCACTGTATGGAAAGACTGTTTGATAAAATAGTTTATCCTACAGACTATATGGTCACTGTATGGAAAGACTCAAAAGCTCAGACGACGCGGAAGAAAAACAACAACCCATTACACAAAAACTCAACAAAAAAAAAACACTCTTAAAGAAAGGCATTTTTTTTAAATTTGAGACAAACTGAACTACCGTCATGCAATGCAAACAAGATTACAAAGAGAGTTTGTGTTATCACACAAACTTAGAGGCGGCCCCCATCAAATTCACCAAGGGACCAGAAATATATTCAAGCAAAAGTCCTTTTTTGATCGTTAAAAGTAATTTTAAAAATCATTTGGCGTTATTTTTCACATATAAACAAACAGTGCAACACGTCGTCTTTGAAAAAAGTCTTCTAACTCTTCTGGAATAAGTAGAGCAGCGTTAACTGCTCACATAAGATCAGCATGGAAACCTCCCAATACTGTGTCGGTGGCGCCTAGTGCGGTAGTTCAGAGTGTCACCCCTTCCTCATCAACTTTCTTTAAATATGTTCCAACAAACACTATTGCTAGCTAGTTCTTTTTGTTGAACCAATAGAGTGAGCTGATTACCTAATTTTATTGATTTTTACCATATGTTAATGAAATTTATTCAAATTTTATTGCAAATTTTACAATGATATTTAATAAAAATTATAAACAGACTTAACATAATATGAACAGGTTTCGTTTGTTATAATTTAAGACAGAAATGGTATAACGTTGTGCTGTGTCATTTACACTTAAACTACCATCTAGATGTGTCTAGGCATATTTGGGCATATATCTTGAGATTTCATTGTTATTTATTCCGATGTGTCTGCTTTTGTCAAGTTATACGTTTTTCAACTTGGTTGTCATCCCCAAAATGGTTTGGACCGTTGTGAACCGCACCCCTCACACACCCTTAGTGACGCCACTGCTCCAGGATATATCTCGAGATTTTATTATTATCTTTTCCGGTGGACCGGTGCGGATCGCACCCCACGCCCTTCCCCCAGTGACGACCACTGCTCCAAGATACCTATCTCTTCCCAACAATATCGATTAATATACTGGGGTAGAAGGACTAGAAATTTTTAAAAAATGAGCCCACACAACTAAACAGGTTTCCCATGTGAACAGCATAGGCGTAATACACTATTACCCACTAGTAGGCCTACTAATCCTGATCATAATCGCTCTAGTTACTTTAGGCCTATAGGTCTAGACTAGATCCAGAATATAGAATATATCTAGAATCTAGATCTAGACAAGATTCTAGATTTCTAGACTAGTTCTAGATATAGTCTAGATCTAGATTTACATCTAGACTAGATCTAGTACAATAATCGGTCCAACCTGATAACGCTAGCCCGACATACTATACAAATAGGTTAAAAGATCAATAAGTAGCATAAATAGTTATTGGACAAATTGTGTTCACAAACTGGGATCGAACAGCCCCACCCACTTTCTCGAAGGGTTTTTGCTGGCCGGGTTGCGGCGGCGGAAGATGAAATCTCTCAACGCACACCACAGAATCGACCAATATACCATAGGTGAAGAGCGACCAAGAAATACGTTCAAATATCAATAAGCAGCAGATAGTATACAGATATTTGACTCATTGTGTTCACCAACTGGGATTTCTGCTTAAAAATTAAATCGCCCCCCACGCAAAGGGTTATGGTTGTTGGGGGCGGTAGATGCATTCACCCACCCCCACACACACACACTCACCTGACACATGTAAATAATTAGTGGAATTGTGTACACAAATTGTGTGATAGCCTGTTCCACGAACCCGCCAGTGCATATTATACTCATTTCTCTTTGGCCAGAGAGCTTTACGTCATCTTTGTCATGATACCGAAAGGGAACTTATTTTACTTTTTAAAAAAATAATTTTATCTCCAAATTGACAACATTATATTGGATTTAAGTCGTTTCTAATCATGTACATCTTCTGCCCTCCTTGTGTACACATAAATCCTATCGATGATATTACTGACCCATTGGTCTAACTGATTTTAATCGTTAAAGCTGGTGTCCAGTTCACTTTAATTTGTCCGGTGCAAGGGTCGTTTATCATCCCAGCAAGTTAACATCTCTAGCTGTCCTCTAGGAACTGCTCGACCCTGTGTATAATCGCAGTTTCTAAGCTCCTCGGTCGCCCAGGCGGTCAATAAAGTTTGGGAAGCTAAGCCATGTTTTGACGTTGTCCATCCATCTGTTGTGACGGCCTCATCAATAAACTAAGAGAGGGGAGAGGTACGGGGTGAAAGGCAGAATTAATTTTTCATGTTATTCGGTTTGGTTACGGTTTCTCTGATGCATCCTACAAGAGCACTCATTCTTTTCGCGGATCTGCTTAAAGCTTTCCCAGTCTGACAGTAGAATAGATGTAATCTCCTGTGACATGTCTCTCAACTTCTCACTGGCTAAGTATTAACAATTGTCACTTATTCTGGTTGAGAAAAGGAACTCTCCTATCGTATACAGTACGCCAATAATTTAGATGAGGGGCCCTTTGCCCTTATTGGGATGTCACTATTGTATAGATAAAGAGCAAACATTTCTTTCAAAAGTTCAATAATTCTAATCGTTTATTTGGAGATTTCAATCATTTTAAAGGAAATATTAAACAATAAAAATAAAAAGTTCTCGAAAATATCTATAAGGTCTTAGAATCATTGTCCTACACAAATATGTAATTATTTATCTCTGTTTCTAAGTTGTAGGCCCCTGTAACAGATGTAATAATGTAAACCAGTAATAATGTAAACCAGTAATAATGTAAACCAGTAATAATGTAAACCAGTAATAGATGTTTGAAACAAAAATATGATAAGCTAAAAAACGTTCAGCCAAATGTTTTTTTCCTATTTTATTCTCACACATGATAAGAACTATGTTTATCCAGTGATAGTATTCTCACACATGATGAGAACTATGTTTATCCAGTGATTGTATTCTCACACATGATGAGAACTATGTTTATCCAGTGATTGTATTCTCACACATGATGAGAACTATGTTTATCCAGTGATTGTATTCTCACACATGATGAGAACTATGTTTATCCAGTGATTGTATTCTCACACATGATGAGAACTATGTTTATCCAGTGATTGTATTCTCACACATGATGAGAACTATGTTTATCCAGTGATTGTATTCTCACACATGATGAGAACTATGTTTATCCAGTGATTGTATTCTCACACATGATGAGAACTATGCTTATCCAGTGATTGTATTCTCACACATGATAAGAACTATGTTTATCCAGTGATTGTATTCTCACACATGATAAGAACTATGTTTATCCAGTGATTGTATTCTCACACATGATGAGAACTATGTTTATCCAGTGATTGTATTCTCACACATGATAAGAACTATGTTTATCCAGTGATTGTATTCTCACACATGATGAGAACTATGTTTATCAAGTGATTGTATTCTCACGTGAAACTATGATGTGAACACTTTAATTTCTTGAACTCATTTCTTAATAAGAACTGTTCCTCTAATTTCTCAAAATACACTCTCCTATATTATATAATGGGCTTTGTTGCTGAACATAAAAATTATATATGTGTCAGACGCGAATAGCCCAATTTTTCAGTACAAGAAATTACAAAAGTCATTTCTCTATAGAAGAAGTTACGAAAGCTATGTAATATACAACCACAGACCTATAAATACTACAATAAATATAGGTTTTTGATTTCTATTTACGATTTATTTAGGTAGGTGCTGTTTTACTACTTCATACCAAGTATTAGAGTTTAGAAAAACCCAGGTTTGTTTCTTGTGCAACGCTATTAGCTAACACCGCATATCATCTCTCCATTAGTATATTTAGATCTATAATCAAATTCTAGTCTAGATCTATATATAAAAATCGAATAGATCTAGTAATAGTATTGATTGAGAATAGATTGCCGAGTCTAGCCTCTGCTATGCCTATAGTCAGTTTTTATTAGAATAAAGTCTAGATATTACTAAAGACTTAAGTTTATTAATTATCAGATTATTAGATACATAGGACATAGATCTAATAATACTATAATACATTTACCATACTCTATACTTAATCTACTAGACTAGAGATGTATCTATAGATCTATCTATAATCTAGTCAATCTAGATCTATACAATATTCATTATAATACTTCTACTTATTTAATAAGTTAGTACTTAGACTTAGATCTATTATAGTTTATTAATAGATTTACTTTTCAATGCCTAGACCTATTAATAAAATTGCTAATGATGTCTAATGATTGGTCATTATTTTTTTATAGTAATAGGCCTACTAGATCTAGGTCTAGACTCTTCTTAAATCTAGTCTAAAATAATGACTGTCTAAGACTCTAGATGATTGAGACTTTCACATATAGGTGTTGTTAATAATACGGCATGTCGGCCGAAAGTAAGCTGTATACAAAGTATACATATATAAAGTGCTTTTTTTTGTAAAAAAAAAAAAAATAGGTGCCGGTACTAAGTGATAGATTGACTAAATTTTAACTACTAATCAATTAACGTTGAAATACAAGAAAAGTAATAATTTTCCCGACATTGAAAAAAGGTGCCGGTACCCCGTACCGGTGCGTACCGTTACAAAAATATATGTATATCTCAATCTTCTTTCATTAAATTGCATTTTGCGGGGTTATTGCTACTTAATACATTGATACCGGATCGATTCATATAGGGCCTAAGTATACAAGCAGGATCTCGAGCATTGGATAAATTTATTTTTTAAATACAAAGTTTTATAGAAGAGGCAATATATTAGTTGTTTGAAGTTTGTAACTTCTTGAATTCAAGCTAAAAATATCGAAGCCTACATTTTTACACTCATTTCTAAACTCATAATGTACCTTGTGTACATTTGCAAAAACACAAACTCTCTTTGTAATCTTATCAGTTAGACTTTCTAAAATATTTTAAAAAATTAGTGATTATTTTTACTGTATAATTCTATTTATTATTTCTTTTTAGAATAAGGATATAAAGAAAAATTTGCCATATGACTTTGTCTAACAGAAAAAAATGAAACTTACGTCTATTTATACGGTTATTGTTTTTCTCTATCAGGCACACTTATAATTATAGCATAATAATGTCAGTTTAATTTAAAAAGAGAACTGAAAAAATGCAAAGATATATAAGGAAAAAGGCCACTTCCGGCCCAATTTGTGATTCAACTTACTTTTTATTAATCAAAGAAACGAAACGGACTAGTCCAACATAGCCCATTAAACTGTATTAAATAACAATATAATTATTTCACTAGAGCCACTATTAACTTCCTGAATCTCAAATTTCCTCTAACCTCCCCTTTTATACTTCCAAAAATATAGATAACTCCGATAGCCTTCAGATATTCATTCATAAATTAATGTTAGCTTTTATAGTTACAACTAACAAAATTCAAAAGAGTAATGAATTAACAGTATTATTGCTTCAAAAAGAACTTCCAAAATGTTATGGTGCTGCCGTCTTTATGTTTGTCAGCCATATCATCATATACTACTTGATACATTAACAATTTCCTTATTTTCTGATTGTACATTTTTTAAGAAAAAAAAGTTTTATAAAAGGAAATAAAACTTGAGCAGTTTCTCTACTAATCCTATAAGTGACTAACAGATCAGACTTAGTCCAGACCTTGCAGACACAGAGTTGTTAAAGCTACAGATCTCCTCCTCACTGTTGTTTGTTTGAATAGAGCAACCAAATAAAAGATGATGTAATGGAATGAATTGAAGTTTCAATAATGTACATGAAAAATAAAAAAAAAATAAAATAAAACAATGAATGACAAACAAGACAAAAAAACACATCAAAACTTGGATTAAATCTCAAACATGGCAAAGCAAAGTTACTGTATGTTACAATAGCTATAAGTTTTTACTTGACTCAAGGATTATTAACAAAATATTAGATATACTTGTTAGACTACCAATATGTTAAATTAAAGTTAAAAGACTTTTTGGTGAAAATGTCGAGACCATAGACTTATATATTATATCTAGACTGGAAACCGGAAATAAATTCTTATCCGCCATTGATGGATTCACAGACCTATACATATATAGATTTTTATGTACGTAAACTCTTTTTTCAGGCTCTAAGGGGAGTCGCCCCAATCAATCGTTTCTGTCTTAGAAAAGTAATGATCTATGATCTTTAGTTTTCAAAGTTTAGAAATAATGCAAAATCATTTCTCGGATATTCACGCAAATATATGAAACAAAGCCATTTCCTGTTTGTTTACATTGAGATAATGTTTCAAAATCCTAGATGGAAATAATTCATGTTGATTTAAATCATCGTATGTACATTTAAATATATTGATTACCTAGGACCTAAATCTTTCTAGATTATGTTTCTAAAAAGATAAATTACTTCTTTTAACTACTTTACAAAACAACGCCTTGATCCAACTTTCTAAAAATGTTCACATTTTTTGTGGTGTTAAAAAATCTCCATGTCCAGTCTAGATATAGTATATATATAAGTCTATGGTCGAGACCTTATTTCGAGTCTGGTGCATCAAAACGCAAAGGAAAAGTGGTATGACTTTAGAAGAATCAACTAATTGGCAGGCACAAGTCTTTAACATGGTCACGGAAGATTCAGGCTCAAGCAAAGGAGAATCAACATATCGGCTTTGATTAGAAAGATTTAGGCTTATGGTCATCTTCAATTAGCAATAATGAACATGCCAAAACATTTTGATTGATTTTGATATAGATACAGATATGTTTTTATTAAATTGCGTGATTTTAATTTTTCGTTGTTTTTTAATTTTCATTTGGGGCCTTCGACTATGGCCTCAAATTAGCCTATCTTAGGCCGCCCAGCGGGATCACAAGCTAATCTTGAAGCTCGTACCAGGGGCGGTCCAACAGATTGCGGGCCCCTATGCGAAACGGAATGCGAGGGGGCCAGTCTGGGTAGGGATAAGTATAATAATTAAGATTTAGTATTAGAAAATAAATTCGTCTTTGCATTTTATTCATACTTTACTAAGTACAAAATCACTGTCAAATTAACTTTACGAGCCATCTACGGTAGATAGTTGTTTTCCAGCAAAAAGGCGATAAACATTTAAATCTGTCTTTTAAACTTACTATCGACTAGCAAAATATCGCTTTTTTTTTTTTAAGAGGTCGAGATAGATTTAGATCTATATTTATCTGCCAGTGACTATTCTTAAAATAAATTAAGTATTTGAACTACTTGTTTTGGTTAAAAATTCGCCTTATTAGTCCATTTTCATTAAATGAAAACTGATAATGCCGTTTTTTTTTTTAATCGCGAGTAGGATTGGAGTTTTCCATATTGAATGACGCCCCGAAATGACAATTTTGTCTGTTTTTAAGTAGATTTGCATGAGTTTTCTTCAGATTTTAATAATTTCAGGAGATTTTCGTGACTCTTTTTGTGTGTATATTTTGCAATTCTAGAATTCCAGGAACCCTTTAATAATAAGTTAAAATGGTTTAATTTAATAATTTACAACTTGAATTCGCGCGGGGCCTATGAAAGTGCGGGGCCTACTGCGGCGCAATGGTTGCAGTGGCCTAAGACGGCCCTGGCTCATACTATAGTAAGTACTTTATTTGTTCTTTTCCAAACTAAATCTTTTAGTTTGTACAAAGCTGTGCTTTTCAGACCTCAAGTGCTAGCTTTATACATATCGCTATTTCTATCTTTGTTCAAATGTTATCTTCGTGTAAACCGGAGAGTCAGATCTGTTTAGATTCAACCTACGAAAGTAAACGTAAACTGAAGAGCATCTGAACAAAATCCCAAGAATTGATGTATCCAAATAACTAGAAAAATATTTTTTTAATTCTTAAAAAAACAAAACAAAGCTTATCTAAGGGAAAGAATCTTACACTTACAACTACATCTCTCAATAATGTAGAAGTTTAATTAATGTAGTCTCTATACCAATAAATAATTGTGCAAAATTTAGACTTAATCAGAGAATGGGAGTGGAAGAAATAAAGTGTACATACTTTTTACCAGACAGACAGACAGAGTGAGTTGATATAAGCGTTGAGAACATGAAGCTAGATAAAAATAATCCAAAATTGGGCCACTGTGTATGATAATTATACAAAACTTCCACGACATCCTGACTTTTTGTATGCTTTGCGTTAACATTTAATAGCATTGAAATAGCAAATTGTACTATCACTATGTCACTTAGAAATGTTATGTCATTAGGAAAGCTAAAATGTATTTGTTATAAATTGATTCTCTTTAGTTTATGTACATGGTGGTTGTACGTCCGAAAAAAAAAAACAACAGTGATGGAAAGAATCCTGCCAAGTATTGGGGGGAGGAAAAGAAATGTAATTTTTTTTCTGTGGCGACGTCATAAATGGATGATCCCTTAGAAGGACGAACCATCTTAACTTGTGAGATTTCATCCTCACGTTCCGAAAAAGAATAATCAATAGTGTTTAGTACTTATGTCTGATTCAATTCTCGCTGAAGTAAGTGGGCCAGCGTGATTCTGTCTTCTAGGCCACATAGCGTTAGAGTTCTGAACCACGTTCAGCTTGAATGTAATGTTTAGCGTGGGTACAAACTGGTTCTTGTTTCTTTCATTAAAATATCACAGACATTTTCTTAAAGTAGATTTATCGTCGCGTTCATTATAGGTCGAACTTAAAGTCAGATAAATCTCAAGGGAGGCAACAAGTAATGTTGATATAGACTCAAAGTTTAGGCATATATTACTTCATTATAAAACCAAACATCGCAGAGATTTATTAAAAAGTCAAACTTTACACGGAACCTTTGAGTACGTTGCTCTTTGTAAACTCTCTGATTTCAATGCTTCCATTCAGATTCATGTAACATTAATACGATGAATGCTTGCTGTTATGTGATGCTTTGATTGTGTGTATCTTCTCAGTTGCAATTCTTCTTCTTCATCGTTCTCATTGTTATGTTGGAGTGTTCATATGACTAGACCAATACATGAGATGAACTGCGCAGTGGTTTCCAAATCAGAGAGCTCTCCAAATAGTTTTCTTTCTATTGGGGTGATTTGGTGCCAATGTCTTATACGGGCCTCTTGGTAAAGAGAGCAGTTTTGGAGGACGTGGTCGGCATTCTCTGGTGATACTCCACATGGGCAAATTTCACTGGTTCCAATTTTGAGCTTCCGGTACATGTGTTGCATTCTGTTGTGTCCGGTCCTGAGTCGAAAGATTAGACCTTTCGTCTTGTCGGGATAGCTTATAGTAAGCATCATCTTTCTTGTGATTTGGATGAGAGCTCGTCCATTTCTCATTTATTTTATTAACAATTAATTTCTTCATTTCTTCTGGATAGAGTGCAGAGTTTATTTGTGAGTTAGTTCTCCCACTCTTGGCGAGTGTGTCAGCCTTCTCATTTCCTTCTAGTTGTATATTAGCTGGTATCCATTGAATAACAGTTTTTTTGCTGTTGTTGTTGAGCTTTGTAAGTGCTGTTCTGAGGTTTTTAATATAAGAGGAATCAGAGTTTTGCAAGCTTTGGAGGGTTGTTTTCGCATCGGTTAGAAAGACAATCTGACAGTGTGGGGAACTTGGATGATTTGCTAGCATGGTAGCAGCTAGTGCTAGTGCTTCCCTTTCTGCTCTGTGACTGTCAGAGAGCTCTCCAGTTGCAATGGAATTTTCTAGTTTTCCTCCATCTGGCCATTCGATAAGTATTCCAGCTCCTTCATTTGTGGTGGCTTTATGGGATGAGCCATCCGTGTAAACTCTGATCCACTGATTGCTAGGGTAATTGGTATGTAGAAAACAGTTCACTATTTCCTTGAGCTCTGTTGGTCTGTAATCAGATTTTCTTTTTATGTTTTCAAAATGGTCCCTTATAGTAGGAAGAGGGCTTTCGTCCCGGGGTGGAGATTCATTATAGTGTATCGAGGATTCCAGAGTAATTTTTTTCAAGTTGGTGTTTCTTTTTTAGGTTTAGAGATTCTTGTATGAAATTGGTCCTTTTGAGACGGTTTTTTGTGCCAGTTTTGTGGATTTTTGTTCTGAGTGGGTGCCTCTCCAAGGTTTCCAATTTAGTGAATTGGGAAAGGATTTTTATTTCTCTTCTTTCATCCAGAGAGATCAGGGCAGCGGTTTCCTCTATAGCTCTTATGGGTGTTGTTTTGATTGCTCCTGTCATTATCATTAGACCAATATTTTGAACCTTGTCTATTTTTCTTAGGTTGGTTTGGGCTGCTGAGCCCCATGCTGTGGCACCATATTCTAGTACAGGTCTTACATAACTGGTATAGGTCTTTTTCAGGATGTTGTGATTAGCTCTCCAATCTGTGCGAGCTAATTTTTTCAAGAGGGATAGTCTCTGGATGCCTTTACTCTGTGTTTTATCTATTTGGTTTTTCCAGGTTAGTCTCGGGTCATAGGTGACTCCAAGATATGTAGGGCTGTCATTTTTTTCTAAAGCTTCCTTATCTAATGTTAATTTTATTGTTTGTTGTTTTGTTGACAGTGAGAATATGGTATATGTTGTCTTTTTTGTGTTGATGGACATGCCCCAGTCTTTGGACCAATTATTGAGTTTATCAAGAGCATCTTGTAATCGAAATTTCGAGGCTGATGGGACGGTAGCTATCCAGTTTATTTCTTGGTTTGCCGTGCTTTAGTATAGGGATCATAATGGCTTTTTTCCAGATGTTTGGAATTCTGCCAGATTTCCAGCTAGCATTGAATTTTTGTAGCAGTTTTATTTTGGCTTGAGGACCCAAGTGAAGAAGCATGTCATTAGATATTTTGTCAGTTGCAATGAAAGATTGTACTTTTACACAACGCACAAGGTGAACGTAAATGTGGATATGTGTTCGGAGTTCAATCCCAGAATTGAAACACCACCCCCATAGTAGAGGGGATTGGAATTTTGAGACTGTTTTTTTTTTCTTTAAGTTTCTTTTATTTAGTGCTAAGCCATAAATTGCACCAGCGTTGTCGAAAGGGGGGGGGATTAAGGTTAAAAATCGCCTCTAAAATAAAAAAGAATTACATGACAGCAGCCAAGGGAGGCTTTGAATTTGAATAGAAAAGCCCCCTTCAGAGGATTTGTAGTTTAAAATACCACCTCCAGAGGGTTTGAGGTTAAAAGCCCAACTATTCAATAAAAAAATAAAGCAAACGACAGTCATAAATTCCATGAGCGTAGCCGAGGGGTATTGAGTTTAACCCCCCTCCAGAGGGTTGTGATTTAAAACCCTTCCAGAGGGGCGTGAGTTTAAAACCCTCCTCCAGACGGTTTTCAGTTTAAACCCTCCTCCATAGAGTTCTGAGGTGAAAAAAATAACTCTTCTATTTAAAACTAAAGCAAGCTACAGTCACCAAATTCTTTGAGCCAATGGGGTTTTGAGTTTAAAAATCCCCTCCTGAGGGTTCTGAGGTTAAAAACCACGTTTTGAAAGAAATTTAAAGCAAACTTATCACCAAATTCCAGAAGCGTTGTCATGGGGGAGGGTGAAGGATGAGTTTAAAACTCTCCAATAAAAACCTAAAGGAGAACTACAGTTCCCCCCCCCCACACACACTTTCTTAAAAAAAAATGATGGACAACTAGTTACCAAATTCCATAATCGTAGCCAAAGACTCGCCCCTGTCCCCGTTCAGAAGCCAAGAGTTTTACCAACTCAGCCACCGCGCTTCCGCTTATGGATATGTTTATTTGGCACAACTTTGAGTAGACACTCTAGACTGGCGGCTCGATAGTCCAAGGATCGCATTGTGCACGCCTTCAAGGACACTCCTTTACTCAGCCACGCCTTCAAGGACATTCCTCTACTCAGCCACGCCTTCATCTTTCAAGGACTACTATTCCTCTACTCAGCCACGCCTTCAAGTACATTCCTCTACTCAGCCACGCCTTCGTCTTTCAAGGACTATTATTCCTCTACTCAGCCACGCCTTCAAGCACATTCCTCTACTCAGCCAGGCCTTCAAGTACATTCCTCTACTCAGCCACGCCTTCGTCTTTCAAGGACTATTATTCCTCTACTCAGCCACGCCTTCAAGCACATTCCTCTACTCAGCCACGCCTTCATCTTTCAAAGTCTATTATTCCTCTTCTCAGCCACGCCTTCATCTTTCAAGGACTATTCTTCCTCTACTCAGCCACGCCTTCATCTTTCAAGGACTATTCTTCCTCTACTCAGCCAAACCTAAACGGGATGCTTGATAATGATGGTCTCTAAAAAAAAGTCCTTGTTACAATCTCTTCCGCTTCTCAAAGTAAATGTTTCTTTTTTGGGGTGAAAAATAAAAAATAAAAATAAATACTCCTTCCCCACCTGAAACAATCTCTAAAAAAAAAGTTTAGATCTAGATTAACGGGAATGTCTTTAATTCCGAAGATAAAGTATGACCCAACCCAGTTGCGACCTGCACATTTTTTCCGTATCTCGTGCAGATAAAGCTATTGTTCGTCATTTTGGTCTTCTGCGTTTGTCTTCAATAAGGTTTTTTCTTTGGGTCGCAAATGTGTGTCCTGCGGCCTTTGTAAGAGCTCTCCAAATGTCTCTTTCAGAGGCCATCTGCTGCCAGCTACATTCCTCTATGCCAGTGAGGGTGAAATGAATTGATTTTTATAGCACTTTCAAAGGGCACCTTTGTTACGCCGTCCTCCTTTAAGCTCGCCAAAGAAGATCTCCTTTGGCATGCGGTCGTCTCCCATGCGGAATAATTGTCCGACCTAGTGCAGCTGTCGAATGGTAATTAGTCCTCTACAGTGTCCACACCAGCCTCCAGCAGAAGATAGTTATTTATAATGTAGTCTTGCCAGCGTAAGCCCATCATAAGGCATAGAACATCCAGGCCTCTGGGTTATACAAAAGTGAGGTGAGAACCACTGCCCTATAAACATTGCTCTTTGTTGCTAGTAAAGAAAACTATTTTGCCATACTCAGTTTTAGGCCACCAAAAACGCTGTTGGCTTTTGCGAGACGGTTGTCTCTGGACAGTGACGCAACGTTGGACACAGTGCTGCCCAGTTAGTTTAAGTGGTCAACAACATTAAGGAGATGGCCATTCACATTAGCGGAGCTGTGTTAGTTCGTTCCGATTGGGGACTTTAGAAGCGTGACCTCCGTTTTTTAGACAATATAGATATGTGTATATATATATATATATATATATATATATATATATATATGTTTATATATAAGGTTTCGGAGGGTTAGGGTTAGGCATTGGAAAAACATCGCCCCAATGAAGCGAGAAAAAATCAAACGTTGCAATAAATAATTTCTAGAATGAGAAGCAGCAACAAATATGGGAGAACTAACAGAAAGGTGAATGCAAATCGAAGTATTCCCCCTCGCCTCCAACACTGGCAGCAAACACACACACATATTCCACATAAAACAATGATCCTGGCGATGAAATCAATGTCCATTTCACATATTTCCAATGAGTTTCCATTCTGCTTCATTGAATTTCAGATTAAAAAGAGGCGTGATCATGGTGACGCTTCCTTTTCTTTTGTTCTCGGCTGGAAGCCGGAAGTTGATTTTATTTTACTTTGTTTTAGATAAAACGCTTTTCTAAACGCTATCACAAAGTAAAAATCACGTTTTTTACGCTAGGCAGTACTTCATCAGAGAGAGAGAGAGAGAGAGAGAGAGAATAGGTCACGTGATGTATTAAATATCGACACTGATTAGTCATTGTAAGGTATGCGTTTTATTACAAAGGTAATTTTTTTTTAATGCAAAGAATTGTCTAAGTGCAAATGTTTATTCAGAGGCGTAGCAAGCAATTTGCGGTGGTGAGGGCCGCATGGGACATCCAGTGGTGAAGGGCATTAAACTTTACTCTAGTATGTACAAAGCATCTATTCACCTGAACTCTTCATTAAAAGCTACACATTGCTCATATATGAAGAAACACAAACTATTGTATTTAAAACGTTAACCAGAAATGTGCTTAGTAAATCTCCTAAATTCTTAAATTAAATGCTGTTCAGCCGCCTGAATTAAATTTACCAGATAAATGTGTACTTGTCCACGCTGATAGAATCTGGTGACTGTTGTTTGCTTTAGACTTATATTGAATAAAAGATGATTTAACATTAAAATCTCTGGGTTTTTTTTTTTTGTTTTGTTTTTTTGTGGTTCTTATTTTGTCATGTAAAAGAAATAATTCTGCGATCTAAGATTTGGTCTGGGAGAAATCACGTATACAAACGTGGTAGCAGACAGAGAGCGAGTGGATATAATCTTTGGAAACAAATATAAAACTCTTGGCTGGACTACACTGAAGAGGAAGAGAGGCATAGTTTGTAGCCAATAGTTTTCATGAGAGTTTGGCAGAGACTCTAATGGTAAGAGTTTGAGTTCCCCTCCCTCCCGCCCCTACCCCACCCAAACTAAAGGCTACAGATCAAAATGTCTGGAAATAAAAACAAAACAAAGAAAAAAAAAACACTGCATTTAACGTGAGGGAAGATATTCTAAGCAGATAGAGTTAACTTCCATAACATTCTAAGCAGATAGAGTTAACTTCCATAACATTCTAAGCAGATAGAGTTAACTTCCATAACATTCTAAGCAGATAGAGTTAACTTCCATAACATTCTAAGCAGATAGAGTTAACTTCCATAACCTTCTAAGCAGATAGAGTTAACTTCCATAACATTCTAAGCAGATAGAGTTAACTTCCATAACATTCTAAGCAGATAGAGTTAACTTCCATAACATTCTAAGCAGATAGAGTTAACTTCCATAACATTCTAAGCAGATAGAGTTAACTTCCATAACATTCTAAGCAGATAGAGTTAACTTCCATAACCTTCTAAGCAGATAGAGTTAACTTCCATAACATTCTAAGCAGATAGAGTTAACTTCCATAACATTCTAAGCAGATAGAGTTAACTTCCATAACATTCTAAGCAGATAGAGTTAACTTCCATAACATTCTAAGCAGATAGAGTTAACTTCCATAACATTCTAAGCAGATAGAGTTAACTTCCATAACATTCTAAGCAGATAGAGTTAACTTCCATAACATTCTAAGCAGATAGAGTTAACTTCCATAACATTCTAAGCAGATAGAGTTAACTTCCATAACATTCTAAGCAGATAGAGTTAACTTCCATAACATTCTAAGCAGATAGAGTTAACTTCCATAACATTCTAAGCAGATAGAGTTAACTTCCATAACATTCTAAGCAGATAGAGTTAACTTCCATAACATTCTAAGCAGATAGAGTTAACTTCCATAACATTCTAAGCAGATAGAGTTAACTTCCATAACATTCTAAGCAGATAGAGTTAACTTCCATAACATTCTAAGCAGATAGAGTTAACTTCCATAACATTCTAAGCAGATAGAGTTAACTTCCATAACATTCTAAGCAGATAGAGTTAACTTCCATAACATTCTAAGCAGATAGAGTTAACTTCCATAACAGGAAGATTGGAACCACTATTTGCACTGACCATCTGGCTGACTTTGTCAAACCTCTTATCAGTTGGGATGATGGAGAACTCCATAGACTCGTGCTCATTGGTTGGAATCAGTGCACGTGACTACTTCTCGCTGAAAGTACTTGGCACTTAAAAAAGACATTTTCATTCGTTTCCTAGCGGAACAACGTCCATTCAGAATCGCCCACTGCTTTTTTTTTTTGGCCTGCAGTTACATTTATGTATTAATGTGTTATGGACAACTTTCATGAGAACCTAACTGTTGTATTGGAATAGCCATTGAAACCGAAAATCATTGTCAGATAAGTTTTTGACCAATAAAACTTCAGGTTTGTCATCTCTTTAATTACAGACGCACGTTCAAAACCTGTACACAATGACATGACACGTCTTGAGATCGACCCTCTGGGCATGTCATAGTAAAAGAATGCTGTTTAAAATATTTATAATAAAATGTTTTCTCATTTCAATTCTTGCTGTTATATTGGTCTAATTGACTTTAAGTCCCGCCCAGAAAAAGAAACAAGAAGATATAAAAAAATACTTTAAAAAAAAACAAAGCTTATATTAAGTATAGTTGTATCAATTAGTTTGGATCAGTCATGTAATTAAATTTGTAATAGATTTAGACTAACAATAAAAAAAAGCATTAATAAAAATATTTTTAAAAAAGTGAGTGACCTGAACTCGAACTCATGGCCTCAAGTCTTTTCAGGCTTCTCAAAACAAAACGGCAACCACTCTGCTAATGGAGAGTCTATGAACATGGAAGATTATAGAGTTAAATATTGCTTCTACAGTTCCATCCTAATTTTAAAGTTGTGTTCACTAAGACTCACACAACCAACTCTAAAGTAGACTAACTCTGCTTATACCACCACTTCAGTCAAGTAAACATTCTTTGCCTTGAGATACCAAACTAAACCTTGCGATCTATGGTAATTTTTTTGTATTGATTCTTGTGTTGTCAGTTAGAAGAAAAAACTTTCAGCTTGAACCGAGATAGCAAACTTAGAGCATTTGCAAATAAACAAAGTTGATATAAGCTTTGTACAGAGAGTAACATTCCCCAGTGAGTGACTTCCCCACCCCCCACTAAGTACTAATGGAAAAAATGTCGGGCATGAAGTTCCATACGCTCTTTTCTTTTCTAGTGTCAATGATAAACTGGCTGTAAACATTCCCGTCGTTTAGGACAAACTGAATGTGTCATTTTAAAACTTTAGGATCTACAAATACTTTTCATTAAATTCTTTGTAAACCTAGTTGTTTGTTTTCTGTCCACTTTTGTAAGGCTTCGGGGGTATCTAGTACCGGTATATTTAAACTAATTTGAAGATATCTAGTACCGGTATATTTAAACTAATTTGAAGATATCTAGTACCGGTATATTTAAACTAATTTGAAGGTATCTAGTACCGGTATATTTGAAATTTGAACTAATTTGACGGTATCTAGTACCGGTATATTTGAAATTTGAACTAATTTGAAGGTATCTAGTACCGGTATATTTGAAATTTGAACTAATTTGAAGATATCTAGTACCGGTATATTTAAACTAATTTGAAGATATCTAGTACCGGTATATTTAAACTAATTTGAAGGTATCTAGTACCGGTATATTTAAACTAATTTGAAGGTATCTAGTACCGGTATATCTCAGTTGGTGTTACAGCGTTTTTCTTTCTCAAAAAGATTTCTAAGTGGAAGAGTTGGGAAATAAATGCGAACAAACAGAACCAACATTTGTCTTTGCTTTATTGACACATTTTTAAAATGACCTTTCATTATATAAATTCAGACAACCTATTGGAACATTAATTTATTCATATTGTATTTAAGAATAAACTAACAAAAATAATTTAAAATAATAAGCGGCCTTCAAGAGTATGTGCGGACGAGTATGTGTGTGTCTGTGTGTGTGTGTGGGGGGGGGGGGTGATCGGCCCTACCGTTCTTCGACTTGGGTCTTCCAATGTGCTCAAAAAGCTTAGAATAATTTAAAAAATATAACTCTTTTGTGTAAGAAATACTATATAAACTGAAAACACATTTGTGCGGCATCAATCAGATGTGAGATGTAAATAAACTAAGGTAGGTCAATTCGTTTTTCTTTGGTTTGACATCAACATTATGACATTTTATTAAATCAAGATGATGCACAAGACGTGTGTACGTGTGTGTGCGCGCGTGTTTACTGTGGCCCTGGTAAGGGAATGTATCTTTCCGAAACTTTGGCTACGTAGGAAAAACAAATGACTGATGGAAGATACTTAAGATTTAGTTACAGGAAACAAGTTAAAAGTGAAAACAATGAACTGAGGCGCTCCCAGAGCTATTTTTATATGTAATTTTAGCTATTTTTATTTGCAATTTTATTTTTCTACTTTTATAGGTCAGAGCTATTTTATGTATTCTATTTTTTTATAGGCTAGTGCCAGAATTAATATTTGTACTTCCGCTTTTTGTTGTATGGGTTAGGGCGGGTAGTATAAATAGTTAACTCCATGCTACATCCTGTACGGTTGACCAGCGGTCAGTAAAGCATATCACTGTCTGTGTGACAGTTGATGATCTTAGTGATCTGGCGTATACTTATTTAATCATTTCTATATTTCTGTATGTGTAGAAATATTTTATATTTTCTTTTACTAGATCTGTCACACTGTGTGTAAATATGCTAGATATATTTTAATTTAGTTTTATTTTCTAGTTGGCAGTTGTTTCCAACATGCTGGATTAAAAATGGCGGCGCCCAGCTTAGCCTGATATGAATATGTTGTTCATGCTCTAGATCTAGTAGAATATATGATTTTGTATTTATAGTTTTGCATTTATGTATTGCAAGCTATTGTTACTGCTGAATATTACTGCTGTTTTAACTGCTGAAATACATGCAGCTATTCTTACTGCTATTACTTTGCTACTATAATTGCTGTTGTAGATCTAGACTAGTGACTAGTGTTATTTTGTTTCTGTAGAGTGTAGTGTTGCCTTAGACGCCTTAGTCTTAGTGGCTTAGTGAACTTAGTCTGAGTAATACTAATAGTAAGGTACTAACTAAGGAGGAAGGTGTTCTTGTTTTAATTTTAGTTATGGGTTGGTTGTAGTAGTAGAATATTGTAGATCTAGTCTAGTTTATTGTAGTGTGTTTGTGTAGACCTAGGTCTAGTGTAGTAGTTGTAGTGATTTAGTTAGATAGTTGGTTTGATCAGTTTGTGTTAGATAGTTGGTTTGGTTAGTTTGTTGGTGTTTGTAGTGGCGTAGATTTAGAGGGTTGTTTATAGTGGTTAGTGTATATATTACATTTTTTATTATTAATTTTTTTTTGTATATGTAAATAAAGTTTCATTTTTAGTATTTAATTTCAAATAAAGTTTGTTCTGGCTTTTATTTAGTTTAGGTTAGTATAGTTTAGTATGTGTGGTTACTTAGGCGACTCTAGCCCCTTGGTCGCAGACTGAGGTGTCACAGATGAAACCCACCCAGTAGCGCTAACATCTGCCTACTGTTATAGAATTTAATGTTGAGCAGAAAAAAAGGTCTTCTCGCGCCTCCTGACCTGCTCACATCATTATCACAGAGTTTCTCATTGTCTTGCCACGCGACAATTATTTTAACTGGAATTAAACTTCATTTTCTTGTGTTTACTAAATTAGGGTCTACTTCAAATCGCGGTCATCAGTTCGTTATTTGTGCAGACCTCCATTATCATGAGAAAACTTGTTTAAGGACACGATTTGATAGTCAGAAAATTCTAATGAATTTTTGTGTTTCCCTTCAACTAAGTACAGACATGGCGAAATGAAAAGACGAATTAACTCATGATCTTATATGCAAATAAAAATAACACCACCAGGAAATAATTTAACCATCATACTCAATCCCTAGTAAAAATAATATTTAAAAAAGCTTAAAGACAAGAACGATAGTTTTCTTGCATTTCAATGTAATATAAAATAGAACCAGTTTTTTTTTTTAATTTCATGGACATTTTTTATCTGCTTATTATTAACGTAGATGGATAGATGTAGGTATATATATATAGAGAGATATATCTAGAGATTAGCACAAATATGTGCTGTGATGTACAATGTGTAGCAACCCCTTACTCCTTTAGGACTTTGATCTTAGCCGGAAATGAAGACTCCTGTCACTCCGCAGCCAGTTGGTATCTACAGCTGAGGTTACAAATCACAGCGTGACCGCTTCCCCCCCCCCCCCCACCTCTCCCTTCGCCAAGCTGGCTGGCCTACTTCTTTTTCTATAGACTTGACCGACTCTGTCCTTAGAGATCATTTCTTCAGTGAAAGAAGGGAAGGGATCCAAAGCCACAAACTCTCCCTATTCAAAGATATGTAAAAAATTAAAACAACTTTCCGGTGACCATGTCCATGTTTCATCTTGAACACGAAATAAACCATTGTAGTCTCGCATGGGAACAATGTAACTTACATTCTCATTGTAAAATAATAGAGACAGATAAGACGAAAGCATCTAGATCTATAGAAGCTTCGGATTATTGGTTATCAACATCTAATTACACCTTATCCTTGACCTAGTTGAAGGGGAATCTTAGCATTTTTTACTCCCTCCCAAATGGAGAGCTCAGCTTGTGACTTATTGCAAATATACGACCAAAGACAAGGTTTTCAAATCAGCAAAGCAACAAACAGAAAGCTGATACAAGTGGCTGTGTGCTGCTGTCTCCAAACAGAACTATTATAAGTCATTAAGATGGTGCAAGAAAAACATCAACAAAACCCCTTATTTGTACTTATATAACTATTCTGCTGTTCTCCAATTCCCCAAAACACTGTTAATTACTATATAGAACTATAAATATAATGATACCCCGGTATAGGATAATATATTATTATTCAATACAGTATTATAATTATTTATAGTTTATTAAACTTTATGATATTATAATTTTTAAAATCTTTTTTAGTTCTTGCTTGAAAGATACGGGAGTTGATGAGCTTATTATGTATTTTAGATTTCAAGATGTAAAAGTGACAGATGGACAGACAGACAACACAAAACGAAGTGTAGCTTTTCTCTATAGAAGCCTCTAAAAAAAACTAAATTCAAAGAAAATAAGATTACAAAATATTTTTATGTTATCACACAAACTCAGAGGCGGCCCCTACTCGCACCAAAAGATAAGAAATATTTAGAATGACGTCAGAGGAAAAAAAACAATTTTCACTACATCCCACGGCCAAGTTAGACTACAAAATTTCTTTTTCTACACAAGTAAGTTGGCGAGGGTTAGTAAAAGTTTTTGCATCAGTTCTTATAACTTTTCATTTAACGAAATCATTTCGAACGATGTCACGGCCTAGTTAGACTAAAATTGTTTATCAATACAAGAGCGTTGACGCAGGTTGATAGACATTGGCGTACGAGTTTTTAAAGAATTTTATATAATAAAATAATTCCGAACGACGTGAAAGGAAAAAGCTTTTCTCTACGTCACACGATCTATTTAGATTAAAAATGTCTTATTAAACACGAGAAAGTTGAATTGGGTTGGTGTACAAGTTGTTATTTTCAAAATCCCGGAATAGTCAAATAGCGATAATTACATTTTTAGGATGGTTTAGTATAAAAATTAGATTTACTATAACTTAGAAGACAGATTTGATACAATCCTTTGGAGTTGATTACCTTAAAAAGACGGAATATAATATTACAGATAATTAGATTTTTATGACATTTTAGTAAGAAATATTAAATGTAGTATAAACTATAAACTAGAAGTGCGATTTTAAACAATTATTTAAAGTTTAAATGTTTTCCATAAAATATCTGGAACAACCGATTTTCGATAATGAGTTTTATTGCGACGTTTAAGAAAGAAAATTTATTATTATATATGCCTACATATTAGAAGAGCGATTTCAGTCATTTGCCGTAAGTAGAATTGTCATTAAAAAAATCTTTCTTTGAGAATTAAAGTTTAGCGACGATTGGCAAGAAAGTAAAAGTAATTTAGATCAAAGAGCTATTTCAATCCATTACTTAGCATTAATTTGTTTTTCAAAACAAACTCCAGAACAAACTTTTATCAATAAAAAGTCTTTTGTGATGTTTTGGCAAGAAAATTAAATGTAAAATAAGTCAAAATAGCGATTTTCACCAATCGTTTGTAGTAAATGACTTTCTCCTTTAATAATACAGAACAACATATTAACAAGTCGCTTGACATAAATTTGTTATACGTTGACAATCTGGAACTATTTATTATGGATAATTAAACTATAGTGACGTATTGTCCAAGACGATTAAATGTAATATAAGTCAGAAGTGCAATTTCGAAGAATCGTTTGACGTAATGTTTATTTATAAAACAATTTCCAAACCAGCTTCTATCGGTATTGAAATATAATTCAGTACAGAGACTTCAAACAATCATTTAGTGTTTGTATGTTATTTATTTCAAAAATTCGTAACAGCTTTTTTTTTTATCATGAGCTTTTGCGACGTTTAAGGAAGAAATTTTATGTTATATAAGTTAGAAGAGCAATAGCAAACATTCATTGGCTTTAATTTACTTTCCACAAAATCATCTTTAAAGCATAAAAAGAAAATCAAAAGTGAAATTAGATTTTTTTTCAATAGCCTTTTATCTTATTTATTTATTTATGTTTGCAAAACGTGACGGAAAAGCAGACCAACAGACAAAACGCACAAATGTAAGTGGCTTTTACACTGACGGGGTCTAAAAAATATGTAATAAAATCTTATTGGTACAATGTGGCCGCGGGCGACACGCTACTGCACAGAAGTCGCTGCATTTAAAAAAATGTGTCATAACATTTAGATCTACATACAAAGTGCATTTTTAGTATTTATAAACAAATATAAATGTATATTTTTAATTCTAGTGGCTTGTTTATCAGAAAAAACAACAACAGTTAATTAATATATTTGTTTTAAACACTTCTTTTACAAGTTACGGATATATATGAATAAGTGATGCTAAAAATAAATGAAAATATCTTTCTTTGTCAACATATTGTTAACATAAAACTCCCTTACATTTATGTATTGTTTTTAGAAGTGGTGTTGTAATTAATTTAAAAAACAAAACGGTTTTCTATTAGAAAATAAAAAGCAGCCATTGCATCTAAACTGCAATCTACAACGCATGCTGAAATATGATTTTTCTTTTATCTTTTAGTTTTTGAGATCTGAATGTGACAGACTGACATTTTGCACAAAATTAATAGCGGGTTTTCACCTTACGGCACTGATCTAACGAATGTAGTGTTTACTGTGTTTGACCTATGTTGGAGTAACAAAAATAACATACAAGATATAACCAAAAAAAAAACACCCAAAAACAAACAAACAAAAAACATAGCCTGTATTAAGTGTAATTGTATCAATTAGTTCGGATCAGTCATGTAATTAAATTTAAGATAGAACTAGACTATCATTATTAATAATTATTAATAAATCTGTGCGATTGGAAATACATTTATCAATTAGTATTATTTAGCGCAATTTTATGCTTTTAGGTTTTTCAATTGGCTATGATCCTATCACTTCTCTAAACTATTTGGGAAAGTAGAGAGGGGGGGGGGAATGTTTCCGTGATTCCATTTTTAAAAAGTTGCAAGATTTGAATTCGAACTTGAGGGCTCAAGCCTCCTCAAGAGGGCTATACCACCGCATCTGTCAAGTACATATTCTTTCCCTTGTTCAATATCAAACAAAATATTAATTACCAATAGTTAATTAACTAATTGGTTATTTTTTAAATTGATTTTTGTTTTGTCTGCTACAAGGAATAATTTTTCAAAATTTCAACTTAGTCAGAGGTTGTGTGTGGGATAACTAACGTGTACAAACTTTTGACAGACAGACAGTGTGAGTTGATCTAGGCTTTGTAAATAAGGAAACAAGTCTACACAAAATACTCTGTATTTGCCAAAAAACCTAAGAGACAAAGCTTCATTAATTACATGTATTTATTTTTAAAAAATTGTCACACAACTTCTACAAGCACTAAAAACAAGTAGACCAATCCTTCAGGCTTTCTAAGTTGATCATTTTAAGGAAATCAAGTAAGTTTCGGTAGGGCCCTCATGACTTATTTTGCAGTGTTTCTCTTGTCCTATTCTTTGCTGTTTTTTAGATCTCCTCATGATCATTGGACACTGTTTGACATTTCCCCAGAACATTTCGGATCAAACTAGCAACAGCTCGTTGGTGTATCCGGTATACACACTCCAGAAAGTGTGGAGCAGGAATAGTGTGTGTGTGTGTGTGTACGTTTGAGTTCTGCAGATTCAAATGTTCTTCTCTCTCCGTTTTTAGCAAACATTAATTTCAATAGGGAGTAAGCATTAGACTCTGTGACCTAAACTTATTTTAAAACAAAGGATCAAATACCTAGCGGCAATCAAAGAAATTGATACAAAGACCAACTGCAGCGCACTGAGAAATTGTTAGACTCCAGCTCAATTCTTTTATATTTTGGTTGGCAACAGTAAAGTTGTAAACATTGTCTTGACATTATCTATGGTGAAAATCAGTTTTGAATGTCATGAGTATTGGTACAGATAGTTCTTTTATCTTGGTCCCTATTGGTAAGGTGGTGAGAAAATTAATCAAAGGGAGATGAACAGGGATTTGTTACTTCACGAAGTGGTGTTAACCAAATCTTTGCATTAATAGCTACAATTTTTTTTTTTTGTAGCTCATTTGGTACATAGTTTGATTAGACGTGACTAGGGTAATCACAAAATAGTTGGGATTTATATGTTGTATTGAGTGCTATTTAGTACATTATTCTTTAAGACACTAATCTGTTAAAATATCTAGACCAGGTAAAAGATTTTATGTTAATAACGGTTCCATATTAGTGTCTAATATTAAAATTCTCTGAATAGTCCTTCTCAAATGTTTGGTGTAAGAGTGAAGACCTATTATCGAAATGTGACATAGATCTATTTAATTTATTATTTTACACATTATTCTTAAATGCAATCAAATAGTCCCAACAAATAGGGTCTAACATTGTATATTCTTGTGATATGTATTAAATTAATGACCGTTTATGCTCTTCCTGGAAAACAACTATACCTAAGAGCAAAGTGTCATTGAATGCAATGTCTTACTCACAAACATGTGTTACCTTACAGCCTTACACACAGAGTCAACACTCAATCCACATACATTCATTAACAATGAATTTACAAATAATTATGTAGCTATTTGTTTTTAAATTCATGGAAGACACACAGTCACCCTCCACCCAGTCACCCTCCACCCAATTCCTGTAACAACACGTTAGGTTCCCGCGATGGTCATAGCCGCAGGCAGGCTCATTTGATCTGCAACGGTAGTACATTTTAAATAGTTTCAGAATTTCTGAACTTCTATTTCGGAGTTTCTTATTATTAGTATATGTCAATGTGCATGTATAAACAGGTGAACAATTATTGCTAATCATTGAAACAGTCTAAATATACATTTTCGCAGTAAATATTTCTAACAAAATTTACCAATTTAACTACAAGTTCTTATGAAATAAAACTTTTTTTTTTCCATTGCCTTTATCCATAGCCCTATATTTGACGTCTAGAGAGATGA
Organism: Biomphalaria glabrata; assembly: GCF_947242115.1. NCBI lineage: Eukaryota > Metazoa > Mollusca > Gastropoda > Planorbidae > Biomphalaria > Biomphalaria glabrata. The sequence goes on from NC_074717.1 coordinate 17,566,179, forward strand.
TCTTTCCCCTTTGCAATTTCTCGATGACTAAAGAAGCCGATTCTTGATACACAACTGCGATCAAAAGCTGAACATCTGTAATCACCAGATGCCGCTGAATTTTAACCTTATTTCTACTTATGGCATGTGTACCCCCAGTACGCTAGCGCTATTCTGCCTCAAAGTGGCACTCGGGTGGAAAACGCTAGAGGAAGTGAGTAGGCTAAATGAATAGCAAAACAAGACTTCTGTGGGAGTATGTGTGATAATCCATACGCCGTTCCTCAAGGGATCGTTACACTAATGACTATACATGTACGGTTAGCTTGGTAAAACATAGGAAAATGGCGGGGTTTCCTGGTGTGCTTGGCCTTCGGCCATGCATTCTAGTATTTGAGCCCGGTGTGCCAGATACATCTGAAATAACAATGTTTTACATAGACATTGACTTGGACCTCTACCAGACAGAGCGGTTTGTTCAAGCAGGCTTACACGCCTAGAGTTAATAGAGCCTTCGGCTCAACTCTGTTGACAATCACACGGTATGTGTACCATCCAAGTGTCGATTTTGAAGAGCTTCATGTCGGGTTTGCATACATCCGTATAACGTAAAAGTGGGCGACCAGCGGCTCTCCTGCCTTCTATTAGATCGCCATACAGAATGTCCTGTGGAAGTCGACCTACTGGCATTCTACGAACGTGGCCAAGCCAGCCAAGGCGTCTGCTGCTGATACCAGAGCGGATGTCCTGGCAACCTGCTCTTCGTAGCACTTCCTCATTGGTTATCTTATCTTGCCACCTTATTTTAAAGATCCGCCTAGGCATCGGAGGTGGAAGACAAATGTAGATCACCAAAGAAAAAATGGTATGTCCATCTAAGACGTCTACTACTGATAACAGCGCGGATGTCCTGGCACCCTGGCATTATTATGCTATAATTTTAAGTGTGCCTGATAGAGAAAAAAATTCTGTATAACGATAGAGGTTATAGAAAGAAACGACCTGAAACAAGTGCCTGAAATTACCATTTACAGTACTTTATTTGACGAGTCTTTTACCCAAGATTTTTTTTTAGGACTAGCTTATTTCAAGTACCCGGCATTTTCCGATACACAATTTCACACACAAAAATAATTGTAGAACTAAAATTTGTGTTACTAAAACTTTTAATGATTTTTAACGGCCCCCGAAATTTAGTTTTGTGTGGCCTGTCTGTCCGTCCGTCTGTCCGTCCCGTTTAGATCTCAGAAACTAGAAGAGAAAATGAAAATCGGACATCATGATAGTTTAGAATTTAGATCATTCAAACAGTGCACAAGGTAGAGCACACCTTCGGCACTAACTTGGATGGCGGTGTGCAGGGCAGGGCAATAACAATACTTTCAGTTTTTCTCCATGTTTATATAAGTATTACGAAAACGGAGTCAAATAAAATAGATTAAAAAAAAATTGCATGTAGTGGTAACCGTAACTTTTGGTGAAACAATAATAAGCTGTTATAAATTGTTAAATAAATAATTAATTACAAGAAAAATTACTAGGATCTAGGGGAATAAACCTTACAAAGAAAAAACTGCAAGCAGTAATTTTTCGCTAGTCTATATTTATAAATCGGGAAAATCACAGAACGCGGAAGAAGTAATAATTAACTAAACAAAATGGCGAAGTTTTTTGAGTAAGCTTAATGTAAAAGCTGTGTTTACTTTCCGTCAATGAACAATCGAACTTTGACATTTTTCACCAATGAAGACGAGAATAATATATAGATCTAGATATATCTATAAATCTAGATAGTTCTTGATTCTAGATCAACAACTTAACCACCCTTAGGATATTACTCTTAGTTTCAGAATGGCAGGCCCCAAGAACAGTGATCTTACTAGAGATCTGCAAGGTAAACTTACTAAACTAAAAAGTAAAAGTCTATGATTCTAGAGCTATCTTAATTTTAATATAAAAAAATAAGTTCAAAAGACTGAAAGTTGTCTTAACTGGTCTTAACGCTTTTGAGACAGTGCCTTCTACAGTTTTACTAGTTTCAGCACATCAATGATCATTGGACTTGGTCAATGGTGACAAGAAGACAGAGCACTTTTTACAAACTGAACACTTCTATTGCAAAAAAAAAAATCATAACAAAAAAAACTAATTTTAATTACTTTACATATGTAGTACACAAAACTAGTAGATTCTTATATTAGGCACACCGTATTCGGGAACTAGGTCAAATTTTAATTTTATTTTTTTATTTGGTGACGGTTTAACTTACAAAAAAACTGAAAGCAGATTCTTATTCTGCAACTAAAGGACTATAAAAATAGCTGTGTTTCTTTGAATTACCACTCATAGTCAAGATTTTATTTTAAAATAAATCAGGTCACTTCATGCTCCTATAATAAACGCAGTTTTTGTGCTTTCTCCTTTAGCGCACATCGAGCACCGTTAAGAAACACCACTATGTTATTGCTAATAAATTATATCTCTCCCCTGTGTTAATTAAAAATTATTTAGATTGTATTAAAAGAAGTAGATTCACTTTTGCAATATGTATTTATAGTATATTGCCTCTCTCTCTCTCTCTCTCTCTCTCTCTCTCTCTCTCTCTAGATATATATATATATGCCTACCTATATAATCTATGTGTAGAAACAGACAGAAATAAATCTATATAATTATAGATCTATAAATTAATTATTATAATTTAATAAACATGATATTTTCAACTAGGCTACATGTATTCTCTGTCTCTTTCTTTTAATTCCCATCCAAGGACCCTCTTCTTTTCATATTTTGGATGTTCGTTTTGTTACACCTTAACATCCCCTCCCTCCCATAGATGCTTATAATTCTTTTCATGACTCTCTCCTCCCTTCCCTCCACTGCCTGTATGATAGGTTGTGACACTACACGCTTAGTGTATACCTCTCCTCACCACCAGCGCTCGCCTGGCGTGATCACCTGCAGTGGGCATGGTCTCTGGCTTCAAATTAGCAGCCCGCACTTTTTCTTTCATTCATAAATTATATATATTCTAGATATCTCGATCTAGGTCACATTTATTTATTGAAAAAAATCATAGATTTATTAATCCCAATAATATTTCTTATTACGATTTTGCCTTGTGCACTATAGGAGAATGTGTTTAATTTAATTTAATTCATTATTATTCATTGAAATACCTCCTTTTTTAATTTTATTTAACAGCTAACAATATGAATGTGATTGAAATGTCTTTCTAAAGATGTTTAGAAGCTTATTTTGATAGATCCACCAGCCTACGATCAAACAGGCTCATAATATAGCCTTAATCCCTTATATGGGTATGAATTGCCGGGGGAGGTTAAAACAATAGCTTTACATACTTGGTTACCGAGAATCTAAAAAACTGCTATCTGCTTTGGAAAAGCGGAACAAAAATACAGGAACTTATCTAAAATTGGAAACGTCATTTTTAGCTCCAAACATAAAAACAAATTAATTATAAACAAAAAAAGCGACATGTTTCTTAAAGGAGAATTCGATGAGCTGTGCCTAATATAAGAAGCTACTATATGTATATTATTGAAGTTGAAAAGAAATGAATGAACTAATAGAGTAAACAAGCTCTTATATAAGAGACACCCCATCAAATTCTCCTTCATTGAACGCCTCGCTTTTTTGTTTGTAATTTATTTGTTTTTTTGTTTGGAGCTAAAAATGACATTTCGGGACTGCGCATGTTCAATTTTAGATAAGTTCTGGTATTTTTGTTCCCCCTTTCCAAAGATGATGGCATTTTGTTAGATTCTCTGTTACCATGTATGTAAAGCTGTTGTTTTAACCTCCCCTGGCAATTTACACCCATATAAGGGATGAGGGCTATATTATTATTTGATCGTAGGCTGATGGGCATGCGCATATATCAAAATAAGCTTCCAAACATCTTGAGAAAGATTACAATCACATTTATACTGTTGGCTGTTAAATAAAATTAAAAAAGGAGCTGTCCCAATGAATAATAATGAATTTAACTCATTCTCCTTCATTGGACACGGCAAAATCATAATAAGAAATATTATTGGGATTAATAAATCTATGATTTTTTCAATGAATAAACATAACCTAGATCAAAATATCTTGAATATATAATTTATGAATGAAAGAAAAAGTGCGGGCTGCTAATTTGAAGCCACAGACCATGCCCACTGCCAGTGATCACGCCAGGTGAGCTGGCGGTGAGGAGAGGTATAGTATACACTAAGCGTGTAGTGTCACTACCTATCAAACAGACTGTGGAGGGAAGGGGGAGAGAGTCATGAAAAGAATTATAAGCATCTATGGGAGGGAGAGGGTGTTAAGGTGTAACAAAATGAACATCCAAATTATGAAAACAAGAAGAGGTTCCATGGATGGGAATTAAAAGAAAGAGACAGAGAGAATACATGTAGCCTAGTTGAAAATATCACGTTTATTAAATTATAATAATTAATTTACAGATCTATAATCTTTATAGATTTCTTTCTGTCTGTTTCTACATTAGATTTTATAGGTATATAAATAAATAAACTATAAATTATATATATATAATATATATATATATATATATATATATATATATATATATATATATATATAGAGAGAGAGAGAGAGAGAGAGAGAGAGAGAGAGAGAGTATATGAGGCAATAGACTATAAATACATATTGCAGAAGTGAATAATACAATCTAAATAATTTTTTTAATTAACACAGATATAATTTATTAGCAATTACATAGTGGTGTTCATTGATGGTGCTCAGTGTCCAATGAAGGGAAAGCACAAAAAACTGTGTTCAATATAGGAGCATGAAGTGACCCAATTTATTTTAAAATAAAATCTTGACTTATGAGTGGTAATTCAAAGGAACATAGCTATTTTTATTGTCCATTAGTTGAAGAATAAGAATCTGATCTGCTTTCAGTTTTTGTGTTAGTTAAACCTTCACTTAATAAAAAAATAAAATAAAAATTTGACCTAGTTCCCAAAAGTCGGTGTTCGGATATAAGAATCTACTGTAGGCTACAACTTACAATATCATATAATCAAACTGAAATATTAACATTTATGATTTATTATGATTTATTAAAATAAGCCAAGCTAATTACCATAATTTATGCACACAAATTTATAAACAAAATTTTCAAAACTGAACAGAATTAAAACTGTAAGAGTTTTGAAAGAAGTTTTAGGCCTGAATAAGTCCTAACACTTGTGTTTGGGGAAACAAGGTCCACGACCCTTCAGACACTTCTGTCACATTACTTTACTTACTTTTCTCTTCCCCCTCCCCCAGGTACCATGGAAACAAATACCTTCATTTTTGGCCACAGTAAAAGACACCGATTTATGACCCAGGGATCTTCTTGTGAGATGTTTGTTGGTCAGAAAGTTGGCATCATATCTCCCTGACAAACATCTGAACTGAATTGATTGTGAATAAAAAGCATAAAACAGTCTACGGGGTGCTAATCCCATGGGGCATATTTACAGGTCTTCTCTATATGCAGCTCCTCATCCGTAATTCTAAACCAGGGGAGGGCAACCTTTTTCAACCGAGGGCTGCATTAATAAAATTTGGGTCCACATATATATATGAGAAATTAAAACAAGAGTTAGCAATTTCTTGAACTAACTTTACAAATTTTTTTAAAATTTTGCTATTCTCCATTTACATCCATCATTTCAACACGAATGTATAGTAGTACTTAATATGAAGTATATAACTGTTTACTCTCGTGCATAATGTTCCGGAACCATGGAACTAGCTTACTAGTCGTTGCTTTTCTTGCGACTATTGTCAAATTAACTTCAATAAGCATCGACCTGTTCTAACACTTGATAATTTTCAAATAAAAAGAAAAGCTTTTACAAAGATGAATGTGAAATGTTTCTTAAAGTGTGGATATACAGCTTTGCACCCATAAAACTCCCACGAAGGAACTGACTATAACTTCTCTTTCAGGTCATAATTTGCTTGGAGGTATGTCATCAGGAGCTGAGTCAGCTTCTGCATTAAATCGTGAACTGAGGCTATTGAAAACTGGTTTCAAGTTCTTGACGTCATAAAATTTGTTATAAAATTCCACAATCAAGGAATCCAAATTTAATAAGTCTTTTCAACCATTTCACTAGAAATAGTTTCACCTTTCAGCTAAGGTAAAATGATAAAGCCTTAATTTCTCTTGCTGGCCTCAAGAAATGGAATAGCTTTGTTTGAAAAGATTTAAGATGCACATACATTTCATGTGCAAACAACAAATTGCAATGTTTTCGATGATAAACATGAAGTCTGTCTTCAACTCTTCATTAGAAATATTAAGTAACAAAGTCACAGTCAATGTCCATCAAGGAACCTAACATTTTCTTCCTTGAGATTCCATGTTGATCTAATGATTGGCCAGCGAATACTACTGTGTTACCGAATATCAGAATGTTTTAATTCCAAATCTTCACGTACTTTTCGGAACTGCCAGTCGGGGCCGGCCTTGGATACTTGGAGGCCCCGAATAAAATATAAAAATACAAAATAAAGGGAAAAAACTAAAATTATGCAATTTATTAAAGACCTAGTGTACTTCAAACAATAACATTAAATTTAAGTTTCGCTGTTTTCTTTCTCTTTAAATCAAAGCATATTTCCTTTGCGAGGTCCCCAAAAATCACGGACCTTAGTAGCAACATACTTTGACTATGCCTAGGGACAGCCCTGGAGACGGATGGCCCTGTGCTTTATAAGCTATTATCAAATTAAAATGCCGATACACGTTTAAATTCTGTGTAGCTTTTTGTAAACCTTACAGTTACTAGTTTATGATTGGGATATTTTCTTTATTTTATTAAAAACTTGGTTTTTCTCAGTCAAAGCTCCATCAGTTGTTACCCTTGCCATCTTGTACAAACCAACCCAACTCTTTCAACACAGTTCTTCATAGCATTGAATAAATACTGGCCTGGGCTTATGTCTTTTACTGAATTTATCGAAATATTGCTATTAAATATAATGTTCGTTTACTTTAAACTTTTTATAAGGACGTTTAGAGACAATGTTTCTTTAGCCTCTTCATTATAAGTAAGAATCAAAAGTTTCAATAATTTCTATAGATATTTACAATGATTTATTTTTAATATATTTGCAATTTTATATGTGTAATGTGTGGGCACACTTGATTTATTTAGGTTTTCGCGAGCCGCATAAAACACTTCGGCGGGCCGCATGTGGCCCGCAGGTCGTAATTTGCCCACCCCTGTTCTAAACCATGTTATCATGGATGGGTATCAGTAACACTACTACTAGTACTAGATCATATATCTAGTCAAATCTAGTTCAGACCTAGATCACCAAGCCAATAGATCGGCTGCGTTGTCTTAAAAGGGTTAACTCTTAATGTCTAAAGCCTACTGTAATATTTAGATCTATTTATAGATCTATAATTAAATATAGATTAGATCTGGTTATAGAATCTAGATTTACTCTAATTAGTCTAATAGAAATTCTAGATTACTATAGTACACCTATAAATTTTAATTCTAGATCTAGATAGTTCCCGATCACTTCATCTCTGGTCACTTAATCCCCAGTCATTTCATACCCAATTAAATATTTTATATATAAATATGATTATGTAGAATGCTTTCTTTTTGACATTTTATGACATATTACTTATGCTTTTATGGTGTTTCCTATTTCACTTTGTATTCTTAATGAGAAATCTAATATTATATGGTAAATCTGGAGGTGTACTTATCTATAGCTTAATGATCAAAGGCCAAGGTGTGGTGCAAGTAGTGGGAATCTTTTGAGAGAAAGAAGTGCGATTAGAATAATTATGACCATGCGGCTGATAACTAATCATCAAAGGCCAAGGTGTGGTGCAGGTAGTGGGAATCTTTTGAGAGATAGAAGTGTGATTAGAATAATTATGACCGTGCTGCTGATAACTTATCATCAAAGGCCAAAGTGTGGTGCAAGTAGTGGAAATCTTTTGAGATATATGGAAGTGCGATTAGAATAAGTATGACCGTGCCGCTGATAACTTATCATCAAAGGCCAAGGTGTGGTGAAATGACCGGGGGATGAAGTGACTGGGGGATGAAGTGACCAGTCACCATCTAGATCTATAAATTATAGGTTCTCTTATTTCTATAGCTCTAGAGCTACTTTAGATATATATCTAAATATATATATTATACATATAGTCATTTTCATCTAACGAATACCTCCCAGTTTTCTGATATTAGTGAACACCTCTCAATATTTGTTAAAAAATGAGCCTTTATTTTGATAGCTATGACGAAATTAGTCTTTGTTTTGGCTCATGCTCCATTGTAGTTCAGACAGATTTAGTTTCGTTTACTCTAAAAAACTAGGGTTTTACTTGGGCTTAAAGTGCACTGATAGAAAGATGTCTTTTTTTTCTTCAAGGACAGAAGAAGGGCAGGTCCGGGGTTAGGGAGATTTTTTTTTTTTAAGAAAATTTAGTTATCAGCTAAACATGTTCTACCTAAAATGCTTCTAAATAGGCACAAAAACACATGCATATCATAGCCTATGTGTAAATAGGGTGTCTTCACAAATATTTATTTATTACTATCAATGACATTAACAGAGGCTATTTTAATTAATATTGAACTGAAGACTACATTTTTAAAACTATTTTACTATTTTAGCACAAATCACTAATGCATTACAAATTTCAAAAAGACAGAGGCAATCAAAAGTGATGGGCTACTAAAGCAAAAACTATGCTTTAGAATACAATTAACAAACACTGATAAGCATAACCCTGCTCTCCCTCTCTCTTATTCTGTCTCTCCTTTGTATGAGACATGATTTCTTCCATGCTACAAGAAGTATGGTAGGTTTTATTAGATGCCATTCTTGAACAGGCGGGCTTAAATATTACAGCTCTTATCTCTTACAATGATATATAGAATCTACTAAGGCAGTTTGTGCCATTTTTATAGCATTATGGAGTTGGGAAAAGAATTTAATCCATTTAATCCAATATGAATAGGAGAACAAGTTTAGTTTAGTTATGGAATTTTTCTCATCAGCACAATTCAAGCCTTGTCGTACCCATAATCCCTGAAGGGTTACTTCCCCTATCTAGGAGAATGAAGAAGTCCAATTTGAATATCTTATAAGGGAATACATATTGTTTGATGTAGCATTACTCCATTGTGCAGGGAACATGCCCATATTGTGAATGGCTGCACACCCAAGGCAATGTTTCCCAAGGACCCCGGGGATAATTACCAGATGTCAGCTTACTCTGATTAGTGGTGAAAACTTGTATGAGAGCTTTTATTTACAAAGATTAGTGTAGAGAAACCCAAAGACATGTCAAAGAAAGCCAATAAGAAATTAACATTACTCTTACATTATTATCCCATTCACTTTACTATTACATTTGCAAAAAACTAAATAATTACAGTTGTATAAATCATATACCTTTTGAGTTTAATAATAATAACTAGTCGACCCATGGCGTAGCATACGTAGCTATTTTGCAGGGCCAGGCTAAGGCCACTGCGACCTATGCTACAGCAGTGGGCCCCGCACTTTCATAGGACCCGTGCTAATTCTAGGTGTAAATTATTAAACTAAACCATTTTAATTATAACTTATAAAGATTTCCCGCTGCCTCCTGATTTACCAGGAGCTACTGGAAATCTCCTGAAATTATTAAAATCTTGTGAAAACTCATAAAAATCTCCTGAAATATATGGACAAAAATTGTCTATTTGTCATTCAATATGATAAACGCCAATCCAGTGCGCGATAAAAAAACGGCATTATGCAATACCCGTAATTGTGGAATCTGGTGAAAGAAGCTTCTCACACCTCAAACTAATGAAGAATTACTTGAGTTCAACAATTCTCTTAGATAGATTTAAACATTTGGTAAATCTTGCTATTGAGCGTGATCTATGTAGGAAATAGAATTTTGATGATATACTGTATGACTTCGCTACACGCAAGGCTTGTAAAGTAATTCTGTATGTAGTAAAGAATGAATAAATGCAAATACGAATTATTTTCTAATACAAACTCTTAATTTTCACTTATTATCCATATCCCTACCCAAACTGGCCCTGCAAAATCTGTTTCGCATAGGGCCCCACAATGGTTAAGTCCAGCCCTGCTATTTAGTGCTACTTGTTGTCCTCCCCCCACCCTCTTTTTTTTTTTTTCGCCACTAAAAATACGAGGGGCAACTATAGTCGACTTGAAGAAATAAAAGAGTAATCTTTTCATGACTTCTTGGTCACAATGGTTAAGTCCGGCCCTGCTATTTTGTGACAGGTGAATACTACTTGTTCTCCTCCTCCCTTTTTTTTTTGCCGCTAAAGTGGGGTAACTCTAGTCCGACTTGCAGAAATAAAAGAGTGATTTTTCCTTTACTTCTTGGTGTCCAAACTGTTGAGCCTTGAAGAGAATTATATATATAGATAATAATAATCTTTAGTTGAATACATTTTTAACAAAATATATACAAATATAATGTTTTAAGTTGTTTGCACTTTATGAATAGCTTCAATTGATATTGTTGCAGACAGCATCAGAGAAGCTGTTGACAGACAAGTCAAGTTTTCTTTGAAAAAAATGGTCAAAATGGAAATTCGATCAGACAGAATTGAAAGTCGCATAATAGTAAGTAAAAAACAAAAAACATTGTACACTTGTAAAACTTGTTATTAAGAATAGATAGAATTATATTATATCATCAATTTCTTATATCCTATACTCTTAAACGAGTAAATCTTGTATATATAACAATTTTCTTTAAAATTTCAAGGTATGTGTATATTGTTGAGAAGAAAATTCTTAACTCATTGACCACATCGCAAAAACTTGAGCTCGACCATAATAATGGTTTGAAAATGTTTCATTATCAGAAAATTTATTTTGGCTAGAATGTTTTATGAATGAAAATTTTCCAAATGATGTCACAGGAAAAAAAACGACATTGCTTACACTGCAATACACTAAAACATTTCTTTTCAAACATGAACAGTTTTAATGGATCAATAAGCCAAATTAAATATTTGTAGGCTCTATCATCCTTGTCAACAAAGTAAAATCTACCTACACAACTCTCCTCAATTAAAGTGTAAACAATTTATAGAGCACTTCTTAAAATACAATAACTAATCATTTATCAGAAAATTTAATGTAATTTTTTTTTCTTACATAGTTCCATAATAAATCAATCTACATAAGTGTTTGTAAGAGTCTGTGCTTTATTTAAGTATACAATATGAATATTTATGAAATGCATTGTAATGCTTATAATACTAAGATAATGAGTACTCTTTGTCTAGTGTCACTCAGCCACCTCTCACATACTGTACACCTTATGTCAAGAATGATAAATAAAGTATTGCATAGAACTAGACATTTAAACACAAGTTATAACAAGGTTATAAAGACAGTTTGTGTGGAAACACAAACTCAACAAATAGGGCCCTGAAGTGGTCCACCCAAGCAGGTAAAAAGGTTGGTTTCAATATTTTCAGAAAGAATATCAGAATGAAATACTATCAAAGGCAAATGACAGAGAAGAATGGAGAAAGAAGGTTGACATATCTTGTGTGGTGCCCCAATGGTCCAATGGAATAGTTGTAAAAATGGTGTATTTTTATGAAAAAACTGCTTGCATAGTTGATTTTAAAAATTATATTTTTCACTTTCAGAAAAGAAAAAAGTACCGTTGCATCAGAACTTTGAAAGGTTTAAAATATCATGATGTCGGATTTTCTAGTTTACGAGATCTAAACAGGACTGACAGAATTGCAGACTGGTAGTCATTCCACACAAAACTAATATTGTCTTTTCTCGTTTCAGGGGCCACTAAAAATTCTTATGTTTGATGGTTTTAAAATGTGCTAATTGGTGACTCGAACCCCTTCAACATTATGTACAAACCTCCCTATACAGTCGATAAAAGTTTCAATTAAGTATTTAGTTTGACCCATTGCTAAAATTTACTGTGACTTGGTAAACAAATACATGTCATCTATAAATCTGATATGTCAAGTTTTCTTTTCAAAGCAAATGACTAACTATTCCCATTTTAGATAGCTTAGAATAATTAATGTAGTCCTACTATGCGGGGAATATTTTATTTTGCTGGTTTTTCTTCTTCTTCTTCGTTCTCATTGTTGTGTTGGAGCGTTCAGATGACTAGACCAATACATGAGATGAACTGCGCAGTGGTTTCTAAATCAAGCTCTCCATATAGTTTTCTTTCTATTGGGGTGTTTTGGGGCCAATGTCTTATACGGGCCACTTGGTAAAGAACAGTTTTGGAGGACGTTGTCAGCATTCTCTGGTGATACTCCACATGGGCAGATTTCACTGGTTTCAATTTTGAGCTTCCGGTACATGTGTTGTCGCATTCTGTTGTGCCAGGTCCATTTTGCTGGTGAATTATTACAATCTTTAAAGTCTACTGCCCTATACCAAAACAAAGGAATGGTCATAACACAGCTTCTCTACACCTTACTTGCTCACATTGACTTGATCTCCAGCTCGCGTTCAACGAATTTGTGTACGCTGCCGCCTCTTTTGGTTTAACTATAAACCTCAGAAAAACAGAAGTCATGTTCCAGAAGTTACCTAATAAAATCTACTCGGCCACAAAGTTCACCGGGAATAGACACCCCCTTAATGTAGTAGACAACTTCACAAATCTGGATAGCAAAGTATCCATTGATGCATTGCTTTAAAGGTGGATAGCAAAGTATCCATTGATGCATTGCTTTAAAGGGAAGTTGATAGGTGTCTGATCAGGGCCAGTAGAGACTTTCTATTCTAATCATCATGTACAATTACATTTACATAAAAGAACAGAAACTCTCTGTAGTCTTTATTTAATTGCTCATTTTTGTATGTACAAAAATATTTCCAAAATAAGTTCTGGTTTATATGCTTCCTTAACAAATTATTCAATCGAGCAAGGCTCTGTCACCTGGTACTTATTATTATGAGAGCTTAATATCAAGAGCAGTTTTATCATAAAGAATGCTAATAATTCTATTTTTGTGTCAATATTAACAGGCTTGCTCTGCATTTCGTTTGTTCATTTTTACACCCAAAGTGCCTTCAAAAGTAAGTATTAGACTTCAACAGGATAGTTCACCTACTGAAAAGCTAATTAATAAAAATAAAGTTTTTCCCTGAGGGCAGTCATTAGCTGATGTACCTTGTTGTTGAACCTTAAATTATTTTTAGATAACTGTAGCATTAAGGCTTTGTTGTGTTGAATAAATAATTTATAGAATTTATTACACAGAAGAATAGGAGCAAAATATTCTAGAGTCACATTACTTTAGAAACACTTTTACATCTTTAATATATTACGAATATTTGAGGAGTAAAAAGTCTATTACTTGAGAACAAAAAGCAGTTTTATACTACTCTAAAACAAAATCTAATATTACAATAACTTATGGAGTTTATCTAGGGCGTATTTTCAAACCAGCTCAGCAGCCATTAGTTTGCTTAAATTTGCCTGGAGCCAGTTTATATAAAAAGTTGTTAGTCAGGCTGGTGACTATAGAAAATACAAAATATTTTGAAAATATTCTAGTGATTTCAATCCATTTTTTATTAATGACATTCATACTAATTAGCATTGAAATGTCTTTGTGCTATGCTCTGTTATTTGTACTGCAAAGAAATAGAGTAAAAAGATCAAAACATTTCAATATTTCTAACATAAAAATATGTTTAGAAAGGCAAATAAAGACAAATAAAAAATAACATCATTTTTACTATTTACTATTATTAGGATATAGAATTAGATTTCTATATTCATTTATTTTGATAATAAAAATTTAACAAATGGTATGAAAAAAAAATTGTGTTTACAAAGAGCAACAAAAAGTTTGACTTCGATGCAGCAAATGTAAACAAACTGTTGTACTGCTGCCAATGTAACAGTATGATGAACTGAACATTTCCTTTATAATTACAAATGCTTTGTTTATGTTTATCAGATAACTGTATTGAATATAGTGTTTACAAAATCCTATTATAGCTATATCATCCCCTCTTTCATTTTAGTGTATACAAGTATGTGGAAGTCTTTTCTAAGCATATTATAATATATATATATATCTTCAATCTATCTACTTGACATAGACAAGGAAGCATTTTAATTCTCTAAAACCTTTTGGAAAGCTTCAATATCAGTTTACAATTTATTTAATCTTCCTCATTGCAGTAGGAAGTACATTTGTGCTCAGGTCTATTTACACACACACACACACACACACACAAACACATTAAGAAAGAACCTATTCAACTTATCCATTGACTGGCCTTATTTAGATCAAATATAGTGTGATCAAAAGAGTACAAGTAGTTATCAGAATTGATAACACAGAAAACATTGATAAAATAGAACTGTGATAAAACAGAATGGATATAAAGTGAAGCAGTGATAAGATAGAATATTTTAAAAATAGAACTATTGTAAATGATAATACATTGTCTATTTAAAAAAAAATCCTTGTTAAAATCTGTAATTGTGTGCGACATGAGACCAATGAAAGGCAATCTCAGAATTACTACTAATTTTAGTTCTGCATTTTATGTTAGATTGTGCCCCTTTATTTAATGCTGGAGCCTTACTCCCTCAGTTTGTAGATTTTTGAATTTTTGAAATCCTTGGCTAAGTATATTATCCCTGTAATAATTGTATAACTTAAGAACACTGATATAGATATTACCCTGTAATAATTGTATAACTTAAGAACACTGATATAGATATTACCCTGTAATAATTGTATAACTTAAGAACACTGATATAGATATTACCCTGTAATAATTGTATAACTTAAGAACACTGATCTTATCTTATCTTATATAATACAGACGTTACTTCAAAAAAGAAGATGATTACGTCCTACGCGTCATGCATTTAGTCATGCATATTAACCAATGACTTAAATTCTGCCAAGTCACTGGTTTTCCTGGCTAGCTCAGGCAACCCATTCCATGCTCTAATAGCACTAGGGAAGAAGGAGTATTTGTACAAATTTGTCCTAGCATATGGGACGAGGAATGTGCCTTTATCTTTGTGTCTTTCAGAGTATTTTATTAAATTTTGTTTTTGTATTTGAAGATTATGGTTCAGTGTTTTATGTATGATTGCTACTTTACTTTTGAGCCTTCTGTCCTGAAGGCTTTCTAAATTTAGTGATTTTACTAAAGGTGTTACTCTAGTCAAATGTGAATATTCGTTTGTTATGAATCTCACTGCTCTATTTTGTGTCTGTTCCAGTTTCTTAATGTTTTCTTGAGTTGAGGGGTCCCAAACGGAGGATGCATATTCTATTATTGGCCTAACCAAGGTTAAGTAACATTTTAGTTTTATGTTCTTATTTATTATTTATTTTGCGTTTTTAGTCTGTGATACTGGTTTGCCATGAATAAGATAAGTGGAATTAATTTGTTTTAGTTTTTTTGTTACTCTTAACAACTGACATTTTTCTGGGTGGAAAGACATGCTCCAATTTGATTCCCATTTCTGTAATTCATCTAATTCTCTTTGTAAAATATCTGTGTCTTGTGTTGTTTTTATTGTTCTATATATTATGCAATCGTCTGCAAATAATCTGACTTTTGTTCCTGAACTAATGCAATTTGGTAAATCATTTATGTAAATTAAAAATAGTAGTGGACCCAAGACTGTACCTTGAGGTACACCTGAGTTTACTGTTATCGGTGTTGATTTAGAGCCATTTATTATTACAGTTTGTTCTCTCCCTATCAGAAAGTCTTTAATCCACTGATGCAGTGGACCATTAATGCCGAAATATTTTAATTTTTTAAGCAAACTATGGTGGTGAACTTTGTCAAAAGCCTTAGAAAAATCTAGTAAGATAGCATCTATTTGTTCACTATTATCTAAACCTTTTGAAAAATCATCAATTAGTCCTATTAGTTGTGTTTCACATGATCTATATTTCCTAAAGCCATGTTGGTATGGTGTGAGGACATTATGTTTGTCTAAGTGGTTTATGATGTTGCTACATATTATGTGTTCTAGGATATAGATATTACCCTGTAATAATTGTATAACTTAAGAACACTGATATAGATATTACCCTGTAATAATTGTATAACTTAAGAATACTGATATAGATTTTACCCTGTAATAATTGTATAACTTAAGAACATAATCTGTAATTTTGGACACATACATAGGACTGATTATTGCATCTTCTATCTCCAATCACTAATCACTAGCTTGAAAACAGCTTTCACTTCCTAGAAATACAAAGTATTGAAAGTAAAAAACCTAATCAGGTAAATTTATTTTACACATTTTTGGCTTAGTATTACAGTAAAACTTAAAATGGAGTAGCTTTAGTTTTCTATTGTGACCACAGAAAGTAAATATTGTTTATTATACTATAATATCTGTTTTGTTATGTGGCTACACTAAATTAATATTGTTTGCCATACTTAAAAATGTGTTTTTTGAAAACGCACAATGAGTATTGCTTATTGTACTGTTCCTCATATTTTGTAGCCTCAAAAACCTATTTCTTGTACTTGCATGCTTTATTCCTGATGTTGTTCATGCCACTACAAAGTAAAAAACTATTTCTATCAAGCTGTATCTTGTAGTGGATGGTAAAGTCAATCATTTCCTTAGTGATGGATCTCCAGAAGATATGGACCATATTATCCTGCACATTGGTATCAGCTTGAAGCATACCTTCCCTTCATATCCTCTAGAGTAAGTTGAATGTTGACTTGCATCCATTGATTGGAGTAGAAGGGAAGTGATTCTCTTACATTTGATTTCTAACATTTCATTTTACTTTCATTTTAAATATACAGTGTGTATGAGTGAATGCAGAATAGTTTACTAATTTTATACATTCCACTGAGTGCAAGGATTATGTGTACATGGAACCATCAGCACATAAACAATGTCAAAGTATTCTGATACAATAAGAAACCAAACAACATGCCATGCAAATATAAATGCTATATACTCATTTTCTAGCATATCATGAAGTCTTAACAACATTTTCTGTTACCGGTACTTCATGAAGTCTTAACATTTTCTGTTACCGGTACTTCATGAAGTCTTAACATTTTCTGTTACCAGTACTTCATGAAGTCTTAACATTTTCTGTTACACTTACTTCATGAAGTCCTAACAACATTTTCTGTTACTTCATGAAGTCCTAACAACATTTTCTGTTACTTCATGAAGTCTTAACAACATTTTCTAGTACATCATGATGTCCTAACAACATTTTCTAGTACATCATGATGTCCTAACAACATTTTCTAGTACATCATGAAGTCCTGAAACACAACATGAAACACAATTTAAAAATTTATTTACATAATATTATTTTCTAGTTTTCCTACTAATTTATGCATTTTTTAAGTAGATGAATACTCTACTACATATGTAGACAATATTAGTATTGTTTTATGTCTGTTAAATTTTGAACAAGTGTTGTCAGCTTACACTATGCTTTCTATTGGTGCTTTATACCTTATAGTACTATAATTCTTATTTGTTTAAAGTTTGATACTTTATGGTAGTGTCTGTAGTTGATAGTTATTTATTTAAATGAAGGATTCAATATTGCTAAATGCACTTTTATAAATTAATTATCAGTGACAGTGACTTCAAAACACTAGCACAGACATAATAATGTATTAGTTTGAAAAGTTTAATTTTATTACTACAGAGCCAAATAGACTATACCAATAAAATTTTGTTTTTCTTTCTGGCATTTCTTTTTTTTTTTTGGTCTTTAACTTCTTGAATTATTTTCAGGCGTTTAATACTAAAATTGGAGGTTCAACCATCAGAGAGATTAAAACCTATGCATGATATGATGAGAACTATAGAGATGAAAGAGAGTGGATCTTGTGGAGGTTTCACTTCAATGTATCAGTGCATGTGTGATTTTCATGGTTTGCCTTTGAGGGATGAAGTTGTGTGGGTCAGGACATTTCAAAATATTTTGTTTTGTTTATATATCTCATTTATTAAGTGCAAAACATGTACACAACAATATACAGCATAATTCATTATTCAGTGACTACAGAAAATAGAAACATACTTTATAATCTACATAGAGAATAATGAAATGCTCAGTCCATATACTAGGGGCTATGGTAAAATTCTAACAATATGAAAAATATATCTTAATTTTATAGTGCAGTTTATTATCAGTCTTATTTATATTAGAGTTTTGTATCAAAGTTTCAAGTTAGTTATAAACAAAGGTTTAATACATTCACCCAGTGAACATTGAAAGAAAAAAAAACTTCTTGAGTTTGATAAACACTTGTGTAGGAATGTGTTCATCTGCAAATACTTCATCTTGATCAATCTTTATTCTCTTGTATTCTTTTTTTTCTCCACTATTTACTGTATTAGGGGTCAGGCTGGTCTTCTTTATGTCTTGTTGGTTGTCAAAACATTGCTCTCTCTCAAGTATGGACACAATTTTTTACTTTGCTTAAATTTCAATGACATATCTGATAGGCACAATAAAATAAAGTACTAAAAGTAATTGATAAACATAATATAATAAAAAAGCCCCCAAAAAGTTATCTAGTTACTCTTTCCTTCATTTCTTTATCATTTTGTCTCCTAGAGTGCTATACTACTCTGAATTGATTTTGTAATAACATCTTTGATAACATTGACACAGCATAGAAATAATCCTAGATCTAGAACTACTTGTACTCACTGGCTAGTTAACATGCTATTACTAATGATGGTACTAAACATGGAATGGATACATGCATTAAAAAAATCTAAACCAACTTTGTATTGTTTACAAAGCTTATATCAACTCATTCTGTCTGGTAGAAGTTTGGAACACATTACTTTTACCAGACCCATTCTCAGATCAAGTTGAAATTTTGCAGTTATTTCTTGTACCTGATAAGACAAAATCAATATAAAAAATTAACCAATTAATTAATTAATGGTAATTTTTTTTTTGATTGGTATCAAACAAGGGAAAGAAATTGTACTTGACTTATGTGGCTATATAAGTTGAATTTGTCCCCTTTATACTTTTTGTTTACAAGTTTGAAACTAACAATAGATTGCTATGAAAGCTTCTATTTTCATAAGCACTTTGCTGGCACAGTTGTTAGTGTTTGGGCTTGAGAAGGCTTGAGCCCTCAAGTTTGAATTAAAGTCCTACTATATTTTTTTTTATAAAATACATTTAAAAAATTATCACGATAACCTTAACCCAGATTCTTCCGTCTTTCTCCAAAATTGGTACAATTAAACTTAATTATAACTTAAGCTTTTTTTTTTTTTTTTAAAGTATTTTTTTTATATTTTTTTGTTTCATCTCATTTTTTAAGATGTATTTTATCAGAATATTTCACATTTATCATATCAATTTTTTCTACAGGACATTGATACAATTTACTTATCTCATGATTGTAGGGAACTAAGATTACAGGATTTTGATCACTTAAATGGAAAGTAAGTTAATAGACAATACTGTGAAGGCTTCTGACTTGTAGTTCTCATGAGTAAAATGAATTTAAGATTTACAAAAAAAAAATAAAAAATTAACAATGTTACTGTTCAAATATTAAAATAAACAAAAAATCATTATCTTTGTTTTTCACAGAGACTTAGTCCCTATCATTGGAGCATTGGAGCATAATACTTGGTTCAAACAGTTTAATGCCAGCAATATCAAATTGGTAATTGTATTGCTAAGTTTGTAACAATGTATTGTACTCCTATCATGGACACTTAGTTGATCAATTACACTTAATGAATCAGATGTCTCGCCAATGTAGTTTCCATAGAATTTTGTGTTTTTTAGTCTATTAATCTATTTGGTAATTTTCTTTTAATTGACAGTATATTTTGTCAAATTGAAAACTCTATCTGTAGTACTCATACAGCATATGTCATCCTTATAACAGCTATGGCTGTAGTGCAAAATATAATTGTATTTTTATTGATTCAAATTTTAGTTTGCTTTAAATAGAATCAAAGTATTTTAACTTAAAAGAGCAGGAATTTATTTAAATAACATATCTTTAATTGTCTCTGAACAACTATATAAGCTTTTATTCTATATCAAATTGTATAAGAAAAAGATATTAATGATTCTAAAATTGTCAAAAACAATAATAATGCACTAGATATAGCTTAAAGCAGTAAATGTTTTAGTGTATAATGGTTTCAATGATGTCATTGAGATGCAAGTATTTCATCCCATGCATAATGCTTAGTTACCTGTATCTTTGGTGTATTTCTATAACAATCTTTATCTTTTCAGACAGTGGAAGCATGTAATGAGCTTATAAAAGTGCTGAAACGTAACTCCGTCATTGAAGAAGTAAACCTTAGCAACACTGGAATTAAAATGTACTTGCATTTATTCTCTACTATAAAAGAAATACATTGCTTGCTATAATTTATCTGTAATTTTGGAGGAAAGGGGTGGGGGCATAGCAGATTCTGTGTTGGCGAATTGAGCTTCCATACTGATGTAGATCTTGTTATGATGCCATAATATATAGTTCTTTAAATAAGACATTGACCTATGACTGTGCAGCCATTAAAGCTTTACTAGAACAAAAAAAAGAAGTAAAGCTCATTAGGGTCACATAACTTTCTCTGTGAGATTAATGTTTATCTTTATATAACACTATCAGTCAGTCAGCCAGCTAGGGCTTTGGCTTATATATATAATTTCATATTGACATCAATTATCAAACACTGACAACATATTTATTGCTTAAAAACGTAATGCAAGAAATCATGCTTATAGATAGCAATCCATGAAAACAAATCTTAAATACTGAATGATACAATTTTAATTTGAGTAGATTGAGCTTGCTCAAATCTGGCAGCATGTGATGAAGCCATACAAATCTGATTCTTTCTCATGAACAATAATGATTGAAAATAATATTTTGTGACTTAATATGCATGTACCTTCTGTTTGCAGGGACTTTATTCAGAAGCTATCACTAGCTATAACTTCCAATAGTGGGAGTCAGCTGAACAATCTTGATTTATCAAATAATACAATGGAAGATAAAGGTACCCTTTTCTTGGTGTTATATGTTGATAGCAATAGGAAAACTTTAATGGGATCTTTCATGGATAGATAAAGATATACAATCTTGAGGTCTTTCAAGTGGAAAACTGAAGTATACATAATAAGAACTGTTACATTGGAAAATTTAGGTACATTTTATTGACATTTAGTCATAGTTACAGTCACATCAGAGAAAACATTTGTATACTTGAACCAGTTTTCTGTGTCATTACAGCAATCTACCATCTTCTAGGAGGCATTTCTCATCTCACATCAGCATTAACATCTTTGGATATTTCAAAAACTGGTATCAGCACTAAATGCTTGAATAAAGTTGGTGAAATGTTGGCTCAGTGCCCAAGAGTAATGGTTGGACTCACAACTTTAAAAGTTAATGAGAATGGCCTGAAAGGAGAAGATTTTATAGTAGGTCTTTTTTTTTAAACTATTAAAATGTTTGTATTCTTTTTTGGTTTCTTATTTAAAAATGGTTTATATAATATTATTCTTTATTACCATTAATCATTGACTTTGATTATATGGTCATTATTTCTAATGTTGATCTATATAACTCAAGTGAGAGAGGTGTTAACTAGGGAATTTCTCTACACTGATGATGCATTTATTGTTGCTGAATCTGCTACTCACCTTCAGACCCAAGTTGACAGAATGTCTGCTGTATGCCAGCAGTTCTGCTTAAAAATCAGTCAAAGCAAAACCAAAGTAATAGTCCAATATACAAGCACTAATGTAATGGCCAATCCCTGGAAAGAATTAATCATTTCTGTTAGCTTGGCTCCATTATCTCCAATTATGGGATAAGGATAGCTAAGACAATAGGCACCATGTTACAGCTGGAGAGTGTGGGACAAGGATAGCTAAGACAATAGGCACCATGTTACAGCTGGAGAGTGTGTGATAAGGATAGCTAAGGCAATGGGAAGCATGTTACAGCTGGAGAGTGTGGGAGAAGGATAGCTAAGGCAATGGGTACCATGTTACAGCTGGAGAGTGTGTGATAAGGATAGCTAAGGCAATGGGAAGCATGTTACAGCTGGAGAGTGTGGGACAAGGATAGCTAAGGCAATGGGAAGCATGTTACAGCTTGAGAGTGTGTGATAAGGATAGCTAAGGCAATGGGAAGCATGTTACAGCTGGAGAGTGTGTGATAAGGATAGCTAAGGCAATGGAAAGCATGTTACAGCTGGAGAGTGTGTGATAAGGATAGCTAAGGCAATGGGAAGCATGTTACAGCTGGAGAATGTGTGATAAGGATAGCTAAGGCAATGGGTACCATGTTACAGCTGGAGAGTGTGGGACAAGGATAGCTAAGGCAATGGGAAGCATGTTACAGCTGGAGAGTGTGGGAGAAGGATAGCTAAGGCAATGTGTACCATGTTACAGCTGGAGAATGTGGGACAAGGATAGCTAAGGCAATGGGAAGCATGTTACAGCTGGAGAATGTGGGACAAGGATAGCTAAGGCAATGGGAAGCATGTTACAGCTGGAGAGTGTGGGACAAGGATAGCTAAGGCAATGGGAAGCATGTTACAGCTGGAGAGTGTGGGACAAGGATAGCTAAGGCAATGGGAACAATGTTACAGCTGGAGAATGTGGGACAAGGATAGCTAAGGCAATGGGAAGCATGTTACAGCTGGAGAGTGTGGGACAAGGATAGCTAAGGCAATGGGAAGCATGTTACAGCTGGAAAGTGTGTGATAAGGATAGCTAAGGCAATGTGTACCATATTCAGCTTGAGAGTGTGGGATAAGGATAGCTAAGACAATGGGTACCATGTTACAGCTTGAGAGTGTGGGACAAGGATAGCTAAGGCAATGGGTACCATGTTACAGCTGGAGAGTGTGTGATAAGGATAGCTAAGGCAATGGAAAGCATGTTACAGCTGGAGAGTGTGGGAGAAGGATAGCTAAGGCAATGGGAAGCATGTTACAGCTGGAGAATGTGTGATAAGGATAGCTAAGGCAATGGGTACCATGTTACAGCTTGAGAGTGTGGGACAAGGATAGCTAAGGCAATGGGAAGCATGTTACAGCTGGAGAGTGTGGAACAAGGATAGCTAAGGCAATGGGAAGCATGTTACAGCTGGAGAATGTGTGATAAGGATAGCTAAGGCAATGGGTACCATGTTACAGCTTGAGAGTGTGGGACAAGGATAGCTAAGGCAATGGGTACCATGTTACAGCTGGAGAGTGTGTGATAAGGATAGCTAAGGCAATGGGAAGCATGTTACAGCTGGAGAATGTGGGATAATACTTGGCTGACTATTAAGTTTTAGTCTACTGAGCCCTCAAGTTCTAGTCTATTGACTATGTGTACTGAGCCCTCAAGTTCTAGTCTATTGACTATGTGTACTGAGCCCTCAAGTTCTAGTCTATTGACTATGTGTACTGAGCCCTCAAGTTCTAGTCTATTGACTATGTGTACTGAGCCCTCAAGTTCTAGTCTATTGACTATGTGTACTGAGCACTCAAGTTCTAGTCTATTGACTATGTGTACTGAGCACTCAAGTTCTAGTCTATTGACTATGTGTACTGAGCCCTCAAGTTCTAGTCTATTGACTATGTGTACTGAGCACTCAAGTTCTAGTCTATTGACTATGTGTACTGAGCACTCAAGTTCTAGTCTATTGACTATGTGTACTGAGCCCTCAAGTTCTAGTCTATTGACTATGTGTACTGAGCCCTCAAGTTCTAGTCTATTGACTATGTGTACTGAGCACTCAAGTTCTAGTCTATTGACTATGTGTACTGAGCCCTCTGCTTATTATCAACTCACTTTGTCTGTCTTGAATCTTATGAATGTTATTTCTCCTGCTTCCCATTCTCAGATCAAGTTGAAACATTGCACAGCTATTCATTGTTGATGACAACACGTGAATCAATTAAAAAAAATTAACCAATTAATTTATCAATTAGTCAGTTAAAGTACTAAAGCTAGCATGAAATACTTCATTTTACAAAAGTTGCAAGCATTAAAGGGAAGAACATCTAGGTATAGTCTTTGATCAAAACTTTATGCAGCTTCAGAGATAAAGGGAAATCACTAAAAACAAATTACAATCTTTAAAGTCTAGCTCAATGTCTACACAAATAAAAGAAAATCACACAAAAAAACTAATTACAATTTTCAAAACTTATCTACTTATCTCAGATTTAACTCTGGGCTCCTCTGTGGATTCAAAAGAATCAGTAAAAAAAAAAGCTTGTAATTGATTAACGGAAATCTTTCCTTAAGAAACAAAATGTTATGGTTCAGTATAATAACAGTTCTTTGAGTGTTCAATTAAGTTACCGTATGTCTAACTATTGATCTGGAGGAAGACAAGGGACAGACTTTTAAATTTCTTATTTGTAAATCATGGGCAAAATCTTTGTGATCATTTCTTAGTCAATGGATTTGTTTTTTGTATTTTCTGTTGTTTTTGTTTTATCAGTTGATGCTGTTGTTCATAGCTATTATTTTCTCTTTTTTCGTTTAGGGACTGAATAACTTCTTAGCCCAACCAAATGCCATCACTTACCTAGATCTTAGTGGTACAGACTGCACCTTAGATACGGTAAGAAAATGTTTTCTACATATTCTTTCTTCTCTCTCTTTGCCTTCTTTCTTTTCTTTCCATTTCCTATAGCGTCCATTTTTTTAACCTTTTTTTTTGCATCCACAAACATTTCCAATATTATTACTATTGACAAATTTTCCATTATTGTCTATTTAATACATTGTCAAGTCAAATATTCCACTTTTCCAGCTTTGTGATCCACTGATGAGAGGCTGTCCCAACTTGACTGTCTTAAAAGCTTCAAGAACTGTATTTACGCATAAAAAATCTAAAGATGTTGCAGTTCCAAATATATGGAAACAATTTTTTGCTTCAGCTTGTTGTCTTGACTACATTGATTTCTCAAGCTGCCGATTACCCAGTGAGGCTCTCAAGTAAGCTGTCACTTACATTCACCTTTTCTTTTTAGAGAATTCCTCACATTTTATGATAGTGTTGCTATGGATATCACAGACCTGCCTACCGTTAAGCAAAATGCTTATTCGGTACGCAAAATCTCCCAATAATGACAGTCAGTACGCAAATACAAATTTAACCCGTCGCGTTACGCATTTCATATCCTTTTTTTTTCCTCTCTTGACTAGCTCACAAGGGGTCACGGAAGCCACTTGAAGCCATCCTATGGGGCGGGGGGGGGGGGGGGGTCAGAGGGACAGAAAAGGTGTGTTGAACACATTGTGCCCATATCTATATGTTGATTGGTTCTTAATAGCTTTAGTCTAGAAATGAAGAAAGTGAGGGATTAGCGGGTTGGTACCATTCAGTTAGCTACTACACCAAATTGACTTTTTTTTTTTTTTTGTAAGTTCATTAGTAGAAATTAATTATGTTGGAGCATTAAAAAAAAGTCGAATGCAAAAAAAGAATCCCTGCCATGATTCCCGTTCTATCGATTCAAAACACATCCCTATAACTATAATATAGTAATAGTCTAGCTAGACATTACGTTATGATTCTCTACATTCTAGATCTAATTTTGTATGATCTAGATTGATAACATTTAGATTTAGATCTAGACCTAGATATAGATCTAGATTCTTAAAATAGTTCAAGGATGAAGGTAGACCTACGAAAGTTTGGAGTTAGCATATGTTTGTAGCGGATCCACAGGATCGATAATAACACAACACTCTTGAGCCTGGATCTATATTTAGATCTAATCATGACATCTAATCTATTTTAAAGTTTCTAAATCTAGACAATCTAGTAAGAAGATGTATATAGATTCAGATCTAAATAATTAAATAGTAAAACCACATGAGATCTAGATCTAGATCAAGATTTAATTTATATAATTTAGGCTAAGAATAATCAGATATATATTAAAAAGACAATTTCCTTTTTAATTAATACAGGCCATCAAATCTGTATCACAACTGCCACTAGTAAATTAAGAATCTAGATCTATATTATATAATTATATAATCTAGTAGTTGCAGAAAGACTAGATCTAAAATCTAAATCTACCTAATACATCAATTCATTTCTACAACTATAGTAATAGATATCTGGTCTAGACTACTCTAGACTCCTAGATACCAGAAAAGACAAGTAGAATGAAATTCAATTCTAGATGTATAAAGATCTTAAATGAAGTTATTTATATCTAGATCTAAATATAATGTTATATTTATATATATATTTATATATATATATAATATATAACATTTGACAAAATAGTAGATTGCGCAAGTGTTACACATTCTGGTGCCAAAATACACATTTTGACCATCAGTGTTACACTTTTGGACTTTATTTGGTAGGCAGGTCTGGTATCATTTTGTTTTTGTCACAAAATCTTGCCATAAAAATAAGGACAATGTTTAATTTAAATTTGATTTTAATATAATGAACAATAATGTTGCAATAAATAAATACCTGGTAATGTTTAAAAAATAATGAATTGATAAGTCTATTGGGATTTTTTTTATTACTCTCACACTTTATAATGGTCATTCAGTTATTAAAAAAAACAAACACTTTAAGCATCAGACATTTTTTTTCAGAATATTGATCACACTTTACCTTCAGTAGATTAACTATTGATGGCTAGTGCAAGTATTTGTATTTGTATGCTTTTAACATATTAATAGTTTCATTCAATAGAGAACTACTCATAGGAGTGTCTTGCAATAGAAGTATCAAGTCTCTGTACCTCGACATAAGCAGTAATGAACTTGGTGTTTCAGGAGCCAGTGTATTATCTTCATGTATTGCTCAGGTCAAAGGCATTAAAACCTTAGATATAAGTAACAATGGTAAGCTGTGCCTAAATGTCCTAGTTAAGTTACTATCACTAGAGACTGATAGCTCATAATTGTGAAATGTTGAGTTTAATAATAATGTGTACATTTTTGAAGAAAACTTTTTTAAAACTTAGAAATAGTTCATTTTAAACTAGAAATAACCCAGAATGAACCTATTTATCAACCCTATACAATTTCATTAGTACTTCTACCAGTATGAACTTTAAAAAGCTTATTTTCCTTTGACCTTTTTTTTTCTTTTTGAAGGGTTTGATTCTGAAATGAAATCAGTTTTGCTTGAGTTGGCTAAGAATTCCCATTTAAAAGGCTTAATGATTGGGAGAAACTTTTCAAACATCAAACCAAAGTAAGTGTACATGGTGAATAATGCTTTTTGTGAAAATTACTTGACTAGGAAACAAGAGAATGAGTTTGTATATGTTGCGTATTTGATTGAGTTTTCCATTTCCTAGGAACATGTCTGATGTCATGAATGCAGTGGTTCAGATGTTACAAGAAGAAACATGTGTAAGTATTTCTACTTCAAGTTGGACACATGCACTTGTTTGTATTTACTCATCAACTGGGTTTGGACTGCCCATTCTTTCAGACTTTCACACATCTAGCAAGTAAATGTTTTCTACACATCTAGCAAGTTAATGTTTTCTACACATCTAGCAAGTTAATGTTTTCTACACATCTAGCAAGTTTAACTAAATATTATCTTGATTGTAAGGTAGGCTACTTATATGTATGCAATACTCTCTTGTTAAACTAGTTGATGGTGTTAACATCTCTGTGCTGCAACAACCTCAAAGTGAAATGTTCTGCAACAACCTCAAAGTGAAATGTTCTTTGTATTCCAACATTCTCCAATAAAAGGAGTTTTAAACTGATTTTTGAAGTAAAGAAATACAATGAGACTAATACATCCATATTGGAAACAAACATATCACAAGGTCCCCTAAAGGAACACACAGATTTAAAGATTTGACCACTCATGCACTTGATTTTAAATACTTTTTTATGTATTATTGAAAGTATTTAAACATTTCATCCTATCTAACATTATTTGAGCAGCACTTAGAGTCCTTATCAATAGCAGATTCAAAACTGAAGACTGACACAACATACTTAATTAATGCTCTAGGAAGCAACAACTTTCTTCTTGAAATTGACCTAAGGTAAGAGCAGATACTTCTGTTTTGAGATAGATCCCCCCTAGATTAATATCAATAAACCATAGAACCAGATAGGATAAAAAAAATATTTTTAAAGGCCAAATATTTAATTTCAGTGGAAATTTGATGGGAGATTTTGGGGCAAGGATGCTTGCAAAAGCTCTTTTGATAAATACAAAGCTTCAGAAAATTGTATGGGACAGAAATAATATAACAGTGACTGGATTTGAAGATATAGCAGAGGCTTTGAAAAAGTAAGTCAGTTGCTTCATAATGTGTTTCTCAATATAGATATATAGTAGTCACTATTGGGGAACAGGCATGTTTGCGGAACAGCTCGTCGAAATTAGTTAAAATCTACTTTATTTTGACACTTTCTGCTAAACTACTGTAACGGTACTGTGTATGGTCCATTTCTCTACATTTCCAATATAAGGGGTTTCCTTTTACAGCAGAAAATTAATTTTGACTCCAGGTTAAAATTGACAGGTGTGGAATCGTCCATTATTTTTCACGTACCAGGAGAACTGCAAGGGTCAGGGCTTAAGGCTTTTTAAAAATGATAATGACGTATCACCTGCATGATACACCTAATTTTCAGTTTATAAATGGATGTGGAAACACTTCATTACATAGCTATCCACCAGGAATTCAATTTTTAAGAAATTGGGAGATGTTTACCCAGTTTTTACCTTTTTAAAGATAGTCACAATTGTGGAACTCTATAGATGTTATTTATTTGACCTGCGCATTTTCGTATAGTGATTTAGATTATTGAAGTTTAAATGAATGAAAAATAAAACCTTGTAAGGAAAATAAGGGTAGTGTGACGTCATTTAAATTAAAGAGGTAAAGAATCAAAATGTGGCAATGTGTTGTCTTAAGCTTTAATAAAATAAAATTAATTTAAAGGATAATGAGTTTGTATTATATAAGACAAATAAATATATGCTTTATATGGGCTATGTTCCGAAATTTTTACAGTGTTCCGCAATTGTGACTTCTTAAAAAATCCTGTTCCGTAATTGTGACTGACCATATCTCAGTCAATTTGAATGTAAAATTTAAATATCTGTTGAAAAACTAAACAATTCATCTATTTTTATCGGGAAATGGATGGGCAATGCCTAGATACTTTTAGTTTTTCAATAGGTCTAACCATTACGGAGCAAAAAATTTAAAACTAAAAGTAGCAGCAAACTGTTCCGCAATAGTGACTCTACTATATGTATATATATAAATGTGTGTAGGCCAAAATTCAGCTCACCTTCATTTCCCTCTTCATGTTTACAAAAAAAAAATGTTTTCATATTTTTTGTCAATAACTCTTATAAAGGAAAACTCAATTCTTCCAAAAATAAAACAATTTTCTTTTTCCTCACAATTTGCTTATCACCCCATGCCAAACTGGCCACTTTAATAACACAAACAAATTCACATCACATTGTCTCTTGGTATCATTGGTAGTTGAAATAACTGGACACTTCCCTATTTTGCATATTTTAACTTTAAGCTATAACAAATATTTAACAAGAAAAAAAAATCTAATCCAAGTTTAATAATTGTGTTCCCTGAAGGAATATGACCTTAAAACAGATGCCTATTGCTGTGAGTGATGCTGTAGCTGCCGTTGCTTTGTCTCCTAAAAAAACAGAAGTAGCTCTACAGAAGGTCAGTCAATAGCTACAAGAGGGTAGTGGTAACTGTAAGCTACAGTAAGGCTGGGTTTTTATCACAAGATGCAAGTAGTTTCAGCCTACCTTGTTTGAAAAGATGAAATATGATAGTGTAGTAGAGGCTGGTGGTTGTAGTGCTGTACTGTCCAAAAGCTTCAAAAGCAGTTGAACTTGACATTTGGTTTTAAAAGACTTTTTTAATTCAAACAAAAATTATAGTGGACAGACTGTAAAACAAAAACTATGGTTGAATATTATTATTTATTTATTATTATTTATTAGTCTTCTTATTTCTTCATTTTGTTAATTATTGCCCTGTGAAAACAAATCTTTTTACAAAGCTTATATTAACTCATTCTGTCTATCTGTCTGTCGGGTAAAAAGTGTGTACACTTAATTTCTCCCACACCCTTTCTCAGATCAAGTTGAAACTTTGCACAATTATTCATTGGCATCGACAAGACTTGAATCAATAAAAAAAAGTAACCAATTAGTCAATTAATTACTGGTAATTAATTATTTTGTTTGATAACCAACAAGGGAAACTAATCCTTCAGTATTCACAGATATGGCTTAACTTATTGGGTTTAGTCCCCTTAAATAATTGTAAATGCTATTTCTCCCTCACACATTCTCCGATCAAGTTGAAACTTTAAACAATTGTACCTAACAAAACTTGAATCAATAAAAACAACAACTATTAGTTGATTAATTATTGATAGTTAATTATTTTGTTTGATATAGAAGAAGGGAAATAGCTTGTACCTTATTGATAGATCTAGTTTTAAGGGTGGAGCTCTTCCCCTTTAGATAAGCATTGTTTTGTTTAATCAAGGATTTTTACAAAACTATTTTCCTTGTTTTCAATGTTGCTTGGGATTGTTTGATTCTTTAATTCATTTCTTTTAGACTTGAACACATTGAAAATGAGAAATTGTATGCTTTGTTTTTCAACAGATTGAAAGCTATTTACAAAGAAATAATAATCCAAGAAGATTTGCATCAGATCAGGTCTACAGGCTGCAGCAAGGCTTTTTAATTAGTTCTACACAACAGGTACATTAAGTCTGTATACAAATCTAAAAAAATATTAGATACCATGTGATACAACACATTTTTTTTTATAAGCAGCCAAACTGGCATAAAGTTAAAATTTATTGCACGCTCTAATGATTGAATTAATAGCACATTTGTTCATTTGTTGGATGTAAAGATTGCAGAAAATGTTTATGTGATAGACAAACCAAAATTCAAAGTACACTTTTCATTTGTTGAACATAAAGATCACAGTAGAAAACTAAATGTGTGTAATCTTTGTCAGGAGATAGACAAACTCATTGTGCAAGTGGAAGATACCATACAAGCATTGAGGGGCTATGGAACTGTAGAAGCCTTTGCTAATGAACTGAAAGCAGCAGAATCATTGATAATTGATGCTAACAAATCCAAGCAGGTATTATGATAGTTCTATTGTTCTACAACTTCTTAGAATTTCACTTCTAACATGGGCTACAGTGTCTCGTTATTAAATCTCAGTAGAAGCTATGATTTTGTTAGAAATTTAGGATCATCACTTGTACTTTGAGTGTTCATTCAGTGTAAGACTTGAAGTAATACAAGTTTCTTACTACCCTATCTATAATATACAAAGAGACTTTTCAGTCATTTTCAATTTGTATCTCATTTTTATTGCTCTTATATTTTGAAAAGCTTTTACCTGGACTACAAGATATCAGTTTGAAATCTCAATCCTCTGGAAATATTATTAGTCAACACCTCAATACAATGTCATTACAACTGACAGATATCATTAAAGAACATTTGCAGGTATATCAGTTTTTAT
Source organism: Biomphalaria glabrata (assembly GCF_947242115.1). Taxonomy (NCBI): domain Eukaryota; kingdom Metazoa; phylum Mollusca; class Gastropoda; family Planorbidae; genus Biomphalaria; species Biomphalaria glabrata. The sequence goes on from NC_074717.1 coordinate 17,597,788, forward strand.
TTGGTTATTATTTTGAGCTAAAACTCCCCTTATTATTTGGATCAGTTGATTCATTGTGACCTTAGTGCATTGTGTGTGTTATCTATCATATTTAATCCTACCTTCTATCTTTCTGTTAGTGCTATAGCCATAATTTTACTGTAAACTTGTATTGGCTTGCACGTTAGAAGAAAGGAAAAGTTAAGTCAACTTTATAAAATGTGTACAGCGCACAAATAACAAAATAAGTAAAAACAAAATTGTACAACCCGTATCCTCATATACCTCGCAATGTGCAAAGCTTGATGTTGTACACTACTGGTACATAAATTTATTGCTCATTAGATGTGCTCCAGTTGTTTTTCCAACAAGCAATACATAGAGTGCAACATGCGTGTGAAATATGAGCCTATGGTCTTTTCTGTATTATGCTTTTTTGAATCTGTAGAATGTTGTATAAAGACTCACCGATAGATCCATAGTTTCCGTAATGTTTATGAGTAAAATATATTTTGTAATCACCCTACCTTTGTATAGCCCAAATAGCTGCCATATTACTCACTGGTTACATGCACACAAATATGGTATGGGTATATATATATAGAGAGAGGGTTTAGTAATGTCTCTTTTTGGTTCTTTTGTTAGTAAGTGGTAAAAACACAGTTATTATTTTGTTTAGAGAAGGAAGCAAGTTAGTCAATATTTATTTCATTGTATCAGTATCAATCAAACATTGATTTGTATAATTAGTGAGTATTGATTTATATCAAATAAGTGTTCTCTTGTATTTATCATTCCTGTATATTCTGTTTTACAGCACACAACAGAGGAAATGTTAAGTTGCGCCAAGCTAACATGTCCATCTATAATGGCTGACCAGGTAAGAATAAACATTGTTTTTCTGTTACTATTAATTTACTTAACATTGCTTTTTCTGTTGCGATTTAGGGCACCTTTTTAGATGGAAAACATGAAAGAAAATGAAACTTTGAGTTAATTTAGGTTGTGTGTATTCATTAGATATGCAAATATTACTAATGAAAACACAACTAATTCAAAGCTAGTATATTTTCAGTATTTAAAATGTGATCTATAAATTCAAAGTTATAGATATTATCATGTAGTTCACTACCTCAAATAGTTATGATTATACTATTAAAAAAATCTTTTAAAAATGTTAAAATTTTACTTCAGAAATGCTTATCACAAGATTTTTTAGTGTTTAGTACAGAGTCCTTGATTATTTAAGAATTATTTTTAGTATAATCTACTATTTGGCTTGCAAAGAAACAACATATTACTATTTGTGCAGAATTTTCATAAAGTCATACAAGATGGTTGTCATTCAAAATTGTCAAGTTTGCGCAAAGATCTCTCTAGAGATGTTTTAGAAGGAGCCAGTACAGATATTTTTAATGCCACCAGGTAGGTTTGTTAGGATAGGAATTAAAAAAAAAATTATTTTCATAATTGCAGACATTTTAGATCTGTTGTCCTTATTTGTCATATAAAAGTAAAAAAATAAATAAGTTCCAATAACCTCTTTTATTATAGTAGAAGAAGGGGATAAGTGGACATTATAGAAAATAAAATGTATTTGACTTCCACCCTTCCCTCCCAAGACTATCATTAGTATGTCTTCCAATAAGGTAAACATCTCAAACCTGAAGAACTCTTTTTTTCCAAGAAGGCAAACATCTCAGACATGAATCAGAAGTCCATTATGGTTTGAGATTTCCGCATCCCTTTTATGAACCATGTGACCCGTAAAAGATTTTATCACGTTTCCATTATGAGGAATTGTCTCTTTTCCAACCCCTCTGTCTGTAGTCCCCCAGTGACTGGATGATCATGTAGTTACATCTGTCTGGATGTAGGACACAGTCCCTTGAGCGAATGACAATGAGTTTCTCCTCCCATGTGAGGCCGGGGGCGAAGCCCATGGGGGGGCCCTCCATATGCCTATAATGTGCCACTGCACCCATGAGGAGACCATCACCACCCATATGGCCCCCGTTGGGGAAAGTAGCGGTGGGGTTTTCAGACTGGTTAGCAAGCCTTTTTCACATCCCCACCACGTGCAAGTACACTCGCTAGAGCATACTGTGGTAGCTCACTGGGAGCCATGATTGCTCTCGTTCTTAGCCTATCCACTTCCTCGGGTGGATGTTTCCACGGAGGTGCCATGTGGAGGCGACGGGAGCTTGAATTCATCCGTCTGAGACATGAAGAAACTCCTCTACACTTACTTCATGAATACATTTCTTAATTTAGCTATTCGTCTTAATTTTTCTAATGCTATTCTAAATTGTTCTGAGCAGTGAACTAAACCTCTCTGTGGCAGCTCTGATATCTGACAGTGTTGTGGAAGCAGTTATTGATGCATTGACAGCTACCTATAAAAGTTTGGTAGGTTTCATGCTCTACTGTTATTTTGTTATTGCTGTGTGGTGAAAATACTCTGATAGGGTTGTGAGTTGGACAATAATGATATGATGCAACATTTCTCAACCTGTAGACCCCTTTGTAATGGAGGCCATTTTTATTTATCAAAAGATGGAAATTCCCTTGTGTTTGTAGATCCATAGTTGTAAATTGAACTAATAAAATAAAATTGGTTTTGTTTATAAAGTTAAATTAATCCTCAAAGTGCTTCCTTTTATTTGTGAAAGGTTTCTGTATCAATATTGTCACACAATTTCCCACCCCCCCCACCCCCCATTTTTTACATCAGAACTGTCAAATAGCTGCCTAACATATCATCATTCTACAAGAAGTCAAGAAATATATAAATTAGAATCATATATAAAAACATCATATTAGTTCATTTTGAATACTAGCATAGAGGTTATAAAGTGAGATAATTATGATTTCAGTCCAACCATCTTTGTTTGAGAAAGAGTGGTCTGTATCAGGTGGAACAAGAACAAAAGACTGTTGACGTTAGGCAAGAAGTGAATAGCAGTAGTGTACATGAGGTAAGTAAACAGACAGGTTTTAAACAGAAATAAAAAAAATACTTTTATTATCTTCACTAATTGGAAGAAAACTAAATGATTTCTTTAATTTAATACATGCTTCAGTATTATTATTGTATTGTTTGGTAAAATGTCAATAAAATATCTTGTCCTATCACCTCAAGAATCCAGATGAATTATCAAGTAGAAGAAAAACTGTCATTCAAAGGAAACAAAGGCCCCAGTCTGCTATGGGTATGTTGGAAAATTGTTTTATTATAGGCTTGATTAGTTTTATAAGACAAATACATTTCATAAAGTGCAATAAAATAAGACTACTTTATTATCTGTAGAACTATGTATTTACAGGTCCCATTTTTTGTGTTCTGTCAGTTGTTATGTTCATGCACATTAAATATATATTTTACTTACTTATAAAACAAAAAACAGTTAAAACTATGATGTGACTTACACTGACCTATATAATTATAGGAGAAGTGGATGGAGTTACTGTTTATCAAAGTTTTCCTATTAAGTCAGGTAATTTGTTATCAGGAGTGGATCCTGACAGTGTTTTGAAAAAAACTTTGTTTTGATTTTTTTCTCTGTTCTATTCATTTCTTCTATTTCTTTTCATTGGTTTTGTTTCTTTACACACTTTTCTTTTGAATTTTTGGTTGTTTAGTTTTTGCATGTTGTTTTTTTTAAGGGAGAAATGCATTCCTTTTTTAAATTTCATTTTTATTTTTGTGTTTCTAAAAAAATTTAAAAAAAAAAAACAATGAAAAATTGTTATTAAAACTAAAAAATATTTTGAGAAAAAAAACTTTCACTAATGAAAAAATAGTTATAACAAAAACACAAAAAAACATGTTGCTACACAAATCCATGAGTTTTTTTAAAATTCTTTTTATTTGTTTCTCAATTATTTTTTTTTTCAATATTCTTTTCTCAAACCAGTAGCATTAGTACTTTCTAACCAGTTATCAAAACATAATTTTGAATGTGGCTTAATGATAAGTCAGAGATAAAAGAGAAAGATGAGGCTGAGACATTCTCCTTGGTCTCTGAATATTGTCTCAAAGTCCAACAATAGAGTAAGAGCTATTTAGATGCTTTCAAACAGTATTTAAAAACCCTTTTGCGGCCACCTCACAAAGGAAAACATTTGCAATATGGCTTCAAAGTTAAGCAACATAAAAATCTAGTACAAAGTATTGAGATTGGGACAATGGAATCAATGGAAGGACAGCATTCAGAATTGGAAGGGAGAATATTGTCTCAAAGTCCAACAATAGAGTAAGAGCTATTTAGATGCTTTCAAACAGTATTTAAAAACCCTTTTGGGGCCACCTCACAAAGGAAAACATTTGCAATATGGTTTCAAAGTTAAGCAACATAAAGATCTAGTACAAAGTATTGAGATTGGGACAATGGAATCAATGGAAGGACAGCATTCAGAATTGGAAGGGAGAGAAAAGTATAGCATGAAGCTGAGCACACAGAGGGAACTTGATGACAAATAAATTGTTTGTATCTGAAAACACTTGAAGCCAGTTGAAAGTGAAGTATCTAGTTACAGTGATGGTGTGCTGTTTCTGTCACACTGATGTGGCATATATTGCAGTGATGCAGTGACTAGACCAGACAACTTGAACAATCTCACCATATTATTTGTTCAATCTTTTTGCTTATCAGAACTATTCAAATTGGATAGAATCTCTGAATGCTCTGAACTATTTTTGTCAGGTAGTGTTTAGTTTTTCAGATTACATCACTTTTCTTGACCTTCAGGAAATAAGACTAAAGCTGTTTAGATTAAGGGCTAGAAATAGCTGAACCTAACAGCCGAAACATCAAGAATACAATTTTAGGCTCAGTAAAATAATTGCCTGATTTTAATGGTGCATGATGGTTTGTTGTCTTTTATGTTGAATACTTTGTTTGTGCCTATCAAAAATTGTTTTTTGTTTTGGTTATATGTAACTTAAATGTTTGTTGTTTCCTTCCTATAATTAGACAATAGATTGGTGTTTAAATCTTGTTGCACAGTCTAATCTTATTTTGTTTTATGGACTATGCATTATAAAAGAATTTTAATCAAATTAGATGTATTTAACATTTAACTTTTTCTTTATTTTCATTCAGCTTTTACTTTATAGATGTAAAACTGTAATCTAAATTACCTTTCAAATGTGCTTTACAATTTATATAATCCAATTTAGATTTAAAAAAAAAAAGAATTATCTTAAAATAAAGTGGATTGTTTTAGTTGCAGAATTTGTCCTTTCAAACAAGATTACATCAGAGAAAGTTCCAGAAATTGAAGAGAACTCAATTGGTAATGTCATATAAATATTCTAATTGGTAATGTCATATAAATATTCTAATCATTAATATTTTTAATAAGTGTACAATTTATTGATAAGCCAAATTAAATCTGATGTGAGATCTTTCTTTCTTAATTTTATACTTTCTAAATGTACATTTTGCTGTCATGAAATGTGACTTATAAAATTGTAGGCAGCACCAATGAGTTCACTGACATCTCTGCTCCTGCACAACGACTTGAGCACATTACAAAAGCTCGTCCTAAGAGAGAAAAAGCTCATAGACCAACACGTCCTATTCATCTTCAAGGTACTTTTTCACAAATATTATTTTAAAAAAGGGGAGTACAAAACTTCCCATTGCCATCTATAGGACAGATGATGTAAAAGTCATCTTTATGTTTATATAACTGAGACAATTATCATTTTTTTCTTCATTTCATTTTGTTGTGACATGAATGTAGGAACCACAGAGATGGAAGATCCACCCTTGAATGGTCCTTTAATCAAAGCACAGTTATCCCACACTGATATACCTTTGAAAGAACAGCCAGCCATTCAGCGGCAACCATCTGATATAAAAAAGAAACCTGAAGATCTAGTCAGGTAGGTGATTGAATAAATAGCTGTCCTAATTGCTGTAGCTCTCATTGTTGTATATTTGTTTCTTTAAGCCTTATTAATTTCTAACATTTTATGAATAAGAAAAACTTGCTTGAATAAACTGTTTCAGAATTTATCATCATGCAAGGATTTGTGCTAAAACCTGGAGAATTTATTTCTTAAAATTAATGTCAAGTTCTATGTTTTATCAAGTTCTATGTTTTATTGTAACTTTTTTTTTTTTAGCAAAATAGACAAAAAAGGGGCTCAAAAATTAAAAGAAAAGGAAGCAAAAGAAAAAGAGACTAAAAAGAAGTAAATATATTTGATATTTTAATTACTGGCTTTATTAGTTTCATGAAGTAAATCATTAAAATCTTTTATCAATTTAGTTGAAAATAATTGTAATGAAAGTGTTTTGTAATGAAAACCAATCATTCATTCTATTTTTATTTGTATTGACCTCAGAGGGTTTGGTAGCAGCATTTCAAGTATTTTTAAAATGAAAGATGATAAGAAAGCTAAAAATGTGGTTGCTTCAAACAAAGGTCAGGTTATTGAAGAGACCCAATCACCAGATGTTACTGCTGAGGTAATTAAACACTGAGTTAAGTCACTATATTTAATCACTTGTGCTATGTAATGTTGGTGTGTTCATTTAAGTTTGTTGAAAGTGTTTCTCTCACAGTTGAAGTCAGACTATCTTATTTGTACTAGTCAACTTTTTTGTCAAACAAATTCTATGAAAGTTTTATTCAGGGCCGGTCTTAGCTAGTGCGGGGCCCAGTATGTGTAGAGATAAGAGATAAGGATAATAAATGAAAATTGAGATTTTTGTATTAGAAAATAAATTCGTCTTTATATTTTATTCATTCTTTACTAAGTACAAAATCATGATCAAATTTTACGAGCCTTGCATGTAGCGAAGTCATACAGATTATTGTCAAAGTTCTATTTCCTACATTGAAAACGCTCAATGGCAAGAATTGCCAAATTGTTCAATCTATCTTTGTGAATCATTGACCTCAAGTAATTCTTGATTAGTTTGAGGTGCAAGAAGCTTCTTTCACCAGATGCCACAGCTACGTGTATTGTTAAAAATACTCTGCATTGACTCTGCATCAAAGTAGTTTGGTAAAGCAGTTTATCTTTTATTAGTGGACAGATAAGCTAAAATTTCTACTGGGTTTTTGGCGGTATTGGGTAGAATATGCCTTAAAGATGACAATTTTGTATTTTTTCCAAGAGACTTTTATGGGTTTTCAGGAGATTTTAATAATTTCAGAAGATTTCCCGGAGCTCTTGGAAGATCAGGAGGCCTCTGGAACCCCGTTAAAAGTTATAATGGTTTAATTTAATGATTTACACCTAGAATTAGTGCAGGGCCTATGAAAGTGCGGGACCCACTGCGGCTGCATAGGTTGCAGTGGCTTAAGGCCAGCCCTGGTTTTATTAAGTCACCTTCTCCTCCAACCCAAGTCAAATCAGACTGCTCTTCAATGAACTAATTATAAATACCATTGTCATTAATATCAATGTTACAAATATTTGTGTTGTCTGTGTATTAGATCAGGCTTGAAGATTCCATTGAAACACCTGTGATTGCTGTAGAAGCTCAGCCTGTGGAAAAACTGTTACCTCCTTCAAGAAATAAACATGTGTTACATGATAGAGTAGCCATCCTACCTCCATCATCCAAGAGAGTGGAGACATCTGCTGTTACTCTAGCTGAAGAAGAAGATTTCACACTAGCTGAACATAGGATTGGTCAGTAAACAAATAAATGCTGCCTGCATTGGTCTAATTAATATAAGTTTTATTCATTAAAATGAATAAGAGAAGACTTAATTACCTCTTCCAGAAAATGTATACATCTTGGGTATAAAGCTATAAAAAAAACAATCAATACCTTGTTCTCCCCCTATGGGAATTCAAACTTCTTAGGTCTGAGTCCAATCCAATGCAAAATATTTCTATCATTAAGTTTGTAAAATAGATTTGGGCCTTAAAATAATGAATAGAAAGATATTTTGGATTTGTAAAAAAAAATGTTAAAGGATTTTATTTTATTATACTTTGTGAGACATTAAGGGCTGAATATTTTATACTTTGTGAATATTTTATATTTTGTTGTTTAGATTCCAAAGAAGATGTTGAAAAGAAAGAGGACATCTCCAAGATACCAGCTGGTGCTGTAAAGCATGGTTTAAGTGGCCAGTTAATGCAAGAAATGAAAGACAAAAGATTATCTAAGTTACTATCACATTCACCTGAGGTAAGTTGTTGTAAGTCACCTGAGGTAAGTTGTTGTTAGTTACCTGATGTAAGTTGTTGTTAGTCACATGAGGTAAGTTGTTGTTAGTCACCTGAGGTAAATTGTTGTTAGTTACCTGATGTAAGTTGTTGTTAGTTACTTGAGGTAAGTTGTTGTTAGTTACTTGAGGTAATTGTTGTTAGTTACCTGAGGTAAAATGTTGTTAGTCACCTGATGTAAGTTGTTGTTAGTCACCTGAGGTAAGTTGTTGTTAGTTACCTGAGGTAAGTTGTTGTTAGTCACCTGAGGTAAGTTGTTGTTAGTCACCTGAGGTAAAATGTTGTTGTTAGTTACTTGAGGTAAGTTGTTGTTAGTCACCTGAGGTAAGTTGTTGTTAGTTACCTGATGTAAGTTGTTGTTAGTCACCTGAGGTAAGTTGTTGTTAGTCACCTGAGGTAAGTTGTTGTAAGTCACCTGAGGTAAGTTGTTGTTAGTTACCTGATGTAAGTTGTTGTTAGTTACTTGAGGTAAGTTGTTGTTAGTTACTTGAGGTAAGTTGTTGTTAGTTACCTGATGTAAGTTGTTGTTAGTTACCTGATGTAAGTTGTTGTTAGTTACTTGATGTAAGTTGTTGTTAGTTACTTGAGGTAAATTATTGTTAGTTACCTGATGTAAGTTGTTGTTTGACACATGAGGTTAGTTGTTTTTAGTCACCTGAGGTAAAATGTTGTTAGTCACCTGAGGTAAATTGTTGTTAGTTACCTCAGTTAAGTTGTTGTTAGTTACCTGATGAAAGTCATCTGAGGTAAGTTGTTGTTAGTTACTTGAGGTAAGTTGTTGTTAGTCACCTGAGGTAAGTTGTTGTTAGTTACTTGATGTAAGTTGTTGTTAGTTACTTGAGGTAAGTTGTTGTTAGTTACTTGAGGTAAGTTGTTGTTTGACACACGAGGTTAGTTGTTGTTAGTCACTTGAGGAAAGTTGTTAGTCACCTGAGGTAAATTGTTGTTAGTTACCTCAGTTAAGTTGTTGTTAGTTACCTGATGAAAGTCATCTGAGGTAAGTTGTTGTTAGTTACTTGAGGTAAGTTGTTGTTAGTCACCTGAGGTAAGTTGTTGTTAGTTACTTGATGTAAGTTGTTGTTAGTTACTTGAGGTAAGTTGTTGTTAGTTACTTGAGGTAAGTTGTTGTTAGTCACTTGAGGAAAGTTGTTAGTCACCTGAGATAAGTTGGTATCAGTCACCTGTTGTTGTAGGTCATCTGAAGTGACATTTTCATGGCCTGTCTGGCTAAGGTACAGAAATTAACTTGAAATTTACACATTTAATCATTTTTATTGTTGTGTGATCAAAGAAAGCATTGTCATGATTCTCTGTTGGGATTCTTTTCTAGGATGTCAGAAATGGCAAGTTAACTGTTGAAGCCAATAACAATGAAAGAGAGGCTGATGGACTTGTCAAAGAGGTTGATAACAAGATGCCCTTGTTAAAACAGTACAGTGACAAGCCTCCTGAAGTGAGTGATCAAACTGACCATTCCAGAAAGCTGGGTCAGGAAGTGACTAAACTGACCAGCTCTTCAATGAAAAGACCTCTCTCTAGTCTTGAAGAGCATGCGCCCAGTGATAGCATTCCACAGTGTATGACAGTCTCAACACCAGAGCTAAGCCTAACTGATGGGGGTAAATCTCTTTATGTTCTATTCATTAATCAACACTAATACATTCCATTATACATTGCTGCACATGAAATCATTGAAAACATTACCTTGAACTTATAATGAATCATAAATAGCAAATGTTAAATTACTCTCTGATTGTCCAATATAGTTTCTTTTAAGTTACATGTATATCTTTTACTTTTAAAAATATTTTATTTAATATCATAAGGGATCATAAAAATATTTTTTTATATGAGCTTTTGGAACTTCGTAAACAAACAAAAAACTAGTGCAAGTGTGTGTTTTGGGTAATTGTTAGGTAAACTGGATTTTGATCAATTCTTTACAGTGAATTCAAATATATAAAATGATAATACTCTCTGTTAGTTGCATATTTTAATCAAGTTTATACAATAAATTCAATGTTATAAAATAATAGTATACTTATCTGTTAGTTGCCTATTTTGAACAGATTGCTAAATCATTTTTTTTCTATATCTTTTGTAGCCCATCCAAAACCTCGACCTCCTCCGCCACCTAAGCCACCCAAACGTAATGTCAACACAGATCAAAATAAAGGTAATTTATTTGAAATAGGTTATCATTTTGTGTTTTCTGTCTGTTTATAGCCACTTATATTTTACACTAACATGTCCAAAACAATTCCTTGATCATATTCTATACAATTAAAACAAGCTCTGATTATCTATGATATATTTGCAAAACACTACAGAGTTATTCACTGATCATCATGAAATCTCTGGAACCCTCAAACAGATTTTCTTTAAATTTTGTACACACCTTTTATCTCTTAGGTGCTCACTAAGAAAGGGCTTTGATGGTTTTGCAGTCTAAGCATGGAAATTCTTGAAAATGGCAAACCTTTGATTTTCTGTATTTCCCCTAAATAGTAGCAGTCTATATATAAAGCTTATAATTACAAAGGACGAAATAGACTAATCTCTTTTTTTTCCCTACAATAAGAAATAGCTGCATGAATGTGTATGTGTACAAAGTTTATAAAAACAAAATAAAATCAAAGATTCTTAGGTGTGTAACTCACCATTGTGGATACTTTAGAAAGTTAACTAACTAAACTCAATTGATATTTTCATTTTTTTTTTATTTTCACATGCTATAAACAACAGGAACAATGTTCAGTGTGTATGAGGAAGTCTAAATAACTGTGGGATGGGGGGGTTATAAAGCAAGTTGTTCCATTTCAATTCAAAAGTCAATGTGGGAGGGCATTATAATGATGTGCAGGATGCAAAAAAGAAACATGGGGGTTCCAGAAAAAGAGAGAGAGAGGAGGAGATAGAGAAGACATAGAGAGCTGGAAGGAGAGAGAGAGAGAGCAGACTGTTTCAATTGAATTTAACAGATACTAGAATTCACGGGCTAAAAAATATGTTTGAATGGAGCATTAAAATGCTGATTTATTGGAAGTGCTAAAAAATAATAATAGGGTATGTTTCGGCCAGAAAAAACAATATTAAGCTTAGGAACAAATCAAATTTGTCTTAAATTTGTGCAATACACATCGTAACCATAGCAAACAAAATATACGTTCTTACAACAGTTTGACATGTGAGTTTGAAAGTTGAATTGTATTCATTGCCAAGGGAAGGAAAGAGTTCTGGCCCATTTTTTGCATCTTCTTTGGGATGCTCAATTAGTGGCTTACTTTTCTTGAAGGCATGTCCCAGTGGGAATTGTTTGGTGCCAAAGATTTACTTAGGTCATGATGTACACTCAGCACTATCCATGAAGTCTATGAATTACATGTCTGCCAGAATTTTCAGAACAATTTTATTGGGAAATGAAGCTCACAAATTAGCAATTTAATCTTCCTTCTGCGGAGACATTTTTGTTGTATTGATTTGTTAAGCTGATAACAACACACATTGTATCTTAAACTAGAAAATAAAGATAGTGAGTTAGGACTTGATATCTAAAAATCTGTACACTAAAATACTATTTTGGCCTCTTTCTGTCACACACTATTTCTATAGTTGTATTTTTCACTCTTAAACTACAGATTGTAAATAGTGACAGTGAGTACATTTTATTCATGGGCTCGTTTTAAATTTATCTTCTGTTTGTTTCATTTCTGTTTTTTCAATAACCATTTTGACATTGGATGATGCTTTTTTTTATCTTTTTATTTATTGAAGCTTTAAAATTCAATATTTTGCATTTTATGTTAAATGTTTCAATATTTTAATACTACAGAGTTTGTTTCTGTTTGTGTATGTTAGTGTTGAAAATGTAAATGTCTCTAGCTTTTATTTCTTTTCTAATTGTATGTACACTAGGATTGATATGATCAATGTGTTTTAATCTGGGTTTTTTTAATTTATATTTATTTTCATTCTACATTTGAACATTTTGTTTTCATTTTAAGATTCATAGCTTTAAGTTTAGTTTTAAAATCCTCCAAAGTGAAGCATGTTCTCTAGATCTGTTTTGTGTTGGAGAGATATTGTTTTCATTGGTTTTATAACATATTACCTTCACTGGGTCAGCATGTTTTAGTTCTTGATTTTAACCTTCACTGTACTGCTGTTTGTCAATACCTAGATGTAAGTGAACTAGAGAAAAGTCCAGTCATCTCTACCCCAAATGAAGGTATAGTCTATGACTCAGCTACACTCAGATTGCCTGTAAAGGAGAAAATCAAAAGAATAAGTCAGGCAATGGAGAACAGAGATAGTTCTAGCCAGTTATCACACAGTACCAGTCCTAGCCAGTCCTCACTTGTAGCTTGTACTAAAGATAGTCTAACATCTGAAGGTATGTCTTCTTACAAACCTGATCTACATTAGAACAGTTGACTACTATTAATTAATTAGTTTTTCTCCACTAAGAGGTTTGATTCCTGGTGTTGACAAATGAGGAAAAACAAACATAAAAGAACATTGGAAAAAGTCTCAAGCTAGACACTAGCTCTTGAAGAGTGCTTGCTACAGAAGTAGCTGTTCAAATGCTTCATTTTTTTTATATAACTACATACTGGGAATTTTTTTTTTTGCTTGTTTAAATTTGTTTTTCTTTTATGAAAATAACCATTTTTATTTTAACTATTTAAGATGAAGATATTTTAATGTATCTAGAGTTTGTTCACTGAATAGAGGGAACTACTAGACAATCTAAATGTCAATGTTTAGATTTCATTCCAATTCATTTATTATGGTCTAACTACTAGACAATCTAAATGTCAATGTTTAGATTTCATTCCAATTCATTTATTATGGTCTTTAGTTTATTATTAGTATTACTGATTATTACATGAAAGATTAGCCTGTGCCATTCTGAATAAAACATAAAATGCTTAATGTACATTTAATGGAAGTCTGTTAGGCAGGTTTGCAGGATAATATTAATCTTTTAACAATTTTTAAATTAAATGAAACACCATACATAGATTAAGTGATGCTGATGATAAAGCTTGACTTTGCACAGCTATTAAAAAATTAAACAATTTTTTTATATCTTGTTATTCCAGACTTTAAGGTAAGACTTTCTGAATCTAATGAAGTTTAATCCAACATTTCTAGGTTGTTTTCCTTGATAAAGTTGACTTCATTGTTCTAATGCCAAACTTATTTTGTGTGTGAAATGTGCAAAATAGCAGGCCCATATTTAATCCAGAAATATCCTAAATGCTTCACATTTATGAAACAAAAAGTGAATGTTTTTTGACTACTTTGTTTATCTTGGTCTACCTTATCTATATATGTAGTCATCTATATATGTAGTCATCTATAGATTCAAAATAGAGCATTCATTGCCTTGTAGATTTTCTAATTCATTTTCGTGTTTCTTTTAATTCCCTCAATTTACTTAGTTGAACATAATAAGAAAATGCATGTGTCCTTTCTTTTCATTAATACTTACGTATAACTGCATTAATTATGTGAATGAAAAAAGAATAACCAATGTTATGTAACACTTTACTGTTGATAGTTTACATACCAGCAATGTTCTTGTTTGAAATAACAGTTGGAAATGCGTTATTTGAGTATTTTTGTTTAAAGAAAACAGAGTGCCTACCTATCTCTCCCTTTTTTAAAAATGTGTATGATAAACAAAACACCAATACTTGGTTAAGAAGATTATTGTATAATAGCTTACATTTTAACCCTTGCTCTTCAGAATTATTTTCCATGTTTCAAGGGAGTATACCCATATTAAGATGAAACATTTATTTGTTTGTTATCAGAAAACATTATATTTGGTAGGCTATGTAGAATTTCATGCATTTTTTCATCTAAAACATAAAAAGGTAATAGTATATATTATACCGCCCACACCTGATCTGGTTTGTTCTGTGGTCTTAATGTAGCCAATAGGCTCATAAACCTACACTCAGTAGCTCTACCATTGCAAATTATTATTAAGCCAAAAAATAATTACTTAGTTTCTATGGTCTCTTATCATTGCTGTAATAGAAAGAACACCAAATTGTTTGGGATGTTCTGGAGAGGAAGTAAAGAAACAAAATTCACTGAACTATATATTATTATTTTTTTTTATATATTTGCTTAATTAAGCACTATAGTTTAGGGTTAGGTTTGGTAAGATCAAACTGTAAGGTGTAGAGTTAGGGATAGGTTTAGGCTAAGGTTTAGGGTTACAAGTTAAAGGGTTAGGGTTAGAATTAGATTCAGGGTTTGGTTAAGGTTAAGTGCTAGGTTTAGGATTAGATTTAGTGTTAGATTTATGAATAGGTTAAGGTTTATTGATAAGTTTAGGGTTAGGTTTATGATTAGAGATAGGTTTAGTGATAGGTTTAGGGTAACCCTAACCCTAAATCAAACCCTAAACCTATAACCTTAGCCTTAAATCTAAGGCGACAGAAAGAACCAGATCAGGCGTGGACGGTATAATATATACTATTACCCAAAAAAATGTAACATTTACTTTTGAATTTTGAAATAAAAATTGACTGACTAAATACTTTTTCAAGTCTCATAAATGTAAATTAGATCCAAAAGGAAAAAAAACATTATTTTATTGTGATTTTTACACAAATGGAAAACTGAAGCTCATTATCACATGTCATGTCAATGAATAAAAAGCATGATTAAAAAAAAATATCAAAGTAACTGCTTTCAGTACTTTGTTCTCAGTTAAAGGCCAAAGAAAAAAAATAAAAAAATTGCATAGTCAACACAAGGATAAAGATTAAATTTAGTTGAAATACAAGATTAAAAAGATAAAGGATAGAAAAAAAAAACTACTTTTCATTTGAAAATCTTCAAATCAACAATGAGAACATAGTTTCAGAGACAAAGAGCTAAAAAGAAATGAGTTGAAAAAGTTAATTTAAAGATAGAAACTGATAATGAATAATCTTCAAACAAAGAAGCAACCCCTCCTATTTGAATATGTCCAACAGAAATAATTTCAACACTTGTTTATTAAATTTTACTTACACATTTTATCCTCTTACTCAGAACTGAATGCTTCTCTAAGGTCATCCAATAGTTCTAGCAGCAGAAGTTCTGGAGAACAACTAGTGGCAGAGAAACAAAAGGATGATCTTCACAAGAGGGAGAGTGAAAACAATAATGATGAAATCATGGTCTAGTTGAACTACACTTTGGATACTTCAGAGCTAAGTGTCATGTCTTCTTCATTGTGTTCACAGCTTGATGTGTACATGGCTACATGGCCTGATATGTAAATAGATGGTTCTATTGCAATGATCCAATTGAAAACTTTTTTTTGTTTTACTTGTTGTTTACTTACTGTTCAATGTAGCTGCATTTAAATTTGTTTTTGTTCAATCAAATTCAGAAATTTTCTGAACATTTTTACTAACTGCTGTGACTTTGTAATAGTCCAAAGTTTCCTTTGGCTCTTCATGCAATGTTTGTTCAACTTTTCATAAGATGTACACAACTAAAAATCTTCCATCCTATTGCTATAACTCCATTGAAAGTTCATCATATTGCTCTATAACTCCAGTGAAAGTTCATCATATTGGTCTATAACTCCAGTGAAAGTTCAAGTCTCTTCATATTTGTAACAAAATAGTATGCATTGTAGGGGGAAACAACTGGAATGAGAATTAGGAGGCAGTCATCTTGACCTACCAACAAGTGAAAACATTGCATCTTGTGGACAGTTGCAAACCAAACAAATGACTATGCTGCTTAAAGAGTGATGGAAATCCTTTTAAATATTTAAGAATGTCAGTTCATTCTTAGTAGTACTTAAAAAATGTGTTGTTGTTTTTTTCTCTTCAAATATTTGTTAATCAAATTAATTCATTTAATATTTTCTTGCTAACAAATCCTATGTTGCAGTCCTGTTTTTTTTATTTATATTTTTGCTTTATGCATTAAATTATGCAAGTCAACTCTGCTGCCAGAAAAGTGCCAGACAATTTTTGTTGAGTCTTTCTACATTGGTTTCATTTATATTCATTTGCTTTCTTAGGGTTGTCTATTCTCAGCCCTACAAAGAAAGCAATAAATAATTGTATACTTTGTAATATTTGTCTATTATACATCACAATGATTGTAATATAACATTTCAGATCCTGATTAATTCATGAAAAATCTATGTCCATGTTTTTTCAGAACTTGCTGGCATCAGTGTGAGCCTTTTTAAAAATGTATTTTAGACCAAGTTTTAAAACCATCACAACTTCACTGTTGTGCAACAAAAACTTGTTGATCTAAACCTTGGATGGCTTTCATATTATATTCATTCATCTAAAGATTCCCTGCACCTACTAAATGTATAGCTGTTATCTATAAATATCTTGTGACCAGGTGAACAATGATCCTATTCTCTCTGTCAGTTACTGTTCAACCTTGTGATATGTGTGGTGCAGTTTCAATACACAGAGCCATGACATTTTGAAATAAACTTAATATGTATGTACTCTACGTTTAGCACAACATATACCCAGATACATCTAACTGTTAATGAAGAACTGATTCTGATTTGGTTTAACTAATGTTGTGAAAGTTTGGATCTGTAGCACTTAAGGTTGTCTTGTTTTTAAATCACATAGTGTCATTTTTCATGAGCATACAAATTAATCATTCCACTTTTATTTGAAAGCTGACATTGGACTTTTGAAATTAAACGCTGAAAAATTTCTATTGTTTGTCATATGTTTCTCTTTAGTGAAATACAATGAAAAGAAATGAGATCTGTGTTTCTTGATTGGATCATCTATTTACTGCACTTTCAGAACTTGCTAAACTTGACTAGTATTGGCCAACAGTTTGCTAGGGTAGTCTGAAAATTAATTTCTAGCTAGTAAAAAAAAACAATGTTAAGTTTTCAGTTTTTATTGACATTTTCATAACCAAGTCTTTATTTATATGTGTTAAATTAATATCTTTCTCTCTCTCTCTCTCTATATATATATATTTATATATATATAGTTTGATTTT
The DNA here is from genome assembly GCF_947242115.1 of Biomphalaria glabrata. Lineage (NCBI taxonomy): Eukaryota > Metazoa > Mollusca > Gastropoda > Planorbidae > Biomphalaria > Biomphalaria glabrata. The sequence continues at coordinate 17,614,988 of NC_074717.1, forward strand.
TTTTTTATGTTTTTTTTTCTGTTTATTTTAACTTAATTAAATAAAAGAAAAATCAAATAACATTTAAGCAATTAAATGATTTTACCATTTAAAAAATTTGGGGGGAAATTATTGTCTTCACATAAACCAATGTCAGTCTATTATAGTGTAGAATAATTATCTTTATCAGTTAATAGTAAATCTTCTATAGTGTACAATATTTCTGACTACAATTAATATAATCTATTAACATTTTTGATATTTTGAAGAATATTAATATTTTGAAATGTTTTTATATTTAGTTTCATTTTTAATTTTCTTAAGATTTTTTTTTTTCATTTAATTACTGTGTATTTTTTTTACTATTTATTTACTTTTTTTTATTTTGAACATTTTCATTCAGACAACTATCTGCAATACATAACTTATGATCTTAGAATGTGTTGTTCAGGTCCTGTTGAAGTCATTCAAACATTTAAAAAAAACAATTGTTTCCTTCAGGTTTATTCAGTTTTTGTTTCCACCCTATGACTTGTGATAAAATGTATTTATTGTTTTTAAAATACCAGGTTTGTTTTTGGCCTAACCAGATAAATTTAAATTAGAATCATGCTTTTTCCCTGTTTGAATACCTTAGTGAAAGATTCAAATTTGGTACACACTTCTAAATCTATATCTGAGATAGTAGTTAGTCCATCTCCTATTTCAATACAAATGGCTTTTATTTATGCTATGAAATGTTATTTTTAAAACAGAACCAATCAAATAATTCTATTAATAGATCTGATTTTTTTTTTAACTTCTTGAAAAATGACATTTCATTTTTATAGTTGAACTGAACTTTTTGTTCATTTAATGTTTTTAGAAGGATGCACTTCTGTTTTGACTTTTGTCAAACATGATTTATTGTTGCCTTATATTCATTGTGTCTAATGATTTGATGCTTGCTACAAGTGAGTGATTCATGTGATTAGTTCCACCCAGTACATAGGAGCATAATGTTTTCTTCAAAGCATACTGTGCTATGATTGAATAGTTTCTTTAAATATAAATTCTATACTATCTCAAATAAAATGATACAAACAAGAATGCCTTGTTTTGAATTGTGCTATAAGACTAAAGGAATTTAGACAATAAAATCTGTACCATACTTCCATACATTCTTTATAAGTCAGTCACAAAGGATGACTAGTATCATAACTAGCTACAAAGAGATGTAGAAATCACAAAAAAATAAATCCATAAGGAACACATAACTGAGAACAAAAAACACTAGCATACATATAGGGGTAAAATTAAACTTAAGTTGTATGATGTTTGTACAAGTCAGACAGTATTATTGGAGGTTACTTGATCACAATTAAAAAATAAAATTCAATAGAAATCTGGTCCTAACAAAATAAAAACAACAATTATTAATTCATCTTAATCAATTTAATCAATAATTTCTTATTTAACATACAAATAAAAAAAATGTAGCTTTTCAATAGAAAAAATATTTTAAAATTTTCTTTAACCAAAAAAAGAAAAAAAATGAGTCAAGCCAATGAATAAATAATAATGAATAAATAATTGCAAGATAATAAAATGAAAAAAAAATGTTTGAGCACAAGTTCATTACAACTATTTTGTTATGTCAAGAAAAGGTCAAACAAATGATCAAAGAAATGTCTTTATATTCTCCCATATTTGTTAAATAAAACATTCACATTGAGGCCTGGTTCAAAGAGAAGAAAGGATCAGACTCAGTGGATAGATGTGGGATAAAGATGAACAGACTTCATCATTTCAGACTTGTCCTGAAACATTCCCTCTTATGAGTATACAAATATAATTTATTATTTAATGCAATTACTAATAAAAGGTATTTATATTATTAACTTTTACTATGGGTGTCCCCGTCAGACTTGGCGAGTCAAAGCTTGAAGAGCTGGACAAGTTCACGTACCTTGGCAGCATCATAACAAATGATGGAATTGCTTACCATGATGTAGCGTGCCAAATAGGAAAGGCAGGGAGCATTTTCCAAAGGCTGCAGCCTATTTGGACTAGCCAAGCCATTGGACTCGAGACAAAAATACACCTTCTCAACACAATCGTCATTCCAACTGCTACATATGCATGTGAGACGTGGAAGTCATCTGTCAAAATTGAGAAAAGACTAAATGTGGCTCAACAGAGATGGCTGAGACGGATTTTGGGAGTCAGTTACACAGACCGGATTTCAAACAAGGAAATTCTATGCCGAACTGGAAGTCTAACACTTAGTGAGGTTGTGACTGAGCGTCGCATGAGGTTTGCGGGACATGTTCTACGTCAAAATGAATTACACCAAGAGTTGCAATAACATGGAAGCCAAAACGAGGAAAGCGCAAACAGGGACGTCCTCGTATTACCTGGTGACACACCTTCATGGAGGACCTCAGAACAGTGGACACCAGGTGGGAGGAGGCTTCAGACATTGCCAGTGACAGATCATTATGGAGACAGCTTGCCGCCCAATGCGCCGAACAGCGCGGGAGGACCTAAGTCTAAGACTATGGGTGTAGCCATGAGTTTTTTTGTGGGTGGTGGGTAATTTTTTTTTCCTTTAAACACACATGCATATATATAAATAAATATACATAATTAAACTTCATTACATCCAAACAGTAGACACCTCTCCCTTGCCAGCTAGTGGGTCTAGGTGAGCGCCACCCTAGCGGGGTCTAAAGCAGAGCCTAAGCACCAAGCATTATTTCCTGTATTTGAAATTTTTAAAAATGCATATTCTGAGGTGTCTACAGTAAATTATCCTCCTAATCTTCTATTAAAAAACTGTAGGTCAATTATCAAATCCGCTATTCACTACAATTAATTAATGGAACCCAGCGACCAGTAGAAAAACAAATCAATGAGTGAAATGCCTAATTTGGGGTAGAGTTGAACCTCAATGATTGTATTGAATGAACAGGTCTGCAATTAACCTGAAAAATCCTCTGGAGGGGTGGTTTTTAAATCCCAAAATTGCCTATGCAATGGACTCAATTCATTCAATGTCCAACCGTAAGCAGGTCAAGTAGAAAAGATAAACCAATGTTTATACAGACATTAACATTTACCAGTTATATCACTTCCTAATGTTCCAGTCCTGGTTAAGACAAATTGTATTATTCAGCTATAACATAAACTTGACTAGAGTTAAGGAATGTTTGGTCCTTGTGCTGGCCTCAACATTGAACCAAAGCAAAGGTCATAGCCTTTTCCTTTTGAAATAACACTTCTCAAGACTTCAGTTCTTCAAGGGGATTCAATATCATGTAATTCTTATGCTGTTTGACAAATAAGGGTAATCTATACAAAAAAAAAAGGTAAATGCTACTTCTAATTCTTTTCTTTGTTATATTATACAATCTGGGAGGTTACTTTGTAGTAATGTATTAAGTGCTTCTATTTTAGTAAGGGAAGACAAGAAAAACAAAATTAATTGAAATCAATACGTGTTTGAATGAGCCAAATTGAAAATCATTTAACATTGAAAAAGTGAAATAAATTCAAGATTCATACTACCATATAATAATGTAGTTTGACTGCAGTTTTCATTCTTTTAATAAAAAAAAATCATGACAAAAGAGATTATTGGCATATTCAATTCAGTAAATCATTAAAGAAATTTGACATGTTTAAAAATATAGCAATTTAGCATTTCAATACATGCTGCAGTGCCCTCATAAATTCAATGTGTATTATGCTTCATAAAATATTTTCAGAAAAAAAAAAAATTAAAGTCAATGCCATAAAATACAATATGCAATGACAATAAAAGCCTGAATGAACCAAAATGTCAGAAAAAAAACAACACCATCATACAAGTGTACAATAGTAGTGACAACACACATTTTTCTTTTTCAAAAGTCTATCCTGAGAAGAAATCCATCAGATTTGACACAAATTTTGTGAAACATCTGTGATAGCTTATAAACATTTGTAAAAATAAAAAATTGGAATTTACCACCATTTTTTTTTTTGTAATATGGTTTTATCTTTGAGCAACAAAAATATACAACCATGATATTTATTCAAAGGTCAAGGAAGTTGTTCAGCAAAATCTGAAGGTCTAGGTTACTTAATTCAAGGCAGGTAACTTGTGTTCTGACATTCATACACCATAAAATACACATTTAAATTTTTTTATTTTTTTACATAGAATTGATATTTTAAAATTAATTTTGGATTTAACAGTTTTCATGTTAGTAATAGTATTAACATTTCATCAATTCTGTTGCTGAGGAAAGTCAAGTGCAGCAAGGAATCAGATTTCTGGAAGCTCTTCAATTTATTGAGTTTTCTTTTTTTCTTTAGCCTCCTCTGTTGTGAAGGACATGCCATACTCATTGGTTCGACTTTTATCTACAGGATACAGCCTGAAAAACAAGATTTTGTTACAATAATAAAAAAAGGCTAAAATAAATGCTTAGGTCCTGTTTTAACTTTTATAAGTGTTGCTGGTTAATAACCAATCTTTTGTATAAATTTATGCTATTAATATTGCAAACAATATATCCAACAGACAGGCTTTCCAAAATTTAGCCTCATTCACATAGCTTTTATGTGTTTTAAAAAAATCTACTTGCTTTTTGGTTTACTGCCAATGTATTTGCAACTTAATTTACAAAAATAAAAAAAAAACAGGCAGAAGAAAATAAAAACATAACAGGCTATTTGGAGAGTCGACAATCATGGGCAGTTGCAGTTCATCATCATATGGGAAAATATTTATTTAAAAACAATATCAGAAAATTTTAATCATGTTTTCTCTTTAGCTAAGTGCTGGAGACTGTAACTGTATCATTGCAGTGCATGTGTATAATATAAAACACTACTTATTAATTGTTTTAAATTATTTTCCATTTATATGCATACTAAATAGATTTTTTTCTTTTAAAAAAAAAAACTTAACTTTTTTTTTATATATATAGGTAGTTAGTATTACAAATTTAATAGAATTTAAGAAAAATATTTTCGACAAAAACTAAAATCGTTTACATAAATAACTTTAACATATGGTAAGAATTCACCTCCCTTACTTAATAGTCTCCCTGTTTTTTACTATTAATAGTGAAAAGTTGTAAATGGTTAATTTTTATGAAAAAAAAACTGCTTGCATAGTTGATTTTAAAAATTAAATTTTTCACTTTGAAAAATGAATAAAGTAGCCGTTGCATCAGAACTTTGAAATGATCTAAAATATCATGATGTCGGATTTTCAATATCTTTTCTAGTTTATGAGATCTAAATGGGACAGACAGATAGATGGACGGACAAACAGACAGACCACACAAACTAATAGCATCTATTCCCCTTGCAGCTCCGCTAAAAAAAACAAAAAAGGAAAAAAAAAAAAAAAAGAATATTAAGATTTTTTCAACCTCCTTAAATAAATGTTTATCTTTTTAAGGAATATGTCTACAATTAAATGTAGTTTACTAGCAAATAAAATTACAATTAGTAAGTGCCAACTTACCACCTCTGGTACAGATAAAGAACAAAAACTAAGTCATCTCTAAAACATGCCAACCTATGAGCTGTTGGCATGGTGATGATAAAAGCAAATACATCATCTATGAATGTATTGAAGGCCTTGAAAATAGCAAACAATAATAAACACATCAAACAATATGCTATATAAATAAACACTTAATCAATTTAAAAAATGTATGTAAGAAATAGTAATAAATATTATTTTTAAAATACACTAAAAATATCTAGACAAATATAATATACCTTATACATAAAAGCTTTCCAAGGTAAATGAGCAACAGATTTCAACTGAAAGAAAGAATAATAAATTGTTAAATTGTTTGTATTTTCCAAGAACTGGAAACAATTTATGAGACTTGGAACCAAACTTTTGGTTTAAAGGTCATAAGGATGGACAGAATAGAGAGAATCAAATAGGATTGACTTTAAATTTGGCTACATTCATTTCAAACAAATGTTTCTTTTCTGCATGTGTCATTGTTTCTAAAGACAATAAATTGTTTTTTGCTATTTGATTTTGTCAGTTCAATTGCACATACATATCCACAATGCTTTAGGGCCTAAAAAGTATCAAATGTTAGGTGATGAGTGAAGATATACACATGTAAATATATTGAACTCCTATGTATATCAAACAACAGAAGCCTACAATGATCTGAACATGGCATTACTTTTTGTTTCAGGAAGAACAACATTTGCAAGGTGTAGTTAAACAAATTAGGATGAAATGAATCATATTAAAAATTTAATTTGGTAATTATTCTTAGAGAAATTTTAAAATTGTTTTGAATTGTTTAATAGCATTTTTAAGACTGAAAATTCCTTAGCAATCCTGCACTTTCTGTTGTTTTTTAATTGAAATACTTTTATTTTGTACAGACTAATTACAAACATTTTTTTATTGGATATAAAAGAATGATTTCTTTGATTGACACAGATGAGACCTTGCAGTACAGTGTGACACATTTTATAACAGAGGGTCACAAGGTTATAATAAAACCAACCATATAAAGAGGGTCACACAATGCCATTATAAAACTGATCTATCTTATATAAAGGGGTCACAAGGTCATAATAAAACTGACTAACCCTAGGGAGTCACACAACATCATTATAAAACTGACCAACCTTATAATTGACAAACAATTGTGGTAACATAAAGAGAAAGCCAAAAGCATACACTCCTGTAAATAGAAAATATGTAGAATTGTATCATGTTGGATTGATTATGGTTATAAACAAATAGAGTATAAGAAGAGAAACTCAAGAAATTACTAGCTACCTTAACTGTTTGTTATTTTATAAGAAAAAAAAGGACTACTTGTTGGTTTAGATGTTTGTACAATTAATTATTAGCTTGTCTGATTACAATGTTAATAACTATATCTATATCTGGATAAGTGTCAACATGTAGCTCATTTTTAAAAGTGATTTTTTCTTTAAAAAGAAACTCTGGTGGTTTTGACAATATTTTATATGTGTTTTGATTTACAGAAATTGTATATATTATTCTTTTTATTTTATTTTCAATATTAACTTAACAATTGATGTTTTTCTGATGAAATTTTCTGCGCATCTAAAACATCTGGATTTTCACTGGGTTTCTATGTGACGTCATACAAACCTATTAATTTAATTTATTGACTTACTGTATAACAGAAAGCCATAAAGTAAAGTTTACAATTAGATCTTGTAAGCAAAGAAAAAAATATGTAGATCTACAAGTTTGACTAACCATAGCAGTGTGTATTTTCTGGCTTGACCACACAACAAACACTATCACTTGGTTGTCTTGTCATCCATTACGATAGTCTAGGCTAGCCTTACACTGATCAGTTTGTTAGAATCAGTCAGACACACGATCTATTTACTTTTTGGAACAGGGAGGGGTGTAGATGAAAATATTTTTTTCTCGAGTTATTCTAATACATTTAGATCTATATACATTTACAGTAGCTATGGACTAGGTTATCACTTTGTAAAATGTTTTTTGTAAAATGTTTTACATGCTTCGGATGTTCCTTCAGAGTTGAAGATAATTTACTTCCTAGTCCAAACCTCCCGCAGGATGACGGGGATGGGAACGGGCAGGGTTTGAACACGGGACCATCAATAAATCTAATCGACAGTCCAGCGCGCAAACCGCACGACCAGGCAGCCATCACTAAGCCTAGCAACCACTGTAAGAATGAAGCAATACAATTGGTTTGATCTCGATTTGCTTTCAGTATTGTTGAGGGAAGTGACGTATGCCTAGCTTAAAAACTAAATCTAAAAAAACTCATTTTTTTTAGATGTCAAGAATTTACTAATTTATTAAATATAAATGTTTCTAAGTATTTAAATAAAAAATGATAAAATGTTTATTATTACAACTTTTTACGCAGAATTTAAATATGTCAATATTTCAGAGTTTTCCTTTAATTCAAATGATTACATGTTTTAATTCATCTTTAAATATAGCTGTGTGACTATTGTTTGTTTAAATTGTTTAGTGACTATTTGTCTGTATAAATGTACCAATGATTACTAGTTACTTGAGTTATAAAATTAGAGTTTGTATGGGGTGTAAATTGTTTAATCAATTAAATTTTTGTGTTTATATTAGTTGATATATTTACCATTCACAAGGCTAGTAATGCTCCATGAATACCAGCTAGAAAAGAAATCAATCAATGATTACATAAAGGAAATCAATCAATGATTAGATAAAATTAATCAATTAATTAAAATTAATGATTACATAAAGGAAATCAATGATAAAAACAGTCAATAATGACACATTTTTAAAAAGAAAATAGATAAACTTATTTCGGAGGGAAGAGAGAAAAAAAATTTAATTTCATATTATAAATGCTCTTTTACTGATCCCAGCAGACTTGGGTACTATTTGCAACAAACAATAGAAAATAATAATTATAGCTTTTATATAGCGCTACTATCATGCTTATAGCATGCTCAGAGCGCTTTGGTCCAATCTTATTTGTGGAACAGTTGGGGGGGGGGGAGAATCCATGCTGCCTTAGGTGCTTGGTAAATACAACTCTGCTCGAGTCGGGTGTCAAACCTCAAGCCCCGTACATAAGTAGCCAAGACAAGCCAAGTTCAAGTTCTCTACCACGCTTCCAAATATAATAAGAAATGTAAGGCTTCATCAAAGAGAATGAAATCATTACTCAAGATTTATATTCTATCCATCCTTAGAATAGAACCCTGGCAAACAACAGCTTTGTCTGCATTACATGAGGCACAATATGTAGGTCCCAACTGGGTTTGCGTGGTCATGTAAAACACTTAATCTTTGGAATCAAGGATAATGCCTTATTATTAGTTCATACATATTTGTCATTGCAGAATAGCCTGTCTTATAGTTTTCAGTGAGGCCTGGCCTCCTTTTAGTGTTCATTTGAAATTCCTTCCTCCCAAAGGCTACAAAATAAATATCATCAATCCTTCTCAATGAAAAAGAAAAGCTTTCTAGCATAAAACTCAAATTACTTCACTTGCTATTAAAAGCATGGAAAAGAGAGATGTGACAAGCCATCACAGCACAGAGAGTGACCATGACAAAGTGAGCTATGTAATAATGTAGAGTGGCTACCGGTGGGTACCGGGGAAATAAAATACCCTGGGTGGACCAAAATCAAACCTGCTGCCTTGCAGGAAGTGGAGGGATCCACAAAGGCTAGGGCACCTTACCCGAAAATAAAGGCAGCTATCCAGAGAGCTGAAAGGGGCAGCCCCCCAGATGGTTATGAATGGGCTAACAACTCTGTCATATAAAAAATACTGTTACAAAAGCTAATACACACAAGAAAACCTGGACAGATCTCAACGGAAAACGACCTAGGCCTGGAAAAGGACATGATTTTTGTTTTGCGATGGATAGATGATGTGGAAGCAGATCTGAAGCAGCTTGGGGTTAGGACGTGGAGACAAAAGGCCCAGGAGAGATCTGAATGGAAGGATGTGTTAAAGCAGGTCAGAGCCCTCCATGGGCTGTAGCGCCACTGGGATGGATGGATGGATGATGGCAAAGATAAAGTGAGCTAAGTAATAACTTAGAGTGACCATGACAAAGTGAGCTAAGTAATAACTTAGAGTGACCATGACAAAGTGAGCTAAGTAATAACTTAGAGTGGCAATGACAAAGTGAGCTAAGTAATAACTTAGAGTGGCAATGACAAAGTGAGCTAAGTAATAACTTAGAGTGGCAATGACAAAGTGAGCTAAGTAATAACTTAGAGTGGCAATGACAAAGTGAGCTAAGTAATAACTTAGAGTGGCAATGACAAAGTGAGCTAAGTAATAACTTAGAGTGACCATGACAAAGTGAGCTAAGTAATAACTTAGAGTGACCATGACAAAGTGAGCTAAGTAATAACTTAGAGTGACCATGACAAAGTGAGCTAAGTAATAACTTAGAGTGACCATGATAAAGTGAGCTATGTAATAACTTAATAAGCTGATAACACTTTTGTCCTAAAGAGTTTGTTTAAGTTAATCATGCTTAAAAAAAATGAAATTACTTTCTATGTTGCACATATAGTAAAGAATAGATTGCTCCACCTATACACAGGGGATACAGTACATAGGACAAATATTTCATGGCCTGAAATAAAATAAAGGTAAAAATAGTTAGAGAAATGAAAAGCAAAATAACAAAATAAAGCCGAAATATTAAAACATATATTTAAATGCCTTAATCATCATCATCATCATCATCAAACTCCATTAGAGTGAGGGCTTGAGAGGCTCAAATCCTCTCTTGCAAAAGCCCTGGACAGAAACCCTGCTGTCTTGCGTAGTGCATGAATGTCGCCATACAGGTCGAGAATTTTGGGTTTCCCAGACCTGTCGAGACGGAGATCAGCAAGTCTGGGGCAGTCAAACAGAATATGAGGCACGGTTTCCTCTTCTTCCCTGCAGCGAGGGCACCGTGAATCGAAATTTGGCCATAGCCGCGAGAAATATGAGCCAACAGGACAGTGGCCTGTCCTGCACTGTGCTATAATAGCTTGCTCAGGCCTGGACAGCCTCCACCACGGGGAAGTGCGGTCAGGGCGCCTCATGCGCTCCCAGTCTCCACGGGCTTTTTGGGACTTGTCCCAGCACTCAAACCACTTTTCCATTTCTGTTTTTTGTATTATAGCCAGGGCTTGATGAAAGCTTACAGCCTGATCAGTGGGTGGAATTTGCCCTCCCTGGTGGGCCAAAGAGTCTGCTATTGTGTTGCCAGTCACACCTATGTGACTCGGTACCCACTGCATTATTACAGGGGTGCCATAGCGTTGTTTGATGTTATGTGAAGCCATGATGACAGTGTTGATATTGGGGGGCCATGGTCCGGGGCTTTGCAAATCATGTAGTACCGATTTTGAGTCAGTGACCACAACAATCTGTGTTGCCCTCAAATGTCCCTCGCCGAGTTGAGAGTCAATGACTTTTAAGGCTTCACAGACTGCCATGGTCTCCGCATCAAAACTGCAAACACTACCACATGGTCCAAAGATTTTGACTGTGTGAGAGCCAAAAATGCCTTAATGGATAATAATATTTCAGCATTTGAAATAGTTAGAAACTACTACATATCAAGCTTTTATGTAGCTCAAAAGATAAATGTGCTGTAAAAAATATATAGTTGAGTATAAATCATAAGAACAGCTTATTACTGTGGAACAATACAAAAGAAAATGTTAATGATTTATTTGCTTTTAGACTGGAAGAGATTTGAGGATAATAGAACAGATGATAGAATAGATAAAATGTGTACAATAAGACTGATGTATTTTCTGTAGTTTAGAATTACATTATGAAGAAATAAACAAAATACATTTGACATGGTTTTTAACACAAAAAAAGTTCATAGTTTCCTGATTTTTTTCTAAATAAAAAAATATACAAAAACATCAGCAAAAAATATGTTTGCATTCTTTGGCATTTTGCAAGATTTTTTATACAAAGCAATAAAATAAAAACATTAGACAAAATTAGGAAAACAAACCTGAGAGTCAAAAGATTCTGTTTCTTTCTCTTTTTCATTTGTATCATCAAACTGAAAGAAATCACTCATGTAACAATGAGTAAGTACTAGGCTTAAACAGACTTCACAGGAAGAAAAATATAAAAGTAATAAAAATCCCAAAAGAATATTTAAAAAAATTTTTTTTTTTCCTGAAATAACATGGGATGCTCAGCTCACTAATGTTTTTACATAAAAAGTTTTGATTATATGTTTCCATTAGTTTTGATTTCATTACAAAATATCATTAATTATATAAAAATTGTCAGTGTATTTTAATTGGGCTAATGGAAAATTAAATGATATTTCTTTATATTTCAAAATATCTAGAATGACTTCAAAATAAACCTATGAAGGTTCAATATTTTTTATACAAGATTATAACTTTCTAAATTGTTCAATTTTTGTTACAAATTGTTCAGTTTTTACTAGAGTTTTATTTTCAAATGTAATGTCCTGTACTGTAATGATGTTTACTGTATCTAGTAGATCTTGATACAAGCTCTGTAAGATCTGACTACAGTTTTCATAAGATCACTACAAAGTAAAAAGCTAAATACAATTGACTAACACAAATGTATAAATGAACAGAAAGTTTATTCTCAATTACAGAGTGAACTCAGACTGCTCTGTCAGTAACTAGATACACTCTTATAGAAGCCCAACATATTGTTATTCTATCAAGTTGCTATAATATTCTAATGTCACATCGCAATCATAATCTGTCTTCAGTAGTGTGCCGCATATTTCTACTTTAGTTATTTGATAAATTCCTATTATGCTACTAACAAAAGCTACCATTTCAACAATATCTGAAAACTGAGTGAAATTAAAAATTTTTGTTACTTTTCTATTGAAAAATGTGTAAACATAAAATTAGCAAAAAAGTCTAAAAAAAAAAAGATAACTATACTTACAATAAATGAAGGAATAAGGCCATTGAATTGAATTTTCACTTTCAAAGCTTTAGATACTTTCCAAAGCTGTATGTAGAGAAGAAAAAAATAACAATTGAGTCTGAGCTTTAACAGTACATTTTTTAAAATACTTTACATCAGACATTATAAGGGTAAGAGATTCCCCTTTCAGACCTTGCAGTCCATCACGATGCACATCTTATCTGGTTTCTATGTCCTACTGTCAGTAATCAAAAGTCCACCACAATAACCAACTTCCTTTACTTTCTTTATTTGTAGAAAGAGTGGAGATAAGGACATCCTTCAAATCCTGAAGTTAAGAATCCTAGTCCTCATTGGAATCAGAACTTGTGACCACAGGGTTCAGTGTTTAGCAACTCAGACACAATACCCTTTGTCTTACATAGAGTTTTTAATAGTTCCTTTTCATAATCATGAAATAATTAGAGAGAAAAGCATGAGCACAAAAAATTACCTCAATCAGCATGCCCACTCCAGTTGGTATCAAAACAAGAAGGCTAGTGTTCTCATTCATTAAATACAAAAATATGATGGCAGTAGATACACAGCGCCATATAACTAAAAGATTCAAAGAAAGAAGTAGCTATTAGCTTTAAGTGTTTTGAACCATTTGAAACAAGTTCATTAACATATGTCATTCAAAAGACACTTTCTGTAGCATAAACTGTACCTTTTTGGTAGAGGCTTTACTAGTAATTTAAAAATTGATCCTAGAAATAATCTCATGGTAGTGATGTACAAGAGAAACCCTAAGTCACTCATTGCATACTATCACAACCTTTCATTTCTACTTTGCTTTACATCACATCATCTTTTGAATGACTTTTTTTAAAAACATATTTAATACACCATAAATATTTAGTTTGTAGGGTTGAGATTTTTTTTTGTAATAATGTATGTTTTTAAAGTATATTGAATCATTACAATTACCTGCCCTTGTTGATAAACCAACCATATTTTTTTTCTCACGCCAATACATAACATCATTTTTAAATGCCAAAAAGTCAAATAGTATCTGAAATCAAAAAGATAAAATAAAAACAATAATACAAAGAGAGTTTGTTATCACGCAGACTCAAGAAGCCCCACCAACAGGTCCACTCATGGGTCCCAAATGCAGATACATAGACAGGTTTAAACATTTTCAGCAAGAATAGCAGAATCTATGAGCTACAAACTAACTATAACCAAAAATTGACTTGCATTAATTTTTTTTAATTAAATGGTTCGTTTTTAAAAGAAAAAAAGTAGCTAATGTACCTAAACTTAAATGTACCTAAACTTAGCAAGCCACAAAATATAGTGAGATCAGATTTTCAATAGATGTTCTAGTTTTTAAGATCTAAACATGACAGACTACACACAACTAAAAGCATCTCTTTCCTTTATGTGACAACCAACAAGTGATAATGAATACAGATACAAATGAATACAGATGAAAACCTTGCATGCTACATACTCTTAGCACATACTCTGATGTTAGCCCTAATCTACTGCAGGGTAAACTTTCAACTATAGACCATCACAAACTACACAAACAGAAAGCCATGCTATCAAGTGAAACATGTTCTTTATGTTTGAATATTTAAAATGCAGAAATGTGTAAGCCTAGGATAATGAAATAAAGAAGTGAAATAAAATTCAAACCTACTCACATGAAAAGCAGCTATTGTAAATGTCAAAAGTAAAATATACAAATGGTTATCCATAAAAATGCTTTTTATCTCATCAGTGTCTTTCTCTGTAAAACCTACAAAATTAAAATCAAGAAAATAAAATATAAAATCATAACAAACAAGTATGTCACTAAAAACTGAAGTTTTATTTTTAAAATATGAAACAAAATTTGCTGTGATTTTTTATTTTTTAACTAAATTTTCAGATGGATAAAAAGCACCTTCAGTAATGGCACAGTGAGAAAATAACCATTGGGGCAATAATTATTTGGAATAGGTTTTGAGAATCAAAAGTGCTATTTAATGGTACTATATTTATATGATCTATGTAACATTAATCACTAGGTTGTTGATCTGAGAGCTTGAGTTTCTATTACAATGAGTCTTGAAATTTTTATTTGAAATTACATTTGAACTGAATACCAAAAAGCAAAATGAAAACAATATCCCTGATTCCCTACTGCATGAGTCTTTAAAAAAATATTAAGGCAGAGTGCATCAAGCATATTAAGCTACTATAGTAACATGAAAACTAGCAGAAAATGAAGAATACAAACCTAATTCTCTAAGTTTTGTAAAGGAATGTCCAATGTTGATTAACAATCTCATTTTACCAAAAGATAAAGGATAATAAAATATAGTCAAAGGCTGGAATGAAGAATCTTTTTCTATGAGCTAAAAATAAAATAGGAAGAGGTTAATAACATTGAAAATGGCATTATAAATAAATGAAGAGGTACAATAGTATCCATTATAAAACCACAAACAATAAACAGTTCAATTGAAAAATAAAACTAACAGTTAGTTACCAATAAATCTTGAATTCGATAGCCAAATTCATTAATAAACACACTAGGATAATAAAACTTTCCATCTTGAGTCAGTCTGAAAAATATGTGGATCCTCTTAAAAAACAAAGTAACTTGAATAGTTTTGCTTTAAATCATGAAAAATTAAACCAATCTAATTTGCAATATGCCTTATCTTCTGACACTTTATTACATGTGAATGAGCTGTTAAAAGTAAAATGTCAATAAAAAGGTGAGTTTTGAATAGTTCAAGGTCCAACATACTTTGACTACTTTTTTATTGAAAATATCAAGTAGTAAAAGTGTTTGACTTGACTTTTTTTTTTCATAAGTGCTCTTCAAATATGGATAGATCTATGTTAAATGCTAACATGAATATGTCAAGGTCTCTAATAGATTTTACATAGAAATGTGAATAGAAAGTATCAACAGATTATATGATATTGTATAGAGAAATAGAAAGTATACAAATGTTTGAATACAGACCTAAATCTATGAAACATTTCTCCAGGAATTTTGGTACGATCAAGTTCAACCGTTTCATCAAGAATATTTAGGATTAATTTTGGTCTCCAATGTACATATGGTTTCTCAGATTTCAAGGATGATTTAAACTTTGTAGAATTCTCCTGAGAAAAACAAAATTGGTTTAAAAAAAAATAACCCACATATGTCGAAATACTCTAAGAACAGTTATGACTTCTATTTAAGGTTGAGCTTTAAAATAAGAAAAATATTCAATGAAAAGAATATATGTTATCTATTTAAGAATCCAAATTTGGCTAATGGAGTGGCAATGTGCAAGAAAGACAAACAAATACTGCAGGTAATATAAAAATAATGCTTGACATGATTAAACCTTCCAATAAAGTTGTTGATTTTTAAAAGTGCGGGCCAAAGTTAAACTTTATTTTTTATCTTCTTATCTTAAAAAAAATGATGTTACTTCAAAAAAGATGATTATGTCCTACGCATGTTCCCTAGATCAATCTAGTTATAGTGATAACAATATTTCTATCCTATTCCTATTCTATTTAATACCTGTGTTGAGCATCAATACTATTAAGGTGTTGATATTTGCTATATTAGTGATCATGTTGTTTTTTTCTCAAGTTATGTTTCTCTTTATGTTTCCTTAGCAGCTTAATGGATATTTCTTTATGTGTTGGCCTAACCAGGCTTGCGATGTGTTGAGTTAAACTATTTGTATTTCTCTATTGGAGAGATTACTGTTCATTTCACTTTATAAGTCACAACACAGGACATTCTGAATTGTGTTCATAAACAATCAGCAAAAAGTGCAGTAGAATCTACTATTATTAGTAAACATCTTATGATTTAGTTGCCAACCTAATGATCTGTTGTAATTTAGTCCTGGATTTTAATACCCCGTTCAGTTTGTATGTCTTGAGAGTATTAATGGCACTATCAGAACTAGCTTGTGCCTATGGACCACTATGGTGACCACTTGAATCAAATGTTGACTTTCCTCTGCAGTTTGGCTGACTGATAGAATCAGTACATTTTCAAATGCTGTCCCCCAAGCAATAGCAAAAATATTTACACCACAAATAGATGGGAGTCATCACTGAGACATTATTAGCTTTCTTACTGTAGAAACACATTGGGATGTGTTTAGTAAAGTGTTGTTTTTTTTTAAAATGAATTCAAGTGGGATTTGTTTATTTGCTAAAAAGATGAATTAATTTTAGCATTTATGAATTTTCCTGACTATTATTGCATTAAAAAAATTTTTTTTTTCAGTCTGATAAAGCTAATTAATGAATTATACTGTATATGATTAAGTGACTTCTGTTAATAATTGTTGCCCTTAAAAAAATCATTGATAAAAAAAAAAATATTGCTTTAACAATCAATGAATTTGTTTTACTTTAGAAACATTATAGAATTCTTTCTTAATAAGGTGTATTAAAAGTATTGATATATTACCTTACTGTTACTCCTGAGTAAATTAACAAATGAATCTTGTGGAATAGAAAATGTAGTAATCTCTGATACATCATGTGAAATAAATGAAGTTTCTGGTGACTGACCCCGAAGATATAAAAAAGCATGTACGTATAATGTGCCATTATTTCTAGTTGATTTTGGAATGCTTACATTGAAAGATCTGTAGAAACAAATTAATTTTTTTTCCATACAGAAAATGTACAACAACCCTTAACCTCCCTCCCCCCTCCACACACCCACACACACTTTAAATAAGTTTCAAGAAACTAATGAATGAATCAAACATACTTTTCAATATTCTGATCTATAGAGAATTCTTCATTTTTCCAGACGGTTGTCATGGTGCTTCTAGGATTTGTGCTGAGAGATGTTGAGATCTGAAGCTTTTAAAGAAATTAAAGAGAACCAATTATGATGTCTACATAAAAATACTTTTGACTTTATCATAACAACAATGTAACAGCCTATTAATAGAGCCTATAGATTAAATGCTATTCTATTTTAATAATTTGACACATAAAAAAAAAAGGCTTACCCCAAGTTTTGGTGACTTAGATAAATATGGTTTAATGCATAAATGTTTTTGAGTGCAGACAGGAGGTACAAATAATGTGTACATTGTGTATACAGAGTAGGAGATATAGCCTATAAAGATGGCAGGCAGCAGTTTGGTGAATACCACACTCAACATTATTGAATCTAGTTTTGGTACTTAACAGGAACAGAAAAGATCTGAAAATGAAACCAAAATTTTAAAAATGCTGGTACTCAACACTAACAAGTTAAATATAAAAAATACTTTTAAAAGCCTAGCTTATATTAAGTGACTTTGCATTAATTATTTTAAATCAATCATGGAGGACCTCAGAACGATGGACACCAGGGTAAGAGGAGGCTTCAGACATTGCCAGTGACAGATCTTTGTGGAGACAGCTTGCCACCCAATGCGTCAAACAGCACAGGAGGACCTAAGTCTAAGTAAGCTTTGCTTTTCCTTTTGTTGGAAGAAATGGGGGTAAAACTTCCCATCGAACAATTTTTGAAGAATGTTACGCAAGTGGTAATCAGCTCACAAGGTTACCACCAGCTTGATGGTGTCGGTAGTATCATGTAATAGTTTGTGATACATAAAGTCATTCTCTAATGACATGAAAACTCTGGATCTATATTATGTAATAATATAATAAAATATTATAAAAGGCTATAAAAAAATAATGAGAATGAATTAATCTTTATCTTTTTAATTTGTTTTTTTTTTTTGTTTGTGAGGCTTAACAAATGTATGGTTTCCTATATACATATATTTTTGCAGACACTATTTTATTTTTATTTGTAATGCTTTATTATAGATCTATTTTTAGAAGGGTATTATAGTGGATCAAATTATTAATTTAATGTAATTACTTTAAATTAAACTAATCGTAATAGGTTTCTGTATATGTGCATCATATTCTTTATTTTATTTTAAAATTAAATTAAACTTAATGGGTTTCTTTATAAGTGCAGATATTTATCTGAAATCCATGCGTTTTCAATAACAGTAGCTAGATGTTTATGAAGAGTAGTATGTTGCCTAACATGTGTGCTCACCTCTCCTCCTTTCACATTCTGAACTTAAAACCAGACAACCGTGAAGTTACTGGCATTTTAACTAAAATGTAACTATTTTTTTTTAAATATTTAAATCCAGTAGAGGAGACATAGGCTATGCTATACAATACAAAGGCTCATTGCTGGTGATTGCTATATTAATGTAAATAAAATAATTCGCAGTTGCACTTAAACCTAATTGGTTAAATGAATGTAGAGATGAAAGGTAGACCTAAACTAGAAGATGTAAAGATAGAGATAGATAGAGTTAGATAAGTTAGACATAGAGAGGATAGATAGATATAGAGAGAGTTAGATAGATAAGTTAGAGAGGACAGATAGATAGATAAATAGAGAGAGAGATAGGTTAGAGAGAGATATGTAGATTTTATTTATTTTTTTAGCTAATTATTTGAATAATTAAAAAAAAAGTTTGTTTATTTAAGCTGTAAAAAAATCCCATTTGTATAGTCATTTGAAACATTTTCTCCATTTCATATTAATTTGATACGCATGCTTTACTGCGCCATCGGTCTTGTGTCTTACCGCAACCGACGAAAAATATCTCTGTTGTCTCAGCGCAATATTTTTTCTCACGTCTGCTATCCAACCCGTCCAAGTGTTATATTTTATTCATTTAGTAATTGCGCTTATCAGCTAAAAATTATTTAATAAACTATTCATATAGCTAACTATTTTCGATACATTATCGCTGGCCTAGAGTTTCGAGAGACTGGATCAAGGACAGTGCCCAGTGATTCCTTAGTAAACACAATAAAAAGACAATGTGATCTATTTTGAAGTTCACTTAGTTCACTAAACAATGACAACATACTTGGATAAAGGGACCTCCTAATTGTAAGGTATAGATAAAAAAATACATCACAAGCTTGCGACAAGAGCATTATTTAGTGTTTTTTTTAAAGGGGTAGACTAATGTTTTCCTTTTGAAGAATAAAAATTCTAAAAATCTAGAATATGAAAATTATCAGAGTTCACCTGTATATGCCCTTCCACCCCCTGATAGAAAAAGATGTGGCCAACATAATGAACATTCGCATTTACTTTTCCCCTACACATATCCAATATTTATTAGAGTTTTATAAACAGTTACAGATATCTGATCCTTGCACTGAGTTAGTGCCATAAAAAAAAAACACATATATACTGTAGACTCTGGAAGGAGCCGAGCAGAAAATGGAAGAGATATAGGAAGCAGTAGCGGCCTTAGGGTGTGGCAAGTGGGGCAACCGCCTCAGGCCCCACGCCTGAGGGGGGCCCCGTGATCAGAGATTTTATTGTGCGGCCATGTCGTGCCCACAATCCCCCATTATATCACAAGAGCTAGAGTCTACATAGTAAAGTCACTAACAACACAATCTATTTACTGTTAAAAATGGTAAAAATTTATTAATTCAACAACAATCTGTTGTAAATATTATATATTCACAATCTCTCTGTCCTATCACAAATCAAATCAATCGCAAACAACTCCACCTCCAGGACAAAGCCCAGTACCTTCCAAGGGTCAACATTATCGAAACAGTGTTTTTAAGTTATGTGCTCTAAAATATTTTCCCCCTAATATCCTGGTATCTGGGGCAGTGAGACAAGAGTCACAGTACTCACAAAGTGGGGGCTCCTTTCTCTTTGATTCTTGCCAAGACATAAATCTGGGGCAAGTAGTTTTTTGTTGTTGTTTTTTTTTCTGTTGTCCATAAACTATTGTGGTAGTTTAACACTTGTGCTCCCCAGCCGCCATCGAGCCCAACAAGGGGTCGAGCCATTCGGATGTCCAGAATGAGCCTGCCAGGGCTACACTGGTGTCCGAAACAGCAGCTCCCTGACTGACCCTCTAGGTTGATGACCTATATTGGTAGCTCAGCACTACAAGACGGTTGAACCACAGCGGGCCATCTGGGCTACAGGTCTAGAGGAACTTAGAGCCAAATTAGCTTATCCTCGGATAGGAACCTACTCAAATACCAGGATAACAGTGATATAAAAGAAGTAGGCCACTTTTGAGCTAAGCAAAGAGGAGTGCAGTTTAACGTTATGTCTCACGACGATATTGTTACAGCGTTAGAGACAGATTAGCCTGTTAGCGTGATGTGGTACGGTATACATGTATATAGCCTACCCTTACGACTCAGGGCCCCGTACAAGACACCTGTCCAGGTCCCCGCGCATTGCTAAGGCCAGCCCTGATTGGAATTTTTCCATTCACTCCAAGCACACCAAAAGTTACCTAATTTAGTTGGCGTCTATAAACATTTGCATTTTATACTAGGTTAACAAACTAGAAAACTCACAGCTTTGAAGACATTTTATAATAGAGTTTTTTCGAGGTGGTGCTTAGTTTATTTCGGCTTAGCTTAGTCGAGGAGAAGAAAAAAATCTCAAATATTTGGAAGTAGCCTACTCCATAAAAATTGCACTTAACCAAAACAATAAAGAGCTTGAAACATCAAACAGCGGACCTGGAAGAAGATGGATCTCCAGCTGTTTGACGCCAGGACTATCCACCATCACCACCATCAGTAAATGGAACGTCAGGAACATTTACGAGACTGAGAAAACTGCAGTAGCAGCAAAGATGAGAAACATCAACCTCGTCATCTTAAGAATCAGCGAGCCAAGATGGACTGATTGCGGAAAGTTAGCAATGAATATGCCACATTTCTTTGCAATCCTGCATTCAACATCACAAGATAGGTCCTCTTCTGGAACCTCCAAGGAAAGAGAAAGAGAGATGGTCCAGAAATACATGTCGCCGAGATTAGGATGCAGATGCCAAGCCTCTCGCCCAGAAGGACAAGAGACAGCTGGCTGGTGTCCTATACCCCAGACAGAGATGAGATGTCAAATAAGTAGGCCTATGAATTGCGATACATTTCTTTAGGAATTGATATAAAGAGACTTGTGGCTCCTATTGAGTGTCTTGACACACCAGCTCACATCCGTTAGTATAACCATTGTCATTTGAAAAAGTAAAGAAAACTAGAACAGATGCAAAATAGAGCCGTGAGATGTATAACAAATGAATAAATTCACATTTGACTACAGTTACACCATTAGTAAATTCACTAAATTTAGAAATATTTCAGGACAGAAGACTAAAAAGTAAAAGTAGCAACAAATAAACAAAACAAAACCACTGAACCATAATTTACAAATACAAAAAAAAAACACAACCTAATAAAATACCCAGAGGGATTCAAAGATAAAGGCACTTTTCTTATTTCATATGCTTGGACAAATGTATTCAAGTGCTCCGTATTTTACTGTGACTGAGCAGGGAATGAGATATAAACTGCGTTTCATCACCAATATACCCAATAAAATCAGTTGTTTCATAATGCTCTTGCTCATTTTTTTTTTAATATTCCAAATCAACGTTTTGACTTGGAAGATGGTGAAGAACTTTTTAATATTCAAACCATTTAGAGTGCGAAGAACTGCAAGCCTATTATTAGACGTACATGGTTGGCCATCATCATGTCATCTCTGCTGTGGTCTCTTATGGAACATAAGCCACCAACCAGCTTCTTCCAGGAGTCTCCCCAACTGTCCCCATGTCTTGCCCATCCTCTTTCAAATCGCTGCGCCATGTATACCTGGGCTGTCCCTCTCTTTCTCTTTTTAGGTCTGTTGAGTATGATGGTAGTCAGTCTGTTGTAAATGTTATCCTTCTCTTCCTCTTCACTGTCAATTGTTGGGACGTTGCATAATACAATACCTAAGTTAATCCTCTTCTTCACTGAGTGGAATGAGGCTGTTATTATCCGTGGTCCATGCACTTCCCATCCTATAAGTTCTCTCTGAGCCCTCGTAAACAGCATCAGGACTACTCCCTGGGTGCTCATGTGCATAAAGTGTAATTCTTGGAGGATCATGTTTCAAATCAGGAACTTTGAAACTGGACAATACACAAAGTATCAATCCTTTTTTGACACAGAAGACCAAGTTGGATTGGATATGTCCCCCCACATGCCAGATGAAAGAATTCCTAAGAACATCCTATATGCTGAGCTTGTGAAGATCCAAGAAACATACAAGATATACCAACAGAGAACTCTGACGACTACATGTATAAAAAATATTTTGAGAAAATCACGCAGGATGGACAAAAGAACAAACTGAGCGTGCTGGTACTAACCTCGCCAATAGCAAAAAAAATTAAGCAGCCATAAAGAAGGGGATGCAAAAGAAAGCAGCCCTGTTAGATAACCCTAAAACAGGAGCATTCAGATGCACTAAATTTGAAAATGAGAGTTTTATTATCAAAACCATCTTTTGGACTTTTGGTAGTTTTAACTTTAAAATCACCTGGAGGGCTGGAGGGGGTTTTAAATGCAAAACCCTCTGGAAGGGGGTTTGAAACTCAAAATCCCTCTTGACTACGCTCAACTCCTCAAGTCAAGGAATATATATATGATATAGACAGTGACAATCATTTATATCTATAAGTCTAAAACAGTAAATCACTTCATTTTTTTTGTTTGTTATTTTATTGAAGAAGGGGTTTTATTAGACTTAGTTCTAATTTCAAAAGACAAAACTAGATAAATCTTGATTAATCGACTCTAGAATCTAGATTAGAACAGTTACTAGAATCTAGACCTAGTCACCGTTACTACTAGCCTAGTGTAGATAATATGTGAAAATCCGTAAAACCAGAAGTAAAAAAATGGCGTCAAAACTTGAGTTTCGTTTTTCTTACTTTCTGTACTTAGACCCTTGATTGAAATCGATTATGATTTTAAATCCATTGAAATCGTTGCCAAAATGGGTGAATATGGATACATTTTATATTGATTGAGGAACATTTCTTTTTCATATGTGGACTTTAAAAAAGTAGATATAATAATTATGCATGTGTCTAAATAGTTTTAAAAGAGTTTTAATGGTTCAATCTATTTTTTTTTATAATTTTAAAGCCAATTTGAAAAATAATTGTTTCAGATGATTTGATCCCACTTTTATATATTTTGTTATTTTCTGCCATCACAAAGCCGCCATTTTGTCCACACCCCTCTGACATTTCTTGTAGCTCTAGACCCGATAATTTGTTTATTTCATCAATATTTACATTCTAAACAAGTGGAGTTCATAAATATAAATGAAATCACATTTGTGAGCTAGAAATTTACTACGAATACTAGATCTATGTCTACAATTAAATTTCTTATATAATAAGTAGATTTATCCTCTACGAAATTCAATTCCAATTTTTTAACTTTTTGAGCGGGTGGTGTGTCTCGCTGGCTGAGCGAGCGAGACGCTCTCATCTTACATGCTCCATGTCGACCATGTCAACCAATGCTAGGTCAAAACGCCAGAAAAAAAAAATCATAACTTTCTAACTGTTCAACTTAAAGTCATAATTTATACATATACACCATTGCCATTGGAAAGTTCTTTCAAAGTATTTTAATGATGTACTAACGAAAAATTGATAAATTTTTTATTTCACATCCCTACTCCTACCTATTACCTAGTGAGGTCCTAGTCGTCCTAGATTTAGAATTCTAGATCTAGTATCTCTAGTCACTCTAGCTAGATCTAGATCTAGTACTCTAGAGTAAAATTATATAAAACTAAAAAGTCAAAAGTATTGGTTTAACATTAAATCATTAAAATCTCACCTAGGCCATAGGCTAGGCCTAGCTAGCAAGACTCCTAGACTCAACAAATTCTGAAATTGTCAATAAACTAAACAATTTTTTTATTAAAAAAAGCAAAAACTGTGTGTGTACGGGTACTGTATAAAATTAAAGTGTATACTGAGTATACACTATATATTCTAGAGTCCTAGATCTAGTAAGACTACTCAGACTAGTACTAGAGTCAGAGTCTAGAATCATATTATAATTATTATTATTTATTATAGACTAACTAGATCTTAGATCTAAATCTTAATATTATAATAATTATAGTTTATAGATAGATCTAGATCTATAGTCAACAATCTTATCTTACGCCGGCAATGCCGCAATCAAATGGTAGCCAAAGAACCTAGATCTAGATATGTATATATATATATATATATTATATATATCACTAGTCTCTCAAAATGTTAAATCTTCTATTACTGGAAATTATTTAAAGCCTAAATCTAGTATTAAGGTTTTTATATTTGCCGATAGATACAGTTTGACCTAAGAAATCATGATCTAGAACTAGATTCTAGATTCTAGTCTTTAAAAATATACTTATAGATCTATTCTAGATCTAAATAAATTTAATAAATGTATCTTTAGAATTATTTACCTTTCTATTTATCTAGATTAGATGATAGATCTAGAATCTAGATTCTATCTATAATCTAATCGTTTTCTTTTTTTTATTAAAGTAACATTTTAATTATTCTCTGTTATTCTCTCTATGTTTCTAGAGATAGACTAGATTCTTAACTTCTCAGAACGTAAATAAACATGGCAGATCCAGGACGTAGGCAACAACAAGAGTCATTGTCTATGACATCCACTGCTATTGAAATCGATAATCTTATTGAAATAGATGAAATGAAGAATTCATTGCAGAAGCTATCTGAAGAAGAGGTTCTGTGCTAGATTAATATTTTCTTATCTTTTAAATATAAAAATACAGACGTTATTAAATTACTAGACTCTAAAGTAAAGTTAAGTCAACTGACTAGTCTAATTCTAATGTCAATGTTAATTTAAGTTACTTCTTCTTTCTTCTTCATCGTTCTCATTGTTATGTTGGAGTGTTCATATGACTAGACCAATACATGAGATGAACTGCGCAGTGGTTTCCAAATCAGGGAGCTCTCCATATAGTTTTCTTTCTATTGGGGTGATTTGGGGCCAATGTCTTATAAGGGCCTCTTGATTAAGAGAGCAGTTTTGGAGGACGTGGTCGGCATTCTCTGGTGATACTCCACATGGTGACATGGGCAGATTTCACTGGTTCCAATTTTGAGCTTCCGGTGCATGTGTTGTCGCATTCTGTTGTGTCCGGTCCTGAGTCGAAAGATTAGACGTTGGTCTTGTCGGGATAGCTTATAGTAAGTGTCATCTTTCTTGTGATTTGTATGAGAGCTCGTCCATTTCTCATTTATTTTGTTTACAATTAATTTCTTCATTTCTTCTGGATAGAGTGCAGTGTTTATTTGAGAGTTAGTTCTCCCACTCTTGGCGAGTGTGTCAGCCTTCTCATTTCCTTCTAGTTGTATATATGGGCTGGTATCCATTGAATAACAGTTTTTTTGCTGTTGTTGTTGAGCTTTGTAAGTGCTGTTCTGAGGTTTTTAATATAAGAGGAATCAGAGTTTTGCAAGCTTTAAAGTTAATTAAAAAAAGAAGATATTATATTAAATTAATAATTAAATAATTAATTATTGTCACAATCTTTTATGTGCTAAATGTCACGTTGAAGATTATCTTGATCTAAACAGCACAATCAATGATCCTAGTTGCCGAGGATCTAACACATTCCGCTCGACACTGGCGGTAATATCTCCAAGCTTCCAGATCTTTGTTGCTTGGTTAATCAATTGACCAATAAAATACAGCTTAACATACAATAATTAACATTTCTAACCAATCACATTTATTCTAATAAAAGGTTTCTGTAGACTTGGATAATCCCGAGCTAGCTGATATCTTGCCGACAAGCCTTGAGCTAAATATAGACAAAGCATACGTGACAATTATAATTATTATATATTATTATGATATTTAATAATAATTTATAAAATTTATTTAGATCTAGACTCTAGATCTATTTTATTATAATTTAAATTTAGATAGTATCATAGGTTATTTTATTTTAGATAATCAATCATAATCATAATAATATAATTTATAATAAATTTAATAATATAAATAATATTTAGGTCTAATTAAAATTAAATTAATATTTTTATATTATATAACTAGCTGTATAGTATATGACCCGCTGCCTGTGAGTGTGGCATTCATTTTGGTATTACTTATAAAAAATTTACTAAACTGTCTAAACTCATTACTGGTTTGAATTTATATAGTATAGTTAATTATAGTATATTACTATATAATATAATATATAGATCTAGATCAATGTTAAACTAAACATGAAGAATGTTTCCTTCACATTTTTTAAAATTTTGCTATGAAATCAGAAGTTGAGTGTGAAAATGGGTTTACCTGATTTGTTAAAAAAAAATTGTTTTTTAATAGAGATACCATTAGGTACCATTTTATCTATTTTTAGGCCCTCCGGTAATGATAGGCCAGGGACATTAAACATACACTTGTCTCTGCCATGGTCTAAGGAACATTTATTAAATGCCAAGTTTTATCAAGATTGGTCTAACGGTTTTTATTTCTATGCGGGACATACATACATTGTGATACAAAGATATTATGCCCCTTACTTTCTGATTTATATATTAGATAATATCTGTTACATTTATGTGTATGTATGTTGTGTGTGTTTGTTTACTTGTTGTCTCCCTTGTCCTACTGTTCATAATGTTCACGTACTTGCATGTTTTTCTCAAGTATGTTATTAGTGTGTATTAAAGTCTCCTGTTAGTTTTTTCACTTTCTTGTCATGTCAATTAAAATGGAGTTGTAATTTAAACAGCAGTGTTGTTTTTACATCCTAATTGATAATATAAAAATTTCATCTAGATAATAATAGATCTATCAACCCATTCCATGTTCTAGATTTAGTAATAGTACTACTAGGTGACTAGATTAGATCTAGTACTATAGGCAGTATAGGGTCACCTCCCAGAGTCTGGGACTGGGCTTTATCTTTGTGTCTTTATGGCTATTTTATTAGGTTTTGTTTTTGTATTATATATCTTATCTTATAAAATACAGATGTCACTTCAAAAAAGAAGATCGTCCTATGTTTCTAGGTTAATCTAGTCACGAAGTATTTGAAGATTATGATTATAAAATCATATGATTATGATTCAGTACATTTTTCTCATTCATGCCAGTGAGAGGGAGCTCTTGTTCACTTTTGCTGGCCTAGAGTTCCAAGAGCCGAAGGCTCAAATCTACCTGACAGTTTAAGAAGAAGTGTAAATATAGCATAATAATAATTGCTTCTTTTAAGTCTTTTATCCTGAAGGTCTTTAAATTTTAAACAGTAAAATTATCTTACTAAAGGTATTACTCTAATCAAATGGAATATTAGTTTGTTATGAATCTCACTGCTCCATTTTGTGTCTGTTCTAGACTTTCTAGAGTAAAGCTGCCTTATTCAACATCTTTTATTTTATTATCTTTTATTTATTCCATATCGCAGTATTTTTGTCAATGCATTTTACTTTGTTGGTTTTAATATACAGTTGTTTGTTGACTGAAGAAGCCAATCCTTGATACACATCTGACAGCTGGGGAAAATTGGCACTAGAATGATCCACATGGAGAGCAAGCATAAAGAAAGGGTCCAGGATTGCATATATGCCATACACAACAGAAGTACAAAGAAGGGTGAAAGTGCAACAGCCCCTTGTGATTACACAAGCCCAACTTGTGACCACAGCTGTGAATCAAGGATTAATTAGGATTGGCCTCTTTAGTCACACAAGAAATTGCAAAGGGATAAGATATCTTGAGACGTAAAATGCCACAGACATTATAAATCTTGTGATAAATTTAATTTCTTGCACTACACAAAGATCTTGCTGCTAAAATGTATTTCTACCATCTATATATTTTTATTACAGATTTCCATTGATGAAGAATTGAAATTACTTTTAGATCATCAAGGTATTTTGGAAAATAAAATGTCCAGTTTGCACAAAATGATGTAAGCTCAAGAAGTTACATAATTATTGAACACATTAGACATATATAGTGTTGACTATTGAATACACTGTTGAGGTCAAAGTTATTTCCTTCCATTAAAATGTGAATTCGGCCCTATTACTTATTACACACATTTTATTACCTACTCAAGTACAGTATAGAGTTGTCTGTTGAATATTTAACTAAATTTAAACTCTTTAGAATCTTTCTTTGCAAAACCTACATGATAATGAATTTATGGATTATGTTTTTCTGTTTGCAATATGAAAGTTTTATTTTTCTTATCCTAATTGTAATCGTCTCCCCAAGCTTACTTCAAGTCCGTACCTCTTTACTCATAGCAAGTAACTTGGATTACAATATTTGTTTCCCTATCTTTATAATATTAAACTTTTTATTTGTCTCTTAATTATTTTTTTCTGCATGTAGAGTGATTGTTCTTTGTTTTGGTTGTAAATTTGATGCGGGACCAAGACATTTTTTTTAAAAAGTCAACTTTGTGTTAGTGGTTCTGCTTTTTCAGTTTATATCATGGGACCCAAACTATAATATATATAATATAATAATAATATAATATAATTTTTTAGTAAATTTTTTCATCTTTTATTAAATGTGAAGTGACAAATAGTGTTTAGGTTTGTGATTTTTCAATATTTATGGATTAAATGTAGAATTATAAAGTTAAAACTTTAAAAATTTTAAATTAAATTTTTAATATATTTTGTTTTTCTGTACTTACTTTAAACTTATTAAAAGAAATATTTTATAAAATAATTTTTTTTTATTTATTACACTTTTGTAGACTATTTATTTTAATTTAAAAGCAAATCAATATGTTAGGTTATGTAATAAAATAAAAAAGTTAGATAAGTTTCAGTAACTAATTTTTAGCGGCCCCCAAAAGGGGAAAAGACGCTATTAGTTTTGTGCGAAATGTCTGTCCATCCGTCCCGTTTAGATCTCGTAAACTAGAAAAGATATTGAAAATCCGACATCACAATATTTTAGACCATTCAAAGTTCTGATGCAACGGCTACTTTTTTTTTTCTGAAAGCGAAAAATCTAATTTTTAAAATCAGTTATGCAAGCAGTTTTTTAAAGAGAAAAAGCTAATTAGTATGCATTATAAGATACACCTAATTTAAAATGAATAGTAATCTTGTAAACTTCATTTTCCTGAACTCTTTTTTTATTGCAGAATTTTTTTTATTTTTTTTTTTGAGGATTCGAATAAGAGATTGAGCATTTTTCAAAACAGTTAGATCAATTATAAGACATCAGTTAGGCCAGGGGAGGCGCGGTGGCTGAGCGGTAAAGCGCTTGGCTTCTGAACCGGGGGTCCCAGGTTCGAATCCTGGTGAAGACTGGGAATTTCAACTTTGGAATCTTTGGGCGCCTCTGAGTCCACTCAGCTCTAATGGGTACCTGACATTAGTTGGGGAAAGGTAAAGGCGGTTGGTCGTTGTGCTGGCTACATGACACCCTCGTTAACCGTAGGCCACAAAAACAGATGAACTTACATCATCTGCCCTATAGACCACAAGGTCTGAAAGGGGAACTAGTTAGGCCAGGTTCACATCTAACTTTACATTCACTTTCACCTATCCTTTGATCTGCGGGAAAGTTGGGGTACTACACAAGATCTGTTAAACTTCTTTCTCCATTCTTATCTCTCATTTGTCTTTGATATAATTTCATTCGGATGGTCTTTCTGAAAATATTGAAGCCTGCCTGGGTGGACCACTTCGGGGGCCGATTTTGAGTTTGTGTTTCCACACAAACTGTCTTTTGTAACCTTGTTTTCTATTAAAATAATATGCACTGAAAGAGCTCAAGTTTTGTTTCACTAAGCTTTTTTTTCTGCAGTCCTAATTTACAGATTCTAGAAGCTGACTCCAAGCAACTTTGTGGAATGATTTCTTTTACATCAACTTTAGCTGAAAATGTCAGCAGTAAAGTCAGAAAGCTTGATCTTGCCAAGGTTTGGAGCTTACTATAATCAATCATTTTTTTTATGAAGACTCTACATGATAAAGAAAAAGTCAAACATATTTCTGAATGTCTTACCTACTTTCTTCACCACTTTCTCCACCTGCATTTTTTTTCCTAAAAAAACATGCTAAATTATTTAAGTATTGTAGTAAATTTGAAGAAATTGAATGAACATTTTATTTTCTGTACTTATTATGAGTTTTTTCTTGAGCTAGTGCTGGGTTGACTCTGCATTGATAATTGTGTATAATAAGGTCTGATGAGAAGAATGCCAATACATACAATCAAGGGAATTCATTTTTTTACCAAACAGCATGCAATTCTTTTATTTTAATTCCCTAACAACGGTTATTTAAGTATCTATGTTTTTCTATGTTATATTTAGAGTAGAGTTGTTGATTGCATGCAACGCGTTGAAGATATTCTGGATCTCAAATTTTGCACAGATGGTGTTCAGACAGCTTTACAGAATGAGGATTATGAGAAAGTTAGTATTTGATACCATATCAATAATGCTGATTTTAGCTCAGCCTGTGCTAACAAAAATTACTATAATTATACATCTATTTCCTAATGGTAGCATTTTATACTTGACAACATGATTTATTTGAATTTCTTTTGTTCAAAGTGAATTTCTGATCTTGTTTTGTCTATTTAAGGCTGCAGCCCATATCCATCGATTTAGAGGCTTAGATGAAACTGTTATTAGAATGAGTGCCGATACAAATGAAGGTATATCATTTCTTAATGTATGAATCTAACAATTTTTATATTTTCTAAATTTTGTGGTGATTTATTTTCATAATGTTTTCAAACAGTTTTGCAAATATGGGATGATAGCCAATAAAAAGAAACAGAGGTTGAGTTATTGATTTTTAGTTGTTTACTTGGAACTATTCCAATTATTTCCCATCAATCTATTTGATTATATTGATCTAAAATGACCAGATATTTGGGGAGCAAAAGCGGGACACGTGTCGATCATGTGATGTAAAAAGAACAGGCTTAGATTTTTTTGAGCAATATTTCAACAACTTAGACGTTATTACTGTACATCACAATGTACATACACACACAATTTACACACATTGTCACACATAATAATTTCAATCATTACTAACAAATTTGTTTCAGGGGGTACACTCACAAGTTCATTCAAAATGCTTTATGAAGCAGAGGAGAAATTAAAATCTATTGTGCACAGCAAATTTGATGCAGCCGTCCACCAAGGAGATATTGCATCTGTGGAAAGATTTTTTAAACTATTTCCTTTGTTGGGCATGTACTCTGAAGGTCTTACAAAATTTGGGAAACATTTAGCAGCTCAGGTAGAAATCAAGTTTATATATATAATGCTTTAAAGATTAAAAATATAATGACTGCCTGTTGTGTGGTATGTGCTTTGGAATGTTGATCAATGATCCTGGGTTTAGACCCTGCCCTCTGTTATCTCCCTTCATCCTGTGGAAGGTTTATGCTCAGATGTAATAATCTTCAAATTTTATGGAACATTCGAAACATGTAAAACAAAATAATAGAATAATGAGAGTAGAAAAAAATTATATTTCTCTTAATAACGCTTAATACTCAATTTCAAACTGTGACTTCACCTTACAATTTCATCTCTTTTTCAGCTATCAGAGAAAGCTGATGGAAATTTAAAAATTACACTTTATCCTGACTCAACAGACAAGAGAGCTCATGTGATGTTTGCTGATACTTTAACACTATTATTTGAGAGCATTGCTCGTGTTGTAGAAATCCATCAGCCACTAGTGGAGACTTATTATGGTCAGTATGTGACAGTCCAGACAGTGTTTAACAAACTGTCTTTAGCTTATTAAGTACTTTTGTTGTTTTTTTTGTTTTTTAAACTTATTTGTCCAGATCATTAATAATTTGAATTAATTTTTTTATAAACTAAGTTTTTATCTTGTTGGCCTGCTTCAGTCTGAAGAAAGTTAAAAAAGTTATCTTTTTATATTCATCCTGTGAAGTCACAAGGGAGCATAAGGCAGCAACCAGAGCTCTCCACCAAACTCAGTTCTGAGTTACTTTCTTCATCTGCTCCCATGTCATTCCAGTATTCTCCACCACACTGATGACTGACCTCTTCCAGGTCTGCTTGAGCCTGCCCACTTTCTTCTTTCCTAGTAGATTCCAACCAAGTACTTGCATTAGTGTTTGAAAAGAAAAACATTGGGCTTCCTTCCAAACCAAGGTTTCTAGGATATCTAATTTTTAAAGCTTGTAGCATTGTTCCATTATCTGAGTTTAAGAGAGTATGTGAATTTTTTTTTAAGGAAATTGAAGATTTTGGTCATTGAGCTATTAATGCGAAAATATCTGAACATTTTTTAAGCCTTGTGACTTGTATCTCTGTGTAGGGCCAGGCAAACTGTTTCAACTTTTAATGATCTTACAAAAAGAATGTGACAGACAGTGTCGAAAGATATTTGAACATTTCAAAACACATAGAGATTACAGTGGAAAGGTTTGTTGTTTCTTTTTAACTATTTATTTCCTTATTGAAATTTATCAAAACCACATTAAAAAATTAAGAAAAATTTTTTTCATAATCAATTTTTCTGATTCTGTTTATTAGGTGAAAAGAGTTCAACAAAATGTATCAGTAATGAAAACTGACAAGTAAGTTGTTCATAAAACTTTATAATTTATTAATGGTTATTTGATATTCAGGCTTGATAAAAGATTTACAGTGCTTTTTGCCATCTTATGTTATAAGGTGGACAACTATTGGATCCAATAGTTTATGTGTGCAGATATATGTCTATGTACATAAAACAATATTTTAAAAAAAATGGAGTCGAAGATTAGTTCAATACTGCTGTTTATTGCCACTGTTCAAAAAATAAAAAATAAAATAGACTAGGTATGTCATTTTAAGCAGTAGTGCTTTACTTTAATGTTAGTTTCAATTGTCTTTAAACCTTAACAACATGAATTTGGTGGCATTAATTCAAAAGCAATCTACAGTCTTTGCCTTTTGTTCTTTTGAATTTTGATATAATTTTTATTTCAGAAGATAAATCAAATTAATTTACCTTTACCTAATTATACAACATTTGGGTGATTATTAATAAGAATCTAGATTTAAAATTATGCATTTAAAAATATGAATAGGTTTAAAAAAATGAATTCATACTCTATTCATGTGTCCTACTGTAACTGGCTTTATAAAACAGAAATAGGATAAATGGATAGGTTATGTTTTTAGAATGAAAACCTCTGTGTGAAACCAAATATGGTAAAGAGGACATAACAAAAATTGCTTCTGAAACAGAACATTGGCTTGCTGATACTGGGAATGTTTGGACATGATTAAGAATTTGGCACAAAAATTTATTTGTTTTATCAAAAGGAAATTGACCTAGTGACCATAGCGCGACTAGTAAAAACAAATCTAGGATTTGAGGAGTTACGGAAGTATACATAGGCAACTCTTGGCAACTTTAGAGAGAGGTTGGCTTTAGTTTCTGGGGTAGATATTTAACACAGCTACATTTTACGATTAGTTCATCGCATATTAAATACATCATTTATCAGCGTTAAATATTTTCTGCATTGTTGGCCCTTTGCCTATGTTGTATGATTTGACTATTTGAATGTTACCTCTGTTTAGACTTATCTGCACAAGACAAAGCTGGTAGGCGCCTAACAGTGAACATGTGAAAAACTTACTATTAAGACATCTAACGTATTCTTGATGAATATTGAGATCTAACTTGTTTTTTTTGCTTGAATGTTTAGGCTTGACCCAAAGGAGCTGGACATTTTGTTATCAGAAATGGTTTTATTGAGTTCAAGGTCAGAACTATATCTGAGATTCATGCGCCGTCGAGCTATAGTAAGTTTAACTGTTTAAAAACTTGGATGGTGTTCCTTACAACTCAGCTTCCATCCTAATTAGACTTATGTCTTTCTTTGACTTCTCTAAGAAATACAGTTCATTAGTTTTTGTTCAACTATTACTGTCACAGTATTGCTCAACATTCTATGTAAGAGAGAAAATACATGCGCTGTTTCATTTTGAACACTAGAGAGATGAAGATAAACTGCTTTTGTTTCTCAACTCATTCTTCTTCTTCTTCTTCCTCGTTCTCATGGGGGAGCTACCACCTTCTACCAAGCTCATCCCCAGGTGACGGATAGGGGAAGGACCAACTGGTTTGCAGTCATGGAGGATGAGGTGGAGTTTTCCAGTGATTAGAAAATTTACTAAAAACATCTCAGAAATCCAGGGAAATGATTGCAAAAAGCAAGTAAACCTAAACCCAGGGTAGATGAAACTTGTTAGCTAGGGATAGCAGTTCATCTAGGAGAGACAACTCTGAAAAAGATAACTGCTGCCTTGCAAATTATCTTGGATGATCAAAGGCTATGGGAGCACACCCAAAAAGAAAAGCAGGCTGAAGTCGGAGTCAATGGGCCTCCTGGTGCATAACATATTGACATGCAACCTCATCAACTCATTCTTAATACTGTTGGAATTTAGAATGTCAGCCTGACTTTTAACTATAGGCTCTCCTAACTTTTACCATAGGACAAAGCAGGTTAATTAAAAATAAAACTCTTGATCTTTGAATTAATGTTTCCACTTTGTTTTCTTTCTTCAGAGTGATTTAGAAGCAGCCGAGTCAGACTCACAATCACAATCTGGTAACAAATAAGAGCAGATCAATAGCAATAATTACAACTGTAGAGTAGAAATATTTGTTGTTTGAACTTTAAAACACATTAGATTCTCCACACCAGTTGCTCTGTTTAACTTGTATTAATTAATTATTTAAAATGTTCACAGATGGTCTTAAAGAAATCGATCAATTTTTTAGTGGCTGTGAACTGAATAGGATGATCCAAGAAATTATTGGCAATTATATCTTGATGGAAGAATATTTTATGAGGGAAATGATAATAAAGGTAGGAACAAAAAAATGTGCTAGCTCTTTATTGTTCTTAACATTGTCTTGTATTTATTTGAACTTAATTGCATTTCCTAATTTCAGGGACATAAAACTTTTCTCTCAAATGATAGGGTCTATGTTTTCTCCTATCACCACTTCATTGTGTCATGATTGGTCCCTACTAAGATTCTACATCTTCGCCATCTTTTCAGTTAGAAACCATTTTGATTGGCCAATCCTTATTCAGGATGCTTAACAAGCTTGTGACCTGCATACTTTCTCTATTGTTAAGGAATTATGTATCTTTTAGTTTCTAATAGCCCTCACAAAGTATGTGCAAATAGCTGGATAACATTTTAAAAATTCTTTTTCTGTTATTGTATACTCATTTTTTTTAAATATTTTTTTTTAAAAGCCTGAATTCATTTTCAACATTATGTGTTATAGTTATTTACTGAAATCACCAGTAATGTGTGCAATTTTAATTTACTGGAAAGTAGATGTTACTCCTATTATCCATATTATGACCATGTTAAAAAAGAACAGACTGAGCCAAATTAAATTTTGTTTAAGATTTTCCATGTTTATCCTGACTTTTCATTTTCCTTGTAAAATGTAAGTTAGAAACTCAAACATATTTTGCTGTTACTATCTATACAATTTCATTGTTTTTAGTGACTATTTTTTATTTCAGGCTGTCACTATGGATAGCTCAGAGGAAGGTCAACAAACATCAAGTATGGTAGATGATACATTCTTTATAGTCAAGAAATCAGTCAGGTAAACAAAGGAGAAAAGCTGAACAGTTAAATTGTACTTTTGAATGGAGATATTTTTGTTATCACTACAAATGTAACATTTGACTACATCTTTTTTTTTTTCCTTATTCTTTTTTTTCAGGTAACCCTTTTTATGTTTATGTAATGCATGCTTTATATTTAGTATATGACATGTTAGGGTTCTTACAACATTAATCATTAACCCTAACTTCATTGTATTTAGGATATATGGTAGTTTAGGGAATCAATGCTTTAGTTTGATCATCATTAAGAAGCCCAAGATTTATACATTTTTTTTACTGTACTACTTAAGTGCTACTTCTAGTGTTATTTTGTTTGATGTTTTATTCTTTGACCAAATGATGTTTTATTATCCCATTAATAAAAGATCAACCAAGATAGAGTACCAATTTTCCATAATTGCAACAAATATATTCTTGTTTATATTCTTGGAATCATATGATTTGATATTAATGATTACATAAAAATATTTTTGTTTCATAAATCAACTATAACCACCCCTCAGGAGAGCTATTTCCAGTTCGAGTGTAGATGGTGTCTGTGCCATGCTTAATCATGCCTGCACAATTTTAGAGCAAGATTTTGGAGAAGTATTGCTATCTCGACTCCGAGCTGGCTATCCATATGGTTTTGACTTGCAGCATGCCTACAACATTGTTCAGTCCAGTTTGCAGCATGGAAAACTACAGAGTTCATCAGACTCCAAATCTAGATCTCAGTTTCTGGTTAGTTTTAAGTTTCAGTGCTCATAATATTCTCTGTAAAGGTTAATTTAAAAAATTTAAAATACATTCTAGCATACAAGATATTTTTTTTAAACACTATTTCTAGTCACCAAAGTAACTGCAGTTCCTGTTACCAAGTTAATTTCTTTTTCATTAAGTGTCAGCCATATTAAAACTCCTCAAAGTTTAGCATCATTTAATTTTTTTTTAAATGTGCTAAATAATATAGTAATAATGATTATTTAAAAGATCACAAAGATATATTTGAGCAGATTTAATCACACAACTAGCACTTCTTATTTGTGAACTAGATCTTTATAGAGATTCAATCACTCAATTATCAAAATCTAAACTAACTCTGAGAAAACTATGTTAAGGAGGTTTGAAGACACTGTACTAGCCTCACTACAAGTAAGTAGCAATAAGTGGAAAAGGTTATGAAACAATAATTAGTTTATATCTTGAATATTACCATCATATCAATTAAAACAAAAACCTGGTTCAAAGTAACGTTGCAATAACAGTTGCTTCTACAGTTAATTGGTTTACCTGATAAATAGTTCACAGATAACTGGTTCACCAAAACTTGGTTCCAAAAATGGTTCTTA
This sequence comes from Biomphalaria glabrata, assembly GCF_947242115.1. Classification (NCBI taxonomy): domain Eukaryota; kingdom Metazoa; phylum Mollusca; class Gastropoda; family Planorbidae; genus Biomphalaria; species Biomphalaria glabrata. The sequence goes on from NC_074717.1 coordinate 17,652,319, forward strand.
TGACAAATGGCTCACTGACATTAGGCTCACTTTGTTAATACCCTACTCAAATGTTTAATTTCATTAAAAGTACCATTTGTCGGCAATGAATTGTAATTGAACCAATTGCTTCTGAACAACCTATTGTGGAACCACACTGACTTATAAAATGAATTGACAACTCAAAACATTCAGGTGTTTTTGTAAGGAAAATTAAAGTTGAATCATCCAGTCAAAACATTACATTTATATGACAGGCTGGATGGCATAAATCATTTGACTTTTTAATCAAGGGGGCTCAAATTAAATCTAAACTGTGTCTACAAACATCTGGACTTACCAAACACTTATGTAAGATTGTTCTTTATTGATTTCTCATCAGCTTTTAACTCTATACAACTTCATTTACTCATTGAAAAGATGAAAGCATTGCAGATTAGTCCATACATAATACTATGGGCTAATGAATTTTTGACCCAGAGAGCTCAGAGGGTTAGGGTAAACAATGTTATATCTAAGGAACGCATAGTTAACACAGGGGTGCCCCAGGGGGCTGTGACATCGCCATTGTGGTTCATTTTGTACACCAATGATTTTCAATCCGATAGTTCTTGTTGCTCCTTCACAAAATTCGCTGATGATGCGGCTCTTCTTGCCCTGCTCTCAGAGAGCTCAGATGTAAATGAGTATTTCAAAGAAATAGAACACATTGAAAAATACTGTAAAGATAATTTTTTATTATTAAATGTAAAAAAAAACAAAGAAATGATAATCGATTTTCGTAGGGACAAGAAGGAAAATGATATTGTTTCTGTAGCTGGAGAGACTATTGAAATTGTGCAAACCTTTAAATACCTTGGTACTATCCTAGACAATAAACTAAATTTTACTGCAAATACTGATTATATCAGCAAAAAAGGGCAGCAAAGATTACAATTCCTAAGAAAACTGTCCTCGTTTAATGTTAGCGAAAAGGCCTTGGCTATGCTTTATCACGCTCACATCTGCAATATTTTAAGTTTCAATATCACTGCCTGGTATGGCAATCTGAGCATTAAAAATAAAAATAAACTTTATAGAATCCTAAATGCTGCTGGCAAAATCATTGGCAAACAAACCTTATTTGGGCAGTTGTTTGAGACACAAACATCTATAAAAAAGCTAACAAGATCCTCGAAATAAAGAATCACCCTTTGTGTCAGGATTTTGTGATTTTACCATCACAAAAGAGATACAAGACACCGATAGCAAAGACAAACAGACACAAACACTCTTTTGTTCCCCTGGCAATCAAATCATTAAATAAGAACAATCTGGTATAAACTTTGTCACATGTAAATTATGAGTGAGTCTGGTGTGAATGTACACTTTGGTTTCTTATAGTTATAATGTTTTTTGTTTGGTGTAATGCACAAATTGTAAGACAAATTTCCTTACGGATAATAAAGATTATTATTATTATTATTATTAAACTAGTTATTTTTTATTTGACTCAAGCTGAGTTGTGTTTAATGAGTGCCTAAAGGCAGCGCTGAAACTTTTTCCCACATAATCCTTCCCCCTTCTATAAAAAAGATTGGACCAGAGTACACTAAGCAGGTATACTTGCACCGTAAACAAGCATGACTGATATTACTATGAATTACAAAGAAAAAATAAAGTACTGCCTAAAAAGTATTAACGCTAAGCTACTGAACAAGTTGATGTGATGATCCTCTAGTTCATTTGGAACTTTTTTTTTCTTAAAATAAAATATCTGTAATATGTCCAATAATTGTTTTTCTTGCTTTCAATTTCAGACAACATTAAATAATGTTGAAGTCAGCTGTGATTATTGTAAAGCTCTGAAATCTAATTTGGAGGTAAACAATTGCATGAAATGTTTCTTTAACCTTGTCTTACTATTGTAGTATAACATTAGTTTTACATAAATTAACTTGAAATTATACAAACCGATATGTTAAAGTATATTACATTGCATTACTGCTGTGTGACATGTTTTAGTGACCCATATAGTTAAAGTATAGTAGAAACCACTAATCTGCTTTCTCATTACACCCTTAGCAAAGAGAGGTAACTCTGAAAACAAATTCTAAAAAAAACAACTTTGAAAAACAAAAATTTAAAAAATATATATTGTTAATACCTTCAGAAAAGCTTAGAAAATATTCAACTTCCAATGTAGGGGTATGGGCATTTTCGTTTAAAAAATTCTCAGAAAAAAAAACAACTATACACATTTGTATAAAAAAGAGTTACCACTTACTCTCATTCTTCTTTTGAACTAGACATGATGAGTTTGTTTTTATAGGAAAGTTTCCAAATACCACTAGTGTCTCAACACATCTTAAGGCATTAGGCCTATACTGTAGAAGAAGGCATACTACCAAGGTAGGAGCTAGTGGGTTAAGAAATATATCAGCAATGTAGGTCAAAGGTTAGTGAGTTCTATAGATTTCCTTAGAACTCTCAAAGTTTCATCTTTTCTTATTATCATATTCCTATAATGTTTAAAAATTCATTAAATTTGATAAAATAAAAAAAAAATGTTTGAAGCTCATTTTACTTGTTTTGAATAAATCACAGCTTGCACTTTACCTAAACTTTGACAAATAATGTCATTTATAGATCATAACTTTGTGTAAGATTAACATAAAAGTTGTCTACAAATGAGAAATATATATCTTCTATACTCTAGGAAGACATCTCAAAACTTTATCCCCAATGTTCTGAACAAAGTAGAGCAAAACTGGAGGTTTGTAGAGATCCTGCAAAGTTTGTTGATGTTAAATTTTAATATAAGTTGTTGTTTTTTTCATAATAATTTATCAATTTAATTACATTTATTAATATTCTTGTACTACTTTTATACCACTCATTTACATTTTGTTGAGTGTCATTTGAAAAAAATAGCACTGACTTTTTTTTTTTTTATTTGTTTACAGAGCTGTCTAGGAGAAGTGATCAGTGTATCCAGTAAATTCAAAGAAATTGTTGACTTTGGCTTCAATCAGCTTGCATCTAGTGCAGTCAAGCCAAGAATTAAACCTCTGATAGACTCCTTTTTGTCTACCAGTCACAACATTTCTGATGTAGGATCTTTTGACTGTTGTCTTGATCTAGTGATAAATTGTTAGACAACACACCTATACATCTTTTCATTTATTTCTCTTCAGGAGGAGTTTTCTAACTATGAGGCTAATGATCCATGGGTTCAGAATGTCATAGTGAGCTTAGATGCAACATTGACAACATTCAAGGTTCCCATACACCTTATTTGCTTAATTATCTGTAAAAACAATGAAAAATAAAATATTGAAATAAAAATAAAGAAAAACTTTTTTTTTATTCAGGAGGCAATGACACAATCAAATTATGACAGATTTGCTACAGCAGTATCAGGAGAAATCACCCAACAGTTAGAGAAAGCTGTGACTAAAACTACTTTCAATAGGGTAACTACAAGTGTTACGTTATTAAAGATTGATTCACTTTTAAAAGATTAACTAATGTTGAAATTACAGAAGTTACTCTCAGGATATTTTTGTCTACCATCATACTTTTTATCTATCATACTATTTGTCATCTACCATGATACTTTTCATCTACCATACTTTTTATTTTTATCTACCATGATTTTTTTTCATCTACCATGATTTTTTTTCATCTATCATGATACTTTTCATCTACCATACTTTTATTTATCTACCATGATACTATTTCATCTACAATGATACTTTTTTTTTCATCTATCATGATACTTTTTTCATCTTAGCATAATACTTTTCATCTACCATAATACTTTTTTTCTACCATACTTTTTATTATCTACAACAATACTTTTCATCTACCATGATACCTTTTTTCCATCTATAATGATACTTTTTTTTCATCTATCATGATACTTATTTTTTCATGTACTGTGATATTTAATAAGGTACATGTGCTGATTGATCTAGCAATACTAGCTTTCATTTATTTTTCTTTAATCTGTGAGAAAAAAATATCTATATGTACTTTCTTGTCCTCAGCTGGGAGGTCTTCAATTCGATAAAGAGTTGCGGGCCTTAGTTGGCTATTTATCATCTGTTACCACATGGACTGTTCGAGATAAGTTTTCAAGATTAATGCAAATGGCAACCATTTTAAATTTAGAGAAGGTTAGCTTTGATATTTTTACACAGTTTGTTTTGAAAATTACAATATTATCTTTTATATCCTATCACAAACATTTATTTATAAAAATTGGCTTGTCTGTTTCTGTTACTGTACAATACTAAAACTTATGGTGATCTTCCAAGATAAATTTATTTGTTTCACACATTATGAAATATGTAGGTCACAGCTTAGTCTTTGTATCCATGTAAAATTCTTTAAATGTATAGTTGAAGCTCATGGTCTTTTGTAATAAGTCAGTAATAAATATTTCCAAATTAAATTTTTTTGTTGTTGTTGATGATTATAGCAAGCAACACAAATACTTCATAGTTATTAGTATCATAAATTTTTAATAGAAGTTGATGCTTTTTATTATTAGTATAAAAAAAGTATGAATTGGTAAATCTGACTAGAAATTAATTTTATGGTAAGGCTGTTACCTGAGTCTTCTGTTGAGTTCTGTCAGTTCTTAGGAAAGGTAAATTGGAATGAAAACTAATATGCTGGCCACAAAGTCTCAAAAAGAAACTTGACCTTATCACAAGTAATTTAAAACAATTGAAACAAAAAGGAGGGGGAATTGTGTAAATTAACGCCTAGTTCTAGATTTACTGAAATTTGGAAAATCAAAGATGTTGAAGTATCATTTATTTTTTTCTACAATAAATTAGTGCTATTTCCTATCACAAACATTTTTTTTTTTAAATTGACTTGTTTTGAAGTCTGACTATTCAGAATGATTAGAGGGCTAGAAGGTTGAGAACACTTATATTCTGACATCATTTTGTTTTATTCACTACTTCCTCACATGAACTTGAAGTGAGTAAATAAAACTCATTTTCAATTCTATTTGTTGAAATGATTTGAATAAAGTGAATGTGTAATATTCGAGAACAGAAATAAAACAATTGTACCAGTTTGATATAGATGATATCATTATTTTGTTTAAAGTCAGTAATGCAATATTATTATAAACTGTAATAAATTTTAAACCTTATAAATTTGAATTTAGTTTTTGATCATCTGAATCAACTAATTAGAGGTTTCTTCAAATGTATATTTCAGGTTTCAGAAATAATGGACTATTGGGGCCAAAACTCTGGACCATTAACTTGGCGTTTAACACCTACTGAAGTACGACAAATCCTGGCATTAAGGTATAATACTAATCTCCCTTTCATTCATAAATGTAATGTAGTGTACAACAGTGGATTACTCTATAACATTTAACAGCTAGCTTATGGGATAAATGAAAACAATATTTAAACAAAAATAATACTTTTGTATCTTTGGCTACCTGAGAAGTTACAAAATTAATTATTTATTTAAATATTTTCAAATTTTTTTTTCTATTATTCAATTTTAATGTTTCATTTGTTTTATTCTATTTGTGAATTTACTTTATCAGCATAAAAATTCATTGGTGTTATTGTGTATGTTCATATTGAATGTTTTGTGTAAAGTGTGTTAAGTCAGTGTGTTAAAAGAGTAACTTATGTATCCAGTGTTAAGTGTTAGCATCATATGAGTTTGGTGTTATCTAGTGCTAACAGGTGGTAGCAAAGCTTGGTTGTTCGACATTCATATTCTTTTGATTCTGTCACATTCTACTGCACATTGCAGCTAGTAAGCAAGTCATCTTATCTTATCTTATAAAATATAGACATTACTTCAAAAAAGAAGATGATTATGTCCTACGCGTCATACATCTAGTCAGGCATGTAAACCAATGACTTAAATTCTGCCAAGTCATTGGTTTTCCTGGCTGGCTCAAGCAACCCATTCCATGATCTAATAGCACTAGGGAAGAAGGAGCATTTGTACAAATTTGTCCTAGCATAAGGAACAAAGAATGTTCCTTTATCTTTGTGTCTTTCTGAGTATTTTATTAGATTTTGCTTTTGTATTTGAAGATTATTTGAATTTTTTTTTCTATCCTGAAGGCTTTCTAAATTTAGTGATTTGCTAAAGGTTTGATAGAAAGCTTGCGTTTTTTTGGGAATACCAGTCATCAGGTTGTCATATGGGTCCATGTTAGGTATGTCTCAGTCAGAGAAACATTGGATAAGACCTTGAATTCCTATTTTTAAATAAATACTCAAATTAGCAAGAATAAAAAAAATGCCCAAAGCAGGTTCAGAGGAAGGGTCATGAATAATGTAATCATCTAGAAAAGTTTTTTTTTTGGAGACCATAAATGGAAAATGAGGCAAAATATCTGGGTCAGTATTACTATTTACTAGTCAGTGCTCATTGTTTAAAGTCTAGTGTTCAAATTGATATCTTTTTGTCAGTCCTTGATTTATGCAAGTGATTTATATTTGATGTACATTAGCTTTCTATCAAACCTTTGTTTTTTATTTTTGGTATATCCCCAAAAGGTCACAATCTACTTATAAAGCATTTAAAAAGATAACAGGAAAATAAATGTTGAGTTGGGAATGGGAATGTAGCATTCAATGAAAATGCTTTTTTTTTTCTCTAGACCTGAAACATGTTGAATAGTTGATCAATAATAAATATGGGCGGAAAAATGTGAAAGCGGTTGTCCGAGTTTGTGTGTGTGGAGGTTACAATGGAAATATAATATAGTTTAAATTGAGAAGCAGAAGAAATGTCATAAACTGTACGAAGGACAAACTTTTTGTTGTGGGAGGGGGGGCGAATAATTAAAAGTGATACTAGATTTAACGTGCCCAAAATATGAGTGCATGTATGGGGCCCATTATAAAGCAGGTCTTTCCAAATCAAGTTAAAAGTCTATGTCAGAGAAATTATGATGCACAGGTAAAAAAAAAGGGGGGGGGGGGGTTCCAGAGAGCAAACAAAAGAAGGAGGGAGATGGACAGAGAAATAGGGACATGTACTCTTATTGAAACAGATACAAAAAACTAATTCACAGGCTAAAAAGTATGCTAGGTTGATCGTTAAAATGTAGCCTGTTTATTAAAATTTAAAAACAAAAAAAAAATGGTGTGTTCTGGCCGTAATAAACTATATAAAGCCTGGAAAAAAATCAATGGGCATAGTCGGTGTGGGTCCTGCTAGTAATTAATATTGTAGCTCTCAAACTAAATTTAAACATTTAGGCCACAATCTCTTCAAGAAAAAATTACTTTTTTAGTCTTTTACAAACTATTTGACCTACAGAAAGTATAATTTTACATCATTTTTTTTAAACAAGCCAGAGAAAGTTATTTCTTAATTTGTATGCATTCTACTATATCACTGAACTGATTCAATTTGAAACAAAATATATTCTGTTTATTCCATGTTATTTATTTTGTAATTATTTAATGTTTGTATTTCAGAATTGACTTCAGAAGTGAAAACATCAAACGATTAAAACTCTAAATAGAAGTCACAAACATTTGAGCACCTGCTTAACACTTGGCCTGGGATATTTTTCCAGGCTTGTGTTTCAGTGTAATGAACTTTAGGTTCAACTTGTTAGATGCATCACCATGAAAATTAGGTCCAAAAGGTACATGGCCAGGATCCTTAGGTTGAACTTGTGTGATACATGGGTCCAGTCTTTAGGGTTTGTCTATTTAAACAAAAAATAAACCTTTTTTTCTTAAGCAGCTTATTTGTTAACGAAGTTGATTTTATTAATTGGTCAGAAATGAAACAATTACTTTCAAGTTCTAATAAACATATTTTATGTGAGACTGGCAAACTGTTGCTTGTATTAACTATTCTATCAAAACTGAACTACAAAAATGCAATGGTTTCTACCCTGTTCAGTTGACTGTATTCAGCTTGTTTATAGAGCTCCTGAAGTTACAGATTTCAACTGCAACAATTATTTTTTAATGATTGTGAATTTCAATTTATTTATTTTTTATAATGGTCATTTTCTTGTGGGAATTTTTTAATATGCAATCAATTTGAATGCTTAAAATGTTGACTAAGTTTGTATTGTAGTCAGAAGAGAAATCTGTGTGTTTCATTGTGTTCTACGGCACACACTGAACCTTGTCAGTGGATCCAGAATTATAATACAGTGAGGATCATATCCTAATCATTAGAAGTTGTTTATTGCTGAAATATAATGTACACAACTTTCTCTATATAATAGCTTTGCTATTTTGTTTTTAAAAGGTTTGACTGTTGTGTCAATCTGTATCACATTTGATCTAATTTGATTAGTATTAAGTCCTAACTTGTATCTTCTGCTAAATGTGATATTCATTTGTTAATTGTTATTGTACACACATGGAACATTCATTTTTTTAAAGTTTAATATAAAATGTATATCAAATAGTTGGCCAGGTATTTTACAATGTTTGATTTCATTCTGTACATATGGCTTGTTACACTTTTTAAAAATAAAATGTTGAGATTCTGTTCTATTGTTGTCTTTTTTACTGTTGTTCATATGCTAACTAGGTGTCATGACATTACTACTTAATTCATGGCAGTGTCTTCCATTCTAAAGGTCAATTGCAGTGTTTCACATGACTATGCAAACCCAGTTGCAATCTGCATATTTTCCCACAACTGATGCAGACAAAGCTGTTTTTCACTTGGTATCAATTTGAACTCAACTTGACATCCATGAGTTTGCTTAGGGTGCTGCATTGTTTTGTCTGTCAGTCTGTCTGCCTAAATAAATGGAGGTCATGCTTCAGAAGTCCCCAAACAGAACTAGCCCAGCTCCACAAATCATCGTGAATGTTGTTGTTGACCACTTTATGTACCTGGGCAGCACATTGCATCACTGTCTAGAGAAGTAGACATCCATCTCATTACATCCAACAGCACTTTTGTTCGTCTCCAATTAAATCTCTTCACCTAACAACAAAACATAGTTTATAAAGTTGTGGTTCTCACCACACTCTTGTATGGCTCTGATAGGCATACTCTGGCCGGACTACCTTACCAAAAAATATGCTCTGCTTTAAGGCCAGTGTGTTGTGTAAGTATAGAAGCACTATTTACTAATCCCACATGGTGAATAACCATATGCTAAAGGAGTTCTTTTTTTGGGGGAGGATAGCATAAAGGTGCCCCCCCCCCCCCAATAAGTGCTATAACGGTCAACTGGGGCCTTTCTGCCCTTACTAGCATTGAGGAAAGTAACTGGCTGCAGATGACCTTTGAAAGAGACAGTGGAAAACTGTTAGGAAGGTAATGGGACACAGATTTGAGACCTAAAGAAAAACCCATGTTCAAGACAGGGACAGAAGGGATCAAGAAAGCTTAAATGGCATTACATTAACCATACACATGAGAAGTAAGATAAGAAAAGAAAATCAATTAAGTTCCAAACTTTATGACACAGCATTTCATTTTGTACTTTATATTTAATTCTTTGGCATAATTCTTGATGTCAACATTAAAGTTGAACTGAAATCATTTCATTTTTTCAGTATATAATCTAATTATTTCTACCAACATTTTACTCATTGGCTGAACAAATTATTAGTTGTCTTTGAGTCATTTCATGGGAAGCAACTCCACAGTACAACACAAACTAACAACTATGCCCAATTAATGATCCATAAATAAAAATATCTTTTTTTTAAATGTCAGGAATATTTACAAAACACTTGGCTTAAAAAAAAACCAACAGATTCTTTTACAAAGGTACTAAATAATAAAATAATTTTATTGTAAGTTAAAACAAGGTACACTTAGGAATTCCAATAGAGGAGGATTTTAAAAATATATGTTAGTATACTTCTTCTGGAAATAGAAGCTATAATGTACAAAATACAAAATATTTATAACTAACAAATGTAGCAATAAAATGTTTAGGCATTACTTATAACCTTCTAAATCAGTTTTAGTTATATCCCTATTAAAAAAATCTCGACCCATTGTGTAATTAACAGATATGGTAAAGTAATTAAACAAATCTAACATGTGCTAAAATAAACAACATAAAAGCATCTAATAGGTGCTAAAATAAACAACATAAACACATCTATTATGTGCTAAAGAAACAATATGAAACACATTTAATATGTGCTCAAGCAAATACATAGATCTTGACCTTTCTCTTTCCAAGGGCATAAACTAGGTTCCCTGGGCTTGTCATAAAATCCAAGAAATTACTGCAGTACCAAAATGACTAGCTTTGAGTAAATATGTGTAGGATATGTACACCCATATGTACATTTTAATAATTGGACATTGTTCTCAAAGATAAAGATAACCATATTTGGCATTGCCATGAAGAGCTAGCCATGATCCTATATTCACTACATCTGTTGCATATAGAAGTTAATAAATATTTACTATTTATAACATATTTTAGTGGACTGTAGAGTGGTATATGCTGCTATCAGTTAACACTTGTAATCTCACACCAGTGAGATGTTTTAGTAGTTACAATTAGTTGAAGCATCAAGTTTATGCCACGTTAAAATTTATCACCAGTAACTATATTCACATAGACATAATCGTTCCTTAACATTCCAAGAAATGCTTTTATAATCTATTCACAACATTCTTCACCTCGACAGTGACAAAACAATCCAAGAATTATGCTCGCATATCTAATCTTCAGCATGACATTTGTTTCGATGAACATAATCTATCTACCACTGACTTGATATCTGCTTGCATCATTTGAATATTTTGATCCAGTGATGTATACAGACTTGTTAGGCGTCCTTCCAGTCCAAAGATATTTTTTCTTATTTCCTGAAAGGTTAACAGATACATACTAGATAAAGCAATGGTAGTAAGGAGCTAGTAATCCTACATTTAATCTAACAACACTGGTAGCACATATCACATTTTTATTAACTATATACTCGGCAGTGGCGTCACTAGAGTCAGGGTCACCAGGTGCGGTTAATTCAAGGTGTCATCCCCCCTCTTCAATCAACCCCCCTCCCTTTATCAAAAGAAGTTTTTTCTTTTTGTTGAACCAATAATACTGTGAGCTAATTAATTGATTGTTTCAATGGAAAATGGTTGTCGATTCCATTTTAAAATTGTGTTTTTTTAATGACATTTTATCAATAGTTATTACATAGATTAAAATGTTTTATTATTGAAATTAGAAACATTAATTTGAACATGATTTCTTTAAACATCATTGAACAAAGGCTTGAATACAATTAAAGTCTGACGATCTGTTTTATGGATTAAAAAAGCGTTTGATAGCGACCATCGCGAATCTCTCTGGAAGCTGCAGAAAAATATGGCATACCGCAGCGATTTGACCGGATTTTGCGACATCTCTATAACAAATCTAGAACAGACGATGGAATAACGGTATTCTTCAATATTATGACGAGCGTGAGACAAGGGCGTATCTTATGCCCAATTCTATTTCTGCTAACCATCAACGATGTCAAAAAAAAAACAAAACACAACATAAATCAGACTGCATTCGGTATCCCACGGCGTAAACCAAACCGATTGATGAACCTGGATGTTGAAGACGATGTAGAATTACTCGGGAGTACAATGAAATACATACAACCCCCCTAACCCTTGGGGGGGGGGGTCGGAATTTAGTGAATGATTTTTTGCTTTGATTTTGTTTATTTTAGTTGAGATTTTAATACTAAACCATCACTTGAACCAGCACAACCAATGGGGTTTTGAGTTTAAAACCCCCTACCAGGGGGTTTTGAGTTTAAAACCCCCTACCAAGGGGGTTCGAGTTTAAAAACCCCTCTTCAATATAAAAAAAAAGCTAATTACGCACTCAAAATGTTATGAGCGTAGCTAAATGGGTTTTGACTTAGTTTTGAGTTTAAACCCCACTTCAGCAGGGTTTGAAGGTAAAAAATACCTCTTTAATAATAAAAACAAAGCAAATTATACACTCAAAATGTTATGAGTGTAGTCAAAGGGGTTTTGAGTTTAAACTCCCCTTCAGTGGAGTTTGAAGCTAAAAAGTACCTCTTCACTATAAATAAAAGCAAATTACTCTAAAATCTATGAGTGTAGCCAAAGGGGTTTTGAGTTTAAACCCCCCGCCAGGGGGATTTGAGGCTAAAAAATACATCTTCAGTGTAAGAAAAAAAGCAAATTACGCACTCAAAACGCTATGAGCGTTTCCAAAAGGGGTTTTGAGTTTAAACACTCATTCAGAGGGGATTGATGCTAAAAAATACCTCTTCAATATAAAAAAAAAGCAAATTACACACTAAAATTATTTGAGCGTAGCCAATCCAATCGGGGGTTTTGAGTTTAAACCCCTCTTCTACAGATGGCTTTTTTTTATTAAAGTTTAAAACCCCTCCAGATGGTTTTGAGTTTAAGATCCCCCTATAGAGCATTTTGAGTTGGAAAACCCCCAACAGATGTTTTTGACGATAAAACTTCTCTTTTCGATATAAAATCTAAAGCAAACTACAGTCACTTAATTCCAAGAGCGTATTCAAGAGAGGTTACACATTTTTACCAGTGGCAGGGCTCCTTTAATAAACTGTAGTGAATAGTCATCTGCCGAAATTGAAAAACACTAAATGTGGCTCAACAAAGATGGCTAAGACAGATTTTAGGAGTCAGTTATAGAGATCGGGTTTAAATCAAGGAAATCCTATGCCGAACTGGGAGTCGACCCTTTAGTAAGATTGTGAGAGAATGACGCATGAGGTTTGCGGGACATGTTATCCGACAAAATGAATTACGCATAAGAAGAGTTGCAATGATATCCTAGTACAACTTGACGCCACTCATTCATTGAGGTCCTCATGGCAGGTGGGAGCTTCAGACATTACCAGTGACAGATTTTTTATGGAAACAGCTTGACGTCAAATGCTCCGAACGGCGCAGGAGGGTCTAAGTCAGTAAGAATAGCACATT